>NC_047044.1:91916327-92516327 GCF_011762595.2 Tursiops truncatus | reverse complement strand
AAATTATATTTTTGTGTAGGGAGGAATATAATATAGCTTTTGCAGTGGGGAAACCAATTGTCCCAAAGCCAAACACTCTTTTTAGAATTCTCTCCTATAGTCTTTGAGTTTTCTCCAAACCTTAGAAGAAATTGGAAGAGTGAAGAGAGAAACGGCAGCAAAAAAGCAGAAGGTAGGGCAGAAGGGGATGGAGAGAGAGTGGATGAGATTGTTGGAGTGATGATTCTAAAGTTGTCACTAAAATTTTCTACAACCATTGAGTAGAATGATTTCTGGCATAAAAGAGTGAACATGCAAGGCTAGTTTTTGACAGCATCTCCCAAATAATACTATTTTCTAACTTAAACAACATGGTAAGATGATTCAGGGTTTGGGAATTGCAGTTTCTGTATCTTCTTAGTGGAGATATCTGTGAATGAGTTAGAGTCCAGATATGAAGTTTGTAAGATAAAAACTGCAGTGTTAGGGATTGATGAGTCTCTACAGACATGGAAATGAGAGAGAGAAAGAAGATAGCAACCAAGAGCAGGCATACGGGGGATCTGGTCTACATCTTGCTGATTCACTTTTGAGGTTGGGACAATGTAGCCTTTGGTAAGGGGGCATGACCTAGAGTTTGAGAAACAAGGGAGCAAAAGCAATTTGAACATGTAGCTCTTTTTTTTAAAAAAACTTTTTATTATGTATTGGGGTATAGCCGATTATCAATGTCAATATAGCAAATGTTGTGATAGTTTCAGGTGCACAGCAAAGCGACTTAGTCATAGGAACATGTAGTTCTTTTGAGAACACATCTAGAATATTTTATTCAGTCTTGGAGATGTTACTGTTGTGTAGGGAGAGTAATCTATTGGAGTGAATTGGAGAAACAGAAGAAGAAATTATTTGTTAATAGGATATGTTAAGATAATATATGCAAAGGCATTTTGTAAATTCCCTTGTGTAACACAAAAGCAAATGCTTTCTATCATTATCATAACACAAGGAAAGAAAAAGAAGGTATGATTTTTTTGTTTTTGGTTCCATGATAAACACTTACAGGCATCAAGAGAACTATATGTAGGAGTTCACATATATCCTGCTTTTCTCCAAACACAATCTCTATTTATTTAGGATCTACTCAGAAGATAATATTGTACCATATGACCTAGCCATTCTCCACCTCGGTATTTGGCCAAGAGAAGTGAAGGGATATATCCAGACAACAACTTGTACATGAATGTCCATAACAGCTTTATTCACAATAGCCCCAAAGTGGAAACAACCTAAACAACCATCAGTCTGTGAAGAGATAAGCAAATGTGTTATATGCATACAATGGAATACTATTCAGCAATAAAAAGGAATGAACCATGGTAGACCCAACAACATGGAATAAATTTCAAAATAGTTACACTGAATGAAAGAATCCAGGCAAAATAGAGCACATGCTTTTTGATTCTATTAATATAAAATTCTAGAAAATGCAAACTATGGGGGAAGGGGAAACAGTGAGGGATTACAAAAGAGCACAAGGAAAGTTTGGGGGTCGATGGGTATGTTCATTATCTTGATTGGGGTGATGGTTTCACGGGCATATATCCTTGTTAAAACTTTTCGAATTGCACAGTTTAAACAGTGTACTTTATTGCACATCATTTATACCTTAATAAAGCTGTTAAAAAAAGATAATATCAGAAGGTAGCTATTCACTTTGAAAAACATAATCATTTCTAAAAGAGTCAAAATTAAAAATTTTTAGTAAGCAAAATTTTACTCCTGCATTCAATCCACGATTTGATTTAGAAAAATCCAGTTTATACCACATATTTTTAGAATTAAAATCTTTTAAAGAATTTTTCTTAGAGTTTAAGGAGTTTGTGTTGATCATCTATGAGATGAAAAATGAGTCCGAGGGAAACATAAGAGGTTTGTAAATGTATCTGTTCACCATGACACTCTTAGGGTTATAGAATTAGTTCTCCAGAGGGAAATTATAGAAGTCCCATTTACCATAGTCGAGAAAATCCAACTGTACAGAGACTCAGCTAAGAACAGAGCTCAAAACTTGTAAATGCTTTCATCCAACGATATAAGCTTTTCCAAACACCAATTAACAAAGTCTCACACCATCCTGGGAGCAGAGTGGTACAATCGTCACTCCCTTTATAGACTGAGAATTGGACTCCAAAAGTGCTAAGACAGCCAGCTCAGGGTCCCCTGGAGGGGCAGCTGCTGACACAGGGCAGAAGCTTGAGTTCTGCATCCTGGCCCTTCCCTTACATTCTCCAAATAACAAGAAATTCTCTGGCCCTAAACCAGACCATGGAGGGGGAAGAAAACTCATGCCTTGACCAGTTTGCTTTGGAACCAAGATGGTATTTGAGGCACAACAAGGCTGTGATCTACAACAAGTGTGATGCTAATCTCACTTCCTCCCTCACTACTTTGGACCAGTTCTCTTCTGTCTTCATTGAACTCTTTGTGAGTGAAAGAATGTGTTATTGAAAGCTAAATGATTTCTTGGTAAACTCAAAATCAGGATTTTCACCCATTTGCTTTTCATCCGTTTTGTGTTTTCACACAAAGTAGAGATTCTCTCAATTCTGTGGAAACTCTGGGAAATGCTCAATCCTGCTGGACTGATGACACAATAAATTTGGAACCTCCAGGACCCAGGGAGGGAAAGCCTAGTAGACTAAAAGCACCAGCAAATGGAAGATTTGGTTTACTTCTGAATTTTGAGGAATTATGTAGCGTATCAGGGCCCCCCTTGTTGTCTGGGGTGTGACTTCTGTTGGTTTTGATTCACAGAGGTGGAGGAACCAGTTAATTTAGATGTCAGATCCTATGATCAGAAGCATTCTTTTCCTGGATGACAAGCTTTGAGGTTCTAGCCCATGTAAGACTCATTTACCATGAGTTTCTATCATAGCTCTTCTGGTAATGCTTGACTTACCTGGGAGTCACTCATCCAGCAGATGCAGCCTTCTGAAACACAGCTGAGAAAACAGAAGGGAGCAAAAAAGGCCTTTGGGTGACCAACATGGGCATCAAAAATCCACTCTCTTAGAGACTATTTCCTTTTATTTCCGGCATAACATAATAAGTTTAATTCTACTCTACAGCAGATTAGAATCAGTGCATTAATGGGGGAGGGAGGAACTTTTGGAAACAGAAGCAAGAAGCTGGCAGCTTTATGATGAGGGAGCAGAAAGAAGAATTATAAAAGCACAAATAAAAATGCAAGAAACATAGTCTGAGGTAAGGGCAAATAGCTCTCTATAATTCCAAGGCACAAGAGTTCATTACTTTTCGACATCAAAGTTCAGTATTGGAGGTTATAATTATTTATTTGTTCTACAAGTGTATATGGGGAGCCTGAGTACACCACCAGGTACTGGGTATGTAATGACAGAAATGGTTCTGTCCTTATGGAGGGTAAATAAATTATGTTGGGTCAGTTCTGTTTAGAAAAATAGAGAATGCTACCATATATTTAGAAAGAGTTCCATACCAATGAAAAATGTTTAAATGATTTGATTCCCCAAATTTTAGGCTCCAGGAACCTGGGAGAATCCATTATGTAGAACAGTTCATTTCCCACTGGACCTAATAAATGAGGCATTAATCATATCAGCATGACGTTGTTATTAGTTTGAAATTAAGAGCAGTATGCATATGTATTATTTTCTGAAGACACAGATGTCTGCTTTATCCTTTAATTATTGCCAATGCCTGTGACATTATACATTCCAGCTCAATTAAGGCAGCCTACTACTCCTGGGGATGAGGAGACCCAGGCACAAGCTTGCTCTTTGATGAGAGGCAGTGACACATTCCAGAAAGGAGAAAGTAAAGAGACAGCACAGGGTACAAGGGACCCCAAATTTTCATTTGTTTATGGAGGACCCTCTTCTTTTTAGCTTCTCTCCCTACCTTTCTCCCAAGCTCCCGTTTTATATTTTTTTAATATCTTTATTGGAGTATAATTGCTTTACAATCGTGTGTTAGTTTCTGCTTTATAACAAAGTGAATCAGGGACCCTGAACCAAGATTGCGGAATAGAAGGATGTGCTCTCACTCCCTCTTGTGAGAACACCAGAATCACAACTAGCTGCTGGACAATCATTGACAGGAAGACACTGGAACTCACCAAAAAATATACCCCACATCCAAAGACAAAGGAGAAGCCCCAATGAGACGGTAGGAGGGGCGCAATCACAGTAAAATCAAATCCCATAACTGCTGGGTGGGTGACCCACAGACTGGAGAACACTTATACCACAGAATTCCACCCACTGGAGTGATGGTTCTGAGCCCCATATCAGGCTTCCCATCCTGGGGTTCTGGCAACAGGAGGAGGAATTCCTAAAGAATCAGACTTTGAAGGATAGTGGGATTTGATTGCAAGACTTTGACAGGACTGGGGGAAACAGAGACTCCACTCGTGGAGGGCACACACAAAGTAGTGTGTGCATCGGGACCCAGGGGAAGGAGCAGTGACCCCAGGGGAGACTGAGCCAGACCTACTTGCTAGTGTTGGAGTGTCTCCTACAGAGGTGGGGGGGTGGCTGTGGCTCACCATGGGGACAAGGACCCTGGCAGCAGAAGTTCTGGGAAGTACTCCTTGGTGTGAGCCCTCCCAGAGTCTGCCATTAGCCTCACCAAAGAGTCCAGGTAGGCTCCAGTGTTGGGTTGCCTCAGGCCAAACAACCAACAGGGAGGGAACCCAGCCCCACCCATCAGCAGTCAAGCGGATTAAAGTTTTACTGAGCTCTGCCCACCAGAGCAACAGTCAGCTATACCCACCACCAGTCCCTCCCATCAGAAAACTCACAAGCCTCTTAGATAGCCTTATACAACAGAGGGCAGACAGCCGAAGCAGGAAGAACTACAGTCCTGCAGGTGTGGAACAAAAACCACATTCACAGAAAGATAGACAAGATGAAAAGGCAGAGGGCTATGTACCAGATGAAGGAACAAGATAAAACCCCAGAAAAACAACTAAATGAAGTGGAGATAGGCAACCTTCCAGAAAAATAATTCAGAATAATGATAGTGAAGATGATCCAGGACCTCGGAAAAACAATGGAGGCAAAGATTGAGAAGATGCAAGAAATGTTTAACAAAGACCTAGAAGAATTAAAGAACAAACAAACAGAGATGAACAATACAATAACTGAAATGAAAGCTACACTAGAAGGAATCAATAGTAGAATAACTGAGGCAGAAGAACGGATAAGTGACCTGGAAGACAGAATGGTGGAATTCACAGCTGTGAACAGAATAAAGAAAAAAGAATGAAAAGAAATGAAGACAGCCTAAGAGACCTCTAGGACAATATTAAACACAACAACATTCACATTATAGCGGTCCCAGAAGGAGAAGAGAGAGAGAAAGGATCAGAGAAAATATTTGAAGAGATTATAGTCAAAAACTTCCTTAACATGAGAAATGAAATAGCCACCCAAGTCCAGGAAGTGCAGAGAGTCCCATACAGGATAAACCCAAGGAGAAACACTCTGAGACACATAGTAATCAAATTGGCAAAAATTAAAGACAAAGAAAAATTATTGAAAACAGCAAGGGAAAAATCACAACATACAAGGGAACTCCCATAAGGTTAACAGCTGATTTCTCAGCAGAAACTCTACAAGCCAGAAGGGAGTCACATGATATACTTAAAGTGATGAAAGGGAAGAACCTACAACCAAGATTACTCTACCAAGCAAGGATCTCATTCAGACTTGATGGAGAAATCGAAAGCTTTACAGACAAGCAAAAGCTAAGAGAATTCAGCACCACCAAACCAGCTCTATAACAAATGCTAAAGGAACTTCTCTAAGTGGGAAACACAAGAGAAGAAAAGGACCTACAAAAACGAACCGAAAACAATTAAGAAAATGGTCATAGGAACATCGTATCAATAATTACCTTAAATGTGAATGGATTAAATGCTCCAACCAAAAGACACAGGCTCGCTGAATGGATACAAAAACAAGACCCATATATATGCTGTCTACAAGAGACCCACTTCAGACCTAGGGACACATACACACTGAAAGTGAGGGGATGGAAAATGATATTCCATGCAAATGGAAATCAAAAGAAAGCTGGAATAGTAATATTCATATCAAATAAAATAGACTTTAAAATAAAGAATGTTACAGGAGACAAGGAAGGACACTACACAATGATCACGGGATCAATCCAAGAAGAAGATATAACAATTATAAATATATATGCACCCAACATAGGAGCACCTCAATACATAAGGCAACTGCTAACAGCTATAAAAGAGGAAATTGACAGTAACACAATAATAGTGGGGGACTTTAACATCTCACTTACCCCAATGGACAGATCATCCGAAATGAAAATAAATAAGGAAACAGAAGCTTTAAATGACACAATAGACCAGATAGACTTAACTGATATTTATAGGACATTCCATCCAAAAAGAGCAGATTACACTTTCTTCTCAAGTGCGCATGGAACATTCTTCAGGATAGATCACATCTTGGGTCACAAATCAAGCCTCAGTAAATTTAAGAAAACTGAAATCATATCAAGCATCTTTTCTGACCATAATGCTATGTGATTAGAAATGAATTACAGGGAAAACAAAGGAAAAAACACAGACACATGGAGGCTAAAGAGTACGTTACTAAATAACCAAGAGATCACTGAAGAAATCAAAGAGGAAATCAAAAAATACATAGAGAAAAATGACAATGAAAACACAATGATCCAAAAACCTATGGGATGCAGCAAAAGCAGTTCTAAGAGGTAAGTTTATAGCTATAAAAGCCTACCTCAAGAAACAAGAAAAATCTCAAATAAACAATCTAAACTTACACCTAAAGGAACTAGAGAAAGAAAAACAAACAAAACTCAAAGTTAGCAGAAGGAAAGAAATCATAAAGATCAGAGCAGAAATAAATGAAATAGAAACAAAGAAAATGAGAGCAAAGATCAATAAAAGTAAAATCTGGTTCTTTGAGAAGATAAACAAAATTGATAAACCATTAGCCAGACTCATCAAGAAAAAGAGGGAGAGGACTCAAATCAATAAAATTATAAATGAAAAAGAAGAAGTTACAACAGACACCACAGAAATACAAAGCATCCTGAGAGACTACTACAAGCAACTCTATGCCAATAAAATGGACAAACTGGAAGAAATGGACAAATTCTTAGAAAGGTATAACCTTTCAAGACGGAACCAGGAAGAAATAGAAAATATGAACAGACCAATCACAAGTCATGAAATTGAAACTGTGATTAAAAATCTTCCAACAAACAAAAGTCCAGGACCAGATGGATTCACAGGTGAATTCTGTCAAACATTTAGAGAAGAGCTAACATCCATCCTTCTCAAACTCTTCCAAAAAATTGTGGAGGAAGGAACACTCCCAAACTCATTCTATGAGGCCACCATCACCCTGATACCAAAACGAGACAAAGATACTCCAAAACGAAAATTACAGACCAATATCACTGATGAATATAGATGCAAAAATCCTCAACAAAATACTAGCAAACAGAATCCAACAACACATTAAAAGGATCATACACCATGATCAAGTGAAATGTATCCCAGGGATGCAAGGATTCTTCAATACACACAAATCAATCAATGTGATACACCATGTTAACAAACTGAAGAATAAAAACCATATGATCACCTCAATAGATGCAGAGAAAGCTTTTGACAAAATTCAACACCAGTTTATGATAAAAACTCTCCAGAAAGTGGGCATAGAGGGAACCTACCTCAAAATAATGAAGGCCATATATGACAAACCCACAGCAAACATCATTCTCAATGGTGAAAAACTGAAAGCATTTCCTCTAAGATCAGGAACAAGACAAGGATGTCCACTCTCACCACTATTATTCAACATAGTTTTGGAAGTCCTAGCCATGGCAATCAGAGAAGAAAAAGAAATTAAAGGAATACAAATTGGAAAAGAAGAGGTAAAACTGTCACTGTTTGCAGATGACATGATACTATACATAGAGAATCCTAAAGATGCCACCAGAAAACTACTCGAGCTCATCAATGAATTTGGTAAAGTTGCAGGATACACAATTAATGCACAGAAACCTCTTGCATTCCTATACACTAATGGTGAAAAATCTGAAAGAGAAATTAAGGAAACGCTCCCATTTACCATTGCAACAAAAAGAATAAAATACCTAGGAATAAACCTGTCTAGGCAGACAAAAGACCTGTATGCAGAAAACTATAAGACACTGATGAAAGAAATTAGAGATGATACCAACAGATGGAGAGATATACCATGTTCTTGGATTGGAAGAATCAATATTGTGAAAATGACTATACTACCCAAAGCAATCTACAGACTCAACACAATCCCTATCAAATTACCAATGGCATTTTTTACAGAACTAGAACAAAAAATCTTAAAATTTGTGTGGAGACACAAAAGACCCCGAATAGCCAAAGCAGTCTTGACGGATAAAAACGGAGCTGGAGGAATCAGACTCCCTGACTTCAGACTATACTACAAAGCTACAGTAATCAAGAAAATATGGTACTGGCACAAAAACAGAAACATAGATCAATGGAACAAGATAGAAAGCCCAGAGATAAACCCATGCACCTATGGTCAACTAACCTATGACAAAGGAGGCAAGATTATACAATGGAGAAAAGACAGTCTCTTCAATAAGTGGTGCTGGGAAAACTGGACAGCTACATGTAAAAGAATGAAATTAGAACACTCCCTAACACCATACACAAAAATAAACTCAGAATGGATTAGAGACCTAAATGTAAGACCAGACACTATAAAACTCTTAGAGGAAAACATAGGAAGAACACTCTTTGACATAAATCACAGCAAGATCTTTTTTGATCCACATACTAGAGTAATGGAAATAAAAAGAAAAATAAACAAATGGGACCTAATGAAACTTAAAAGCTTTTGCACAGCAAAGGAAACCATAAACAAGATGAAAAGACAACCCTCAGAATGGGAGAAAATATTTGCAAACAAATCAACGGACAAAGGATTAATCTCCAAAATATATAAACAGCTCATGCAGCTCAATATTAAAAAAACAAACAATCCGATCCAAAAATGGGCAGAAGACCTAAATAGACATTTCTCCAAAGAAGACATACAGATGGCCAAGAAGCACATGAAAAGCTGCTCAACATCACTGATTATTAGAGAAATGCAAATCAAAACTACAATGAGGTATCACCTCACACCAGTTAAAATGGGCATCATCAGAAAATCTACAAACAACAAATGCTGGAGAGCGTGTGGAGGAAAGGGAACCCTCTTGCATTGTTGGTGGGGATGTAAACTGATACAGACACTATGGAGAACAGTATGGAGGTTTCTTAAAAAACTAAAAATAGAATTACCATTTGACCCAGCTATCCCACTACTGGGCATATACCCAGAGAAAACCATAATTCAAAAAGACACATGCACCCCAATGTTCACTGCAGCACTATTTACAATAGCCAGGTCATGGAAGCAACCTAAATGCCCATTGACAGACGAATGGATAAAGAAGATGTGGTACATATATACAATGGAATATTACTCAGCCATAAAAAGGAACAAAATTGGGTCATTTGTTGAGAGGTGGATGGATCTAGAGACTGTCATACAGAGTGAAGTAAGTCAGAAAGAGAAAAACAAATATCGTGTATTAACGCATATACATGGAACCTAGAAAAATGGTACAGATGAACTGGTTTGCAGGGCAGAAATTGAGACACAGATGCAGAGAACAAACGCATGGACACCAAGGGGGAAAGTGGTGGAGGAGTGGTGGTGGTGGTGTGATGAATTGGGAGATTGGGATTGACATGTATACACTGATGTGCATAAAATTGATGACTAATAAGAACCTGCTTTGGAAAAAAAAATAATGTAAAATTCAAGAATTAAAAAAAAAAACCCAAAGTGAATCAGCTATACATATACATGTATCCCCATATCTCTTCCCTCTTGGGTCTCCCTCCCACCCACCCTCCCTATCCCACCCCTCTAGGTGGTCACAAAGCACCGAGCTGATCTCCCTGTGCTATGCGGCTGCTTTCCACTAGCTATTCTAAGCCCCCTTTCTAATGCGCAAAAATAAAGGGCCAAAAGGAATCGACTGAATGGAATTAGAACAGAGGTGGGGGGGCCTGGGGATGTACTGTGCATTTAAAATGAAACGAAACCTAATGTCTCTTGGTTGCCAAGGCAGGAAATTTCTGCGCAACTGGAAGGGCTGGTTGCTGGAATGCTGGAATCCTTGAGCTGCCTTTCCGGAAGGGCTGGAGGAGGCGAGGCTGTGGGAGAGCTCCTTTGGGCATCCACACCCTGCTGCAGCCTGGCTGGGGGAATGAGTCAAGTACACCAGGGGTGTCATGGCAGCTAGATGAGTCTGGCCCAGCAGAGGGATCATTTTGGAATGGGACAGCATTCCGGCGGGGTCATTTCTGTGTCAGGGAACCCTGGGCCCAGCAGACCAGAGATGGTTGAATTGAACAGCTAGCATAGAGCCAGTGTTAGAACCAGAGCCAGAATCAATCTAAACTATATTTCTACTTGCCTTTCCTGATTTAAAACACACACACACACACACACACACACCCCAAGAAACAAAGCAAACAACACCCCACCTGTTCTAGAACTCCTCACACAGTCAAATCCAAGAAATCAATTAGATACTAAAATTGGGAGAAATTGGGCAAATTGTCCCCATATTATTATTATTGGCCATCACTTTACAAAAGTTTCCATAGAGTAAAAATAAATATTTTTCTCCTATTAAGAAGTTTGGTGGTTTCCTGTTATTAACTATTTACCCTTAGGAATGAAGTCTACACTCAGAAGTTTATGGTTAGACAAGTTTTACCCTGAGGAGTGAGCAGTCTAATTATAATGAAGACAGACAAGCATAAATACACGTAAGTGCTCCTCTCATCAAAATAACCTCCAGACAGGGCCTCTGCTCTGTGGCTTCTGAACACCGCAATCTTTTAAATATGGCGTCTAGGATGGCAGGGTGTTCTAGGCGCCTGTAGTGCTGGGTGACGGCATTTACGGGGTTAAAATGGTGTTCTGCCTCCTTGGAGCCTGAGCTTTGAACCCACACGTGGGCAGTAGCGACCCTTGCCCACTGCTCAGTTGACAGACAGCACCACCCAGAGCGTCCACAGTGGCCAGTCCACATACCCTTAGTGGTCTAGGTCTACCACCAGTAAAGGAACTTGCACCAAAACGTCGACCGCCCATGCCATGAAGCACACTGCTAGGTTCTACTGGCATTTTAGAATAAGACCTCTAGATCACAGGTTGGCCAACTTTCTCTGTAAAGGGCCAGATAGAAAATATTCTAGGCTTTGCTGGACAGTCTCCATCACAACTAGTCAATGCTGCTGTTTGGTAGCGCTAAAAGAGACACAGGCAACGCACCTCGAATGGGTGTGACTCTGTCTAATACAACTTGTTTTTTTTTCAATAAATTTTATTTATTTATTTGTGGCTGCGTTGGGTCTTCGTTGCTGTGCACAGGCTTTCTCTAGTTGCAGCGAGCAGGGCCTTCTCTTGGTTGTGGTGTGCGGGCTTATCACTGTGGTGGCTTCTCTTGTTGAGGAGCACGGGCTCTAGGCTCACGGGCTTCAGCAGTTGTGGCTCGTGGGCTCTAGAGCGCAAGCTCAGTAGTTGTGGTGCTTGGGCTTGGTTGCTCCATGACATGTGGGATCTTCCCAGACCAGGGCTTGAACCCATGTCCCCTGCACTGGCGGGTGGATTCTTAATCAGTGTACCACCAGGGAAGTCCCAACTGTTTTTTTTTTTTTTTGCGGTACACAGGCCTCTCACTGTCGTGGCCTCTCCCGTTGCGGAGCACACGCTCCAGACGCGCAGGCTCAGCAGCCATGGCTCACGGGCCCAGCCGCTCCGCGGCATGTGGGATCTTCCCGGACTGGGGCACGAATCTGCGTCCCCTGCATCAGCAGGTGGACTCTCAACAAAAATTGGGGGACTTCCCTGGCAGTCCAGTGGTTAGGACTTTGCCTTCCAATGTAGGGGGTGCTGGTTCAATCCCTGTTCGGGGAGTTAAGATCCCACATGTCTTGTGGCCAAAAAACCAAAACATAAAACAGAAGCCATATTGTAACAAATTCAATAAAGAGTTTAAAAAAAAAGGGTGATTAAAAAAGTAAATGAAAATAAACAAAAACTGGCACAAGCAGGGAGTGGCCAGTGCATTGGATGTGGCTTGGGGGTGGAGGAGGGGCTGCAGCTGGCCAACCTCTGCTCTAGACGAAGGAGGCTGTTCGTGATTACATTCTGGTGTGAGTTCCTCACCTTGAATACTGCTGGACTAGGTAACATATGGAGGCCACACGAGGCAGGATCCCAGGGCCCATCCACCTGTTGCTGGAGAGACCACGGACAAAGATGTTCTCTCCTCGGGTAATGATTGGATCAGATGAAACATCTGTCCTTTGGCCGCTGCCTTTTCTCCAAACTCATCCATGTCTTTAGCACCACTGCCAATTCTTATAACTTCACTTGGCAGCTGCCCACCCCCTTTCCCCAGTCTCCTTCTCAGTCTCCTTCTGCACTACTCCCCACCTTCTTGCCTCTCTCTCACTTCTAGTTCTCTGCTCTGGTTAACCTAGTTTGGGGCCAGTTATCCCAACATCCACTCTCTGCCACCAGCAGTGCTGCTTCTACGAGTGTCTGGTAAGGCAGATCCTCCTTTTCCCACTTGTAGTCGCAAAATGATCAAGGCCAGGCTTTTGGGGTCATATTTCTTCTTGTTTAGAGGGCCAGATCCTCCCTCTGGAGTTCTATGTTATTAAGTCTTCTGCCTCTTGCTTCCCTGGATGCTAGTTCTTTTTTTTTTTGTGGTACGCAGGCCTCTCACTGTCGTGGCCTCTTCCGTTGCGGAGCACAGGCTCCGGACGCGCAGGCTCAGCGGCCATGGCTCACGGGCCCAGCCGCTCTGCGGCATGTGGGATCTTCCCGGACCAGGGCACGAACCCGTATCCCCTGCACCAGCAGACGGACTCTCAACCACTGCGCCACCAGGGAAGCCCCGTGCTATGCTTCTTCATGATGAACGTTTCTCTCCTTTTCCATCTAGTTTCCATCTGAGTTCACGTCTATCATTTCCTAAACTGCTCCCCTGACCTCTTGATCTTGTCTTCTGAGTTGCTGTCAAGAAACACCAATGTTTTCTCTGTGTGAAAACTTACCTAATTGGCCCTTCCTGTCTCTTTCTTGTTCCCTTCAGGTTCCTTGACGTTGGATCTTTGTTCTTTACTCTCACAATCAATACAGTGAACCATAGTTTTTTCCAGGAGTCAGCCAGCCCTCACTGGGTTGGCAGAGGCTAGCTTTTTCTTTTGAACCTTGAATTCAAAGATTCTAGCTAGCACCTGGTACCTGGTGTATAGTCTATAAATCTTTTTAGGCCGACAACTGTACAGATCCATCACCCCAGCCCATGATTTCTTGTAACTAGGCAAAGGCACTCTGAGAATAGGCAGTAGTGAGGCTCCAGAGGAGTCGTGTGGCCCTTGGCCAGCTGGACTCTGATAAAGTCTGTCTTCTGTCTCTAAGTGGGCCTTTCCTCCACTGTTACCATATCCGCCCTATCTTCTCTGAGGTGACCACTCTGCCTCCCAGACTTTTGTGGGTCCTACAGGAATCTCCCAGAGAGCCTGGATTGTAGACATCGGTAGAATGGCATCATACACCTGACCATGGCAGAGAACTGGGTAAGAGGGTGAGGGAGGCTGTGTCTTTTGCCCTTCTCCTCCCAACGGTGCGATGCTTTGGGTGGAAGATAAACTCCTCCACGGGATCGCTGTCAGTGATTGGCACCACCATGAACCCATCACTCGAGCCAGAAACCGAGGTACGTCCTGGATGACTCTCTGTCCCTCACCTGCTCATTTCCACCATCGAGTCTTGTCATTAGCCTTAAGATCTACTTCCTTTCCTCCTGCTGCCACTTTCATTCAGGTGGCCGTCAGTTCTTAGTTGGATTACTATAACAACTCCCTTCTCTCTGGTCTTCTTGGCTCCAGGGTGAACCCGAGAAGTTCATAATCTCCGCAGTAGCCAGAGGGACCTTTCTACAATGCAGTTCTGACCCTTCCGTGGTTATTCATCTTTTTCAGGTTAGTGGTCAGATTTCTGAGCCATTCCTCATCTGCCCCTTGGTTACCTTCCCAGACTCACCACTCACTACTCCCAGCACCTTCCCACACTTACCTTGCTTTTGCCTGTGCCCTCGCCCACTCGTCCTTCCCAGATCAGAGTCATTCTCATGGATGACCTTCTCCTCTGCTCTAGGGAGAACAGGGGAGCCGATAGGAGAACAGGCTCTGAAGTCCAACGACTGTTCAGTTCCCAGCTTTGCCATTTACTTGCTGTGTGATTTTGTATAAGTTACGTACCCTCTCTGGGGCTCTGTTTCTTTTTCTCTTTTTTTTTTTTGAAAATGGGAATAATAAGCTTACCTCCTTCATAAAGTTGTGAAGGTTGAAGAAGTTAATATATACAAAATACATAGAATAGCATTGGACACACAACAAACACTGACTATGCTTTCGTTATCTAATTGTTGTCATTGTTATCGTTATTTTCTCTTCCAGTATGGGCGTAGGTGTCTCTCATATATGCTTCTGTTATGCTGATTGTTACCTGATCCTAGCACTTCCCACACTACATTGTTTAATCTTTACTTGTCTCCCTGTGAGACTGTGAGCTTTTCCTTTATTGAACGCAGATGCCCAGCACAGTGTCTGGTGCAGAGCAGATGTTCAAAAGACATTTCTTGAATAAATGGGTGAATACAAAGCAAGGATTTTCAAATCCTTGTAAAATGAAGTAGAAGGAGAAGATAAGAGGAGAAAAAAATTGAAAAAACAAAAAACAACAAAACAACCAAAACACTGTTAAGACAGCTTTATGCCTCTCCTTACCAAAGACACACTCTCCTCTGCACCACCAGCAATTGGGGCTTATTTTCTTCTTGACTCAGCCAGGCAGACATCAGCTGTCACCCTCAGGTCCTCATCTTTCTTTGATCCATCATGATGGGTGATCAAGAGTGATTTAGGCACCCCAAAGTCTTTTTTCTTAATTTAATTTTTATTTTATATTGGGGTATAGTTGATTTACAATGTTGTGTTAGTTTCAGGTGTACGGCAAAGTAATTCAGTTATATCTATCTATCTATCTATATGTACATATATATATGTCCATTCTTACTTCCACAGTCATAGCCATTCTGAGGATTCCAAAAGGCTGATCTCTGAATAACTGAGATGTTAAAGGCAGATCTCAGATCATTGCTGAGCATGGAACGGACCCTCAATTCCTCAAAGCCTGAAAGCCGAAAGCCGGTGTTGCGAGTTCAGTAACGCGAGGCTTCTGATTCCTGGAGTGAATCCCATTGGCAGTGGTGACAGCAGCAGGATTCACTTAATGACACTCACGGCGCCATGATGAGCTCTCTGGACAGTCTTCATTTTCTAACAGCTGGACCTTGTAGACATTTGCTAACCAAGAAGTGACACGGGCTGCTTTGGAAAGGTCATGGTCAGGTGTCTTCAAAGAAGGGACCGGACGACAGTTTGAAAAGAGTGAGGAGAGCTGAGTGGGGTGAGACAGTCTCCCTCAGATCCTAACTGTGGTGTAGCCAATGTGAAGCGCTGGAATCCTTCAACTTTTCTTCCAACAAATGTTTATTGAGCACCAACTATCTACCAGACACTGTGCTAAGCCCCGGAGACCCCAAAATGAAGAACACCAATTGCTACCCTTCAGAAGCTCACAGCCTGGGACATTCTGTCTGGGGACAGTCAGAGGCATCACCACATGACGCTGTGCAGAAGCGTCACATCTTATTCAGAGATTTAGTCCAAAGTCAGCACATAAAGTGAAATGACAAAGGGAAATGACCCCTGCAAAACCCCTGACATCAGCTCTAAGAAACTTCCTTCATTTTTCTTTGCATTTTCGCTAGAACTTCCTTTTTTTAAATTTTTTTTTTGGAGCTAAGGTATATTTTGCAGAGGGAGGGGAATAAAAAAAAGATGTCTTTCTCTTTGTTTTCTCTTCCTTTCCCTCTTTTTGTTTACTGAGCATGTGTAGTTAAATCCATGCAAGTTAAATGTGCAAATGAGACAGCCCTGCATTATCCCTAAGATGGAAGTTTGTATGAATGTACTAAGTGCTCTGAAAGCACAGAGGGAAAAGGTTCTAACTTTATCCTAGGAAATCTAGGAAGGCTGCACTGAGGAGGTGTCATTCAAACTGGTGGAGGGTTAAGAGCATTCTAAGCACAGAGAATAACATGAACAGAGGCCTGTAGATGTGGGAGAGCAGAATTTCTTCAGGGAACGATCTAGAGTTTATGTTTAGGGCAGGGAGGATGGTAGTGGAGACGACCGGGAGTGATGGGAAAAGAGAATTTCATTAGGGCAAGACCACGATGCCAAAATATTGGCTCCCTGTAAACTGATACCTAAATAAGATACGGTGACGGAGTTTTGGAGGAGAAAGGGTGGCTTTATTCTTTGCCAGGCAGAGAGGGGAACACAGCAGGCTAGCACCTCAAGAACTGTGCCCCCCTCCCTGGGGCATGGGGAGAGGTCTTAGAGTCGTGGCTTATGGTCAGGGGTATGCGATAAGGATCACGGCAGTAACAGTCTCGCATTCTTCTTTCTTCTGCAAAGTTTCAAAAGGGTGGGGTTGCTGACAAGATGAGGGTGTGTGCAGGGTCTCAGGTGGTCGGGTCTCCTAATCTTCATGAGCTTCTCTGGTCCCTTCAATCTTGCCTCAGGCGGTTTCCTGGCTTCTCCTTCCTTGATTAGCAACTGTTCACCTCTGCCCTTTGGAACTCAGGGAAGGTCATGGAGGCTGGAGTCTTGCCTGCAAGAAACGGGGGACAAAAAGGCCTCCGTGCCCAGGAGCCCCACAGGGCCCGCTTGGTTTCAACCATGAAGGACCAAAACACACCATGTGGCTGGCATAGCCGGAGGGAACACTGTGTTCACTCCCTAGCAGCCCCGCAGTCTCCACCCTCCCTTCTTATCACTGGCCACTTCCCTCCAGTGTTAACTACTTCCTGAAGTGGCCAGAGAAGCCATTCTAGGCCTCAGTCCTGCTGTGACAGTTCTGACTCACAGAGTGTTGTTTTCTAGCTGAAAACGATGTGTTTCTATTTCCTAAGCCTCTTGTCATCTAAGGATCATCAAGTCTTCTGCAGACTTTGAATCACTACTAAGCTCACTCATGACCCTAAACGTAGGTGGGTGTTGTGTCCTTATTTAGTAGTTAGACTGTGGCACAGCTGCTCTCGGGGAATCCATGGACTAGACTCTGGCCTGGATGGAAGCCTAGATGATACACTACTTTCCACTTTGTCATTCAGACAGTGAGATGGGCATCTTCCGGAATCATGGAAATATTGCCTTTTTCACTTCCCTGGAGAGAAAGGGAAATGAGTTTCATATTTAGAGCCTCTGGAGAAATTAAGGAAACAACAATGGAATTTTTGGACTAGAATTTATTCAAGATAACTTAGGTGTTCTAGCTAAAGCCTGGAGGGAGGCTTTATCAATTAGAATCAGATCAGGTCACATATAACAAAGAAACCAAAATAACAGTGTTTTAAGCAAAATAGAAATTTATTTTCTATATTTTCTTCTATATAAGAAGTCTAGGGGTAAGTTGTCTAAGGTTGATACAATCATGCACAGTGTCAGGGACTCAGACTTCAGTGTTAGTACTCTGTTATCCTCTGCATGTGGTTTCCATCTCATGGCCCTGAGTGGCTGCTCAAGCTCCAGCTATCACATCCATACTCCCAACAGCAGAAATAAGGAAGGGACAATTAAGAAGGGGGTTAAGTGGCACCTGACAACTATCCTATATAGAGATTTCCTGGAAGCTGTCACACATCACTTCTGCTTATAACACATGGGCCAGAACTTAGTGGAGCCTGGGAAATGTCATTTCTCTAGTTGACAAGGTGAGAGTAGATGCTATGGTAGGCAACTAGCAGCCTCTGCCACAAATCCCACAAGCAAGAAACCAGCACTCTACATGCGATCAGAGAGTGAACACACCCTCGCCTCTCCCCTCTGCTTCTTAACAAAGAGGCCTGTGCCTCAGAGAATCATGTAACAGCTGTAGGGGCCCTCCAGAAAGTCACTAAGCCTCACATCTGTGTGATATTTTTAGCACTGGTCTTAATGAAATGCCAGGGAAAGGCGGGGTTACCCCATTTGCTACCACCCTAGCCCTCCAAGTTTCTTGAGAACATCAGTATGGATGTTCCTAACTTTCCCCCAGACCTTCAGCTGTTTGAATGCTACAAAAGAGGTACCCAGCCTCCTTCTGAGCAATCGTGAACGTGCATTTCCTCTGTCACCTAGACAATACATATATGAGTGGCGACTGAGGTCACAGGAGGGAAGAGGAAGTAGTGGTTCAAGCGGAGAA
Source organism: Tursiops truncatus (assembly GCF_011762595.2). Taxonomy (NCBI): domain Eukaryota; kingdom Metazoa; phylum Chordata; class Mammalia; order Artiodactyla; family Delphinidae; genus Tursiops; species Tursiops truncatus. The sequence continues at coordinate 92,497,830 of NC_047044.1, read as the reverse complement.
GGGATGGTGGGTGAAGAGGGGGAAGGAAAGGGTGGGCCAGCCCAGCCCTGTACAAATATGTGAATGAATCCAGTTTCTTTCCAGGGTCCGTCCCTATCTTTGGACACGATCCCCTTCCTTTGTTCTTCATGTCCTCACTCCCCTCTAGTCACCCACCCTTAGGTCCCCCTTTGCTCTGTCTTGACCAGTCTCTCCCTCCCTTTGTCCCACTCCAAAGCAACATCTGCTGCGCTGCGTCATTAGGGAGTCCCATAAGCGATAACACTTAAATAATGGCTAATAAATCAGGCTCTCAAAATACGTTATATTTATTCACTCTCTCCTGTAAGTCTGATAAGCTTGTTCACTGCCAGAATGATCACAATAAGAGGGTGCTCCTCCCAGAAGCCATATTTACATTGTAAGATTTCTAGGCCTGAACTCAAAGATACCTTTATCACCTTCCAAAGAATCCCAGTAAAGAGAAAGGAATTAGGGGGTGACCCTGTGGGACTAGGACTGGGGCTCTGGGGCCCAAGCAGGAAGGAGGGAGAGGTAAAGTAGGGCTCACTTCCAGCACCAAACTGGGGTGTGCCTAGCAGTGTGAGTCCACACCGTGACTGGTCCATAATGAATAGATACGCAAGTGGAGATTTCATGAATGGACAGTTTGCAAAGCTGTGGGATGAGATCGAGACAACCACCAGGATGAACACGGTGGAAAACCCATGCAACCTCTCAGCCTGAAGGCGCAGGGGAAAAGGGTGGCTAGCCGCCCTGGAGAGAGTCCTGACTCTCAGAGAAGACAGGAGTTTGACAGGAGTTGTGGCGTTGGGTAGGAGACCACAGCCACTGCCTGAGCATGGCTTGGCAGGAGGGAATGAATCCCCAGACCTCTCTCTTCCCACCCACAAATCTCTCACCTGTGCCTCCCGTTGGCCAAACCCACTGGAAGCCAAAGGTGCAAGGGAGTCTGGGTAATAGTCTGAAGAGTTCAGCCTCTCAAGGGCAGGGTGGAGAAAGATGGAAAGTGGACCTGGAGGGGCAGATAGAAAATGTTTTAGCACATTAGAAGCTTATTAAAGCTTATACTTGAGTGCAGGAGACTGGTGTGCACATAATTCTAATTAGATAGATCTGACCTGGGGACTTTGCTGGGGAAGAGGGTTCCCTGCAGACGCTAAGGAAGGTAAAGTTCGATTGTTATTAGGACCACGCGGTGGAGAATTTCTAGACTTAAGGTTGAAGAAACAGAGCAGTACAGAGCAGCCCTCAAGGTCATAAATAGAAGGTATTATCTGACTCATTTTATACTTTTCAGGGGTTTCTGTCAGTCCCCTAGTACAGTCTGGAAATCCTCAAATCCTCAAATCAGCTATAAGTATTAATCAGAATAACCCATCTTTCCTCCATCCCTCCATCCCTCCCTCCCTCCCTTCCTTCCTTCCTTCCTTCCAACAAATATTGAGTCCTTTGCACGTGGCAGGCACCACGTTAGCCATCTGCTTCTGGTTGGTATCGGTTCTGGGGTGGCTCTTTGTCATCATGGACCCCTTCTCTCTCTCCTGCAGACTAGCTTTTCCAGACCCTTTTTGGGAGGCAGTGACGCTTCATGGTTGCTAAGGTTGGAAAGAAGCAAGAGGTGAAGGTTTTTCATAAGGGATAAGCCATGTGGAACATGTATTTAAGTTCAGGCATGGACAGAGGAGTAGAGGGCAAGATTGGGATTCTGGAAATTCTGGGCTAGAAGGTGAAGGCTGTGGGGCAACAAGGAAGGGAATGTCTTGGAAATTCAGTCTTATAGAGGGAACGTCTTTAAATGCCAACTCATGTCACTTTCCTTTCTCCCTCTCCACAAGAAATCAGCACGAATGTGGAGGAAAAGCTACCTCAGCAGGTGAAGAGAGAGCCCTCTCTCAGCTCACTTGATGCAGAATTGACCCTGTTTTAGATTGAAACCGGGAATTCAGTAGTGTACAAGTTCCATTCAAACAGTCCTAGAACCATTAAGAAATGCAGACAGACTCTTGGACACTTGGTATGAATTTCTGGCAATTCCCCTTGCCAACATGCCTCCCTCACCCTGTCTGCCGGCACCTGCCTATTTATCTTTCCCTCATTCTGCCAATAGTCAGTGACCTGATTTCATCATTTCCCTGGAGAACTCCTTTTCAGTCCGTCTCTCCCCTGTTCCTTAGAGCCACCGCTCTTTAATAACTTAGTATGTCTGGCCAGCCTATACTGAAGTATCTCTGAGGCATCCCCCCGAGGATTCCAATTTTTATTGAGTAGCTACCTCTTTGCTAGAAAATGTATTCCGTTGCTTTCATAATGTCTCCTCCCTTCTCTGATGAGTCTTCAAATGTCAACAGGGCCGCCATCTTGGTTTCCACTTTGAACAGCACAGTTGTCAAGAGCACTGATATCAGACTGCCTGGCGTTGAAGTCTGCTCCTGCTGTTAGCATCAAGGTGATCTTGGGTAAGCCACTTAACCGCTCAGAGCCTTAGTTTTCTCATCTGTAAAATGGGAATGCTAATCGCCCTAATTTTGTAGGACTGTTGTGGGGATTAAAGGAGTCAATATGTATAAGATTCCCATGTTTGACCCATTACATGTTCTCAATAACAGTACGCTTATACCATTACCATTTTGGGGTTACTATTATGGCCCAGGGTACAGTATAGTGCTCTTTAGGGTACAGTGTGCTGATTCCATCTGTAAACTGAGTTCTGTGCTCAGTTACAGGGGTCTTCTAAGCAAAGAGATGACTTAGTTCTCAGGCTTATCTCCATGTAAAACTCCATCTTCTCAAGAAGGGGAGACTAGGGTAGGGTTCCAGCTCTGGTCATTAAAGGCAGCTGTCGGCTTCTTCTAGAGCTTCCTTGCAATCAGAATCAACTCATGTTGGAGCTGAAGGTCCTTAGAGAAATTTTAGCCCACATTGGGCATTTCTCAGTTGAAAAAAGATGAGACTTAGAAGTTATGATCACTTGCCTAAGGTCAACTGGGACCTAGTGGCAGCCTGGGCTAGAAGCCTGGTCTCTTAACTCCCAATGCAGTGTTCTCTCTACACAAGAGGGCTTTTCACGTTTTATAGATTTCATCTATATCTATCTATCTACCTATCCATCCATCCATTTCATTGATCTGAGTCGTTTCCTCTCAAATTGCATCTTTTCCTGAGCTCACGTTTATGAAGAGGGAAAGGTGTGTGCTCTGGCTGGAGGGAGATGTAGGACCTGGACCCTGCACGCTGGATTTTCCTTTGCCTCCTGCAGCAGCCTCGAGTCTGCCCACATCTCTGTCTTATCAGTACTCTTGTGCATCTGTTTCTTTGACGTGGGGTCACATTTCAGTTTTCAAACCAGTTTTTCTGGTATATGGAGTTATGGAACCTATTCTGTTTTAAAAGGGGGTTGTTAGCTAATGCCCTCCGTATAATATATTGTAAATGGAGAAGTTTGGGGGCAGATTACCTTGAACTTTGGTCGTTACAAGGAACCTGGAAGCCAGCCTGACTCCACTAACATTGGCCAAAGTTCTAGAGGATGGGAAGGACCCTAAAGAAAACAAGCCTACACCCCACTTTCATCAACCTGAATATTTCTGTCCTCAGCTTGCAGCACACCCAGTCTCGAGTTCCAAAAATTCCATTTAATTTTTTGGCTTCTATATTCACTCAGTTACAAGCAAACCAGAAGGAGTCTTGGCACTAAAAGTCTGCAAGGAAAAGGCTGTTTCTTTTCACTTTGTTGCCCAACTCTGCAGACATTTTAGGTTCAGATAAGGTTTTGGGTGGCCAGTCAGTTCTTTCTACATGTTGTTCTGAAATGAACCCAAACTCTGCCACTTTCTGAGAATCCCTGGTCAAATCGCGGCAATAAGAAGCTGACACTCCTGATTCCGAAGCCAAGTTTTCCTAAAGGTCGTTTCTCCTCTGTGGCCCTTCTCTCAGCCTTCTCTTTAACTTCAGGTCATGGGAGGTGGGGGCGGTATAGTCTGAGCCTTTCCCTCTGACCCTGTGAACAGCTGCTTGGCGGCATCTGTGTGTATGGTCTGGTTGTTCACTTGAGAAGTAAGAGGAAGATTTTTTGGAAGCATTATCTCAGCTCTCTGGGCTACTGCTTATTTTTAAACCATCAGTGTCTGCCCTAGTCAATTGAGCCTTCTACTGTAGGGGTTATAAGGAGAGTTAAGTGTGTAGTTTCTCACCTATTTGGTTAGCCGTGTGTGTGTGTGTGTGTGTGTGTGTGTGTGTGTGTGTGTTTCAGTGAAACGGGGAAAGGGCAAGTTCAAGGAGCCCCATTATTCTAAGGTCCGGGAGGGCAGGGAACATATCTGCCTTAGTTGATGCTGTTTCTTCTGCCCCTGCCACATACCTGGTACATAGTAAACACTCAATAAAGACTGGTTGAAAGAATGAATGAGCATCTGTCTTCTTGTATCAGTAGATCTTGTCTTCTGTTTCAGACTTAAAAAGTACATTAGCCTCTGAGATCCAGGATATGGACTTCAGTGGACTGTCTGGATCTGTGGAAACTGGTCAGTAGGGCAAACTTCAATCAAGGAGGTAACTTATGTGGTATGTTTTGAAGGGTGTTGTGAGTTCTTAATGCCCAAAACAATCCTATAAGTCAACGCTTGACGGTCTACCATTTTAGATGAATTTACTTGAGTCTTGACTGTTATTTATTCAGCAGAAGTTCTCTATGAGAATTTTAGTATTCCTGGTGGGGCACCTCCTTTAGATTTCTTTGTAAATTTGTGGACCCGCAGCTGTGTGGGTGGATCACGGGTTCTGGAACCAGATGAGCCTGAGTTGTCACTTCATTGCCACCATTTACCATCTGTGGGACTTGGATACATTATTTGACCTCTCTCAGGCTTTCCTTCTCTGTAAAATGGGGATAATAATATCTTCCTCTCATAATTATGAACAAATGATATTGAATATAGAAGGTGACCAGCCACATGTTGGCTCACAGGAGATAATCAGATAATATGAGGTCTTTTTCCTGTGCTTCTCCTTCCTAAATGTCAGGTCCTAGGGAAGAGGTGTCGGTGGGGAAGGGGGTAAGGGAGGGTGGTGAGTACAAATCTTGTCACAGATTTAAAAAATTTGTCTGGCATCAGTCCCATTGACTAATATTGCCTAATTGGCATGCAAAACTAGTAAACAGGGCAATAGGAAATGTTTCCAGTTATATAAATTTTATTGGAACAAACTAACGGGCTTGTACAATACCTTTGTGCAAATGAGAAAAAAGTGCCAACATGTGAGTATCAACCCTCTGGGCAGGAGGCTTGACAACCAGACTACGCCTCCAGACACATGTGAAAAGGGGCCATTTCCTCTGGGCAGGTGCAGCCCTGAGTCGGGGTGCACGGCTTGGCAGAAAAAGCACAGGCCAGATATTAGTCCCCATCTGCCCCCTCAGCCGGTTGCCCCTTTGCAGTGAGCTACCTGCTCGATCATACGAAATGGGCTTGCCAACCAGAGGCAGCAGTCTGCCGTAAGCTGGGTCTCGGTCACCAAACATAGTAGAACTTTGTGGAGGAAGCCCTGTTATTTGAAGCAGAAGACTTGGTTCAAATCACTTCTACTTCTAATTCTGTGACCCAGGCCAGAATTATGAAGCAGACAAACACTCCAAACCTCAGTTTCTTCATTTATAAAATAGTTATAACTATATTGTATTAGCTATCAATTGCTGCATGACGAATTGTCCCACACCTTTGCAGCTTAGAGAAGAATTAACATTTATTATCTCATACAGTTTCTGTGTGTTGGGAATTCAGGAGCAGATTGGCTGGTTCTTGCCTAGGGTCTCTTGTGAGGTCTTGGTCAAGATTTTGGTAGGTCAATCAACATAATATGTTATATCAATAGAATGAAAAACAAAACCCACATGATCATGTTTATGGATGCAGAAAAAGCATTTGACAACTCTAACACCCTTTCATGATAAAAACACTCAATTAAGTAGGAATAGAAGGGAACTTCTTTAACTTGATAAAAGAAATCTATGAAAAACTCATAGCTAACATCTACTTAATGCTGAAAGACTAGATGCTTTTCCCTGCAAATCAGAAACAAGATAAGGATGTCACTCACACCACTTCTATTCAACGTGGTATTAGAGAATATAGCCAGGGCAGTTAGGCAAGAAAAAGAAATAAAGAGTCATCCAGATTGGAAAGAAAGAAGTAAAACCATCTGTATTTTTAGATGACATGATCTTGTATATAGATAATTCTAGGGAATCCAAAAAAACTATTAGAACGAATAAATGAGTTCAGCTAGGTTGCAGGATATATTTGCAATGAAAATGAAATTAAGATATCAATTCTATTTACAATAGTATCAAAAAATAAAACAGAAATACATTTAACAAAAGAAGGGCAAGGTTTATACTGTGAAAACTAAAAATTGAAATCAATTAAATAAAGTTCAGATAAATAGAAATCATTCTATGTTCATGGGTCAGAAAACTTAATATTGTTAAGATAGAAATATTCCTCAAATGTTTCTACAAATTCAATGTAATCCTTATTAGAATATCATCTGTCTTCTTAGACAAGCTGACACTAAGATTCATATGGAATTACAAGGGACTCAGAATAAACAAACAATCCTGAAAAAGAAGAACAACATATCTCAAAACTTATTATAAAGCAACAGTAGTCAAGATGTGGTACTGGCATAATGATAGACATATACATAAATGGAATAGAATTGAGAGTCCAGAAACAAATCTATGTGTCTGTAGTCAACTGGTTTTTGACAAGGGTGCCAAGACCCTTCAGTGGGGAAAAGAATAGTCTTTCCAATTAATTGTGCTGAGCCAACTGGATATCCACATGCAAAATAATGAAATTGGACTCATTTCACACCACATAAAAAATTAACTCAAGGGACTTCCCTGGTTGTGCAGTGGTTAGAAAACCGCCTGCCAATGCAGGAGACATGGGTTTGAGCCCTGGTCCGGGAAGATCCCACATGCCGCGGAGCAACTAAGCCCGTGAGACACAACTACTGAGCCTGTGCTCTGAAGCCTGCGAGCCACAGCTACTGAGCCCGTGTGCCACAACTACTGCAGGCCGCACACCTAGAGCCCGTGCTCCACAACAAGAGAAGCCACTACAATGAGAAGCCTGCGCACTGCAACAAAGAGTCGCCCCTGCTCGCCGCAACTAGAGAAAGCCCGTGCACAGCAATGAAGACCCAACACAGCCAAAAATAAAATAAATAAATAAATAAATAAATTTAAAAATGTAACTCAAAATAGATCAAAGATTTAATTGTAAGAGTTAAAACTATAAAACTCTTAGAAGGAAACACAGGGGTAAAACTTCATGAATTTGAATTTTGCAATAGGTTCCTACATATAATATCAAAAGCACAATCCGTAAAGGAAAAGAATAAGTAAATTGGGCTTCAACAAAATTAAAATATTTTGTGCTTCAAAAAACACTATCAAGAAAGTAAAATGACAAGCCACAGAATGGAAGACAATGTCTGCAATTTATATATTTGTTAAGAGAATTGTGTCTAGAATATGTAAAGAGCTCTTACAACTCAATATTAAAAGACAAATGACCCAGTTAAAAAAGGGCAAAGTAACTGAACAGACAGACATTTCTCTAAACAAGATGTATAAATGTCCACTTAGCACATGAAAAGATGCTCAACGCAATTAGTCACCAGGGAAATGCAAATCAAAACAGGGAAATGCCACTTCACATTCACTAGGGTAGCTAGAACCAAAAAGTCAGCTATAACAAACGTTGATGAGTATGTACAGAAATCAGAATCTTCATGTACTGCTGTTCGGGACATAAACTGGTTTGGCTACTTTGGAAAACAGTCTGTCCGTTCCCTAAATGGTTAAACGCAAAGTTACTATATGACCCAAGAATTCTACTAGGTATATACCAAAAAGAAATGAAAACATGTCCACAGGAAGAGCTGTATATGAATATTTACAGCAGCATTATTCATAGTAGACAAAAGTTGAAAATAACCCAAATGTCCATGAACTGATGGATGGATAAACAAATGTGGTATATCCATACAATGGAATATTATTTGTCCATAAAAATGAATGATGTAGGGCTTCCCCGGTGGCGCAGTGGTTGAGAGTCTGCCTGCCGATGCAGGTGACACGGGTTCGTGCCTCGGTCCGGGAAGATCCCACATGCCGCGGAGCGGCTGGGCCCGTGAGCCGTGGCCGCTGAGCCTGCGCGTCCGGAGCCTGTGCTCCACAATGGGAGAGGCCACGACAGTGAGAGGCCCGCGTACCGCAAAAAAAAAAAAAAAAAAAAAAAAAAAAAGATGCAACAGGGTAAATGGCAAAATTAAACAAAGACAAGGGGGAAAGAAACCCAGGACTGGGAACCAAGAAGTAACACCAAGTCTCCCTGGGTTGTCCAGGGAAAGGCACTTTGCAACCCAATTTACTTGGAATCTGGTCCAGCTGCAGGCTGGCCCCAGGAGGACAGTTTCAGATAGGATGGAGATGACGGTGTGGTGGGCCTATAGCCAGGTTGCTGTCAGTGGCCAGCTCCCTCCCGCGCATGTTCAGGGCTTCTAGAATACAACACTCCCCAGCCTCTAAAGCCCTTGATAGCGGTGGATTTTGGGCTGCCTTCTGATGTTCTTTGCTTATAGTTCTCACAGACAGCATGTAGAGTTTAGGCTCAGTACGATGATACAAATATAATCTCAGGTCCCCAAATTACAGAGCAGAGTCTGATTATTTGGATAGCTTCTGTCATGCATGCATCAAGCCAGATGCTTCCTTTCAGTTTTCTGAGTCTAGTCCTTTCTTTGTCTCCAGAGGCTCTCTTTGAAGTCTGGTCTCTCAAGCTCACTTCCCCTGCTGTTAAGAAACGGATTCTTTCACCTATTCAGATATCTCTCTCATAACTTTATAAATGTTAATTACCATCTGTGTTAGACATTTGCAGAATATTCAAGTCTCTTATCTCATTTAATCATCAATATGACCCTGTGACATAGGTAATAGTGTCATCATTCAGAGTTTGAGAAAACAGAAACATGAAAAGTTGAAGAATTTATTTAGTAGTGAGTGCACAGATAGTGACTGGTTCCCAAACCCGGGGTCCCTAGCTTTCCCCAGACCCTATGCCTCCTTTCTTCAGCCCCAGCCACTATGATTTTCCTTAACTTACAGCACCTTTGTTCTTTCTTGGGGAAGAGAGTAACCTGCCACAAGTAACGCACCTAGACATCAATAACGCTTTATACATTCTCCCTAAACATTCTGTTCTGGTTTGAGTCATTCTCCAAAGCTCCTATCTAGCTGGTTTAGAAGTTAGTGAGAAGACAGAGCGAACTGTGAGGATGACCAGAGACCACCTTTAGAGTGGACAATACCTCAAGATTAAGGTCGACTCTGAAAGACCCAGATGAATTCTGGAATCATTCCTGCCTTCTGAGGCTCCCCTGGATTGGTCCTGCTCCAAGGGAACTGGCATTGGTTTGGGCTCCATCCTGCTGTGGATTCCTGCCTTGTGGTGGGATAAAATCGAGACCATCCTTTGTGAGCATGTGACAGTGGGAGGAGGACATGAACATCCCTTATGTAGAGATCTACTCACTCCGGTTATCACGCGACATTCCTTGGCGCCTAGCACGAGTCAGCACAGAGCAAGTACTCAGTAAATGTTTTTTTGAATTTAATCAAATGGTAACCAATATTTTGTCTTGTTATTTTCCCCCCTCCAGGAAACCGATTCTACAAATGAAATACACTTAACCGAAATTCCTTCCTGTCTTTCTCCCTTCCCTCCCCCCTCTCTCTTTCTTTTTTTTTCTTACCTTCTTCTAAACATTGATGCATATAGAATGTTACTATTTTCAGAGTGACTACCAGTCGCCTCAAGCCCTAGACAGAGAGGGGCAGAATACAAACAAATAATGCGCCTCCCTCAGATAACCTCATTTGATCTGTCTGTTTCACCACTTTTACCCACAATGCATAGGAAATATAAAGTATCATTAATTCATTCCACCCCAAATCCAAGCGTTTGTTCTACTTTATTTTTCCATTTCCTGCATTAAGAAGCTATTATTCATAGTCTTCCTCCCCTACCCCCAAGGGGAGAAAAAAGGATGCTCTTGCTTTTTGTGGGTGGCCTGTGAGGGTTCCTGAGCAGATGTTCAGAGAATTAGATTTCATCTGTAAATTTGTGTCTGAATCACTTTGGTAAGCTGTGAGTATTCAGTAGTATTAGTTAGTATTCAGTAGGCTGCTACCTGAGTACCTCTTCTCAGCACCTCTATTACTTTTTTCCTTTCTGTTTATTTCTATTATTTAAATGAACTCATCTATTTTCTGAGCGTGTCGTGTCTTACAGTAATGATATGTAAGGAATATATCATTCCTAATATACAATCTATTATATTGTATATATTATATGAATATATATATATCTCCTAATATATAAGGAAGATTTCAACATTATTTAGCTTATACATATATTGACAGTTCTTTTCTCACCTAACTCAGGGATTTTAAGGACATCAAAAAAGTGAAATTTAGCAGTTACGCTCAAGAAAAGGATACACCATCTCTTGACCAAACTCCATTTTTCTTTGTACAACTTAGCCCCAAATGTTCAATACAGAATGCAGTAGTGTAGCCCAACAATTTCTGCATCTCTCTCTGTGAAAGGAGATAGCAGGGAAGTGATGCAAAGTAAGTTCTCGGGCTTTTTTTTTTTTTTTTAACACTTTTCCATCCACTGACCACCACCTTTGTTTTTCTTTTTTTGTTTGCTTGTTTGTTTCTTTAAAATATTTTATTTTCTATTTTATTGTATTTATTTATTTATTTTGGCTGCATTGGGTCTTCGTTTCTGCGCACAGGCTTTCTCTAGTTGCGGTGAGCGGGGGCTACTCTTCGTTGCGGTGCGCAGGCTTCTCATTGTGGTGGCTTCTCTTGTTGCGGAGCACGGGCTCTAGGTGCACGGGCTCAGTAGTTGTGGCGTACAGGCTCTGTAGCTGTGGCTCACGGGCTTTAGAGTGCAGGCTCAGTAGTTGTGTCTCACGGGCTTAGTTGCTCCGCGGCATGTGGGATCTTCCCGACCAGGGATCGAACATGCATCCCCTGCATTGGCAGGCGGATTCTTAACCACTGCGCCACCAGGGTCTCCGGCTCTCTTAATAGCCTTTTATGGCAAGAGATGGAGAAGTTAAAGCACTGGATTGAAAACAGAACTTGATGTGATACTCGTGTTCAGGGAAAAAGTATTTCAGATTTTAAATTTAGCAACCTGGTTGAAAGTAACCCAGTCATAAAGAGGACCAATTTTGCAAAAACATTTGAAGAGTTCATCAGTTTCCTCAACGGCCTCTCAGAATACTAGTCAGTTTATTCTCTTCTGCATGGCCCATCTTATCATCACCCTTGCCAACTTTACCTTCAATTATCTATGGATCTAACTCTCTGAAGTATTTGCTAGTGGCTTCACACGTGATTTGTGCAGCTCTCCAGACTCCCTCTCATTTCATTAAATCTTGCAACTCTGAAGACTTGGATAATGACTATGTAGATAACGAGGATCCCTGCGTATGTTTACATAGTGGGGATAACACTGTAATGCAGGTCTATATCCTGTATTGCTACTTAACCCTACAGCACACTTATTTCACAATGCCTTTAAGAATTCTTTATAAACATCATTGTAAGTGAATGACTGCTAAGAGTCTATCTTATAAATAAATTATAATCTATAATTTATTTAAACATTTCCTTATTTTGTTTTTTTTTTGTGGTACGCGGGCCTCTTACTGTTGTGGCCTCTCCCGTTGCGGAGCACAGGCTCCGGACGCGCAGGTTCAGCGGCCATGGCTCACGAGCCCAGCCGCTCCGCGGCATGTGGGATCTTCCCGGACCGGGGCGCGAACCCGTGTGCCCTTTATTGGCAGGCGGACTCTCAACCACTGCGCCACCAGGGAAGCCCTAAACATTTCCTTATTTTGGATAGTTATGCTGTTTCTTTCCTTCTTTCTTTTCTTTTATAAACAATGCAATAAATAACATCTCTGAACACAAATCTTTATTACATTCCTGTTTTTCCTCCTGATGGTTAACTAGAAGTATAATAACAAGGTGAAAAATTATGGACATTTTTATCCAAATTGCCAAATCGTTTTTCTGAATGTTAGCTATAATTTATACTTTTACCAGCAGCATATCAATGTTCATGGAATCATACTTTTGCCAATATTGAGTATTACCAAGGAAAATATTTTTGAGAACCTAATATGTGAAAATATCTTCTTACTTTTTTTTTTTTTTAAGATGTTGGGGGTAGGAGTTTATTAATTAATTAATTTATTTTTGCTGTGCTGGGTCTTCGTTTCTGTGCGAGGGCTTTCTCTAGTTGCGGCGAGCGGGGGCCACTCTTCATCGCGGTGCGTGGGCCTCTCACTGTCGCGGCCTTTCTTGTTGCGGAGCACAGGCTCCAGACCCACAGGCTCAGTAGTTGTGGCTCACGGGCCTAGTTGCTCCGCGGCATGTGGGATCCTCCCAGACCAGGGCTCGAACCCGTGTCCCCTGCATTAGCAGGCAGATTCTCAACCACTGTGCCACCAGGGAAGCCCCTCTTCTTACTTTTTATTTGAATTTCTTTGATAATGGGTTTTAAGATGTTTATGAATGATTTATATTTTATTTTCTGCAATTCTCCCAATTTTCTTCTAAAAGTTGTGAAGTTTTCTTTTCAAATTTATGTTTTAATTCACTTGGAATTTATTTCTGTGCTTGGTGGAAGACAGAGACATTATTTTGTGGGTAATCAATCATATGAGGATCATTGATGGATTAAATATGCCATCTTTTCTTTAAAAATCTCCATTGATTATTTTTAAGGTCATTTCTCTCATTTATCAAGTTTTAATTTATGTGCGAGTCCATTTCTGAGTTCTCTATTCTCTTCTATTGGCTTTTTTGTCCATCCCCTACTAATACACTCTCAGTAATTTGACTTTATAGTTAAGTCTTGATTTCTGGTAGGGCAAGCCTTGTCTTTTCACTTTATTTATCAGGAGTGTCTTGGGTATTTTTAACCCCTTTCCCTTACTTGTGAATTTTAGGATCCAATAAATACTTGAATGGAGTTGCACCTCTTTTATAGATTTATTCAGGGAAAATTAACCTCTTTTCAATATTGAATCTTCCATTCACAGACATGTTTCATATCTCCATTCATTCAGGTCTTTTCTTACGTACCTCAATGTTGTAATTTTCTAAATAAAGACTTTGTACAATTCATTTTCCAGATTCTGTTGATTTTATGAATGAGATTTTTTTTCCATTAGGTTTTCCAATTGTTTATTCCTTACAGACATCTTTTGACTTTTTAGCAGCTTTATTGAGATGTAATTCACGTATCATACAATTCCTCCACTTAAAGTATACAATTTAATGTTTTTTAGACTCTTCAGAGATACGGGCAACCATCACAGCAGTCAATTTTAGAAGGTTTTCATGACCTTAGCAAGAAGCCCAGCATCTTTTAGCTAGCCTTCTACTTTTCCATCCCTCCTCCACCCTCCCACAGGGGGGTTTGGACATGTCTTCAGAATGAAACAAACATCCATCTAAGAGAGTGAAGGAAATTAATAAGGGAAAGAGAATAAATAGAATAGCAGAGGCCCTGAGAACTAATGTCCATGTTAGGAGGCAGTAAAAGGAAGAGGAGTTGACTAGGGAGACATGGGATCCGGCAGAGGAACAGAGATGAAGGTCGCTCAGAGGAGCCATGGGGCGAATGAATCCCACTGAGTGGAACATCAACATTGCAGAGGAAGACTGAGGCCTGAAAATCAGTCACTGACCTTTAGACAACTCCTTGGTGACCTTTGGGAGAAAAGCTTCTATGGGGCATGAGGTGCAGCAAAATTTCAGGAAAAGAAGACACTGCTCCTAAAGATCACTGATTCAAGAAGTGTGGCAACGGAAGGAAAATAAGAATAGGATTGAAAATAATGGAGGAAGCATCGAGGAACATTTCTCAAGTTATTAGAAGCCTGAATACGCTCATAGGCAGAGGGGAAAAAGTCTGTGGAAAGGAGAAACTGAAGGTGGGGTCTGCTGTGCTCATTGAGTGACGAAATGAGCATTGTGACGAAACAGGTGTTGTGGTTAACTTGTATAAAAGAGGATGCTCTTTTCTTTCTTTTAAAAAATTTTTAATTTAATTTTTATTTTATATTGGAGTGTAGTTGATTTACAATGTTGGTGTTAGTTTCAGGTGTACAGCAAAGTGATTCAGTTATACATGTATCTATCCCTTTTCAGATTCTTTTTCCATATAGGTTATTACAGAGTACTGAGTAGAGTTCCCTGTGCTATACAGTAGGTCCTTGTTGGTTGTTTTATATATAGTAGTGTGTGTATGTTAATCCCAAACTCCTAATTTATCCCTCCCCCCACCTTTCCCCTTTGGTAAAAAAAAGGCTGCTCTGAACCCCCATCATCGTCATGGGTAAATCTATACCATTGCTTCCAAGTTAAAAAAAAAAAAAAAGGGATGCTCCTTTTCTTGAAGGAACAAAGTCTTTGGAGATGACGAAGGGCGGTGAGACATTCATGTTAGTTAGGTAGGAGACTTTTCTGTCAAGACTGCTGAAGATAGTGGAGTGGGAGGGAGAAACTCAGTGCTTGAAGGACATGAAGTAAGAGGGAAGAGGCGTCCACATCCCTGATATTTACCACTTGCACAAGCTCAGGCTGGGAAAAAAAAGGAGCTGTTGCCTTAGAGCAAGCTGCCTGTCTGCCAGGCCAGCAGTGACACAGCCTCTTTAAAATACTCCAGAAGCCGTGAGAACCAAACACACACACACACACACACACACACACACGCACACGCACACAGCAGCTTCAGGGGCAGACAGGAGAGCAGCCCCAGTGCATTCTGGGTTCCAGCCACCCTGTGTCCCTGCCACGTCCCCTCTGAGGATGGTGGGAAGCGGCTCTTTCCTGGGTACACAGGTGGGAGAGACCACATTCCCAATCCCCAGCCCAGCCTCTGGCCCAGCCCAGCTGGGCTGTGAACTCTACTCGCGTGATCAGGCTGGGGACAGCTTGGAGGTAGTGATGAAAATCCCTTACACTCCCTCTCATAACCATTTCAAAAGGGCTTTCCCAAGATATGATGTCATTGCATTCTCACGGCACCATGGCCTTGCTGTTGCCAGTTTAAAATGCCAATCATTAAATGTCTTGAGTGAGGCCATGCAGCTGATACTAGTGTCTAGGCCTTTTGATTTGAAAACCCCGGCTCTTTCAACCACCCTCATTGTCTACACCCAGCTGATCCACTTGAGTGCTGAGGAGGTGGGTTCTGGGAATTGGGAGGCAAGAATGAAAAAAAAAAAAGGTAAATGACACAAAACCTGCCACCCAGCCTGAGCTTTGCTGAGGACGGCCCCTCCCTCTGTGGCCAGGAAGGAAACGATGGTGCCATTTCTGCTGGAAGGAAACGATGGTGCCTATATATTTAAAATCTCCTGGAAATGAAAGACTCAGTGATTTCTTAGAAGCAGGAGGGCAGGCAACGTAGGTGTGTGTGTCTGGTGATGGTGGTGGTGTTTGGGACACGGACAGGTGAAGGGTACGGTGTTACTTGAAACACAAGCGGGAAATGGCCTCTTTCCTCCTCCTTCACCTTGGATGTGGGCTGGTCCACTCCCAGGTGAAGGGCACTGGCCAGATGTGTGACCTGGGCGAGTTCCTCCATCTCTCCTGGGTTGGGCTTCTTTTCCTGGAAAACGAGATTGGGCTAGAGGATTCCTAAGGTCTGACTAAACCTAAATTGTCTCCGAGTCCATCATTCGTGGCAAAACAGAAATCACAGAGCAGGAGAAAATGTTCTTCAGGTGGACTTCCTGTTCAAGACCTTTCTGATTTCCCACAGGGGCAGTGAAGTCATGAACGAGTCTGTGGAACAACATCATTTTCTTGGAGGTGGTTTGTGCCCTTTGCAAAATGAACAAACTAACCCATCAGTTAACCAACTAACCCATCAGTTAACCAACTAACTACACGACTAAATCAACTCACTGACCAACACACACCCGAACAGGTAGGACTGGAAACGTCCTCTTCTGTGAAAAACAGTGAATGACGCTGCAACGGGGAGTGATGCTGAGCTCTCCCCAGCAACCCCGGGCCTGCGGGGTCCAGCAGACCCCAAATGTGAACGACAGTAAAGTACGTGACTGACTAGACTGGTCTTGCAGCCAGGCCAGTGTGCCTTGGGATGAAATATTTCCAAGGATGGTTTTTCTCTAAAGCTCCGATGGCTGGATGGCAGCCCCGGGGTGTTTCGTGACATGAACCTGTAAGCGTCTGGTACTCCCTGGCTCGCAGGGCACTGGCTACTTTGGTTTCATGTGGCCCTGCCAACAGTGGAGAGGCACCGTGTGCACTTTCAGTCACGTGACCCGGTGACTCAGGCCCTTTCTAGTTCATGCTTGTTGGAGTTTGGGAACCAGGGAGGAAGGGTGAGAAGCTCCCGCACCAGCTCTCTGGGAGGGTCTGGGCTTGAGTAATAGTTTATCGTGTGGCTCACCCTGAACCCTTTTTATGCCACTGTAATAAAGTTATCTTATAGTTTCAGGATTGCCATTTTCAGATGAGGTTTCCAGAGCTCATGTATCCTAGCTCCTGTCTCCAAACGGAGTAAGCCAGAATCATCCGAGGGGAAAAAAAAGTCTACATTTCACCACTTCCTTTAATGAAATGGTTTGGTATTTAACCACCTCGTCACCAGAAGTATCTCTGTGCTCTTGACCTAAATTCACCCTGCCACGTTTCAGCGTGATTCCAGTTACTCAGGGAGACAGACTGGAAAATTCATTTCATAGCAGTAGGAGTGTCTAAGTAACCTTAAGGGAAGGTGCTTATTCCAACTTCATTTTCTCTTCCCTGCCAATCTATAGCCCCCTTTCAAACTAGATTTCAAAGGTTGAACCCCCTTTCCGAATCTTTCACTGCTGAACCCCTGTCATCCAGAGAGACCAGAACACACAAGCTTGGGGTTCATTTTTCATGCACTTGTTCTTGTTGACAAGCTCTTTTGCAAATGTTCTGAGTCTATTTCGGGTCACAGCGCTCTGTATTTGCAAGTAGGATGGATTCTCTTTAATGCAACTCTGGTGCTGTGAAAAATGCCTGGGCTTGGAGTCAGAAGTCCTGGACTTGTCACTCACCAGCTGTTATTTGAGACACATTCCTCAGCCTCAGAGAGGTTCCGTTTACTTGTCTGGAAAACAGAGAAAATGGGGCTTCAACTTCTGGGGTCATTGTGAAGATAAATGAAGGAAAATGTATGCAAGTGCTGAGGATAATGGCTCACATTTCACGGGTGCCCCGCAGGCACTAATTCACATTTTTTTAAGGGCAGTGCCCATAACTTCTATTTCTATAGTTTTCCTTGTTAAGGGCTCAGGGTGCTGCTTTGCCCACTGGAGAAGCTTCATGAGGACTGCTGACTGGCCAGCTTATTTGGTAGCTGAGGACACACAATCGGAAAAGGATTTAGGGTCATTTTGTGGTCTGACGTCTGGTGAAGTCCCAGATTGAGGGTGCCCACACCAGGTGGGTTGCAGGAGATGGAACGATGGGGCAGTATGTGTCTGCCGGGAAACCAGGTGAGGCAAGAGCCATAGAATAGGAACCTAGGGGAAACATAACTGAGGATTTGCTCTGAAAGAGAAGTCTGATGCCGGCATCTGGGCAAGAAACGGTCCCATAAGCAACTCTGTCTCTTGTAACTTCTCCAGCTCTTAGAGTTCACCTTTGTGCTGCCTTTCTGTGTTACTGCGTCACTTCAACAAGTCCGTTCTGATCCTTATCTGTGAAAGGTGGGGCTTCTGTATCCAGGTGCTCAAGTTGATTGCCTAGGAAGCTGCAGAAGTAATTTCTGCGAAAACAACTTATTTTCCCCAGAAAACACAGGATCTGTCCTCCATCTAGTTCCTTAGGGCTTCTTCCGCACCAGGGTCCGAGACCCCATGATATGGCTGCAGCGAGGTTCTGGTGAGTGCGGGGGACAAATGGGGACACTGCTCTGATGTGACTCCAGGTGAAGTGGGCAGGGTTCCTCAGGGGTTGAGCAACCCATTCCACAAATGTTCTAAGGAAGGAAATGAGATTTGGGTGGGAAACCCAAAGCCTGGAGATTACTGAGGCCTGGGGAGGGGTTTGTTTGTAGAGGGTGAGGCCAGCTGAATGGATGGGGGGAGGGAGACTGTTGGAAGGTCAAGGCAAGGGTAGGTCACGTCCATTGCACAGCTCACCTATTTGGTCAAAGCAAATGAAGAAGTCAGGTGGCAGCTACTCATTTATTTTTCTACCGCAAGTCCCTTGACCCATGATAGGATCCTCAGATGCAGAGTTGAACACATTCCTCAGTTCATTAACAGGCTGTGCAAGGTCACAGTCTGGTTTTACCTTGGTTACCTTTCCCTTTTATCCCTGATTATCATTCCTATTTCTCTTCTGCCCCCTCCCTCATTTCCCACTCCCCCCAGCTGCCAATCACTGACTCACATAGGACAGTCTCTAAGGATAGGACAAGTACCCTTGGACCTGTGTTCCTACAACTTCTGCAAGAGCCTCCCCGGGCACATACCCAGCATGGGGGAATTGCTGGGCATAAGGTATATGAATACTTCATCTTCACTAAATAATACTTGGTTGCTTTCCAGACTGGTTGTGCCTGTTTAATGCTGCTCCCGAAATGCACAGACAAGTCTATTTCCCCGAGTCTTCTCCATCACTTGGTATTACTCAGCTTTCTAATCTTTGTATATCGCGTAAGTGTATAAAGTAGTACATTGATGTTTAAAAGTTTGCGTTTTGCTGATTTCTAGGCCTTCCTAGAAATGCATATCTCATCTCATCCTTGGCATCCATCCTCTAAATTGTGTATTGCAAGTTTTGCTCATTTTTCTTTTGGGTTTCTTATCTTTTTCATGTTGATTTGCAAGAGTTTCTTGTATGTGTTAGATATATAATTATCTACATATGTAGATACTATAATTTGTGCTGTTCTTATCCAGTTTTGGAATCAAGGTTATATATATTATTAGCCTCATAAAGTGACTGACGTTTTAACTTCTGTAACGGTTATATATCTATGCAAGTTTTAAATTTATTCTTTGCCAACTCGTCTCTTTATTTTATTTTTTAAGGGCTATTTGTTTATTTTTAAATTTTTAATTAGTTTTTAGTTAAGTCATGTAACATGCCATTGTATTAAATTGTATTTTTTCACATTCTTTTTAAAAAAATTTTTTATTGAAATATAGTTGATTTACAATGTTGTGCTAGTTTCAGGTATATAGCAAAGTGATTCAGTTATACATATACATGTATATCTATTCTTTTTTAGATTCTTTTACATTATAGGTTATTACAAGACACTGAGTATAGTTCCCTATGGTATACGGTAGGTCCTTGTTGTTTATCTATTTTATATATAGTAGAGAGTCTATTTTAATCCCAAAGTCCTAATTTATCCCTCCCCCCCCTTTTCCCCTTTGGTAACCATAAGTTTGTTTTCTATGTCTGTGAGTCCCTTTCTGTTTTGTAAATAAGTTCATTTGTATCATTTCTTGTTTTTTTTAGATTCCACATACAATTTAGCACTTTTTAAATTCACTATAATGTATCTAGGTATGGATCCCCTGCTTATCTATGTTTTATAAAAACACTCCGTAAGTTTTTTTCAATTCTATTTCTCTGCTCCATATCTTAACTTTCATTTTTTTTGCTTCTTTTTTTTAGAAAAAAATAAAAATTTATATGGTGTTTATTTGTTTATTCTTAATTAACCTAAGTCTCATAGTGTCCTCTTGTATTAAGTCTCTTCTTAGTGGAGTACTTCTTCCAAGAGAATATTAAGAGAAGTTTTATGTATGCCTGATATATCATTAATTTAGTCCCAAATTTTAAACAGTTTAATTGGCGTTAAAATTCTAGGTTGAAGGTTCTTGTCTTTCAATGCTGAAAAAGTTATTTTCTTGGCTAACATTTATTATAGATATTAAGAATTCCCATTTCTTTTCAGGGGATCTATACCTTCTCTCTGGAAACTTCTAGAATTGTCATTTTTGTTTTTGGTTTCCTGGAACATATTTATTTTCTTTACTTTCTGAGCCCCATGACATGACAGCAAAGGAATAAAAACTGGTATAAACTTCCAATAATGTAGAGAACATGGAGAGAGTCTTCAGAAGATACGCAATTATGTGATGTGTGGATTATAAGAAGTAGGACGGTCACCACATGGAACCTGGGTCCACTCATCCGATGTGCAGCAAAGCCAATCCGCTGACACAGGGCTATGGCGAAGGAAAGTGTAGCACTTATTACAGGGCACCAAGCAAGGAGATCGCTCCTCCTCGAGGGATATATTGATACATAACAATCTGATACAAATCTTTGAGTTCTTCTATAGGAACTAAGGTCCTCACCCAGGTAACTTCAGGCTGAGCACAAGATTCCTGGAGCACTGCCTTGTTACCTCACCACTAACCAATCAGAAGAAAGTCATGCACTGCACAGCCCTCACCCCAAATTTTGCTTTTAAAAACTCTCCTCTGAAAACCAGCAGGGAGTTTGGGTCTTTTGAGCATGACCTGCCTGTTCTCCCTGCTTGGTCTTTGGAATAAACCTTTCTCTGCTCCAAACTGTGATGTTTCCATTTGTTTGGCCTTACTGTGAGTAGGGCACATGAACTTGGGTTCAACACAGTTTCGTTCTTGTCTAAAGAAATCAAACAACCTGTTTTTAGTGTGGGCAATAATGCCACATCTGGGATCCATTTCTATTCACCCTGAAACGGAGCCCAGTAGTCCACAGTGGCACACTGAGTTCACAGTCAGCTGTAATAATTCCCACCAGTGACTACTTACTTGAGGGAATTGTGATACATGAAAAAGAAACGTCATGGAATAGAGAAATAATCTCACAGGAATACAAGAGATAATTCAGGGTAAATAAGGAGCTTGAGAGAAACTAATTTGTATCCACAGAGACATTTATGAAGACACCATGTCAATTAAACAAGAAGAAGAGGCTATGAAAAGGCTAATTAAAAAGCTGGAAGATAAAATAGAGAAAATTAAAAGACAAAGAGTATAAAATGATCAACAACAACAATAAAAACATTTAGAATAACCCAGGGGCTCAACATCCAGCTGATAGGAGATTTAAAAAAAAAAAAAAAGTGGGGCTTCACTGGTGGTGCAGTGGTTGAGAGTCCGCCTGCCGAGGCAGGGGACACGGGTTCGTGCCCCGGTCCGGGAAGATTCCACATGCCGCAGAGCGGCTGGGCCCGTGAGCCATGGCCGCTGAGCCTGCGCGTCCGGAGCCTGTGCTCCACAATGGGAGAGGCCACAACAGTGAGAGGCTTGCGTATCGCAAAAAAAAAAAAAAAAAAAAAAAAAGTGAGAAGGAATTACAGAAAAATATTACAAGAGAATTTCCCATAGTGTAAGGATACAAAAGTTAAGAAAGAAGTGTTCACCTACTCTCCACCATAATGAATAAAAGACAGCAAATGCAACATTTAAAAATTCAGAACACTAATATTAAAAGAGAGATCTTAAATCTTTCCAGAGAGAGAGGAATGAAGAAAAAATAATGATAACCCACAAATAAATGGGCACCAAAGGCTTGAAAAAGCAACTCTAGATGATAGACTGTAATGAAATACTTCAAATCATGAAGGAAAACTACTTTTCAATGGACTTCTATGTCCAGCAAAAAATTGTGAATTTTGAAGGCAGAAGAAGAGACATTTTCAGACAGTGAAGTGTTGAAAAAGCTTAATTCCACACATCTTTTGAAGGAAGTCCTTTGAGGACACACTCCCACAAAAAAATGAGGGACTAAAGCAAGCCAGGAGGAGACATAGGATTCTGGAAGCAGTACGTGCAACCCTGGATAGGAGTGATGAGAAATGCATAATGACAGTTTTGCTGCAGGTCTAAGGAGAGATCAGTACAGATTTTATAGCTGAAGGAAACATGAATGTGTATCTTCTGCCATTTATAAAGACATCATAAGCACAGAAAGTTAAGTCAGCTGAAGTTAGTGATCTGGACCCAGTTAGACTAACTTCAGAGCCTGAACTCTTAATTTTTATCTTACATTGTTTCTTCTTGTAACTTAAAGTGATTTATGGTTTCCACCAGGAAAATAAAAATTTTAGCATGTTTCATGTGTGCTAAACATGCATTTAATGGAGCCAGAATGCAAAAAAAAAAAAAAAAAGCTATGCAAAATTGCTAAATTAAGAAATAATTTTCTAGGGCTTCCCCGGTGGCACAGTGGTTGAGAATCTACCTGCCAATGCAGGGGACACGGGTTCGAGCCCTGGTCTGGGAAGATCCCACATGCCGCGGAGCAACTAGGCCCGTGAGCCACAACTACTGAGCCTGCACGTCTGGAGCCTGTGCTCCGCAGCAAGAGAGGCCGCGATAGTGAGAGGCCCGTGCACCGCTATGAAGAGTGGCCCCCGCTCGCCGCAGCTAGAGAAAGCCCTCGCACAGAAACAAAGACCCACACAGCCAAAAATAAAAAAATAAATATTATTAAAAAAAGAAAAAAAAGAAAAAACTTTCTAGAAATCCAGAAAGAGCTCCTAGAGAAATGAATGTACCATGAGGAGATACAATTTTAAAAAGAGTGAAAGGGTTTAAATTGAGGGAGAGGTCATGGGCAGGGGGAAGAGGGGGGCAAGAGATTTTTCTTTACATTTTAAGTCTTCTGCACCTGAAGAAATTAAATTGTGTGCCCGTATTCCTTTGCAAATTTAAAATTTTATTTCTATGTATTTTAAAAAGGGTAAATAGGGCCTCTTTGGACGATAAGCCAAATGAGGAATTACGGCAACACGCAAAGGCATGGAAGAGCAAAACGTTCATGGCTTTGGGGAGAATGGTATATGGTTTAAGTGCCTGGACTGGAGGGTCGTTGGGGGCTGGTAGGAGAAGACGGAGATGACTCTGGAAAAGTAGACCAGGGTAAGGCAGTGGAAAGCATCGAATGCCCATGCTAAGTAGATTGGAATTTCCTTTGTTGGCAACGGAATGTTGAAAAGTTTTAAGCAGCATGATTCCATCTGTGTTCTAGGGGGCTCATCCTTATTGCAATGTGAAGCGGACTCTGAGTGTGGGAAGGCAGGAGGCCGGAGGACCAGAGCAGGGATGGTTATAGCCATCCACGACTTAACGGGTCTGAAGTAAGGCTTTCAACCTGGGAGGAAACTGAAGCTCCGTACCTGTGACTGGAATCAAAAACCCTCCTGCCGCTCTAGCTGCCGCCCTGGCCATCCAGCACCCTCTCTCTGGCTTGGTAGCTCCTGCCCAGCGATGCGCTGATGGGCAGCGCGTTGGGGGGCAGTGGGTGGGCCTCGTGGAATTGCAGCCCCTCCTTGCCTGGGAGCTGCTACAAGCCTACGCCTGGACGGCATCTCAGTGCAGCTTTTTAGACCTTCCTATAAACTATTTTATGGCCCCTTTTAAAGCCGTGGTTTAGTTTTTAGGATGGGACTTCTACCAGCTTCTCCCCACACCCCCCATACCCTTTAATGGTTTCCTTGGTTTTTATAAGCAGTTTTTCCGTTTTTTCCTCCTGCCTTGCTAACTCATCTAAGAAGTAGGATTTTTTCCCCCTTTTTCTTTTATTATTAATATCTTTAAAATAATAAAATGGAAAGAATGAGTGTTTGTAAACTTCTGGTCTCCTGCTTTCTAGATTCACACCCAGGGTGCCCTCCCTCTGAGGCTAATTAACATTCCACGTGCTGGGTGTGGGTGTCTGTGTGACTAGAAGCCCTCAGATGGCTTCAGCCCTGTCTCTCCAGGTACCGTGATTCCCTCCCTGCCCTCTTATCAACCTACATCCCTGCTTTTCTCCTGCCCTCTCGTTGCCAGGCAACGTAGCTCAGGGGCAATAGAGTCTGGCTGGAAGTGCCCAGCTGAAGGAGCTCTGGTGTTTCTCCTTGTGGCAGCCTGGCTGGGAGTTGGGCAACTTGCTGAAGGTCAAAGGCAGCCATCCATAGCTGTGGCATTCTCTCCACTGGACGTGAACCTGACTCAGCGGGGGAAGTATTCGAAGGCAGGGAGTGGGGTAAAGTAGTTGGTTTTCCCTTCACATTCAAGAGGCCACATGGCTCCTCCCTTCCGTGCCGGAGCGGATCCAAGTCGAGCTGAACAGGTCTTTGTGCATTTCAGGAATGTGGAGTTCATTTCCCTTCAGACCTCACCTGCCACTGACTCTGCCTGCCACTGCAAAAGCGACAGATTCATTTGTGAGCAGAGGTTGAATTTGAGGGTTAGGGATCCACCTCCGCAGTACCACGTCACTCAGAATACGATCTGGAGACTGGCAGCATAGGCATCCCCTGGGAGCGTGTTAGGAATGCAAACCTCAACCGAACCCCAGACGTGGGAACCAGAATCTGCATTTTGTCCAAATGGCTGGGTTATTTGAATACACATTAAGTTTGAGACTCTGATCAGATACTCTACTGTCAATTTGGTTAGAATGAGGGTACATGGCTCACAGCGGGACTCGAGTTCCAGAGAAGTCTACCCTTTCCTGCTCAGCAGAGCATCACAGAGCCATAGCCTTGGGGTATTCCATGGAGTTACGGAGAAGGGGGTGTGCAAATGCACAAACCATCTCTCCTGATGGGAGCCCTCCCTTTCCCCATCCGCCGTGACCTTACCCAGGTTCCCATGGCGACGCACTCTCAGATTCATGATCCCAACTCGTCCTCACAGAATCCTGGGAGTTAACAAAGCGGGGTTATTAATCCCATGGGAAACAAGGACCCCCAATTTTATCTATGAGGAAATGACTATCTTGTTCAAGGTCACAGAGCTACGAACTGGACTTACCCTTGTGATTCCCACCTTCCTTCTGCATGTGACCTAGACTAGATTTCCAGCCCTTTTCAACACAAAGCTCAGAAAAGTAATTATGGAGGAAAAAAAGCAGTCAGAAGCACCATGTTGGGTTTGGTTTGACTCATAAATTCCACCACGTAGGGCTGAACCTGAAGACTTCTTCCTGAGACTCTGCAAATGATTCCAGTAGTTCAGAGGCCCTTTGAACAAGAGGTTACATGGATTGAGTTTCAAAGAAAAGAATGTCGAAAGAAATCTCCCAGATGAGGATGGCCTCCAGATGTGAACATGGCTCTTCCAGATGTGTGGGAGAGTGGGGCGGGGGAGTGAGAGGCCTCACATGTCTGCAAGATGAAATGGAAAAACCGCTCGCAGCCACGGGGGCAAGGAGGACAAGCGGAAGAGGAATGAGACGGGAGGAACAGAACCCAAGTTCAATTCTTCAGTGCAGGGGCCAGATGAACTTGAAGCGCTCATTCCCAGGTGGGCTGACGTTTAAAATCTGTGGTCCACGGGGAAGCCACACCTCAGACTGTGCTGCTGAAGAGAAAACTGAGAAGGGGTTGTGCCTGCAGGCCTCTGAACAGATCTGATCCAGCCCCATCAAGGAGTTTCCCAGGCGCGCCTGCAGGGCAGCCCGGGCGCCTGGAGTCTTACTCAGGGCAGCAGGGAACCGAGGCTGGAATGCGGAAGAAGGAGCCGGAAACTGCCCAGTCCTTCCTTCCTTCAGCTTCTGAATCAGCAGCTCATTCTCTCGGGCCTCACCTGGTTTGTTCTTTCACCAGGGCTGGGAAGTCCCGTGTTTCTCAGGTGAGTAAATCTGCATGGAAAACGGAGGCCTTGTGGCCAAGTCATCGTGGTTTGTCACATCTCTGAAAGTCAGAGCTATTGTCCAACTCCTGGCTGCAGGGAATAAAATACCTTTATTGGCCTCAGCCAACATCTTCGCTGTCTCTGGGAAGACCTGCCAAATCCCTGCTCCTGGTGTACGTGTCTGTCCACTTCCCCACTTTCCCAAGCCTTCCTTTCCTTCCATGTAAAGACCGTCCCCGAGCCCCTGTGTCTGTGTCACTCTGGACATGTGATTTGCATTCCCTTTTACCTGTCCAGTAATTTTTAGCAAAACAAATAACTCACTCTGCTCTGGCCCCACTGGTGAAGTCCATATTTTTATTTCTCTCTAAGTGTTCACAGAATCTGAAGAACACATTCCAACAAAATGAGTACATTTAAGTTGTTTATTATGATGATGATTTGGCCTGTCTGTGTAGCTTGGGCCCTTCACAGTGAAAGCACAGAGTCCTAACCCCTGCACCACCAGAGAATTCCCTGTTAATTTATATTATTAAAACATGTGTCGCAAGAGGGAAGAGATATGGGAACATATGTATATGTATAACTGATTCACTTTGTTATAAAGCAGAAACTAACACACCATTGTAAAGCAATTATACTCCAATAAAGATGTTAAAAACAAAACAAAACAAAAAAACCCCATGTGCACATGTAACAATGCCTACATACTGATCACACACACACACACAGAAGCACAGTCTCTGGCCAATATGCTAATAACACAATACTCAGTTGAAAACGTGAATTAACATATACACACTACTATATGTAAAATATTTAGATAATCAACAAGGACCTACTGTATAGCACAGGGAACTCTACTCAATATTACTATAATGACCTATATGGGAAAAGAATCTGAAGAAGAATGGATACATGTATATGTATAACTGAATCCCTTTGCTGTACACCTGAAACTAACACAACATTGTAAATCAACCATACTTCAATATAAAATAAAAATTATGTTAAAAAATAATAAAATAAATACTCAAAGAGATAAAAAGAAAAAGTTAATTAGCCATCTTCTATTTCCCCATGAGGGACCTAATCTTCCCCTGTGATCTGAAGTCTAACACATTTTTCAAAGCCCACACCAGTCAGGGGGTAGATTATGCAATTAGAAGGTACTGAGATCATTGAAGAGTGAAGTCAGGATCAGTGCACCCTGGGTACAGAGATATGTCATTACTCTGGGAATCAAGTACCAGGAAGTATAGTACTATATCTGAGAATAGGCTCCCACCAATGACTGCCATCTGCCTGCCTTTTGTCTGTAGAAAAACTTTAGTCAAAGAATAAATTTAATCAGAGGAGTGAGAAAATGCAGAAAGAAAAGAAAACAGTCAAGCAAGACAAAATAATAATAGTTTAGCCATTAAACAACATCGAGAACCTTTAGTTCTTCCTCAAGGAGTATAGATAACATTCTGAGCCATGTCCTTTGAGCTGTTTTGCAGATACTGAAACCCCTACCAGGTGGAAGAAGTTAACTGTATGCTGCATGTAGACCCCAGATGGGTTGGAACCAGAAGATTGATGATTCTGAGCCCCATTTATGCCACCACCAACCGATCAGAAGAATGTCCACAGACTGATCACACACTGCACAAACCCCCTCCCTCACTCTGCCTTTATAAACCTTTCTCTGAGAGCCTTTGGGGAGTTTGGCTCTTTTAAGCACCAGCTGTCTGGACTCCTTGCTTGGTGCCTGCAATAAACGATACACTTTCTTTCACCACAACCCAGGGTCAGTAGATTGGCTTTACTGTGCGTGTGCAGGTGGACCCAAGTTTGGTTTGGTAACAATATCATTATCATGATCACCATCATCATCACTACTGGCTAATTGTGAATTCTTTATTTCCTTTGTTTTAATCTAATTGGAGTTGAAGTCTCAAGCTATTGTTTGTTTTACGTTTGAGTCTAAGCATATTTTGATATTCCAATTAGTATCTGATTCAGTTTTATAAAATTGACTCTGTCCTGGCTCACTGGAATGTAGATCTTTAAATTTTTTATACTTAAACCCACTTAGAATTGGCTTCAGGCTTAGGAAAATGAGTAAGTTAGTCTAAGTTCAGTATGTGGTTCAGAAAATGTCTATACTTCATTCTGGCTTTTAGCTACAAACTTGGTGTATTTCATGCTTCAGAATTGGATAGGTTTTTATTTGGCATTTTTGGTGGCAAAGGTTATTTTGTTCTTGTAATTGGTTGTATTCACTGTTATTTTTAAAAGATTCCAGAGAGCCTGGTGTTACAAGTAGCCTACCTTGCCCCCAAATGCTAGGCCTTTAATCATTGCATTCTGCACAAACTTCTGGATTATAAAGATTCTCCACCTTCTATTTCTAGGCTTTTCCAAGAGTCATACACCTGCTCAGGAGCGATGGCATTTTGGTTCACTTACCTCTCTGGTTTTAGCAGCTCTGTCCAGAAAGAAGGGAAATGCCCTTTCTTCTATCAGAACTCCCGTCCCTGCTGGAGAGAGGATCCCAGCCTAGGACTCCTCAGCAGTGACAAAGGCTCAAAAGCCCAGCCCTTGTCCTTGGATTCCACCTGTGTAATTTCATTGAGAATGTACCTTTCTGTTGACTTGATCTCTGCCTTTCTTTTCATCTGTCTGTTATGCTTAATTCTACCCTCATGCACGTGTTAATTCTAATCCTTTGGTGACCTAAGCTAGAGAAAATGCCTCAGGAATAAACTGTTTTCCATCTATGAGTTTTCTCCCTCCCATGCTATGGCATCTATTCCTCTAATATTGATGCACGGGTGTTACCCAACACAAGTTCATGTGCCTGATGCAGTGAGGCCTAACAAACGGAAACGTCGGAGTTTGGAGCAGAGAAAGGTTTACTGCAGGACCATGCAAGAAGACCAGTGGCTCATGCCCCCCAAAACCCTGAACTCCCTGAAGGGTTTCAGCAAAGCGTTATTAAAGACCAGGTGAGGGAGGGGCGTGCTTGGTTGTTACAAACTTCTTGGTGTCAGAATCCTTT
Source organism: Tursiops truncatus (assembly GCF_011762595.2). Classification (NCBI taxonomy): domain Eukaryota; kingdom Metazoa; phylum Chordata; class Mammalia; order Artiodactyla; family Delphinidae; genus Tursiops; species Tursiops truncatus. The sequence goes on along the minus strand of NC_047044.1, from coordinate 92,469,026 downwards.
GTTCTTACAGCTGTCCATGTAGGTCAGGTCATGATGTTCCTGTAAACCTCCAACAAAACAAATGTTATTCTCTGTTCTGCAACTTTGAATCTCTATGGAAAAGTGTTATCCCCTTAAAGGTCAGAGCCTTGAGAATGGGCTATCCTGTACATTTCAGGCTAAGGCAACATTCTTAACTCTAAGCAAAAGCCATGGGATACGAAGGTTAGAGTAAAAGAAACAGATCCTATTTGGAGCCAGAGTTGTTCTTCCCTATTACATTGGATTAAATCTATCATTTATTGTGTGCCTATGTGCCAAGCAATTGACTTCTATTTATCACATTTACTGTTACTAACAACCCAACCAGCTAGGTGGTGTTATCCCCATTTTACACATGAGGAAACTGAGGCTCAGAGAGGCTGAATGCCTTGCCCAAGACCCTGAAGCTGGAAATCAGATAAAACCTGGTCCATCTGACTCCAGAACCTCTAGAAGTTCTGTTCCAGGTTACCCCATGAGGCCTTCTGTGATTTCAAGAAATTCTCAAATTCATTTTATTAATAAAAATAATAATGCCTATAGGTCTCATAGCAATAAAGTGAAAGGAAGGAGAAGAGTGATATAGACTGAAAAGTTGGAACTTACCTCCTCTACGCTGGAAAAAAGACTTCAGGTTACAAATTAGTTGTTCCACCAGAATGACTTTGGCTGTAAGTGTGTGAACCCGCCACTGCCCTTTCATTCGGTGGATGGATTTAAGTCTGTAGCTGAACCTGATGGAGGAGATTCCTTCCAGGTTCATGACCCTGCTCTTGGAGGTGCAGAATCTTGAGCTGGCAGGCCCTAAGTGATGGAAAAAAGAGCTGGAGGTTTCAAAGTGATATGCCCAGGATCCAGGGCCGGAAGCTCATTTTGTCAAACAATCGAAAGTGCAGCTACTCTTCCCAGAACTTGTAGCAAGATGGCGCTTTTTCTATTACAAGAAAATACAAGCCGCTTCCCCTCAAGGTTATTTTCTTGTGCATACCCGCTGGCACGTTTGACAACAACCTCTCTCGGCCTCGGAGGACAAGCCTGTGTAAGTCTAGAGAAGCGTGGATTTACACCCTTCTTCTGCCTGTTTTCACAGAGCACTCGAGGCAGTGCAAACAATACTGTGACCTGACAGTGCCATTTTTTCCAATGGTGACAGTTTGCTTGCTCCTGGAGCTCTGCAGTCAGTCCTGAGGGGGTCACACAGTCCTCCGATGGAAGCCCCAAAGCTGAAAGTCACAGTCTAACTCTGCAGTCTTATCGCGAGAAGTGGTATTTCCGGAGGATGCGCGGGAAGCTTTCTTTATGGCATCAAGGAGACTGTTGAATCCAAAGAGACTGCAGAGGAAAGGGTTGAATTTCTCAGCCTTCAAAACCAGCTTTCGGAAAGTGCCTTTTCATCCTTTATTAGCTGCAAATAAAGGAGAGAAGGCCATAAGCTTCCAGGATCCCCATTTTGGGCATTTTTGCCAGTAATGGGGGTGGTATTAGGAGAGAGAGACCGAAGTCTCTTGTTCTTCAGTTTATAAGTGAAGTTTGCTCAGGAAACAGGAGCAAACATCTTGGAATCCTTATCATCACATATAAACTGCTTTACTGGTTGACTCTACAGAGAGTATCATACTTAAAAACAAAATGATACCTCTGTGGAGAGTCTTTCATCATAGCATTTCTTGGCCTTGTCATCTTACTCTAATTTGCAGAGATAAGAAGAAAAACCAAGAGAGGTCACAGTTGAAGAAAAAGCCATCGGCAGAACGTGCCGAGAGCTCAACCTTCTTCATCCTGGCCTTTGCAGCCAAGCCCTGGGCTCTGCCCGTGAGCCTCGCCCATACTCCTAACCCTGGATAAGTACCGTCACTGCAACGGGGCACGTGTAGTTAGTGGGATGCAGCGAGTCCGATTGCTGTTGAATTAGTTGCAAGTTCAAGATCAGCTAGGTTCTTTCATTATTAACAGTCATCCAACAACAATATTGAGCACCTATATGCCACATACTGCATTGCACACCAGAGAGGAAGTAGGGTCTGTGACATTTCAACATTTAACTCGTACAGAAGAAATGGCAGGCGTGGTCTTGTACTTTTCTTTAGAGAGAAGGTCAGTAAATAAACATGAAGCCGGTACAGAATGACACGGAGTATGTTATCAAAATGGCAAAGAAAAGGGTATGAAAGGAGCACTAAAGGGAATGAATGGGTGTTGGCCTCCTGGCAGTGTAGCCAGGCCAAGGTTTGGAGGAAGGACGGACAAAGGATGGTTTTGAGAGAAGTGGAAGCCATATGGAAATGTTACCGTTAAGGCAAGGGGGTGGGAATCTCTGAGAAGGATGAAGGGCTGGATAAGAAAAAAGCAGACTGGACCTATAGGGCCATATTGTGCTGGAACAGGTGATGATGGGGTTGAAGGAGGGGGTGGGCCTGGAAGAGTTAGGAACCATACACAGGTTCCGGGTCAGGTATGAAATGTTTTTTGAAGCTAGTTTTTCTCACCAGCAACATGTGATATCACTTAACATAAAAAAAATCGAAACCAAGGAGATCCCTAAGAAGATAGCTCTAATAGTCTAGCAATGAGAAGCTTAAAAGACGAAACAGTGTTGATACCTTTGGAATCGAGAAAAAGATCTCAAAACAAGAAGTAAGGCAGAGGAACAGACAGTTAGCAGGACTCAGAAAAAAAAAAAAGGCTATGGGATTGAAGGAATGATATTGAGTGTGTTTTGGTTGAATCTTTTTTTGAATGTTTTGAATTTTTGTGTTGGAAGAACACCCTTAGTTCAATATTCTTATTTTACAAACGAGGAAACCAAAGCCCAGTCAGGTCTGTAAAGAAGTTGTACCTACAGAATTCAAGTGGGCTAGTGAAGTTCAACTAGGCCCTTATTTTATTTAGAAAATAGCAAATAATTTTAAGGTTCAGACACAGAAACTTCTTCAAAATGATTGGGAGATTAGAGGAAACAGAATACTAGGTTTGGACTCATGAATTCTGCATTCTGATCCTAGAAAGCTCTGACCCTTGGAAACCTTTGGTGGACGGACAGATATTTTGCACTGGGCTAATCTGGATGGAGAGATTCAGGTCATCAAAAAGCCATTGGGAAATGTAGTAGGCAGAGGACCGGGCAGGGGCAGGGGAGGATCCTGGAGCCACACCCTGCTCCTGGGGGCTCCAAGATCTGAGGACCTCAGGCTAGAGTGAATGACTGAATCTTTTCCAGGGAGCCCCAGTCTGGTTGGGGTCACCCGGTTCCTATTCAGACTGACATCAGCTTCACGCCCTGTGATTCTCTGTGACACTTAAGCCCGCATCACCTCTCCACACCATATTATATCAAAAAAGAAAAAAAAATTAAGATCTTTCTCACGGACTAGGAATACATTTCATCTAGCTTCATTCAAAATACAATGTTAGACTGGTGTTCCGCAAACCTGCCCAACATTATAAACATGTATGAAGTCGCAGGGGCCTCCCACACCCATGAAGAGGCCAGTTTTCGGATGGATAACAGACAGGGAGAATTTTAAGTACATCCTGTTCCACTAAAGCTTACTTTTTCCCCATTCTGCTCTCCTTCCTTCTTTTTCTCCCTCTTGTTCATCAACCTCCCTACCCTCGGCAACAGAAGAAATAATTGCTATGAGGGCTGAGCCTGGACAGAGCTGAAGATTTCTTCTTTCTCTTCCTTTAAAGCATTGCAAAACTTTAAAACTATGAGGGAATAACAGCCCTCCGTACACACCCAAACACACCTCTCCTCTGGCGAATAGGAAACTTATGCTTGGGCTTGGTCTTTGCAGCTACCTTCCCCTCAGGTTCATCCTGGCCATTCAACATGCTTAAAATAGTAACTACCCAAACCAGAAGAAGAGATGATTTCATTGTCTGCACACAGCCACCGGTGACCTGATTTGGGTGGTGGCGGATGGAGCTAGTCTTCTGACTCGGCACCTTGGGAATTCTCATAGGGTCAAGGCTGGTCCCTCCCACAGGATTGCAACACCCTGGTGCTCTCCCACGGGCCAGCCTATCTCGGGAGGGCAGTGAATCAGGCAGAGCTGGCTTGCCACGCATGTGCGCACACAGACACATAGCGGGCTAGATGGCCGTGGACATCCACACCCTCCCTGGCACAGCCTGTGCACATGCAGACCTCCTGGCTTGTGAAGGCAAGGCTGGGGCAAAACCTCTCTGCCCTCTGAGCCAGTCCCTCCTGCTATTATCTGGGGAAAATGCACCCTACCCGGACCTGTCAGGTAGAAGAATTTGTACAATTTGCTGAATACTACTCTTGACATTAGGGAGCTGTCAGAGTGACAGGTACAGAAGGGACCCAATGGTCTTCCAAGGATGGGAGGAGAGAAAACTAGTTTGAGAAGGAACAAAGGGTTGCTAGCAGTTAATCTTGGGGAATAAAGGAGAAATCATTTTTTACCATAAAACACCCCACCTCTACCCACTGCGGTGGGGATTAAACTCTTCCCAACAGAGGTAAATTCACAATGATGAAAAGATCCTCGTCTTATGCCCCCACTTTTACTTAATTTGCTACTCAATTATCAGGCAAGTGGGTTTTAAAATAACTTCTGTGCGCCCGGCATCTCCCATAGTGTTGTGGGCATTTAGAAGATTTATAAGACCTATTTGCTCTCTTTGGGGGCTTTATAGTTATTTAAAGAGAAAGAACTGGGACTTCCCTGGCGGTCCAGTGGTTAAGACTTTGCCTTCCAATGCAGGAGGTGAGGGTTCGATCCCTGGTCGGGGAGCTGAGATCACACATGCCTCAGGCCAAAAAACAAAAACATAAAACAGAAGCAATATTGTAACAAATTCAATAAAGACTTTGAAAATGGTCCACTTCGAAAAAATCTTAAAAAAGAAAAGAAAGAACTAACTCAGCTGAAGTCAACTGGAAACAAAACATGCGAAGCATTCAACCTTGGCATTCTCTGGAGAATGTAGCTGTGAAAAAAAATCATAATAAGTGCCTGCCATCAGGAGGCTTATGCTCTACTAAGGAGGCAGGAAATAACTAAGAGAAATAAGTAAGGATATATAGCATGCTGGATAGTGTAAGTGCTTAGGAGAAAAATAAAGCAGTGGCGAAAGATAGGAAGTGCTGAAGAGAAATTGAAATTTTAGAATAGTGACCAGAAAATTTCTTACTGAGAAGATGATATTTGAGTAAAAACATCAAAGATGTAAGTACTGAAATCGCATCTTCCTGGCAGGTGAAGTACTTTAGCAGAAGGGCAGATCAGCGAGTAGTCAGAGGAAATTCATGCAGGGGGTGAGCCTCAGTCTAAACCTTTGAAAGTCGAACAAGCTTTATCCGTCAGAAGGAGGAAGGAGAGGACAAAATTGATATCATTATCCTGAAATTCCGTGCACTGCAATAAATGATTTATCTGTGTCTCGTATGTTACATACCTTAAAGAAAAACGATTATATTGCCTAATTATACCCTTTGGGTAGCTACTTTAGGATATAGAAATTTACCAGGGATGCTTGGGGGGCGCCCATCATGGCGGGACTGGGAAGCAGTGCGGGTGAGGGGTGTCCCTTGCTCTAGCAGGTCCTCGCTGGGGAGCTGGCATGGGCAGAAGAGCAGGGGCTTTGTCCTCAGCCAGAGGGACATGGGTTCAAGTCTTGATTGGCAACTTCCTATTCCAGACACAGTACTTCCTTCTCTGAGCCTGTTTCCTCATCTCTAAATTGGGAATACTAACCATTTTTCTAAAGAAACCCAGGGCTGTTATAATAGATATACATAAAGCACGCGAGAAGGCATACCCATTGTTATCATTATCATGAAATTGCATAACTATGTGAAATAAAGTGATGGCCTCCCTATGGTTCACTGCTGAGCTCTCAGCATGGGGCGAGTGACTAAGTGGGGGACAAAGAGAGGTTAAGTGATGCACAGTTGTCACTAGACACAGGGGGTGTGGTTGGATCAGACTGAACACTCTGACCTGGACCCTCAGGGCAGAGAGCACTTTGAGGGCCTTGACATAGTTGCTGGGAAAGGGGAGTCAAGAAAAGGCAGGGAGAAGGTAGACGGGGCATCAGGCAAGGGGCTTGAGCTCCTGGAAGCCTTCCCACCAGCAGGTGCTGGTTCACCAGCATTGCAGATGCTGATTGCCTGTCAATCCTTCCCCGGGAGGGTCCCTCATGATGAGACCTGGTGAGAGCTGGTCTTGGCACTTCCGGCCTCGCCAGGCACTATTTTTTTTTACTAAATTTATTTATTTATTTATTATTTCTTTTTGGCTGCATTGGGTCTTCATTGCTGCGTGCGGGCTTTCTCTACTTGCGGCGAGCGGGGTCTGCTCTTCATCGTGGTGCACGGGCTTCTCATTGCGGTGGCTTCTCTTGTTGCGGAGCATGGGCTCTAGGCACGCGGGCTTCAGTAGTTGTGGCACACAGGCTCAGTAGTTATGGCGCACGGGCTTAGTTGCTCTGCGGCATGTGGGATCTTCCCGGACCAGGGCTCAAACCCGTGTCCCCTGCATTTCGCCAGGCACTATTATTCCCTCTCTCTTACCGGTCTTGACAGTTCACCTATGTGAGCATTCAAAAGGCATATGATAAAAACCTGATAAACCCAACTAGGACACTCTGCAAATTTCAGGTGCTTAAAACTGGCCTGGAAGAGGCCTGAGAGAAATGATAGAGAGTGAGTCAAGAAGGGTAGAGGGACTTCCCTGGCAGTCCAGTGGTTAAGACTTGGTGCTTCCACTGCAGGGGACACGGGTTCGATCCTTTGTCGGGGAACTAAGATCCCGCATGCCCCGCGGTGTGGCCAAAAAAATAAAAAATAAAAAAATAATAAAAAATAATGAAGAAGGGCAGAAGGCCCTGGGAAGTTTGGTAAATAAAGCTTGGGGCTGAGAGAGCTGAGTGTTTCACAGCAAATGACAAGTCCATGGAGTGTGATAGAGGCTAGCTCTCCGGGTGGTAGGAAGACTTCCCAGACTGGGCTTCCTGAGTGTTTAAGCTGCATTGCCAAAGAGCATGCTCACCACTGAGCCCCGGGCTCCCTTTCAGCACGGGGGACAGGCATTTCTGCGGCTTTGTACGCTGTCCTGCCCATGCACCATCTAGATTCTGTGTCATCATGGTGCCCCGGGCCTCTCTTGGCTGCCAACAGGTCTATCAGACAGGCATTCAACTGCTTGCTCATTCATTGATCAACAAGGCCATTACTAGGATTGCTTAACCCTTAGTTTCCTTTTAACATTTACTGAGCACTTACTGTGTGCTAGGCACTGTGCTTTGCCGCGCCATCTTGTTTTATTCTCATAAAAACTTTACGAAGCATGTACTCTTATTGTATTTGTTTTGCAGAGAAGGAAACTGAGCTTTAGAGAGGTGACACAGTATGCGTAGGCCTGACACGTAGTAGGGCCAACATTTAAACTCAGCCTCAGATGCCAACGTCTGTGTGCTTGAACAGAGTGCTATGCAGCCTTACCATCCACCATCACTTAAGTTTCGACTTCTTTATGTCTGTAAAAGTGAGTTCCTAGAGACAGAAGATGACTGATTTTTTTTTTTTTTGAGAGGGCAGGGAGATTAATGTATTCATAGTACATTTTCAATCTTCCATTCACTTTTTTTTTTTTTTTTTTTTGCGGTACGTGGGCCTCTCACTATTGTGGCCTATCCCGTTGCGGAGCACAGGCTCCGGATGCGCAGGCTCAGCGGCCATGGCTCACGGGCCCAGCCGCGCCGCGGCATGTGGGATCTTCCCAGACCGGGGCATGAACCCGTGTCACCTGCATCGGCAGGCGCACTCTCAACCACTGCACCACCAGGGAAGCCCTCGCTTCATTTTAGAAGTGAAGAAACTGAGGCTCACGAAGATGAAGAACTTGCTCAGGGTCCTCCAGAGTGACAAAGCTGACTTCAAACAAGCCCAGTGTTCCTGGTGAAGTCCCATTGTGGATTTTTGGTATTTGTTTTGGGAGTTAATTCTTCCCTTTCCCACCCACACCCACACTTTATGACTGTTGGTTAATAATCCAGGTCCTTTAAGAAATTCATTTTTGTACCCTCCAATTCTTGTCATTGAATAAGGGTACAGGTCGTGTCAGGCACTGGATGGACGGATTCGTAATCTGCAAGATGTTTTCCCCTACGTTACCCTTATTAGATCCTCATCCACTCTAGTGAGGTGGGAAAGGCATTATCTCCATCTTACAGATGAGAAAATCGAGGCTCAGAGAAGCAAAAGTCATACAACTAAGTGACATAGCTTGCGGTTAATGCTCTGAATATATCTTTTTTCCTTTTTATTGTCTTTTATGGACTGCATTTAGGTGGTGAGTGGCATCACGGGACGATCTTTTGGTATACAGAACTCTGGGGAAAAAATCGTTTGACCCTCTGGTCAACCCAACTCATTCAGGAAACACTGAGCACCTACAAGGTCCAGGCACTGGGTGCTTGAATATGCCCATCTTGTCCTTAGGGAGTGAGTGATACCCAGAGGAGATGGATACAGTACAGCCAAAGGTGAGACGGCGTGGCCCATGCCATCCTAGAGGCATGTGCAGAGCCTCCTGGCTCGTGGGCAGGGATTACTCATACTGCCTAGGGTGGGATAGATGGATGCGGAAGGCTTCACTGAGAAATTGACGTTTGGACTGGCTATGGAGGTGAAGCAGCGTTTCTCCAGGGCGAGAAGGGCTGGAAAGCAGCAGCAACAACACCATGGGTATCACTTGCTAAGCTCTTGCTATGCGCCAGGCCCTGGGTTAAGAGCTTTACAGGTATTATTTCTTTGCTCCTCCTAGTGACTCCATGAAGTGTCACCTGGTATCATCCTCATTTGAGGAAGTGAAGACTTAGAGAGGGTTTGCACTTAAGCTGTCTGGCGCTAGCACATTCTCTCGATCACTGCAACACAGGGGCAGGGCGGGTACTCAGGTTGAAGAACAGAGCTTGAGCAAAGCGTCAGAGATGAGAATGTGCCCAGCGCCCTGGGGGTTGGGGGCAGGTGCGAGGAGGGCCCAGGCTTGAAAGTTGGGCAGGGCCAGTGTGTGATGGGCCTCACACGCATGATCTTATCTTGCAGCAAAGTTAGATTGCAGTCACGTGATCTGATTTGATCCAACGTGTGTTCCACACAGCTAACTCTGATGGCAGGACAGAGCAGGGGCCATAAACGTCCATGCCTTCAGGGGACCAGCCCCCTAAAACCAAGGGATCAGGCCCAGTGGGGAGGAGGGGATGTCCCCACTGAGGGTGGCAGGCTTCACACTTTCAGCTCTTCCCAGCTCACCTAGGCCTTTTGTTGACAGTCCCTGTGATTTTTAAAGAAACTTTGGAAAACCAGCATTTTATTAGACATTTCCTGGTTTTAAAAGGTAGGATGGGGCTTCCCTGGTGGCGCAGTGGTTGAGAGTCCGCCTGCCGATGCGGGGGACACGGGTTTGTACCCCGGTCTGGGAAGATCCCACATGCCGCGGAGCGGCTGGGCCCGTGAGCCATGGCTGCTGGGCCTGCGCGTCCGGAGCCTGTGCTCCGCAATGGGAGAGGCCACAGCAGTGAGAGGCTCGCATACTGCAAAAAAAAAAAAAAAAAAAAGGTAGGATGATTTTGAGAACATTTTCAGGGCCAAACAAATTATGTACGTGGGCTGTTAGTTTGCCACCTCTGGTGTGGACAGTGGCTTGGAATAGAGATCGTGTAGAGCCAAGGAAACCAGTGTCGAGAGGCCATGGTGATAGTCTAGACAGAAGAAGAGGCCTGAGCAAAGGCTGTGGCCCTGGCTGTGAAGAGGACGGGGCAGACCGGAAATACTTTAAAATGGGTTAAATAGAACCTGGTGACTTTGGACATGGAAGCTGGAAGGAGGAGTCCAGGTTGACTGGGAGGATGATGGAGCCATTAATTCATTTAATTTGGGGACAATTATATATTGAGAACCTGCTAGATGCAAGGTATTGTGTTGCGAGCTGAGATACAGCAACAAATAAGACACCGGACCACGGTGAGAGGAGCTGGGAATTTATCGAGGAGGCCTGCTGGAGGGTAGGTGCCCCAGAGACGGGCACGTGTGAGAGAGATCAGGAGACTGATTTGCAATGTGTGGAGCTGAACCTTAACTTCAGCCTAATCCGTGATCTGATCCCCTCTCCATTGTTTTTAGCTCTGTGACAGTTAAAAGTCCAGACATACAACACATTCCTTTCTTGCTTCATGTTTTCCCTTTGCCCTTTATTAAAATGGTCAGCGCAAGTGGGTACACGGCTGAAAGTGTCACAGATGCTGGTGTGACCGCTGTTATCCGTGCCTTCCCTGGTTCCCTTCCCCCTAGCTGTTCATCTTAGGCATTGCAATATTTGTAAAAGGAACCTGGGCTTGTTTTTTTTTAGCTTACTCCTTGCTGTTGTGGTGAATGACCTGGTTTCTTTTAGGTATTCTTATTGTTGCATGGTGGATTATTTAAGGGGGAAACTGTGCTGTTCATCACTCTTCCTCCTTCCTGAGAGCACCCCACATTCTTTTTCAAATACAGGCGAGGTTTCGCTTCATTCATTCAGCACATAATTATTGGGCACCTACTGTGTGCCAGGAGCTGTCCTACGTGCTTGGGATGCATCCCGGAACAAAGAAGGACTCCTGTGCTTATGCAGACTGACTTCCCTGCAGCCTAAATGATTTAGCTCTTGTTGATTTCTCTGTTGCTCCCTGGGGATGTGCACAGATGGATGGGCTCCTCCCAGCCAGGAGAATGTTCCCTGCAGCCCACTCTCAAGTGGGGCTGTGCTCTCCATCCTCTAAGACTCTCCCTTCCCCAACTACAAATTATGCACAGCATGGCAGCTCCTTACCCAGGCAATTGGAGTGCCACTGTCCCCAAAAGAACCTGAGGTGCTTTGCCCAAGTTCTAAATATCACAGTTACTGCCTTTTCTCTGACCATAACTTTGTTTTATAATCCCATAGAAGGCAACTCCCGTACCTACTCTGAAAACAATTATGCTCTTTTGAGAAGACAATTTAACTGTGTCTTTAAATCCTCCCATTAATCAATCCACCACGTGTACCTTCTGTCATAAAGTCCTTATAATCTTTCATTCTTTGCCCCCAGCGAAGAGTCCTTTCTGGGGGAAAGTCTGCAGATTGTCCAAAGAGTGCCTGGAACCCAAGCTTGAGCTGATTCCTTGATATGAATTTGGTAAAGCAGGATACTCAAGCAAAGGTCCCTGGGGAGGTTGGTTCCCACCAGATCACAGGGCATGCAAGATAAGCCTGGGATCATCAAGATAAGCCTTGCAGGGGTCATTGGCGCTGAGGGAGTTCCTCGCTCAGAGAACATGGATACAGGTATCTCTTGGAGTCATGGCTGCTCTGTGAGTGTCTAGAAACCTCTGATTTGGACAGCATCCAACTGGAGTAGCTCAAAACCATCTGGAAACTCTCCACCCTTCTTATATCATCCTGGATCTATAGCAGACCCTTTCTAGCTTCCACGAGCCACAAAAGGGTCAGCGACATAGACACACCCCTAAGAGACCTAAATGCTATTCCTTAATAGTTCTGTGGGCTTAGTTGAGCAATTAGGTCTCTCTGAACCTCAATTTTACCTTTCCAATCGTGTGGAAAGAAAAAGATATTAAATGCAAGGAAGGTGTGTCTGGAAGGTGCTCTGCAAATATTAAGTTTTTGCTTTTCTTGTTATTATTTTTAGCAGGCCTCCTTCCGGAGTCCACACTATTCTGGACTTGAGTTGCACCGGGCCTCTCCCTCCTGCAGGCCCAGGACAGCCCAACAGCCAGTGCCAGCGAGCCACCCCCTGCCCTGCCCATCAGTCTGCCAGCACTGGGCTGAGGGGTCTCAGATCTTGCATTTTATTACTTCTGAGCTAAGGCTGGAAATTCCTTAGCAAGGGCTCCAGCAGCACAGACTGGTCTGTCTCCCTGCCCCCAGTTTGCTGAGAGCACCCCATGGCACCAGGAGACAAGGAGCTAGAAGCCGATCAGAGATAGATGACCACTGGCTCACCTCCTGCGGCCCCTTGGAGTGCTGTGTGGGCTCTAGCCTGTGCAACTGACAAGGATCACACCCTGAGATGCGGGACGGAGGCCCCAAATGGGCGAAATGATGCCATGAGCCTGGAATTCTGGGAAACGGGTATCCTCCAGCTGAGAACATGAATGGGGTAGTCCACGGAGATTTAGCCAGAACCACAGAATCTTTTAAATCTCAAATTCCTGGCAACCACCCAGCACTGTATCTTTAGGGTTGGGCAGTCTCATTTGGCTCCATTTTCTTAGATGAAAGATCAGAAGGACAGCAATATGAACTGTCCATCCTGTGTATGAGATAACAAGAGAAGGTAGAGGCCAGAGAGAGCCGGCTGGCTTCCATTCGTACGTGCTTTGCATGAGCTTTAGAGTTGGGAAAGTGGCCATAAAATGCTAAGCCTAGAAGACACCCTCCCAATCATGAGGAATAGGATCCAGAGGGCTTAAGGCAGTTTTCTAAGATTGCACATCTTTTTTTTTTTTTTTTTTTTTGCGATACGCGAGCTTCTCACTGTTGTGGCCTCTCCTGTTGCGGAGCACAGGCTCCGGACGCGCAGGCCCAGCGGTCATGGCTCACGGGCCCAGCCGCTCCGCGGCATGTGGGATCTTCCCGGACCGGGGCACGAACCCGCGTCCCTTGCATCGGCAGGCGGACTCTCAACCACTGCGCCACCAGGGAAGCCCTAAGATTGCACATCTTTGAGGGATGAAATCAGTACTACATGCCAGTCCAGTGAATGGGGGACAGAATATTTAATAAGATGGCAAATATGTCATTCCATGTAGAGATATGCTATGTACAAAGAGTCTCACCACAGTACTGTTTATAGTGACAAAAAATCAAAGCAACATAGATATCCGTTATCCATTAATAGGGAATCATTTAAATACTTTGATAGATGCACATGATGGGATACTTTGTAACTGTTACAAATAATGATGTGTCGCCTTGTAAATTAACTATAGTTCAATTAAAAAATACTGATGTGGGTCTACATTTATTGAATGGGGAGCTGTGGGGCTTAGCTAGAGGGATTGTGTGACAATAGCAGGTGTCAATGTACCGTGTACCTCATCCTGGGTAACATTTTATATATGTACGTGTATACACAGCTATGAAGGAGTGTTTACATTAATATCTCAGAGGTGAGGTTTTGGACGATTTTTAACTTTCTTATTTACATTTTCACGCACTGTTGGAATTGTGTTCAAAAATCATGGTTTTTTATAATCAGAAAACCAAACGGTAAATGACATCCTCCTTTCTGTCTGGATCCCGTGTGCAGTTTCAGAGGACTGCAAGATGGTGGGAGTGCATTTCCCCACATCCAGCTGGTTTCGAGTTGCTTGCCCTTCAAAAGTCAGCAAGGGCTTCCCAGCACACAATCCAGAAAGAAGCACATTGGGGACGACTTGAAGCCTTGAATCTTCAAAGGGAAGTTGTTACTACAGGGGGTAGATTAAGATGTTCCCAGAACATTGAGATAAATCTTCATTTAAGAGTAAAAATTAGGAAGAATGGAATGGTTGGTTTGAGCCTCTGTGGTTGTGACCACCCGAAAAAGAGTCACCAATGGGTGGCAAAGGAGATGTAGTGTCCCCCAGCTGTAATTAAGATGCTGGGGTGTAGTCACAGGCAAGCATGGCTAAAGTGAATTTATTTATTTATTTAACGGTGTGAAATTTTTAAAAACTTAATTAATTAATTAATTAATTCTTGGCTATGTTGGGTCTTTGTTGCTGCATGCGGGCTTTCTCTAGTTGCGACGAGCGGGGGCTACTCTTCGTTGCAGTGCCCAGGCTTCTCATTGCGGTGGCTTTTCTTTTTGCAGACCACGGGCTCTAGGCACGTGGGCTTCAGTAGTTGTGGCACGTGGCTTCAGTAGTTGCGGCTCGTGGAATCTAGAGCGCAGACTCAGTAGTTGCGGCACACGGGCTTAGTTGCTCTGCGGCACGTGGGATCTTCCCGGACCAGGGCTGGAACCCCTGTCCCCTGCATTGGCAGGGGGATTCTCAACCACTGCACCACCAGGGAAGTCCTAAAGTGAATTTATAAGTAGAAAGATGAAATGGAATAAATTGCACTGGATAGCCCTGGAGTTTGCCTGAAGTATAGCTGAAACCAAAGGAGGATGATCAGTATGGGGTCTGGAAAAGGAGCTTTGTGTGTTCGTCAGCGTTTAACCCAGTCCTGCTAGGGAAGAATGGCTGTGAATCCTATGGCCACAAGCTCTGCCAGGTTCCAGAGCCTTGAGACACCGCTCTGCATACCACCCACAAAGAGTCAGGTGGATCTGGCGTCCGTGTGTTGGAGGCGGCAAACCACCTGTGTGTATGTGTGCCTGTGCGAGAGTCGTGAGGATTTGAAAGAGGTCTGTTCAGTCCTGCAAGACTTAATGGTTAAAAATAGTCAACCAATTATCCTAAAATTTAACCAGAAAGAATTTCCAATGAGGCTGAATGCTTGAGTCACTCTACTTAGTGTTTGTTGGTTTTCACCAAGAAACAGTGTGTCTCTGAAAGTGTTATAACTTGCTCTCAAAGCTCACTTCGAGAGGGTCCCTATGTCTTGTGGGCTCTGCTGACTGCACGGCCCCAGTAGGAAACACATTCTAAGACCCCCCCCCCCCCCCCGCCGGGCTGACTGTCCAGCTTTGTGCCCCCTTCCCTGACAATGTTCCTCAGGTAAATTTAAAAATATGTCTTAAATACTTTTCTCACAGCTGTGGGGGCTTAGTGAGTAGGGTGCTCTGAGCAGCCCCTGAGTTCAAGGCGAAAATCTTGAAGGAGGATGTGAGATTCCCTTACTTGGGGAACACAGGGTATGCAGTTAGCATCCATCCCCTGGGCTTGCTGCCTTCTAGGCAAAGGGAGGGATAGTCAGCCTTGAATTCCTTATAAATATTTAGCCCTTTACCTGAAATGGTCCATTAAGTAGCAGGAATAATGTATTCATGAGAGGTCAAGTGGAGAAGGTGACATACCTTTAATATCTACCTTCCAGAATGGACTACAGCTGAAATTAGTTGGAAGAAGGCAGTATCTTTTCACTTTTTTATTTTGGTCACAACTGCTTATTTGTTTCTTTGTTATTCTTCTCTGGTTATGAATCTGTAACCAAGCGGACATGGATCTGGAGGTTTGTTCTTTTAGCCATTCTGACCATCCTTACACATACAACCGCCTGAAGAATTGATCACAGCGATTAGTAGCAGTCTGGTAACTGTCCAAGGTGGCAGGGTTGGCTCGCTTCCCCCTCCAAGTTCAGATGTCATTGTCAATGCAGCCCTCCCTCTTCTGTAATACATGCATCATACTGCTTTGCTAGTGAGACTTTCCACTCAGATGGGAAATAGCCAACAGCCCATATCCTTGGAAGCTCTTGGAGTTTCATCAGTTTTTTCTTTCAAAAGCAGTTTCAGGGCAAGCTCACTTAGAGACAAGAAAGAGGAAGATGCAGGGGGGAACTTAGAGACTTCTCATTTTATGGAATTATGTGAAAGGATCTCACTGAGAGGAATTTAAGAAAGTAAACAATAAAAGCAGGAAAGAAACAGCCTGTGGGAGAAGTAGACAGGAGCACAGCAGAAAGAAGGAAAGAGGGAGGAAGGTGACATTTTTGGTAAATCCTCAAATTTCAAACTATTTTTCATTTGACTTTGGAAGATACTATGTAACTTTCATTTCAATCTATTTACCTTTCAAGCAGTGTTTTCTAAAATTACCATTGACATCCCCTGCACATATACTAGCTTTGGGGAACATGCTTGACGTTCTTTTTAGCTAACTGAGCAAAATCAAGTTCAGGTTATTATTAGTTTTCTTTTCTGGGGGCGAGAGGGGGCCAGACCTACCTTAGATGATCTCTCCTTGTATCTTGTCCTGAAGAGCCCTGGATTTACACATCCATCTAAAGTGTTTACGCCACTTCAGACTCAAAAATCTGCCCCAAATGGCATTGTGCCACAAGTGGATGCCTATTGCTTCAGAAGGAGGGGGCTTATTCCTGTGTGTGGATGCAATGCTGTGGCACTGGGCAAGAGGGGACATTCCTTTCTAGGGCCTCAATGAGGCCAAATGAAATTTTGCCCAGTTCTTTACCCATGTGGAAAATGAGTGTGTCTAATCCAAGTAGGGGAAATGGGAGAGGAGAGGAGAAAGGTAGATTACCCTGAATGGTTTGAAAAGACTCTGTGTGCCAGACAGAGTGACATTCTCCAGTCCCACGTGGTTTTAGATCCCTGAACACTTTACCATCTCCAGTCTCAAAACTGTCGGGCTCACGGCCAGGAAAAGAATCAAGCTTAATATTTTAATCACATCCAGAGGCAGAGTAAGCTGGAGCTTCAGCTAGAACAGATCCAATTTCCTGCCCAGACCTGATAACTTTATAAAGAGAGCTCAGTGGCATTTCAAGGGTTAATTGCGAGCCTTTAGAAATCCTGGACTGGCATTTATCTTTTAAAAATACAGTAGGTCCTCTGTATCCGAAGGCTCTGCATCCATGGAGTTGACCAACCGCAGACTGAAAATATTCAGAAAAATTAAAAATTCCAGAAAGTTCCAAAAAGCAAAACTTGAATTTGCTGTGCACTGGCATCTCTCTATGTAGCACTTACTTGTATTTACAGTTGTTGACTTAGCATTTACGTTGCAGTAGGTATTACAAGTAATCTAAAGATGATTTAAAGTATATGAAAAGATGTGCATATACATGCAAATACTGTGCCATTTTATATAAGGGACTTGGGCATCCTTGGATTTGGGCATCCTTGGTGTCCTGGAACCACTCCCCCAAGTGGATACCAAGGGACGATTGTATTTACACAACTGCTGTGTGTGTGTGTGTGTGTGTGTGTGTGTGTGTGAAGAGATCAAAGCATTTAACATTTTCTCTCCAAACCCTAAACATCTCCAGAAGTTTAAAGGAATGTGAGATTCACTAGGCCCACCTGGAAGGCTATGACATGGACTCACTTTAAGTGTGAACTGCAGGAGGGCAGATTACTCACTGGCCCCCTTGCCAGCTGGTGGGAGAGGAAAAGTAGAACCGTTCTCTGAGTTCTGTCTTCAGAACCCCTTTCTCAATCCACTGCCTCTCCCTTTCAGACCCAGTGTGGGAATCCAAGAATCCAGGAGGACCAAATGACTCCTCTGCTCAAGTACCATAAGGGAAGTTTCTGCTTTTTTCCTCTGTTCATCTTGAGAGGAAAGCAGCAGAAAGATTGCGTCCCCTCAAGGGGAAGCCCCAGGTTTCTCTTTAAGAAAATGCAACCAGACCACATACTCTTCAGCATCCCTGGACTCTGGCCCTGGACCCAGCCCCCCTGCACATGCTGCTGGGGGAAGGGAGAGTTTGAAACTTGCAGAAGGCCTTGGAAGCGAAAGGCAAGCCAACAAAGGATGGGGGAAGGCCTGGGGGCGGGATGGGCTGGCAGACTGCATGCAGGTCAGGTAGGCTATGCCTTCCTTCTGCCATTACAGCCGTGAGGGTTCCCAGGTCTCTCCACCAGACACCCTGACTCTCAAGGCTTAGGCTGCTCAGAGATCACGGGACTCTTAACCCACTGCTGGGAGGGGCTTTTCTCAAACAGACATTTTTATTATCAAATGAGTGATGGAGTATGCGTGCGTGCGTGTGTGTGTGTGTGTGTGTGTGTGTGTGTGTGTGCTGTTTTCCCATTATTCATTTCAGATAATATTCCCTCCTATCCATTAAAAAATGTTTTTTCCTAAAAATCAAAGTAATGTAGGTTCATGGCAGAAGATTTGGAAAATATAGAAATGTGACCCAGAAGAAAAAATTCACCTGTAATTTTACCACCTAGTTTTATAAACATTTTGTTGAATAGTCATCCGTCCCTTCTCTATTCTTTTTTTTTTTTTTTTTTTTTTTTTTTTTTGCAGTACGTGGGCCTTTCACTGTTGTGGCCTCTCCCATTGCGGAGCACAGGCTCCGGACGCGCAGGCTCAGCAGCCATGGCTCACGGGCCCAGCCGCTCCGCGGCATGCGGGATCGTCCCGGACCGGGGCACGAACCCGTGTCCCCTGCATCGGCAGGTGGACTCTCAACCACTGCGCCACCAGGGAAGCCCTCTAGTCTTTTATGGAATATAAATTCCAGGAGGACAGGGATCTTGCTCACATCCGTGACCCCATGCTCTGAACAGCGCCTAGTGCACGGCTACGTGCAAATGCATTGGTTGGATGGATCAATAAATAACTCTAGGAGAATAATATGACTTGAAATAAGTTGTCATGATACAGCAGCAAACAGCAGAAATAGAGTTGCTTGGATGTGGCCGACTTGGAACGCAGCTGCTCCTGCTAATTTGCTGTTCTCCTTGCGTCAGTTACTTCACCTCTCTGGGCCTGGGTTCCTTCTTCGGTAAAATATTCATTCTAGTTAATATTTATCAAGTGCTTACTCTGCACCAAGTGTTGTTATACGCTCCCTACGTGTATTTCTCACCATAATGTACTGTCTACCCCACTTGTGCCCGAGCGAATGGAGGCACGCAGTCACATAGCTAAGTGGCGAGCAGCTGGGCTCTGGACTCCAGCGGACGCCTGGCCTTGGGATGACATGACTTCTAGGGCCACTCCCGACTCCACTGCTGAGTGAGAGAGGAGTGAGGCAGAGAGGTGGCTGGGATGATCATGCCGCAGGAGCTCAACTGTGGAGCAAGGTCCAGGGGGTTATCACCTGCAGGTCAGAGAGCAAAGTTCTTAACGAGATGACTTCCTCCAAGCTGTGAACCTGAGGAGTCTGGCTGGGCGTTCACGGAGCATAATTAAAGGGCCATCCAGCCAGCTCTCCACCACTGAGAGGTCGGGTTCCGAGGGCTCCTGGTGTGTTCCCTTCTTCATCCCCAGCCACCCCCAGGATGGTGCCCAGGGCCAGGCAGGGAAGTAAATCAGAAGTAAATCTGATCATTCCCGACCGTGAGCAGCCTGGGAGGCATTTGGTGGGGGAGGAAGAATGGGAGTCTCGTGGGATGATTAGCTAGGATGTCAGTGGGCAGGGCACTGTCCCCCTCCCTGCCCCCCCCCCATGAAAGTGTGGGCAGATAACCTGTGTTTTGCTTGTATCCATGGTAACCAAGTCTCCTTTTTGAAGAGGAGGAATGGGCTTCGGTAAACAGATCTATTTGTGTGACTCCTGTTACTCATTTGAAGCAATGTCACTCCTTTTTCCACTGTGGTCTGTGTGTCTGAGTCACAGGGAGCCTAAACTGGCTCCTCTGAATTGACGGCTCCCTCCCAGCCTCTCTTGACGGACTGCCAGCTTAGCAGGGCGTAGCTTACCAACACATTTTTTTTTTTTTTTTAAGCCAGACTGATTCATAGAAACTCCTTTAAAGCACAGTAAAAAGAAACCGCCCATCACACATCCCAGCACACCAGCGCAGGCAACTTATAACCTCGGGAGGCCAGCCCTCCCCTCACTGTGGTCACAAACCTCGAGAAGAGCGGACGCCTGCCACCAGTTCCTGTCACTCTGGGCACCTCGGTCGCTGGACCCTCAGGTAGGACAGCTCCCGACACTGTGGGGAAGCCCTGCGAACTTTCCTTCCTTCCCACTGCTCTCCTCCTTCTGACCTCACCGGAGCTCTGCTTTTTCTTTTTTCCTTTGCTATTTTTCCATGACCCTTTGAAATGAACCCTACGAACTTTTGGCTAAAAGTGGGCCACCGAGACAACTTTTTCCTTAAGGTTCAGTAAAATCTAGTTTGATGGGGGCCCCGGGGGGTCGGGGCCATCGGTGGGGGGTGCTGGGCTGTAATTAGGTCTTGCAAGAACTGGGTTCTTGTTCTGAAAGCGTGATGGGAGCAGGGACTTTGGAACAGGGTATTCCAAAGATTGGTACTAGCTTCCTAGGATACCACTAGCGTATCCTTTATGGGTTTTCTTTATGGAGGAACCACGACGTACCTTTGAAATGACAGGGTGTGCTTGCCCGACGTTGTCAATTCCTGTTTTGATGCGAAGCGCTTCAGGACTTGAACTGTTTCTCTGCGTGCTGGTCTTTTGGGGTGATGGTGGATAGAGATCTGCATTTCAGTTTATTTTTGTGGCTACTTTTCCTGCTGTCCTTCGGTATGTTCATTCACTTTTATTTAAGTGTAAATATTTTTTCTTTCCATGGGATAGGAGGAGGGGGTTGGTTTGTTTAAAGAAAACCGTTAGAGGGAGAGAGAGCGAGAGAGAGGAAACGCTTTCTTTCAAGTGGAGTTTGAAATACAACGCAGGACGGGTGCCTTTGGTGAAGTTGGGAGTCTAATGTGGATTCCAGAGCTCTCCCTCTGGCCAGACATGGAGGATGGGGAGAAGCAGAAGGGAAACTGGGTTTGGAGGGGAGGGGAGGGCAGGGCAGGGGAACTTCATCTGTCCCTGTAAAAAAATCGCTTTGTGCTTTCACTTCAGAAACCACCAAATTTTCGTGCTGAGTTGAAAATATGGCATATCAGAAATGTTAAAATCATTTTTTATTTTAGGTGGATGTGGGATTTTTTTTCTGCGGGGAAGGCAGTGATTGTTTTGGAACATTTATCTTCTCACTGTTTCCAAAACACGGCTGTACAAATGCAAACACTCGTGCTAATCATGAAAGGGATCTGGAAAAGGAAGACGAGTGATTTCTATTTGCTTTTTTTTTTTTTTTAAGGTTAGCATTTTGGTGGAGGTGTGGCCCATTTCAATATAGATACTGGTGTATTTTTTCCCCCAGGTAAACAAGGTGAGGAGAATGACAGGATTCAGCTTGTCTGAGGAAATTAGGCTTTTTCTTTGGAAATGTAGTTCATACGAAGAGAAGATTCAAAAGTAATCAGCCTACGTACCTGGTACAGGCAAGGCGCTTGGTAAGATTGCCCTCAAGGGGATGATTAAGTTAGTGCAAGGGCAACTTTTCAAGATGCAGGGAACTCCCACCTTTGCTTGAAATGTTGATTATTTCCCAGGTTATATGGACGTGGCTTAGGGAAGCCATTATTAAGTTGACGGTAGTGGTATCCTAGGAAGCTAGTTCAAATCTTTTAGTCTGTGCAGGTGAAAACTAATAAGCTAGATTTAACTGGTCAGCAAATAGACAACACTGACAATTCTGGGGGCGTAAACCGTCATCGTGAAATTCATTATTTGTGCGGCATCTCACTTTACGCTGGAGTTTTATAAATGAGCAAGTGCGCTGCGCGTTATTGCCTGGGGTTTGACGTCAATTTAAAGAATGCGGTTCCGATTCCCACCTTCCCCTCTTCCTCCAAGAAGTAGTGAGAGAGTTCCGTGGCTGAGGGAATTTTTGTGGAGTTCAGCTGTGAACCTTTGACAAGACTGAACCGGGAGGGTTGTTTTTCCTCCTGCCCTCAGAGGTGGATCAAATTCCACCCCAGACTCTGAGGACTGGGGCGGGCGTGGAGCGCTGTCTGGAGGGCCGCAGGATGTCCGGTCTGGCGTCCTGGTCCAAGGACCCTCTGGAGTTTACATTGTTTGAGGGTAGGACACTGTCCTGGGAGTTGGCAGAAGGCCATCGAGGACCAACCCAGGGCAGATCACATCCCAGAGCAGATGCTGGCCCCCTCCCAGGAGTACAGGACAGCCTCTAGGAGAGGAAAGACGTCCCCTCCACAGACCGCAGAAAAGACTGTGGCCTTCTCTACTCTTCCTGCTTCTCTCCTCGGCCAGACTTGGCCCATCCAGTTCCCAGGGACATCCAGACTCTGGGGGACCTAGAGAAGGAGTTCCACAGAGGCCACCTGGGGCATGCAGACCCTCTTGGCTTGGACTCGGTGGCTCTGGGGGTTTCAGCTGGTACCAGAACCCCTGGGACCAGCGGAGAGAAAGCAGTCAGAGACCTAGAAGGCTTAGAGGTGAAGCAAAATGGCTTTTCTGTAGACTTCTCGGAGCCTGACAGGGAATAGACCCGAAAAATGGCCTCAGAAAAGGTCACAAGGCAAATATAGTTACATTTCATCCTTGATTTTGTGCCCTGAGTTTGGAAGGGATCTTGGAGGTCAACCCATTCATTCTCTACCATATGCAGAAATCTTATTTTCACACCACCTTGGATGGATGGGAATCTTACATTTCCCTAAAATTGCCAGAGAAGAGGCTTGGTAGCTCAGAAGGTACTGCCGTGCTCTCCCACCTTTGCTGGATAGCTCTAATTACTAGAGTTTCTTAGATCCAGCAAAACTGGCTTCTCTGTAACTCCTATACTTTGTTCCTAGCTCTCCGGTGCTGAAGATACCCATTCTATTTTCATTGTTGTTGATCCATCCAGTGCTCCTTATCCTCTAAACACTTGACCCTTATTCAATATTTAATGGATAAAACCTGATGCATCTGTATTATTATTATTACGACCTAAGATTCAGAAAGAGCAGGGAGCGTTTTCGAAGCTTTGAAACCGTGAGCGTAGTCGTCCATGCGCAAGTGATCTGATTCTGAGGTCCTTTATTTTCTAAACACATGCATACGGTTCCTTCTTGAACCGACCACATGTATACACACAGCTGCCTAGCACAAAAGCTCAGAGCCATTTGGGACTCTCAGATATACGTACTCAGAGGGACACACCCAGTTACTACCACCAGGTCATGGTTAAATCAATCCAGTGCCAGAAACACGGGCTTCTGACTTGGCCTTCTGGGGCTGGTCCCTTAACTTGGTCCATAGTTCACGCAGCCCACGCCTTTCCACTGTGAACCTCCTGTCCTAGTAAGCACAGGAACAGGCTGCCAATCAACATCACCTCGATCTAATTGCTGGTGGGCAGTCTGGACGTCAGTGCCTTGAAAAGAGCTCCTAATCCTTAACTAACGTAGAACTGGAGTTTTCTGACCGTAAATGTCCCTTTTCCAATACTTTTTCCAGTTCTGCCCAGATGACCCTGGATTTCTATTCAGTAATCAAGGGAGCCCAAATACGCTTCCCGTTAGGAGTTTGCTTGAATTCCCAAAACCCCACTCCCCAAACATGCACGTCTCCAGACCACTGTTTGTAACACTTCAGTTACAAGTCATTTCTCTCAATTTAATTGGGATCCGCTGATACTGAAGCACAAGGATAAAAGTAGAAGCCCTTGGGACTGCTGTGTCTCTCTCCCTTTTTAACAAAACATTTGGGTCAACCTTTCCTTCCCTGCTGTGGAAATGGCATTTCTCCGGAGCTAAAATGGACTCCTCTATTCTCGGGGCCGTTGGCCTTACGCAGATCTGGCAGCTTTCACATTTCCCGAGCCTGGTTCATGAATTCTCTTTTCCAGTGGGGTAATTAAAATTGAGAACCCGCTGGGCTTGGGTTGAAATCGGTGGCATGAATCCTGAGGTAGGTGCAGGATGGCTGAATAGGAGGTCCGAGGGGCCGTCGTCTTGTCCCGACTCTGCTGTGTGACGTGGGCAGGACACTTGTCTTCTCGATGGAGGGAACTGAGCTTGGTGGTCTCCACGGCCCCTTGTGGCTCTGAGACCCTATTGTTCTAAGATCCTACCATTCTTGTCGAGAGGAATCCCTCGGCTCACGCTAACAGCAAGCTTAATCCGTAAACACTGGTAGGAAAGTGAAATGAAGCCACGTGTTGCATGGGAACAGGCATCTCACGGAGGACGGAGGACCCAGGCGGTCTCCCTCGCTTCATACGCTCAGAGATCCCTTAGGGACCGGGTCCGCGGGCTTCACCGTCGGGTAGCAGTGAGCATTCAGCCAGGTCTCGGAAGAAAGGTAAGAGGTTTGATTTGTGAAACCCGAGGAGCACCCGCTCAGATAAGCAGGGCCAGGCTAGCCAACAACAGCAAGGGATCTGCCAGGAGCCAGACCAGGCTCGGGGAAACGTGACGAGCTGGTCTTGTTGGGAAAGGAGCCCCACCTTCTTGTCAGGGAGGGTGCGGCCGCAAAGGTGTGCATGAGAGCTGATGGAGAGCTGACGGTGACGAGGAAAGGGGCGGTGCCAGGAGGAAGGGGGCGGGGAGCAAGGGGACCGCGTGGGTTTCCTTAGGCCTGTGTGTCGGGGGAGGAGGGGGGCAGATGGAAAGGCCTAGAAGAGGGAGAAAGTGGAAAGAGGAAGCCAGGGAGAAGGAACAAGGCAGAAGTGTGAAGATGCTGCACTCTTGACTCCCTCCCTCAATGCCTCGAGACAGTCCTTAGGGCCAAGTATTCCTTCTTTGTCTCCCACCCCGCCCCCCCACCCCCCCTCCCCCGCCGTGAATAATCTTCTGTTGCTCATGGACGCAACATTTGAGTTTCCATCGAATATCTGTGCCAACAGGGCGGGGATCTTCCCCGGGGACGTTTCTTCCCTTTTCAGAAGGGTCATATCAGGGCTGACAGCAGATCGAAGTCCTGGGTACTTTGATGTCTTCTTTGAAATAATCAAAGACTCTGCCTAGGAGGCTAGGTGCGGGGAGCTGGGGAGAGGTTTCCGCTCCTGAAACCAGGGGTCGGACCAGCCAGGTGGGTCCACACTTATTTCAGAGAAAGGGTTGTGAAGCGGAGACCTCGTGCTTCCCTTTGGCTGCCATGCTTCGCTGGGGAGGGGGGCTTGTGCTGTAGGTGGGAGCCAGGATGGAAGGTTTGAAGCTCATCTGAGGTAGGCAGTGGCAGAGGGGCAAGGAGGGGCGGAGTCGGGTTTGGCCGGGGCAGGCTCAGCTGGTGGCCCCTCTCAGCAACCTAATGGGAAGAAAAAGCGTCCTTCCAAAGGCCCTTCGTTTCTTCCAATGGCGCTCTCTCGAGGGGCTTTGCTGACCCTCTGATTAACTAGGAGGCGGTGGGAGGAACAGAGCGAAGGGGAGATCCGGTAGAAGTTCTAGAACTTCTACCCCGACGTAGGAGAGAAAAGCTTGTGCTGCGGTGGAGAAGGCCTGACCTGGAAGATGCCAGGGGGTGGGCTTCATCCTGACGCTGCCTTCACTCTGGAGACCAGCTTTTCCTCGTCTGTCGAGGAACTGGACTGAATAACCCCGGCCCTGCTAAGCCACTACGCAGCCAGTTACCCTTAGAAAGAGCAACAAGCCCGCAGCCCACCCCAGGCACTGCGGCGGCCCTGCTGCACCTGCATCTGCCTGGCCCTGCCACCTCCCAGCCTGTGGCCCCGCTGGTGCAAGCCTGTTACTGCCACCTACTGTCGGACCGCCCCCCTGCCAAGGGCCCCTGGGGCCGGGCCACACCTTGATTTTCTTCCCAAACCCTAGTTATTATCTTGGCAACCTCTTCCTCGGAGACATTCTGGCCACCAGAACACTCCTCTTTTGTTAGGAAAAGAAGACAACGAAGCTTCCTTCCTCGCCCAGGGGACGTTGCCCAATGGCCTGACCAGCTGCGGGCCGGGGCCGGGGACACGGGCTGGGCCCGGCCTCGCTGCCCAGGTCTGGCCTGAGCCTTGGCAGATGTCCCCCAGATTTAGCCACTCCCCGACACAAAAGAGGACCAGGGGAAACCAGAGAGAGAGGTTATTCTCTTTGGGAACATTTGGAAAGACAAGCTTCATGTTGCTTGTTTGCTTCTAGCAGAGTCGCTGGCCCTCAATTTCTGCCCGAGAAGCTTCAAGCCCGTTTCGCTGGGCCGAGCTTCTCATTTTCCATAAAGGAACACAAAGAATAACCAACAACTGTACAGCCTTTGCTCTGTGTCAGGCAGGAGCCCTTCCGTCCTCACACTAAGGCTACGAGGTCTGCAGATCACAGTTAAAACGGGCTGGAGTTTCAACGTGCTTGAAATAGCTTCCAATTTTATATGTCAACTATACCTCATTAACACTGAATTTTTTTTTTTTTAAAGTGGTGCATCAGGAGTTGAACCTGGAATCTGTGCTCTTTTTGCTGCGCAATACTGTGTCTCTCTAGGAGCTACTGTCCAGAGAGGGTATGTTATTTTCCCAAAGTTAGCAGTTAGTCGGAGGCAGAATTTTTAGGAGAATCTGGTTTTCAAATAGGTGCTCTTTTTTCTTTCTTTCTCTTTTTGTTCCCCTTCAATAGCATCCTCCTACCCCCACCCCCAGTTCCTCATCCCTAACTACGGGAGAATCACGCTAGTCGACAGCAGCGCCGGAAAAACATCACCTTTTCTATAATAACCCCCGTTCATGAGAGCCCACATTTGGGAGGTGCAGTCCCCTTACCCGCAGGACCGTGAAAAAATAGTTGTTTTCTTTGGCGCACGTAGATTCCTGCTACTTGACCGCTCATGTTTCTCCTGGTCATAAAAACTGCCCCGTGCACTTGAAAACATCAGACCCTGGAATGATGTGTATATAGAGAGGTACAGCTTGAAATTCTTTCCTTCCACACCAAACATCAGACATGCAGAAGCAGGAGGAAATAGCCCTTCAGGATTCTTCTTCTCCACATGTTTCCCACGGAGAAATGAATGCCCCCCTCTCCCACCCCTACATAAAAACAATATTTAGAATGGAAAAGTACACTTGACATAAAACAACAAGAACAATGGTCAGAAAAGCTCATCCAAGGTCTCATCCACTCAGCCCTGCCTTTAATCCCAGCCTTTTCCTCCTCCGGATACATCCTCTACGGCTGCTCCCCAAAGAGAGTATTTCCTTTTCTGCTGGACATTCATTTTGCCAACCCAAATGATCCTCAGTGGGAAAGAAACATATCAAAATAAACCAACAAAAGCAAAATGATCCTGATGTGTAGAGGACAGAAAGGCATTCGTGCTACCGCCCTGTACAGTGTCCCCAGGAGAAGCACAGACACAGTTTGGGGTATGCCACGAAGGAAGATGGGCAGATGTGGGCTGACTCATGGAGATCGTACGACCAGGAGTGGCTTTGCCTTTCATCTGGAGAAAGCACGGTGTCTTGGTCTGAGAAAGCGTTCTTCAAAGTCTGCAGGTACCCAGAAATAGATGGGGATTTCACTGACAGCATCAATCAATGAAAAGACGGAGTGTGTCCAGCAGTTGGGTCATTTCAGGACAGTGTTATGACTTAGTGAGATTTGGGGATCTCAGGTGACGTCCTCTGGCTAATTCTCTGATAACCTGGCAGTTCTGCTGGAAAAGTGACCACTTTAGAAAAATGCTAACAAGGAAGCCTTAGACAAAGGGCAGAAGTAAGATCAAGGTAGTCATTGTCAAGAGCAGCCTCTGATGTGTTGTCAGGACCTTTCTAATGGAAGGGGGTCTTGGTAAGTAGTGAGCTCCCCGTGACTGGAGGAGTTTAAGCATGATTTAGGTAGTTCCTTGGTGTAGATTTATAGATGAGTTTCATGCATTGGGGAGGAATTTTAAAGCCTCCTTTCAGTCAGAGATTCTGTAATTTAAAGAGGTAGATAAGGAAGTTAAATAGTATTTAGAAGTTTAAGATATCTTCTTTGCATTTACTTGTTTCTTCTTGAATAAAAGGGAACAAACACACATATAACCTTGAATATTCAAATGTCAAAGCTACTTGGAGGACTTCCCTGGGGGCGCAGTGGTTAATAATCCACCTGCCAATGCAGGGGACACAGGTTTGAGCCCTGGTCCGGGAAGATCCCACATGCCGTGGAGCAACTAAAGCCGTGTGCCACAACTACTGAGCCTGCGCTCTAGAGCCCGCGAGCTACAACTACTGAGTCCGCATGCCACAACTACTGAAGCCCGAGCGCCTAGAGCCTGTGCTCCGCAACAAGAGAAGCCACTGCAATGAGAAGCCCGCGCACCACAACAAAGAGTAGCCCCTGCTCGCCACAACTAGAGAAAGCCTGCACACAGCAAGGAAGACCCAATGCAGCCAAAAAATAAATAAGAATTAAAAAAAAAAATACTCAGGAAATATTCACAGAGTTTGCCTGTAGTAAGATGTTCAATACATAGTTACAGTAATCTATAAATAATTTCTAAAACTAATACAGGACTAAAGTTCACCTATATAAAAAAGGGGGAAACATTTTCTCTGGAGAATTCTGTTGTTTTTTTATGAAGACTTCAGTTACTTTGACATTTATTTTTTTTCCACAGAAAAGAAAATATTGCCTTCCTTGATTCATTTATTTTCTCGCTGAACAGATACTTTGTACCTGTCATAGACAAGCTTCTCCTTTCAGGAACTTAGAATCTTAGGGGTGGGGGAGTGAAACATTTCCACAAATAATTCTGTTACTAGGCGGGTTGCCACCAGTGATTTTAATAACAGGAGGAAAATGACTACTTCTGTTTGGGTTTAAAATTCCTCGGGTTCCCAGGGCCAGCATGAGGTGTTTGGATCCTCTTTCCTGATTGGTGGTGGGGTGGTGGTGTGTTTGGAAGATTTGAGAAGATGAGTGACTTGGTCGGATAACCCAGTGACACAGAGCATATACTTAAGAGGGAGGAGTTCAGAGAGAGGATCGTGGGAGAGGCTGATGGTCCTGAGCTAGACAATGACAGTGGGAGTGGAAAGTACGGATGCACGGGAGATAAATACTGGAGGAAAAATGCATGACCTGACTGTTATTTTCAGCAATGAAACTGGGATGATGAGGACACGGGAGGGGAAGGGGAAGCTGGGACAAAGTGAGAGAGTGGCATGGACATGTATACAGTACCAAATGTAAAATAGAGAGCTAGTGGGAAGCAGCCGCATAGCACAGGGAGACCAGCTCGGTGCTTTGTGACCACCTAGAGGGGTGGGATAGGGAGGGTGGGAGGGAGGGAGACGCAAGAGGGAAGAGATACAGGGATATATGTATATGTATAACTGATTCATTTTGTTATAAAGCAGAAACTAACACACCATTGTAAGGCAATTATACTCCAATAAAGATGTTAAAAAACAAACAAACTGGGATGAGAGGAAGGAGTGATGGGGAGGGACTTTGGCATCTGGTCATTATTGCTCCTGTCTCCCCGGAAAAGCCTGGGCTGTCTTCAGCTGCCAGGGAAATGACTAAACTGTCTTTGGCTGGCCAGCCCGATCCACAGGCTTCTCAGAAAGCTGTCCTGTGCCATCTGGGAGAGCATGCCTCCACTTGGCCTTTGTCTGTGAGACTCTCACACACTCCAAGTGAATCACAGACATTTGAGCTCTGTGGGACCCCCCCCCCCCCCATTGCTCACACAACCCCCAGATCCCTGTTTCTGATTATGTGACACCTCCAGTCTCTGGCGAGTTCTTCAGTGACTCAAGCCGAGGATTTCCATCACTTCCTTTGCTGGAGAAGTGGGTTTGGGGGGCTCTATTCTGTTGTATTGATCCCAATTATTGTTCCTTAGACCACCCTCAAGCGTTGCTTCCCCTAGACTCTGGTCGCTGCTCAATAAACTCACAGACTCCGGGGCAGAAAGAAAGTGATCTGCCCCCTAGCTTAGCAATCACGGGGCCAAATTACTAACATCTCAATTGTCTGTTTAGAAGTCAATGATTCTCAAAGTCTCTACAGTATGAGTTACCCATCAGAAAAGGAAAGGTGTCCACAGAGGCCTGATTCATTTCTCCTGGTCAGAACGCCCTAAAAGTGTCAGGCTACCTGAAAAAGACAAAGAGAAAGGCAGTCTCAGGGATATGTTCCTTTGATTCTTTCTTTTTTTGGGGGGGGGGGTTGGGTATGAGAGGGAGGCAAGACACCAATAAAGATTTAAGTGGACAGAGCCAACTAGAGAGGGCGGTTATCTTTCTCCCTAACGTGAGTTAGTGGTTTACAGCTCCAATCACCAGCAACCGTAATCTTCAGGCTTATTTTCACTAACTGTAATAAATGTCCTATTAGCAAAGAACTTCATCCAGATCTAGAATGGTCAGTGGTTGTGAGGCTTGTATCGGGGACAGGAGTGTAAAGAGACCACCGCCCTAGTGTGGTCTGGGCGATGCGGGGAGAACAGGGGAAGCATGGTCAGAAACAAAGATGGCGGTGGTGGAAAAGGAACCGGCGGGCCTGTCCGTTAGGGCAGAAAGAACAGGAAAGGAATAAAGAGAGCCTGTGTGTGGCTCTAAGTCACTAACCTCCATTTCTCTTAATGATCACTTCTCTCTAGAGTCAGCATTCATGCCTCCCCTACTTCTCTCAGTTTCCCACCCAGCCCCACGGAGCCCTGACCACCCCCGTCCCCAAGCTTGATGGGTAAATGAGGGTAAAGGGGGCGATCCTACTCTGCTTCCAATGGTGGGAAGAGAAATGTGTTCCTGGCACCCCACATAGAACAGTCAGTGGACATCCTATCCCTTGAGAATGCAGTGGATTCCCTAGCTCTGGTGGCCTGGGTCCAACTCCAAGAACCACAGATCACGTTGTTAGGGAAGTCCCAGCCACCACGGGACAAATTTTGGGCCGTTCCCGAGCACCGATGCTCCGTTGGGAGGAAGGTGTGGCGCCCAGCTCTTTAGAACCGCCATGCCGTTATCCTCTACTGCCTGGTTTGAGCTGCCCGGCTATGACTAGGGGTCTGCTTTCCGTTGGTGCGTGCCATCCGTAGCATTTTGGAGAGGTGGGAGAGAGGGCTCAGTTATTGTTTTAGTGAAACATACTGCCACAAAAGAAAGTTGTAGCAGCCAATACTTCCAAAGATATAAATGCTCAGAAATGGTCTCTTTTCAGCGCTTTTATCTGAAGCAAGATATACACGAGGCCAGGGAATGAGGCTCTCAGAAATCTTCCCTGCCTGTGAAGGGTGGGTGGACCCCGT
The DNA here is from genome assembly GCF_011762595.2 of Tursiops truncatus. Classification (NCBI taxonomy): domain Eukaryota; kingdom Metazoa; phylum Chordata; class Mammalia; order Artiodactyla; family Delphinidae; genus Tursiops; species Tursiops truncatus. The sequence continues at coordinate 92,438,374 of NC_047044.1, read as the reverse complement.
GGGAGCATGGGGTCTTCTTTGATTTCTACCCAAACTGCTCTAAAACTTGATAGGTCCCCACTCATCTGCTGGGGGGCCTCTAGTATAGGGACTGAGTACCTAGGGATGACGCAGGCCAGGCATTTAAGAAGACAGTTCATTCTGTTTCCAAATGTGTTGGGGAGAGCCATTGAAATTAAAGGAGGCCCCTCTAAGCTGACAATGGATGATACTAATAAAAACCTGACAAATTCGGGGCAATGAAAAACGGAGACGTTACTATATGTGTTATGCAGCAGCTCCTACTTCCGGCTGGACACAGCAGCCAACAGTGGAGAGAATTGTGTGTTCCGCGCACTACAAACACTTGCTAATCCAAGACATTTTGCTCCTTTCTTTGGTGAAAAGATGTGGCATGATTACAGAAATCTAAATACCCTGAAAGAGAGTCGCTTCCTTGCCCGATTCCGCCACTCACTCCTGCCTGCACCCTGCAGGGGAATAATGGTCAGGGGGGACTGTGGGTTAGATCAGAAGTGAGAGCCATTGGCCAGGAACTCGCGTGCCCAGGGGGTGCAGTGGACCAGCCACGGTGAAGGTGCAGGGTAATTGGAAGGCAATTATGTTCAAGTCATTAAAATGGACAGTGTGAGCCGGGGAGAAAGGAATCAGACTCAACTTTGGAGGGTTACAGACCAATCCAAGGAGACGGAAAACACTGCTGGATCCCCAACAGCATGTAAGGGAGGACACTCAGAACATTTTCCTCGACCTCATTTAAGAGGCATCACCTGGTGTGTTATATTCTGTCTTTGGTCCCTCAACCCCTATTAGGAGGAAGGTGTTTGTAAATTAGAAGCAAAGGAATAAAAAAGTCATTTGTAGAGCCCAAGGAGGATTAAACATGACTTGTTATATAATATTTTTTTAAATAAATTTATTTATTTTAATTTTTGGCTGCACTGGGTCTTCGTTGCTGCGCGCGGGCTTCCTCTAGTTGCGGCGACTGGGGCTACTCTTCGTTGCGGTGTGTGGGCTTCTCATTGAGGTGGCTTCTCTTGTTGCGGAGCATGGGCTCTGGGTGCATGGGCTTCAGTATTTGTGGCACAAGGGCTCAGTAGTTGTGGCTCATGGGCTCAGTAGTTGTGGCCCACAGCCTCTAGAGCGCAGGCTCAGTAGTTGTGGCGCACGGGCTTAGCTGCTCCGTGGCGTGTGGGATCTTCCCGGACCAGGGATCGAACATGCACCCCCTGCACTGGCGGGTGGATTCTTAACCACTGTGCCAGAAAGGAAGCCCACGTTATATAATATTTTAATTCCCTGCATTCGGAGAATTAATTCATGCCTGTTCCTTTCTCCATGAGGGGTGAGCTCAGGATCTAGTGATGGTGTGAATCTTGGGGGTGCCGGGAGGATGGGTAGCACAGGGCGGAGAAGAGTGAGGATTCTCCTCCTCATCTCTAAGGGGGTGTTCCTAGTGGTCCTCCCACGCAAGGGGCAAGGATTAGGCATAAGGACAATTTCTCAGAGGACCTAAATGATTTTATACACACTGCCTTGTGAACTGGAGAGCAGATATCCTATTACTGGCACTTAACATGGGGCAGCCTGGTGACGGATGGACTGGGCTGGTTTGGTGTCGGCTACTCAGTTTCATATAATAATAATAATAGTAATACTAATACTAATAATCACAACGAAAGCGACCCCATTAGTATCTGCCACGTGCCAGGCGCTGTGCTGGAAGTTCTCCATATATGATCCAATGTACCCCTCGCATTTCCCTGTCTGAGTAGCATTGCAACCCTCACTTTACATAGGAGGAAACTGAGACTGGAAGGTCAAACAACTTTATACGATTCTAACTCAACCTCGGTCTAATTCAAAAACCTCTTTTCACTGTGCATCAAAGTCAAGCAGAGAGTTGAGGAAGTGTGCAAGGACCTGAGAAAAGCAAAAATGCATTTGAACGTGTGGGGAGGTTATTAATAGCCGGCACGAAAGCTCCAAGCTCTCCCCTGAAGCCGCAGGAGAAACGTCATCATTTTGGTCGTTCACAGTTCCACTGGACACGTTTCTACAAAAAGAACCTAGGTGGCAGGAGGTGCTCGGATGGGGAAGGAGGGCGCGGGGTGGGGGTTGGAATGGGTCGGGTGGGCAGTGGGGGCCAGCGTCTGCCTCTCATTCCTAGCCTGTCAAGAGCAAGGACCCCGGGGTTCCGTAGGTCATTCTAGACTTTGAGTGCCTGACGAGGAAAGGCAGAGGAGATCGAAAACATCAGAAGTGTTGGAATGATTGTGTCCGTGCTTTCCAGTAAATACCCGGTCCGATGTGAAAGGGGCTCGAGCACACTCAACGCTTCAAGCGAATGAGGTGGAGGGAGAGAGCGAGAAGCGGGCACAGTTACTGGATGTGCACCGCCAGCTCCTCCCTGAGGGGGGCAGCCACACATCCACCCCGCCCAGGGTGTGAATAACCCGAGCCCTTTCCTTCTGAAGTTCCCCAGCCGAGCGGCGCCGCCTCTGAACTGTCTCGGGCGGGCGTGAGTGACGAAGCACTCCTGTAGCTGACATTAATCAGAGTAGCTGCCCTCTCAGGCATCCTTCACACTTCCTTTATTTTCTAGGTTTGATGACCCATGGGCTCCTGTCTTCTATTCTGCTGAGATCACAGCTGAACGCTTTTGTTTACCCATGCACTTTCTTAATCTCTATGAGTTCCCCATCCCCCCACCCACCGTGTGACGGATGCCTTTGCCCATCTGCTCTACTGAGTCCTGAAGGATTGGCATGTGGGTAAATGTCAAGCACAAGTCAAAGGCACATTTGGTCTCTCAAGCTGCATCCAGCCCCCAGAACCGTCATATTGAATCCTAGGAAATAGAACCCTATGCCCCCAGGTCAACAACAGAGTCCCTACCATGACACAGCCCAGACGCCCCGGTGCGGTAATACCAGTCTAAAATGTTCCATTGGTAGATGATCAGACCATTAAACTGTAATTAGGTAGTTACAATTACTGAATATTGAACAGCATTATTATAATAGAAGATGTGGCTCTCACGTTTTATATCTCATCTGGGATCAAGTTAGTAGCCCATTCAGTCTCTGGGCATTGAGTAATAGCTGCTGGTCTGAGGAAAATTCGATTAAAATTGCTGGGTGAGCAGTTTGATAGACGCGTGGACACTTCCCTAGTGGAAAATAGAAATTTATATGACATTGTTGCACAGAGACCTGGAAATTACAGCTGTGAAAGCCCTTTTAAAAACCAAAGTCCTACTTTTGGCCTCTAAAACACAAACAAAATAAAATGATAACAGTTACCATAAAGTTTTCTTGTTTTGAAACAGGCTGTATCAGAAGGATGAGTACATAAATACCTGAGAGGCAGAATTCTGTTTCTGTTTAGGTCTATTTAAATAGACGAATAGGCACTTGTGGGAACTGGGCTAACTAGTTGTTTGCAGGAATTTATGACGAAATCTTGATGGTTTTTGCTGCAGCTCTTCCTGATTTTAGCAGCTAGCCCACCCAGGTGGGAAAGCTGAATTACTGTGTTGAATCTGACAGTAACCTGCCCTTTCCCTTTCTTGTTCTCCTTTCTTTTCAGAACTCTCTTCACTCCCAAGCCATCAAAAAGCCAAGATGTTGGTGTTACTGGCCAGTATCTTTGTGGTCCACATCGCCACCGTCATCATGTTATTTGTTTCCACCATTGCCAATGTGAGTTGTGTTCTTCTGTTCATTCATTCATTTGGAAGTTATTTGCATATTTACATAAAGTGCTACAAAGGACGTTTAAGCCATAATTCCTGCCCTTTGTGAATTTACAGTTTAGTCATGAAAAAAAATAAACACATACTTGCACTTCAGACAGCTAAGTAACAAGTGTCTACATGAGTGATCCCGCCAGTCTGGAGAACACAGTGAGGCTTCTCAGTGTAGGTGGAGCTTGGAGGACGGGTAAATGGGTGGGGTTTCTCTCTGCTAAAGATGCAGAGAGAAAGGAGCATGGGACGCCTTCTAGGTGTTCGGGTCAAGGAGCCCAGCAGGGAGGGACAGGCTTTGTTCAGGGCATGATGAGGACACCTGCGTGGCAGGGCAAAACTTCCCTTCCTTCTGGGGGCCTTGATTAGAAGGAGAAATGGGAGTGAGATCATAAGACACTTTGGTGGCCCGACCGCCAGATTCAAGATCTGGACGGAGAGTAGCATGTGAGAGTGGAATTTTGCAAGATTAACCCGATTCCCCTGAATTAACTCAAACAAAACAACCTAAAAATATGGAGGTAGCAACAGGCTCTTCTCTCTGAACCTTGGGCTACTCTGACCTCTAGTGGTAGTTTGCAGGGTCCATCGTGCTTTTCTCAGAAATAAACAAAGACAGCTCCTCGGACCCCAAAACCAAGGCCATCCATCACTAGACAGACAAAAAGGGTTCCAGAACCTGTTCAGGTCCCTGCTACAGTTGAAGGATAAATGGGTTTTCAAGTTCAGAGTTTTGCCAACATCGGTGGGTATAATTAGAGGCAAGGCTAATTGAAGCACCACTGTGATAATCTAGAACGCTCACCCACGTGGCCTCCCCCAGACTCTAATTTAGCCGTTCTGTATGCTGCCCTTCAAGTCTCTCAGGATAACAGGTCCGATAAACAACTTCAAACTGTATTAGTGGATGCTGAGTGCTGAATATCTGAATTATCAGCTTCTGATACGGGGCTGGACACAGAGTTGTTTATTAAATCAAGAGCAGGCAGGCGATTTGGCATCCTGGCCCTGCTTTTCCAATAACTCTCATTTTAACAGACGCTCTGTGTAGACAGGGCTGGGTGTTTGTTTTCCATCCCAGAAGGATAAGTGTCTTGCTGGCACCGTGGTGAGCCTCGGGGAACACATTTTGGTCATTCTTCTACTTTCAGCTGCCGCCACAGGAAGGCTGTGGCTAGACTATGTTATTATGGAATTACTTTGCATGTTGTGACGATCAAGGTTTATCTTTCTGTTTAGATGAACGTGGCTTATTGATCACTCAGCTATTTTCTCCGTTGCCCTTTATGTTTCTTACTTTTTTCCAGTTGAACATTTTTCCTGAACTTTTTTTCCCCTCTAGCCAGGCCCTTCCATGAAACGATCTTGGTGGGGTGTAGGAAGTGTGCCTCCTTAAAACCAATTTCCTCACGCAGGGTTTCCATTTCTTAGAGCCTTAGAATTTTAAATCGCGATGGTTGAATTACTTCTTTTCTTTACTTTTCTTTTCTTTTTTTAAGTGATGAGGGATGTGAGGCCCAGAGAATGAGGTGACTTTTCCTTGGTCACACGTTCTTCTCTCTCTTTTTTCTTGGGACCTTTGTGACTTCAGTTTTAGTGAGACCTTATTTCCACCAAGAGATGGAAATAAACCATGTTTTTGGCTAAATATGGAGTCTTGGTTAAGATTTGGTCCTGACACAAGGTGATCTGTTGTTTCCTTTTCTTTCAAAGCAGGGGGTTAGTTTTTAAACAACTTTTTATTTCTTTTTAAAATTTATTTCAAAAAAATTTTACTGGAGTGTAGTTGATTTACAATGTTGTGTTAGTTTCAGGTGTACAGCAAAGTGAATCAGTTATACATACACACATATCCACTCTTTTTTAGATTCTTTTTCTGTATAGGTCATTACAGAGTACTGAGAAGAGTTCCTTTATTTCTTTTTGATTTCAGGCCTGGATGGTTTCAGATGTTGGAAATATATCAGTAGGTCTTTGGAAAAACTGTACTTCCGCTGACTGCAGCCACAACCTGTTATACGGCAGTGAAGGTGCGTACAAAGATATTGTACTCAGTGCTGACAGTTGGTGCGCTCAGGGAAATGGCCAGTCCCTCGGGGACTGGGTAGCCTAACACCCTCACTCCCCCCACCCTGTGTCCACAGATGCCCTCAAGGCAGTGCAGGCCTTCATGATTCTGTCCATCATCTTCTCCGTCATCTCCCTCGTGGTCTTCGTGTTCCAGCTGTTCACCATGGAGAAAGGCAACCGCTTCTTCCTCTCAGGGGCCACCATGCTGGTGTGCTGTGAGTATCAGCTTACCCAGAAAAAGCTTTTCGCGTAGATCTTACCATGGGTGCTCCCGGCAGCTTGAACAGCTGAGCACGTGGGGCAGTGAAACCGCCTTGTACGATTTGTGCTTTCTGGGAGAACCCCTGATAGCTGCTTGGAATAAGAACCCTCGTAGGCTTCACTGTTTAAACCTGGGCTCCCGGGCAGCTACTAAGTGGCTGGAGTCCGTCCATCAGTAGCACTTGTATACAGGACCCTTGAAGGGGGCAGGGATGTGGGATTCCTTAGAGAGATGAAGCCGCTGCCAGAATGCCTGCAATGATCGCCATTCCCACTCTCCTGTCGTTCTTCCCCCACACACGCAGTTTGGTGGAAGGCGTGTTCTTCTGCATGCCTCAGGCAGCCTGCCCTTGTGTGCTGGGGTCCAGATGGGAAGGCTGAGGGGTGGACCCGAGACGCTGTGTTTCATCCACACAAACCAGTGCGGATGTGAGAACCTGAGCACCTCTGATTTGCCAGCACAGCCATCAAGCTTGGTTTGGGGCAAATTGACAGAACTACCGTTGGGGGTCCAATTTCAGATTTCATTTTCCCATCGCCCATGAGGGAAATAGGCTCTTCCTAAAATTATAAAATCTTTTTCTTGGTTTTCATGTTAAGAAATCAAACCAACAGCTAATCGTTGTTTTTCGCCTGCAGGGCTGTGCATCTTGGTGGGGGCCTCCATCTACACGCATCACTATGCCAATAACTTTAAAGACTGGTACCCGGAGAGTCACCACGGCTACTCCTTCATCCTGACCTGGATCTGCTTCTGCTTCAGCTTCATCATCGGCATTCTCTATCTGGTCCTGAGAAAGAAATAAGGCTGAACACGTTATTGGGGATATGGGGGGTGGGGGTGGGGAAGAGGGAGTCCTTGAATCTGGGAGAGGAGTGGACGTTGCTAAGCAGGAAAAACCAAGAGAGGGAATTGGGGGGAGGGGAAGGCAGGGGGGAGGGGCTGAAACCCAAACATGACTGAGAGGGTCCCGTACTGTCCAGCCCCTGCCCTGGGAGAAAGCCGTGGGCTGGGATGCGTGCTCCCTGGATGAAGGCCAGAGGGCCTCCCTCCAGCCTCCAGCTGTTATCAGTTACATACACTGCCTGGGGCCCCAGCAGCTGCCACATTGCTGACTCTACTTCCGAGGGTGAATTCAGTCTTCAGACCTACTGCACCTAGTTAATATAGCGGTACAATTTCCGGCAAGGGCAGATACTGTTCTTGTGCGGAATACGCCAGGCTTGGAAGCCATCCTGCCCTTCTGACCCAAAGCAAAACAGTACCATCTGAAGGGCCCTGCGGGAGGACTTTGGCCAGTGAGCCATTATCCCTCGTTGGAACAGAGATTTAGCTCTGTGGTATTTGTGACAAAATGGGAGGAAGAGAGATAGTGATTAAGGCTAAGTTGGTGTGTTAGCTAAACTGAGAAAGAGAACTTTTCACAATGGAAGGCCTGGGGCGTGGTCAGAACCCAGACTAGACCTCACACAGCTGTCCCTCGTGGAGACCTCTTGCTACAGACTTTGCTTGGCCTCTCCTTTAAAGCCAAGGCAGCTCTCTGGAGTTTCTGCAAAGCCACTAACGACCAATTCAGTGGTGGAAGCACCACTCAAATTATGGGAAAAAGGGACAATCTTATAGCAGGGTTATGTTAGAGTTATGTTATTAGGAACCTCTCTCCATGCAATCAATGTCTGTTTTAAGTACGTAACGTGAGAGAGAAGGACAAAGACCCGTGCAACACAATCTGTTACTCTCCCTCTAAATTATACACTTTTGAGGAAGTTTTATCTAATTAGCCACATTGGGGATCAGGGCTCCTAGGCTCAGAGACAGCTCTAGCTTTGACATGAGCTGGTGGGGTTGCCTTTCAGAGGTCCTGCCTATCCCACAACACAGGTGAGGCAAGGCAATTCTGGAAGCTTCTTAAAATACACACAAACCAAAACCAAACAACAAATCCTTGGATGAAAGGTGCTATATTATTGTCAAGTATTAAGCATACTAGATTTCAGTCACAATAAGAACAGAGTGTCTGTGCTTCCAGGAAAATAAGAAAATTTCCGTGAGAGAAATAAAAATATAGGTGATGGGCAGATATTTTCTTTAAGGAAAAAAAAAAACCCTAAAAACTCTTGTGGTACCCAGTCCGGTGGTAATTGAGCTTGTCTGCTGCCACAAGAGTGTTTCTATATAGGACTTAGAAGTATGGTATTAGTGTGGTGTTCCTGGTTAAGCAGGCATTGCTCTGGCCTGGCGCAGCTATTTTAAGCCATCTCAGATTCTGGCTAAAGGGTATTTTTTTGGTGGAAGACATTTCCTTTACCAATCTGAGAATATCTACCCTAGGGAGAATCTGAGACATCTTGCCTACTTTTCATCTTCTAGCTCCCTCTTCATCCCGTTTCTTATATGCGTTTCCTTTTGGGGAGCTATTATGCCACAGTTGCTGGTATTTATGTAAAAGGACTATTACTAAGCATATTTCTCTGTGTTCATTCTGGTTAGGGGAATGTTGAGAGCTGGCCACCAAATTATCTGGGCTGTTGGGTAAATTGGTTGTCAGGCAAAAACTGTGGGATAGTGAACTTTTAAATTATGATTTAATGATCACATGACTTTAGAAGGCTGTCTTGAGTGCAGAAGCAGATTTACATATCAGATACAGCCAAAAGAGATACTAGCATTGTGTTAAAAAGTCAAACTGTGACTGGAGTGAACCATGTATTCCCTTGTCTTTTACTTTGTTTCTGTGCCATTTATGTCTCATGTAATTTGCATTACGTTGGTGGGTTGTTCTAGTACTGTATTTGGCTTCTTCTTTAATAGATTGGTATTTCATATACTATAATTGTAAATATTTTGATACAAATGTTTATAACTCTAGGCATATAAAAACAGATTCTGATTCCCTTTACCGTGTGAATGTTTTCTTTCAAAAAATGTAGGAAAAATATGGATGATAATGACATTTATTCCTAATTAAGTTGTCAATCAGTTCGATTTGGACAAGTTGGCATTTATCAGAGACATTAAGCTACTTTCAGGAACTGAAAGTATAGTTTTATCTTGCTTTAATTAAACCTCTTAAGCAAAAAATGGAAACTTATAAGCTAATACATTAGAGAGAGGTTATTATCTTGAATCAGAATGGGTTATGACGTTAACAAATGAGATGCTTGTACATTTTCTTTGAAGTAGCGAACTCCTGTAACGTGTCTTCAACATATAAACAATTCACGATGGTATGCGTCACCTACATGTGCAGGAACCCATTCATTGCATTACCTGGGGCGTAATCTGTATGGACTCTATGAGAGAAGGAAAGATTTGCGGCTTTCTGGGTGCAGTAAGGACCAGAACGAAGCGTGGAAAGCTTCGTTTGGGGTTGGTGCTGTGGACCCCAGCATCATGTCAACACCAATACGATAAGAGTGGTTTTAATGTGGAGTAGGCCATCTTTCACTCCCCTGTGGTCTTGGATGAAATAACTGCACACAGAGTAATGTACAAAAAAAAGACACAATGGAACCCGAAAATAAGACCTCAACATATTTTAAATTAAATTAATCTCAAATGACATCGGTTATTGATAGCCTCTTAGAGACCTATATGAGTCATTTCCAAAAGTTATCTTCTTAAGCTGATTGTTTGGGACTCAGAGCATATTTTCCATAGAGACAATTTACAACAATCTTACTTATCATATGGGCTAAAAAGACTTTTGTAAGTCTAGCCTGGAAAAGAAGTTTCATAATGATTTGACTATTATTGTTGTTTTCAATGGGAAATGAGTTAGTTAAATTCTGGAGCCTGGAACCCTCTGTTGCCCCTCCAGACCCTTCATGGTAAGAGGAGTATATCTGATGCAGGGGGAGATGGACATATGGCTGCCTGGGAATCACTCTTCCCCGGTCATGTCAGAGTTTGCCATGGAATATAGGAGAACATGGCCTTTAGCATGACTCTGGCTATAAATATACAAATATAATTTTGTAAACTGGGTGTTCTTAAGCTAGGACTGCTTGTTCCATTCTCTGATCTCATGGTTTAGAATCAATCTTAATTTTCCCACTTTTATTAGCATATCAATAGCTTAAACCCAGTTTACCTAGGAACTTTAGAATGATTCTAACTCCTTAGTATAATAATTGACAAGCTTTTGAAAATGATGAAACCTTACTATTTTGGTTTTATTTCACATCTTTTCCTCCCTCTTGTAAAATAATGACAAAGGGCACATATAGCTATAATTTTTAAGGTGAATCAAGTGGTCGACAGCGGTGGGGCTGGGGGCTGGGAGAAATGAGTGAACTCTCTGGGGTTTTTTTTTTTTAGCTTAAATAAATTGCATTTTTAAAAAATGGTATTAAAAAGGTATACTTTTCAATTGGTGATTCTGATGCCTGACATGATACAAGTTGATTGAAATAGAAAAAAAAAGTAAAGCTGTTTTGAGTATTTGGGTACAATTTTGCCATAGCTCTTGAGGTAACTAGGCATTGCAAAATCAGGTTTTGAGAATTATAGTACTGGATTTATGAGTGACATAGATTACACTCATGAATCTGACACTTGGTCACCTTATTTTAAAGAAGTTAAAATCATCCTGGCCGTAATATTTAAACCCAGATTTGTTTCCATAAACCAAGTTACCACACTCACTCAACATGGCATAATTGAACTGACTCTACTAATTTCTTGCTCCAGAATAATTCAAATTCTTTACCTCTCATTGTGTTTAATGCTTGTCAGAGCTCCTGGAAGGACAGGTAGAAGATCGATGCAGATAACTCTTAATTGTTCAGTTTAACTTCATTTCAGCCACTCATTCCCATGGCCTTTCCTTGGACGTTCCCATTCCCACCCACATTTTTTGAATTCCATGCTGTTAGTTCCTTAAGGATACTTTTTGGTACACCCCTTTTCCCTGTATCTCCAACCTCTCTCTCCCTCTACCGGAAGTGTTCTCTTGTGGGTAACTTATGTTTAAGTTTATCCCGTCTTAAGCAAAACAAAACAAAACACTCCCTTCTACCCTAATACTTTACCTCTTGCTGTCTCTTCACTCTCACGTTTACTGAAGGTGTGTCTTGTTATCTATGTCTCCACCAGGCCTCACCTTGACACCTGTGGGCCCCAAGTAAGAGCACAAATGGAGGTCTGCACACCGCGTCTAGATATTTAAAAGTTACATATCAAGTTAATGAGCTGCTAAATAAAGTGTGTTCTACTGTTCTACCTTGATAAATAGACCTAGAAGGTCAGGATCAAATTTAGAATTCTCAGAGTCCTTGGGGTTCTGGGGTACAACATGGTTTTGCAGGGGAGAGTTGGTACCAGGTTTCTGGCTCACAGCCTGCTTCCCTTCCCCTTCACTCCGGGCTCCATCCTCAGGGACCTTGAGTGCATGACTGTGGAGATCCCAGCCCCACACATGCAAAACCAATCCTCACCCCTTCCGCATCCTGCAAATGGCCACCCCTCAGCCATTTCTTGGTCCAAGAGTGTGCACACCTCTGACATGGTCTGACCTCTGTATGGACTAGACTTGAGAGAAAGCCCAGGGGAAGGAGGCCTAGAAATGAGCTTGGGGATGTTTGGGCAGGGAATTTGGGGTCCTGGATCATCAGAATATAATCTGGAAGGAGCATGTGGGCTCCAGTGGGTATGCTCCTTTGGCTCCAAGCCCAAGGACTTCTTGTCCGTGTAGGGGTGTGGCTGGAGGACAAGCAGAGCAGAGCCATAAAGCGCAGGCCTGGGAAAGGCCCTCTCACCTGGTCTTAGGGCAATTTTTTTTTTTTGCGGTACGCGGGCCTCTCATTGCCGTGGCCTCTCCCGTTGCAGAGCACAGGCTCCGGACGCGCAGGCTCAGCGGCCATGGCTCACGGGCCCAGCCGCTCCGCGGCATGTGGGATCTTCCCGGACCGGGGCACGAACCCATGTCCCCTGCATCGGCAGGCGGATTCTCAACCACTGCGTCACCAGGGAAGCCCAGGGCGTGGTTTTACAGCCTGACTCCTTACTGGCTCTTTCTCAAGCAGATTTGCTTCTGCCCTCACCATTCCAAAACGATCGCTTTCCTAAGGGTCAATGGTCACTTTCTATTCCCTAGTCCAGTGAATATTCTTTTTTGTTTGTTTGTTTGTTTGTTTGTTTGGTTTTCCTTGACCCCTCTGTTCATTTTATCTCTGTATTCTGCCTGAGAGACTTCATTAAAATTCATACAATTAATCACCACCGATCTTATAATGATTCCAAAATCTGCATCTTGGCTCAGACCAATTTTCTGGATCCAGTCTCATAAGAACCACAAATTCCACAGAACCCAGTACTTTCCTCCCCCTTTTGTATCCCTGGTCTCAGGAAATAACCACCCATCACTTAGATGCAGTTAGACGCTAGAAACCCAAGTGTCATTCACAATTCCACCTTCTCCTTAATTCTTTATATCTAATTAGTAACTGTATCTTCTTGATTTTAAATCCTAAATATTTCTAGACTCTTTCCCTTTCTTTCTAACTCCTTTGCTATGATATTAGTTTAGATCTTTAATAGCATTTATTTAAAGTAGCTGAAAAGTCTCTTAAGAGTTCACAGCTATAGCTCATTCTCCACTCTGTTGCAAAGATGATGGCTTAAAATGCAAATACCATCATGTCCTTCCTCTGCCTTTTTTTTTCTTCCTCTGCCGTTAATCCTTCATTGGCGCCTTCATGTTGTTCATGATAAAATTCAGAGTGCTAAACCTGTCCATCTCCACCTTTCCTCCCCATACCATTCTATCCTCGAGCTAAAATGTACTACTTATTCCGTGCTTTGGGAAGCGTTACCCCATGCTATTCCTTTGCCCCTCCTTTCTTTTGTATTTGGCTCTCCCTTTCTGATACCTCAAGACTCAGCCATTTCTCATCTTTGGAAGGGTGGCCAGACCACCCCAGGCCCTACTGGGATGAGCTTTGTCAGGGTTTACATAACACCTTGTGCGTAGTCATCAGGATGTTCTTTACAAACTATTTTAATTGTGGGTTTAACTGGCATGGCTTCCTCACTAGAGCACCGTGAGGGCAGGGAACCCATTGTTCATTTATTACGTCTGCATTTAGCATGCTGCCTGGCAATTAGCAGATGTTTAATATAATTGTGTGGTGTCAGGGAAGGTGCTGGGAGATAGCATGATGAGTGACAGACCCTGTCTGCCATGGTGGTTTAAGGAGAACTGGACAGGTGGTTCCAATGCAGGTACAAGCATGATTGATGCTGAGAAGGAAGAGGGGAAAGATGCCCTTAGGTGGGTGTTTAAAGACCTTTTTGGGGTCCTTAAATTTGATAAAAGCTATCTCTGCAAAAACATACGTATGTTTTTTCCCCATAAAATTTAGGACACTCCCAAATTGCCCTGGAGCCATCCATGGATTTCCTAAGTAACGCATCCCTTGGATCTGGATTAGAGTGACCCCTGTCTTAGAGGAATCTGCTCTGGCCCCCACCCAGCTGTGCTCCGTGGGCTCATGCCTTTGAGGAGCATCTGAGATGAACTTGAAGGGTGGGTAAAATTTTGGAAGCTGTACCCATAGGAGGAAGAGGGAAGGTAGTTCAGATGGGCTGATAAAGCATGGAGCGGGGAAAGCTAGCTGGAGCGAGCGAGCTCTTTGGAAATGTAGAGTAAGTTCTCTGCTGCAGAAGGTGCTGACTCTCAGAGTTAGGAATTTTTTTTTTTTTTTTTTTTTTTTTTTTGCTGTACGCGGGCCTCTCACTGTCGTGGCCTCTCCCGCTGCGGAGCACAGGCTCCGGACGCGCAGTCTCAGCGGCCATGGCTCACGGGCCCAGCTGCTCCGCGGCATGCGGGATCTTCCCGGACCGGGGCACGAACCCGTGTCCCCTGCATCGGCAGGCGGACTCTCAACCACTGCGCCACCAGGGAAGCCCCAGAGTTAGGAATTTTAAACTAACTTGGTGGGATCATGGGAAGCCCTTCAATGGTTTTCTTGGGGGGGCATGACATAATTGGAGCATGCTCTGAGAGGACGACTTTGGTAGATGATTGAGTGGGTTCTAAGGGAAGAGAAAGAAGATTGGAGAATGTGGGAAGCTGACGCAGTGGTTGAGGAAAGAAGTATAATTGAAGAAACTGGACAAAGTGGACGGGGATGGAAGAGATTAAGGCAAGAGACATGACTTAGATGCCCCATGACTTAGCAGGAATTCAAGGAGAAGCCGATAAAGATTATTTGGGTGTTACGAGACTGGACGTTGGGAAACTGGCCATGCTGTTAATGAAACAGGAAAGCTGGAGGAAGAATTAATGTGAGGAGGAAGAATTAATATGAGGGGGAAGATGATAAGCTCAGATCTGGACTCGCAAAGTATGAGGAACCAGCTGGACATTGAGGGAGCTCTCCCCTTCAAGTCTAAAGGGTTCCATTCTAGAGCGATCCTGGAGGTCTCTGAGGCACCCCAGAATCTAAATCCCGCGGAGGCTGCATATTTCCCATGTTTAAACTCTAGATAGTTAAGTTTTTCTGGGCACATCCATCATTCTGGGTCGACTCTCTTGGGACCGACCCTTCTTATATCTGTTTTAATTCAGCTGTCACTTGTTTTAAATTTTACTTTTAAATGGTTTTTATGGCCAAATTTAGCTTCCTCAAATTAGCATCGTATTTTCTGTTTATGTTAATTCCAACCAGGATCTTGTAGCCCCATGGAGAGCAAGGCAATTGGAGGGGTGGCCATGGAGGGCTGACAAGAGGACAGGGCATAGATCCAGGGCACACTGGGAGTTTTAATTTGGTATCCCACGAAAATTCTTTTTTTTTTTTTAAGATTTTTTTTTTTTGATGTGGACGATTTTTAGAGTCTTTATTGAATTTGTTACAATATTGTTTCTGTTTTGGTTTTTTGGCCGCGAGGCATGTGGGATCTTAGCTCCCTGACTAGGGATCGAACCTGCACCCCCTGCATTGAAAGGCAAAGTCTTAACCACTGGACCACCAGGGAAGTCCCCCCACGAAAATTCTTGTTAAAAATATCTTATTTGCTTAAATTTGCTTTTCAAAAATTTTGCCTTTTACAAACTTTCCCTTTGGAACATGTTTAACATCTCCTTTTGTTTTAAAAATGTTTGTCTTTTTTCCTTTTTAAAGACATCTTTTATTTTGGTCCAAACTCTGTTACCCTTAAAATGGAGACTTCTTTGGGGCAAACTATTTTGAGGCTAAGCCTCTGAACATCGATCTCACCAATGAGAGAATGATGCCTGGACACAGGTAACAGGGACCTGGCAAGGACATGAGTCAGATGATGTTATGAACAAGCCCATGTGATACTAGGAAGTATGAAGAAATATGCAGATATGGGCAATAGTTTCTTTATATTCTGAAATAGTCGGATTACAGTCTGAATTGGGGACTTGAATTATAGTCTGAATTAAAGCACTTGTCACCACTGTTCAAAGGGATGTGAAGAGCTTGGGGTGACTGTAGGAACGTGCAGCAAAAATGATTAAAGTGTTGGAAAATAGGTCCCAGGATGAAAGATGAAAAGGTTTTTTGATGTCTCTGGACGAGAAGACTGAGGTGGGATCTGATTCTGAAAGGTCTTTATAAGGGATAGGTTCATGGAAAGATAGAACTAGAATGTATGCTGGAGGAAGGTTGGGAGCAAACTTAAGAGAAGAAAAAAATGCTCTATCCTGTTTAATTTAGGCCAGAGTCAACATTTTGCCCTGTCCTGTACTCTTGGTAGACATTACCAATTAATCACAACACCCTTTGCTACAGAGATTGGGCCAGTCCTCAAAAGTCTTTCATTTGGAATTCCAGGGAGCCTCTATCAGTCCTTTGGAATTTTTACTTAAGAAGAAACACATTTGCAACTCTAAGTTTAGACACTTAACTTTCTGAAGGCTTGAGGTTTTACCCAATGATTTCTCCAAGCTCTTTCCAGAACCATGATTCTGTCAAGTCTTTTGGTTAAATGAATTTCATGAGGATTGGACTTCATTTATAGATAAGAATGGATCATGGCCCTTTCAGCAAACTGGGACATCTTTGGAACACTTTTAGTTAAGGAATTGTGGGGTTTGCTACTATTTTAGCATATAGAGTTTAGTTGTCCTCTCAAAAAAAGCTCTTCAGGGTCAGCCTAGAAAGTCTCATAATGCTGACAAGCTCGAGCAAAAAGAAATATACAGATGGAGCCAGTTACAAGGGAAGAGCGTCTCTAGGACCTTCTCTTTAAAAATGGTCCAGGAGGGCTTCCCTGGTGGCGCAGTGGTTGAGAGTCCGCCTGCCGATGCAGGGGACGCGTGTTCGTGCCCCGGTCCGGGAAGATCCCACATGCCGCGGAGCGGCTGGGCCCGTGAGCCATGGCCTCTGAGCCTGCGCGTCCGGAGCCTGTGCTCCGCAACGGGAGAGGCCACAGCAGTGAGAGGCTCGCGTACCGCAAAAAAAAAAAAAAAAAAAAAATGTCCAGGAGAAGAAAATTGGCTCTAGGTTGACCCTGAATGCTGATTGGCTGGGGAAGGCATCATGATGCGCTAATAAAGCTAATTGAAATCTCTGCTTTTTCTGTAGCTCTTTATGTGTTGTTATGAAAAAACCCTGATGAACAGTGGTTTTCTGACATAGAGTCTCTGGGAGGTAAACAGTGATAAATGGCAGATCAGGAAGCTGAAGGGCAGAAATCAATACTTGCTGTTACTCTGTAGTAAATTATGAGAAGCTTTGGATGATTGGGACAGATGTTGTTTTTCAAATCACACTGTTTGAACTTTAGTTGTTTACACATTTCCTCTCTCCCTGCGGATCCAAGTTTCTCTCTTTGCCATATATACCCTAAACATATGGGGCTATACATCAGGACAATTAAAAAAGTGGCAGGTAATTCAACTTGTTAATATCTGAATTTTCTTCTCTATCATCTACTTTCTCTAGCTCTTCTAATGGTGACTAGCATCATTTATTTTGTTGAAGGAAAGCCTTTGGATCACAAAATGGATTAAACTAAAATAAAAAGAACTAATTGTGCTTTTAAAAAAAACAAAACCTTAAGAATTTCCTATGCTGAGTTTCAAGGGCGTCTTCCTTAGTGCCATTTGGCTCAGAACCATACATTCTGCAGTCACTAAATTTGAAATACAAAAATAAGAGGGATTTTTTTAAAAGCCATTCCTCCAATGAGGTCAGCACAATTTTCACCATATTTTAGCAAATTCTCCATGTTCGTCTGAGTCAGATACATACATATACTAACTTGAAGTTTCACCTCTGAAAAATAATAAAGAAAAAAATTCTTCAAAGATATTTTTGCTGTTTTCTGGGCAGTTGTTGTCCTTTAGTGTTTATTGACTTTCCTATCTTTTCCTTATTTATATTCCTTGCACCACCCACCCCCCTTTTAAAGAATGGAGTAGCTTCTTGAAATTTGAGCTAACAAGGCAGCTATTAGGAAATTTGCTGTTTTATAGATCCTGATCAGGCCAGTCACCAGGAGAAATGTATGAGACGTCATTGGAGGAGACTTCTCGCCGCCCGTCACACAGGTGTATGGTGATGCTTTCATTGCTGCTTACCTGAAGTAGCCACCGTGTACCTCCTAGAACAGTCAGAGTCAAGATTGCGGAGAGAATATACCCAGCCCTGTGCTCCTGTCATGCAGGGACACTGCAACTACAGAGGGGGTGTTGGTTCCTCTTGCCTCCCCTATCCTGTCTGCCTACGAACTGCAGGCTCACTTGACTGATCTAAAGACAGAGCCCAGAAGGGTGGGTAGCCTCCTGCCACTTGATAATGATTATTTAGAAAGAGAAAGAGAAAAAAGGATTTTAAAAAGCAACCAGGAGGACCTGACAGACCTCAGGGCTGTGAGGCAGAGAAATGATGTTTTGAGGGGCTCTGACTCAGGGCCAGATCATAAAAACTGAGACATGATCTTAACATCAAGTAACATGAAGTTACTTAACATCAATTAACATCAAGTATCCCTCCCTTGACTGTACGTACGTGGAGCGTATGTTCTATAACTTTTCTTCCATTGTTTACCTGGAGCCCACCACACTGCCTGGCTCGTGTAGTAGACGCTGAATAAACATTTATCGAACAGATTAAATAAGGGGAGGAATGAAAGAATTTTAACTTAAAATGGAGGAGGAATAGATTTTCATTGAAGCATCAGGGATGTAGGATATACTTGCAGGGAATTTCTTGGCAAGGAATATTGTTGAAGTCTGTCATGGGTTACTAAGTTTCACGTAATCTAAGGGGACGCATGATCACACGTCAACAGTACTGGAATGATTTCAGTGGACTGCCTGGAGGAGGGCACAGAGTAGCTACTCAGAGCCTCTCATCCTTCTCTTGCTGTTGATGGTTCTGATTCTCAGGAAGCTTTCCCTCTTCTCTGCTCCCCTGTGTCTATTTCCCAGATGATTCGAATTTCCTTATAATCACCGCAGTACAGGAGCCACGGGTCCTGCAGCATTTTTGACAATATGGTCTTGGCAGTCTTTTTCAGAGCAAAGATGATACCTTCTCAATTACATCAGAGGTGTCATGGGCCAAGACGGCTGAAGGACTAAAACGTAAGGGGCCGATGATCTCTCTGCTAAAAAATATAGTGCATCATTACTGGTGCTAGCTAGCAAGTGTTAAGAAACTGAAGTCAGAAGCTACTCCCACCCATCTTGTTTTGCATTAGCATCTGTTGACCTATATTGTGCATTCTGTAAAAATTCCATATAGCAGAGAAATCAAGAGTAAAAAGGTCATGTGAAGGCAGAGAATGAGTTGGAGAAGACGTGGAATAAAAGGACCTGGAATAAGAAGACAGTTTGTAAAGATAGAAGCCATGATTTCTGATTTTATTTTTCGGCCAGAAGATAAATAAGCCCAAAGGATGCTGTATCAGTCTTGGGTCAATCAGGAACATTTTACAGTAAGGAAAAGAATGCATTTCCATTTTCTTGGTCCCTCTTCGCTTCTTCCGTCTTGGGGCTACCTGTGAGGTATGAAGTTGCCAGCTGCTTCCTGACGGACCCTGGGACCAAGAGTCAACCCTTAAGGAATGCTGCATGACGAGAATATCCTTATCCTAATGAGTGGCTGGTTCCCCGTCTGTTATTTCACACTTTGACACTAGATGTCAGGGAAAGACTTAACATTGTAATTTGCAGGTCTCCCACCGCTTCAGTGAAGGGAAGGCTGCCTGCAGAGAGAAACCAGGTGTTGAAAACTGGCAAACTTCCAACTGTGAGCCGCTGAGGACACCAGGGTTCTTATGTCAAAACATCACTACCCTGCTAATGCTCTATTAGACATACTCTAGATACAGCTGAATCTAGTTTACAGAAAGGGTTAGATCAAGGTCATTTCAGAGAAATAGATTTTTTTTGGGGGGGGAAGAGAATCATCAATTTAATCTTTCAACTTTATTATAAGAGATATTCAATTTTACTTAGAAAAAAAGGCAGTAGATATAACATGGTCATGTTCCTATAATCCTTTTTATTCGTGAGTTAGGAAACAGTCAAACCAATTAAAAATTACATGAAAGTCTCATAAGATCATTCCAATACTCTGTGGTAGTTCCTTTCATTTTGTAAAACTGGCACTTGGTTTTAAATGACATTAAGTAAAAATGTGGTTTTACTGCAGAATAACTAAATCTTGGCCTGCTCTAGTTATATTGCAAGATTCCCAAGGCCCTCAGCCCCTTAGCAAGGCTTCCTGATGTAAAAAAAAAAAAAAATGTGCTTTTTCATTACTATGGATGCCACATTCAAAAAATTGTTTTCTTTTTTTCTTCCGTTTTTTTTTGACCTGAAAGAAGGCAATGTGAGCGAACTGGAGTCGAGCAGGACAGTGATAAAGGACAAAGCCAGAAAAGGGGACATGGTTTTCCTCACTATGTACGTTTCCCCTCCCCCCTCCCAATTCCAAAGGGTCACGGCCACCGTGTTCTCAACCACCATTTGGAAATAACTAGTCATCTACCCGCCCAAGGTTAAAAATAGCACTCCCACAGCTGGAGGAGGGTCCACCCAGATGTGGTGTAGCAACCCCGCCTTCAGAACGACGTTCTAGGAGTCAGTCCTCTTGGTGATTCTGGAAGTCATTATATTATCATCAAAAATACCATTATTACTATCACGCTATTAAATGCAGGGGTATCCTGCATTTATTTGTGAGCTGGATGCTGGATATTCCTGTATAGCAACCTCAACAACCCCATCCACTTGGAACTTTCAGATAAAAAATTGATGGGGACAGAAAATAGGGGCAGTTTCGCAGTGTAACTCAGATTAGAGGATTACTCAGACAGGATTAAAAATACGGAGGGCTGTCAGTATTACTGATTCATTGATGGATGTGTTGACTGATTCATTGATTTATTTATAACAGACACTCCTATAGCACATACTATATGCCAGGCGTCAATGTCAATCCATTGCAACCTTAGAACAACCCTACTAAGTAGGTACCGCTATGAGTTTCGTGTTTCAGATAAGTCAACGGAGGCAGAGAGGTTAAGTAACTTGCCCAAGTATTGGCAGGTAGGGCTGCGGTCCTGGTGGGGTGGGGAGGGAGGGCTTTCATTCACCTTTTCTTCTACTCAACCTGAGGTCCCATTGGACCAGCTGTGCTTTTTCTCTTCCACTCAGAAATGGAGCTTTATGTAGTTTAATGGCCAGATGCCAGGTCACGAGGGCCCTCCAGGAGCCCAGTGGAGACTCCACAGAGTGACGAGTCCTCCCACAAACAGCCTGGGTCAACTTGCCAAGCCGTGTGAGTGAGCTGTTCTAGAAGTGGATTCCCGGCCCCAGTCTCACCTGAGAGCAGCCCTGGCTAAGGTCTGGATCACAACCTCATAAAAGACCTTGAGGAGCACCACCCAGCCAGGCCACTTCCAGATTCCTGACCCTCAGAAGCTATGAAATCATTAGTATTTATTGCTGTTTTAGGCCACTAGGTTTGGGATAGTTTGTTACACAGCCGTAGGCAACGAATACACTTTCCCTCACCTATTCTTTCTCCAGTAGGTCCAACGGGACTTTTCTCCCCACTTCTCACAGAACATTCTACTCCCGATGTAAGTTTAGTGGAGGAAGTTTGCCCTGAGAACCAGCCTCTTGTGGGCCATTGTGATAGAGCAACGCACCCTGACAGGTGGAAGCGTCTTGGCTTCTTCATGTGGTCAGCTAGTCTTCACTGGCATTCAGCTGCGCACTAGGCGTTAGTGGATGTGAGCTCTCACGTGTCTCTTTGCAGGTATTAGTACTCTAGTAGTGGATACAGATGAGGAAAAGCCTTTACGGTGTGGTAAGTATCTGTGTCAGGGTGGAGGCAAGTGATAGTTTGAGGGAGACCCCTACCAAGACCCCTACTAAGTCACTTTTAGGGAGATGGTTCCTGATACTGTTAATTAGTAAGGGTGTCTATGTGTACATAGTGTGGGGTATAAAAAGGAATTGCCTGGAGGTTTGAAAACCCTATAAAACTGAAAGCTGCCAACAATTCTGGGGTGAGTACTGTCTGTGTTCCTACATAGACTTTTTTTTTTTTTTGCCAGCTTGGAGTTTGAAGCTAGTAAAGACCTAGGTGTTGGCCCAGAATGTCCAGCTTGCCACCGTTTAACTGCCTGTGCTTATGGGACAACTGGACATGTTAGATTTGCTGGACCTGAGTCCCCAAGGAGATCCCACCAACATAGCGAACATGCTTAGTGAAAAGAGGCCAGTAATTGAAGTCACGCAGACCTGGGTAATATCCCTTTAGACCTGGACAACCAGGGCCCCTGTCCTGGGTCCTGAAAGTCTAGAGGGCTCTGTTCTGGGGGGAGTCCAAGGGGCCAAGGGGACATTCTTGCCTAGAGCTCAGGCCCCTCCTAGACCACACTTTGGATATGAGGGACCTAGGATTTCCTGCCCAAAGAGACCTCAGCATCCTTCTGGGGCCCCACCACCAGGTTTACCTTCCCAAGGGTGGACACCTGGACTCCTTGCTTGAGAGGTGAGCACGGGATGGCTGTTTGGGGGTGGAGGGAGGGCAGAGCTTACACGTGAGGGGTAGGGTGTCCACACACACGTGTGGGAAGGCACTTGTGGTGCAGGATGGAGCAGAATGGAAGAGAAATTTGGGAAGCCTGGGGCTTCCCTTTAAACTCTTGTCCCAAGCCCTGCAAATGTTAAGTATCGGCCTGGACCCTTCCTATAAGGTTAAATAAAATTCAAATTCCTTGTAATAGCTACAGGGCCTTTTGGAACTGGGCCACCACCCACATCTCCAGCTCAGCTCTTACCAATCCACCCTTCTTCATCGCACCCAGCCTACTCAGGCCTTCTGTCCCAGGAGAACGTCAAGGTTATTCCTTCCATGGGAACTTTTGCCCTGGCTGTTCTCCCTGCCTGAAATCCTCTTTTCCTGGAAGGTCTTCACTTGAATGTTTCATTCCCATCATTTAGATTTCAACTCAACTGCTCAGAGAGGCTTTCATTTATCAACCCATTTACAGAAGTCCTTACTGTTATACTCAATCATCCCACCAGGCTATGATCTTGATAGCACTTCTCACTATCTGAATCTCTTCATTCATTTGTTTGTTCACTTGCTTTCTGACACCTCCTCCCTGTCGTGTCCCATATGCTTCATGAGAGCAGGGGTTGTCTTGTTCACTCTGTAAATCCCAAGTGCTTTGAAGAGTGCTTGGCATAGAGTAGATGCTCAATTAGTATCTCAGTGAATGAAATTTTCAGACGGTTTTGTTGGCTATAAAATGAGACTATGCATAGTCATCATGTAGCAGTCAGGTATAGATTAGAAAGAGCAGAAAAGCATTAGCAACAGTCCCTGGTATGTATTAGGAACTCAGTAAATGTGATTTTCCATTATCTCTTGCCCATATTACAAATTCACCTCAAGTTTCCTAAAATAAGCATTCCATGCCTCTAGTTCTGAGTTTCCCCCAGATTACCCTACTCGCCTTCACCCCTTCCCACCTGTGTTCTGCTCCAGTTCTTGGCGTTTACACCCCTCCTGGGCCTGCTTCTTTCCTGGACCAGGAAAGTTGTCAGTGTAAGTGTGCCCCCTGGTGGCCATTTCAGAAATCACCCTCATTGATTTCCCTTCCACATTGTCCTCCTTCAAGAAGACAGTTATTTTCTTGAAGTTCAGATTGTCATCCGCCATTACTCTGCTCAAAAGATACTCAATGACTCTCTAATGCATGAAGAACAGAGTCCCATCTCCTTAGCCTGATTTCCCAGACACTTCAAGGTCTGGGTTCAACCTTCCTTTCCAGTGACGGTCTCTTCTACTCATCCCCTTTCTCCCTTTTACACGCTTATGTGTACGGCACCTTGACCTTTCCCCCAAACATGCCTCTACTTCATTAACTTCCACGCTGTTATCTCTGTTGGAAATGCTCTCCCCTCACGTGTACCTGCCAGGTTAATCCCACACTCCTCAAAGCCAGCTCAAATGCTGACTCCCGTGAGCTGACTCCCCTCTCTTGAAATCCACTGTGCCCGTAGTCCACTGCTCATATCTCCACCACCACAATTATATTATGTCTTAAAATTGGTATGATTTTTTTACAGACTTGTCTTTGCCACTTTTCTAAGTTCCTCTAGTGCAGAGATGGTGTTTGCTTTGCGTATCACAGTGTCACGTGCGTCGTGGGTCAGTCATACTTGCCGAATGGGTAGATGAATAACAACACTCAGATTGGAATCCGTGTCATCTGGAGCCCAGCCAGGCTTCTCTAAGAAGTAAGAGGGCACATATGGTGATATTGGGACAGGATGTTTGAAGGCGGAAGTGCCTTGGGCAATCTGGGATTTAGAGTCACCCAGCACTGGAAGTACAGTCCCCTCTAGGCTCCTGTGAGCCCTAGCCTCCTTAGGGAGATGATACACAAAATCATTTCTGAATCTCCTTCTCTCTATTGAGAGGATGAAGGTGAAGATCTGGGGATAATGTCTTCTGGAATCTGATGTTCCAAAATAAAAGGCAAATGTAAAAGTTGATATTATTAGAATATCGATCACATGTGTATGGGAAATTGTATTCCTGCAACATTCTATCTTTCCCAAAATTTAATTGAGTTTTACATTTCTTTGCTTTGGATCCCAAGGTAGCTTTATATTACAAGAAGTTGAGATGGACAGGATTGACGTTATGGTATAATCTCTCAACTAATTTTGAGACAAAGGACTCAGGAACACCTAATTAACACAACACAGTCCTGGAGAGTCAGTAACCAGATACATAAGTTTATCTTTTCCCTGAGTCACTTTGTGTGTCTCTTAATGATATTTTGTCTTAGTTTTCTCATGCGAAATTTGGAAATATACGATTTCCAACATTACTAACAAATTAGGCATCCAATGAACACCAACTGAGTCACACCAATGAAACCGAACATTTTCTAGAAAAATGCCAATTATCTTAGAAAAAAATCAAATGTGAAGTTACGTACTTGGAACTTTTTTTCTAGATCACATACCTACACCCTGAGACCAGGATCATATAGCACATTGTTTTTTTTTCTTTTAATTAATTAATTTATTAGTTTTAACTTTTGGCTGTGTTGGGTCTTCATTGCTGTGTGCTGGCTTTCTCTAGTTGTAGCGAGCGGGGGCTACTCTTCGTTGCGGTGCACGGGCTTCTCATTCTCATGGCTTCTCTTGTTGCAGAACACGGGCTCTAGGCGCGTGGGCTTCGGTAATTGTGGCTCGCGGGCTCTAGAGTGCAGGCTCAGTAGTTGTGGCGCACAGGCTTAGTTGCTTTACGGCATGTGGGATCTTCCCGGGCCAGGAATCAAACTCGTGTCCCCTGCATTGGCAGGCGGATTCTTAACCACTGCACCACCAGGGAAGCCCCTAGTGCATTGTCTTCTATTGCTTTTCTTGGGTCTTGGAGAGGACAGAGAACAGCCTTCCTACATTCTTTGATTGATGAGATACATAATTTCTACACACAAGATCCCCTTCTTGTTCAGAAGGGAGTAGCAGGGGGCTAGGTGTGGAAAACCCACTGTCAGGTTCTGTACGGAGATGACATCAGGCCAGGTCCACACAACACAACCTCAATGGGAGACCCAAACCAGCTGGAGAGACTGCTGGGATCCACTGAGCCAGTATTTGGGGTTCTGTCTCTATTTCTAGGTGGAGAAATACACTTTCTCACGGGCATGTCCTACCAATGAGAAAAGGGACCAACCATACTACACACCACTTGCCCCATGTGGTCTAATAAGCAAGACATGCTGTAAACAGTTAGCTATGTGACTTATAACCATGTCAACTAAATACTCAAGTGTATTTTTTAGAGTAATTGGAGTGTGGTGGGTTTGGAGCAGGTTTCCACACTTCCTGTTTCTGTTTTTTTAAAAAAAATAATCCTAGGCCAATCTTGGATCTTATGTACTTTGAAAGCCAATTAAGTGAAGATTCTCCTTCACTGTTCAGAATGTTTCATTTAGCACCGATCTGTTGGAGACCCTGAAAGTCATCCTTGGGCCAAGGTTCAGAGGTTCCTTAAGGGCATTAGCAGGAACTTGGCATTCTCAGACCCACCACAAGGAGAAAGTGCTCCTGGAGACCCACCCTGGGTCAGATCTTTCATGCTTGTGCAAACTTATAGAAGAGTTATTCCAACAGTTCCATCCACGACACAGAAGACAAGTGTACAATTAAGATCATGTTCCCTGCAGACCCAAGCTCCCGAGCACGGCTCTGGAATTGAGACCACCACCCACGAGGACCAAGCCAAAGCCCCCGTCAACGGCATTTCTGTGTCTCCTGGCAAACGTTTCACGTCTCATTACATTCTTCTCATAGCCAGATCGGGTCTGTGAGATAAACAGCCCGTTGCAAGGTGTGTGGTTATACTGCTTTATTTGAAAGTCTCTTTCAAACACGCCACCCAGCGGTACTACTGAGTCCTGGAGTGACTGGTGATACCCACTCCTAGGCTGGATATGAGCCATGTTCAATAGCTTTCATGACTCTCCCCCGTGTTCAGGGGGCAGGGAGGCCCACCAAGCACTTGTTGCTATGAGCTAACCAACTGCAGAGCAATGCAAACACAGTTACAGATGAGGCTGCAAATCTGGAGCCCGTGTCCTCTGTTCTGGGGACGAACACTGTCTTCCTTAGAGAGATGCCGTCTCGGCCAAATATATTCAGTGGTCCGTTCCTCTCAGCCCTGCTCTAAGGAGATAACGGATGATGCTACTCCACCAGTTGTGTGAAGTGGGAGAGGGTCAAGAAGGCATTTGAAGCTTAGAGCAACAGGCTGTGGGATGCATCCAGTCTTATGCAATCCTCAATCCCCGGGCGTAAGCTCCGTGAGTAGAATTTGTCAGCAGTGGAGAATTTTTTAAATTATAAGTTAAGTTCTATGTCAGCTTGAGGTTGTGTGAATGAGTGATAGACAGGTAGAGAGGAAAAGAGGGAGAGAGAATGATGAAAGAGGGAAGAGAATGAGAAAGATGAATGAGGACGGGTAACGGGAGGTAGAGATAAACGAAAAGCAATCTAACACAGAGAAGGGAGAGAAATGAAGCAGTGGATTCTGGTAATTGCGGAAATATATCACAAATACAATTGTGGAAAAGAAGGGATTAAGACAGCGAACAGGGACATTGAGAGTATAGCTGTAGATGGAAGGAGAAAGACAAATAACAGGGGAAGAAAAAGGAAAAGCAAAAGGGAAACAGTTCAACAAATAGGTAGGAAAGGAGATGTGCATTTGGAATTTAAATGAATTATGCTGTCTCCCAAGTTTTTAACTTATAATGTGTCCTGCGATGACAGTCTACTTCCCAATTAAGATATGCTAATAAGGCTGACCATACACCGTAGACTCACCCTGCCTGATCAGCAGCTTATTTTCCTTTTGGGTTGGGGGGGAAGGCAGTTATCTTCACTTTCCACACCTACGTTTCTCCTTGGCATTTTTCCTCCAAAGACACAAAGTGACCACATATCGTTCCACCTCAGATTTGTTTGGGTCTACTACACTCTCACCTCTGCAGAACTGACCACTCACTGCTCCTACAAACTTCCTATTCCTCTATCTGCCTTCAGTTACCTTGATGAAAAATCATTTTCACATGAATCTTAGATACACATATATGTATAACTGAATCATTTTGCTGTACACCTGAAACGAACACAATATTGTTAGTCAGCTATACTCCAATAGAAAATAAAAAGTTAAAAAAAATCATATTTCACTTGAATCTTTTTTCTTAATGGGAAAAAATTGGTTTATCCTAGTCGATTTATCTGTGGAGAAATAGAACTCTTTTCCAGTATGTAAAGCATTTTAGGAGGCTGAGAAGATGCCTGAGAAGTGACACTGATAGAAAAGGAGCCATCGTGGGACTTCCCTGGTGGCGCAGTGGTTAAGAATTCTCCTGCCAGTGCAGGGGACACGGGTTCGAGCCCTCATCCAGGAAGATCCCACATGCCGCGGAGCAACTAAGCCCATGTGCCACAACTACTGAGCCCACGTGCCGCAACTACTGAAGCCCGTGTGCCTAGAGCCCGTGCTCCACAACAAGAGAAGCCACTGCAATGAGAAGACTGTGCACCGCAATGAAGAGTAGCCCCTGCTCACCACAACTAGAGAAAGCCCGCACGCAGCAAAGGAGACCCAACGCAGCCATAAATAAACAAACAAATAAATAAATACATTACAGAGTCATCTTGCTGACCTGCAAATGATCGACAATGAATAGGCACTGAATCGTGGTAACTGAGTGAAAAGCTGGATTGTCCTTCAAGGGATGTTAGAAAAAGGATCAGAAAATGGCAGGAAGACTTAACAATACAAAGCAACCAATTACTGAGCGTGGGAGCCTTGTGAAAAGCACGACGCCTGTGTCATCACAGTTCACAGGGGTGGAACTCATCCTTTCCATGTGCAAATTTCTCCAGGGAGAGACCCTGTTCCACGGTACTGCAGAAACGCCGGGTCCTTCCCGAAGGCTTCTGAGGTTCCTGGAAATTCCCTATATCCTCCTGACGTCATTGCCTAGCTTTTGCTTTGGGATTCTCCCAGATTTCTCCCGCTGGGCTCATTTCCACCTTTCTGTGGTGTGCCAACATTTCTGGTCCGCTCCTCCCCAAAATGTCGTCGCATATCCTCCCTTTATTTATTTCCCAGGCTAACGTGAACCTAAATGACGATGTAGGGAGTGACAATGGTTAAGATGATGAGCTCTGCAGTCAGACTTCGTGCGTTCAAATTCCGGCTCTGACCCTTGCTGGTTGCATGGTCTTAAACTAGTGACATAACCTTTCTGTACCTCGGTTTCTTTCTCTGTGAAATGAGGGCGATAATAATAGTTCCTTCCAGAGTTGCCTTGAGGATGAGTTGATAATTTGTGGAGCCCTTAGAAGAGCAGCTGACACACTGTAAGGCCTCAATAAATGTTCGTTATTATTAGTGACAGGTTGTAACCATGAAGAAACTTTACTGAAGACTTTAGGTTATAGGAAAATTACAGCCTTGGGAAGAACAGTGTGAAACTGTGTCTGAGCTACCACCGCTGCTAGAATCCATTGGCCACTCTCTCTCTCTTTTAAAAAATCTTATTGAAATATAGCTGACTTACAGTGTTGTGTTAATTTCTGCTGTACAGCAAAGTGATTCAGTCATACATATGTATATTCTTTTTCATATTCTTTTCCATTATGGTTTATTACAGGATACTGAATACAGTTCCCTGTGTTACAGAGTAGGACCTTGCTGTTTATCTATTCTATATAGAATAGTTTGCACCTGTTAATCCCAAACTCTGACTCCATCCTTCCCCACAGCCCTTGGCAGCCACGAGTCCGTTCTCTGTGCCTGTGAGTCTGCTTCTGTTTCATAGATAAGTTCATTTGTGTCATATTTTAGATTCCACATGTAAGTGAAGTCATACGGTATTTGTCTTTCTCTTTCTGGCTTACTTCGCTTAGTATGATAATCTCTAGGTTCATCATTAGCCACTCTCTGGATCCACAGACTCTGACGGGTTGTTTTTCTTCTTAGTCCTCAGCCTGCACTGTCCTGCTGGAGTCACACTCTACCTTAGGTTTTTTGTTTTTTTTTTTTTTTTTTTTTTTGCGGTACGCGGGCCTCTCACTGTTGTGGCCTCTCCCATTGCAGAGCACAGGCTCCGGATGCGCAGGCTCAGCGGCCATGGCTCACGGGCCCAGCCGCTCCACGGCATGTGGGATCCTCCTGGACCTGGGCACGAACCCGTGTCCCCTGCATCGGCAGGCGGACTCTCAAGCACTGCGCCACCAGGGAAGCCCCCTGATCTTCCTTTTTAAACTTCCAAATCTAATCAGTCATTAAGTAACATTTATTTTCAAAATGTCTTGCATACTCAGTCTCTTTTCCCTATTTTCTCTGACTTTTCCAAATGTCCTCTCCTGGGACAGCCGTCCTGGGTTCCTCCACTCAGGGTAATCCCCGCCCCCCACCCCCCCAACGCCAAGCAGCTCTGTTTCTTTGTTTGCATCTCTCTTAAGTTACTTAAGTATCACACCCCATGACTTTCTGTTTTCTTATCTTGCTTTGTTTCTTTCTTCCTAGCCCTTCTCACTTGACAATATACAATGTATTTATATGTTTCTTTGCTTTCCACCTTTTTCACTGGATTGTGAGGTTGAAGATCCGGTATCCCCAACACTTAGAACTGAGCTGTGCTTGGGACACAGACCACCAATAAAACAAGACCTAAGGGAAGAATGAATGAAAGGATGACTCCTAGCAGCAACAGGGACCAAAGCTTCCTCCAGGGATGGAGAGAAGGAGGCTCCTGCAACCTCTTTTTGTTAATTTTATTATTATTATTTTTTAAACTACCTTGGATCTTCTGCCCACGGTCATATGTGCTGGAATTGACATGACCAAGGGATTGACATGTGCTGATTGACGTAATGCCTGAATTCATTGTCCGGCACTGAGTCATTCACTGCGAATGACTCCAATCAAGGCCCACCTTTATAGCCAGGAGTTGGGTGCATTCAACCAAAACCCCTGAGTGTTTCACAGCAGGAATGGGGGGAGGGGTTGGAATGGATACTGTTGAGAGGCAACCAAAACACCCACTGCAAGAATTCAGAGGAGACCTATGAGAAGCAGTTTCTTTCAAAATCGACTTTGCACTGCCACTTGCACGTGCTAAGCTGGCCACTCTACAAAGTCAGTGAAATGACGCCTCCCCCCAACCCTGCCCTTCTCTTCTCCTTCCACCTAAATCCCTTGGTCTAAAATATACTGCTCGTCATTCTCCAAAATACATAAAAATGATGCACTGTCACAGAGTTGCTTTGAAAGGAATGAAAACGCCGAAAGAATGAATCAATAGTTTAAAATGTGAACAAACTATGCACCAATAAAAATGAGAATGATGTAGAACACTTTCATCTATATTCAAAGACACCCTTGGGGAGAGAGGGGGAGGGGCATTCAGGGACTTCTAAAGCAGGGCTGAATTGCTTAGGTTGCAGTTGCAAAGAACTTACCCCAGAGGAGGTCACTTCTGTAACGTATATATGTTCTCCAGCAGGCCAGGATCATTTTCTGTAGAAGCCCCCGAGACAGGAAGGGACTGTGGATTCACATCCTCTGAGATCATCACATGCTAGATCTTCAGTACCCACTGTGTCTTCCCATATTTAAAAGAGGGACATTGCCCTCATCCCTTTTCTCACAGCCTGGAGCCACTCTTGGGGAGATGGGGCCAACTGTGGTGGCCAGTTTCAGGCTCCCTCGAAGCTCACAAGAAGTCCATCAGTCAGTGAAGAGTGGGCAGCTCTAGTGGGGATGACGTTAGTGCACATTCTGACACAATGATCCGAACTGTTCTGTGGCTTCTGTAACCCTTAGCAGGACCAGCCGGGGAAGGGCAAACTCAGTGAGCATCCCGGGCTCTGCAGAGACCTCATCCAGCCCTGCTAGGAGGGCTCGGGGATGCGGACACTGGGTGGGGCAGTGAGAGGCAGCCAGGGAGCCTGCGTTACGGAAAACCTCAGCTTCTTTTCTGTCCAAGTCAGCTTGGTCAGGATGTCCTTCTGCCAGCAAAAGTCCCCTTGTACACTGACCCACCCTCTTATGCCACTGCCTCCCTTTTACTTAATTTTTACCTTTGATGGTCATCTTAATCAGAATCAACTTGAATAAAAGTACAATGCAGGATCTGGAAGTGATAAGAAGGTCGAGGGTGGTGGGCACTGCAGAGTCATCTGTGGGGTGGGAGACGTTTGTCCCCAGATATCTCCTTCAATCTGAGAGTGTGAAAATCCAAGCTTCACGACTCTTTTGGATCAAAGTTCAAAGATTCCAACATCCTCTGGGAGGATTAACACCTCAACACGTGGTTTCTTATCAACCATGAGTCCATTAGCAAGGATTTGTTTTCTCAGGTTATCTTGTCTCTTCTGATACTAGAGCAGATGAAGCTTTACATATAGTATTTCATTGGTTTGTCCAGAATACCTTATGTGGCAGATCTTATTATACAGATAAGAAAATTGAGTCCTAAAGAGAATATAACTTTATTCCCTCATCTGTCCGTCTCTCTGTCCATTCAGCCAGCATATTTATTAAATGCCTACAACGTAACAGATATTGTGCCAGAAGCCAGGATAAAGAGATGAGTATAGATAAGATAAGGCCTCTGACCCTGAGGAATTGCCAATTAAGTAGGAGAGAAAGATAGTGAATTCACACTGGTAATCATACCTGGAGTTGTGTATGTAGCTAGCTAATGGATGAACTGGGGGTCATGATTCAGGTCTCAGAACTCCTAATACACTATTTTTTCATGGTATCAAACTATCGCTTTCATTGTAGCAACTGATCTCCTGATTGTGAAATATAGCTAATGTAAGAGATGTGGAATAGCTAATAAAAATGATTGCAGTTCACCTCTTGTGGAGGACTCTTTTGAACAGACTTAATGAGTCATAGGAGATAAAAATAATAATCAGAACACTTTCAAACTACCTGCAAAATTGGCACTGGTCTGTCTCAGTCTTCATCACTCACTGATGCCTCCTCGACAGCAGTGCGTATCTACAGCCTCAGGAATCCTGGGGTAAGTTCTGTGGTTCATAACTCTGAGGTTAAAATTCTTCCTTTTGCAGAGTAGCATTTCTCTCCCAGTCAAAATAATTTGCTTGGCTTTTGCTAATCTGCACGGCTGTCTAGCTTTATTAGAGGGGCAGGTAGAAGGAAGGCCTAAGATGTCACCTGTCCAGAGAATTGAAGAGCAGCCTGAAGCAGTGTCAGCAACAAACAGTCGACAGTAACTCAGAGTCGCTGGTGGCAACACCATGAGAGCCAGGCGGGACCTCAGAGAGATCATCCAACCCAACACTTGAAACATAACAAAGCTCAGGGCGGTGGAAGGAGTTGTCAAAACCACAGGGCAGGTGAATCTCAGAGCCAAGACCAGGTTGAGCCCAAGTCTTCTAACACTCAGTCCTTGATCCTGATGTTGCCATGGCAGGGAGAAAAGAATCGTGTTCACTTGGCCAAATATTTGAGAAGAGACACAATTTGACAAAGAAGAATGAAGCTATAGGAATCTAGGAATCAATTTTCACAGTTATAATTTATGGAAAGTCATTGAACCATGTATGTCAAGTGACCTGGGTCATAGAGCTGTAGTTCTGGTCTGTCCTTTTATATCCCAATGATCTTTTGCTGGTTAAAGCTGCTTAATCTTATTTATTTATTTTCTTTGGATGGGGTTGAGTTCTGAAGTTGTGATGAAAGCTGTAGACCCTTTCCCCAGATATTTGTACCTACATTCATAATTTTATAAACATTTTCAAGGGTTTCATGAGCTTCTTGAATCTCATTCATGGCACAAGTACACATTCAGATACCTTTAAAGAGAGGCTCTGGGACTTCCCTGGTGGCGCAGTGGTTGAGAATCTGCCTGCCCATGCAGGGGACATGGGTTCGAGCCCTGGTCCGGGAAGATCCCACATGTCGCAGAGCAACTGAGCCCGTGCTCCGCAACTACTGAGCCTGCGCTCTAGAGCCCGCGAGCCACAACTCTTGAAGCCCATGCACCTAGAGCCTGTGCTGCACAACAAGAGAAGCCACCGCAATGAGAAGCCCGCGCACCGCAACTGAGAGTATCCCCTGCTCGCCGCAGCTAGAGAAAGCCCGTGCGCAGCAACAAAGACCCAACGCAGCCTAAATAAATAAATAAATAGATAGATAAATAAATAAATAAATTTATTTTAAAAGAATAAAGAGATGCTCTGGCTCAGGGAAGTTGACAAGATGTGATCGTGACTCATCTCACTGTCTCCATGAGTTGCTTGACGGTGGGCAAGAAGGAAGTCTGCCAGCAGACGGCCTCTGGACTCGAACTGCACACCATCCTATTGGTTCTATTTTCTGGCGCATCTCGACTGATACAGATTTCCCCCAAAGGGTGCAGATGTTAAAACTGTGGCAGAAAAAGTCTATGTTTCCCGGAGCACACCTTACTCGTGGCAGTGGTAGTTGCGCATAACTCTGCCAAGGGGGCGGATAAAATCTATGCTTTTGTTCCAATTGATCAGTCTTCCAGCTGCTCCTTGAGACTTATTGTTTTAGGGAAATCTGAGCAACGTTTGCACGTTCAAAAGCACTGGGATGGCCACACAGACTAAGACCAGATTCCTAAAATCTAGTTTGTGGGAGCAAAGCATAGGGTGATCACGCCAGTCAGTAAGATAGAACAGGATTAAATAAACTGACTGAGTTACTTGTGGGTGCCCGGAGCTGCCATGCAGCTTCTTGCGTCTGTGCCTTTGCACATGCTTTTCCCTCTGCCAGAATGTCCCTGCTCACACTATGTGCTAATCAGCGTTCTCCAGAGAGACAGAACCAGTAGAAAGAAAATATATGTATACACTGAAAGATATACATCTCTCTCTCTCTCACACACACACACATATATTTATTTTTAAAAGTGTTCCTTTTTAAAAAAATTTTATCAAAGTATAGTTGATTTACAATGTTGTGTTAACTACTGCTGTGCAGCAAAGTGACTCAGTTATACATATATATATATATTCTTTTCCATTATGGTTTATCACAGGATATTGAATATAGTTGCCTGTGCTATACCGTAGGACCTTGTTGTTTATCCATCCTATATATAATAGTTTGTTTATTTATTTATTTTAAGGACTCGGCTCCTCTCGTTATGGAAGGAGATGGGCATGCCCTAAATCTGCAGGGGGGAAGAGCTGATGCTGCCGTTCAAGTTCGAAGGCCATCTGCTGGCAGGAATTTCCTCTTGTTCGGGGAAGGTCAATCTTCTGTTCTATTCAGGTCTTCAATTTGTTGGATGAGACCTACGGATATTTTGGAGGGCAATCTGGTTTACTCAGAGTCCACTGATTTAAATGTTAATCTCATCCAAGACATCCTCACGGAAACATCCAGAATAACGTTTGACCACACATCTGGGCACCAAGGCCCCGCCAAGTTGGCACAGAACCATCACACATCGTTTGCCTGGGTCCTTCTCCTAATTCCTTAAGGTCTACCCTAAACATCTTACTCCCTTTCTATTTTACCACTGAACCCAGCATATTCTTATGTTCGAATCCGTGTTCCCCGGTATTGAAATGATTTGATCACATGGCTGTGAACTCTGCTAGACATTGAAGCTTCTGAGGGCAGGCACTGTGGTGTCTATTGGAGGTGATACTACAAGATGACATGCTGGGCCCTACCCAGTGCCCAGCACAGGGAGCTGCTTAGTGTAGTTTGTGGAATAATGTGATAAATTAATGGAAGGACTCAGAAGCTAGAAATCTCCAAATTATGACCTTTTTTTTTTGTCTGAGTATTTGTTGCATCAGAGATGCAACAGAGCTTGGTCACCTTGTCCCAGGAACACATGTACACACACACCCATGTTCAATTTTTCAAACCCTGGAAAGATTTGGAGAGGTCGTTAGAGATGCAATTCAATGATTAGCTCTTCCTGCCCTTCTCAGGGCAGAATGAAGCAGAGGGAAGAAACGGGTTTATAGCTTCGGGTAGATTTGCCTTTGACCCACATGGCAGTGCCTTGCTAATTGCCTGGACTTGGGCATGATTTGTATCTTCTCAAAGCCTTCTTAAATTAATCCTATGAGAACAACAATAATGATACCTACAACATAGTGTTAGAAAGATCGAGTGCCTAGCATAGAGTAGTGCCTCAGTAAATGTTGATCCTCTTTCTCTCTTATTTATGTTTGAATTAATTTCTAGTACATGTGCATTAACTACTGAAACTAACTAAGAACATGTTGATGAATTCTTTTTTTTACATCTTTATTGGAGTATAATTGCTTTACAATGGTGTGTTAGTTTCTGCTTTATAAAAAAGTGAATCAGTTATACACATACATATGTTCCCATATCTCTTCCCTCTTGCGTCTCCCTCCCTCCCACCCTCCCTATCCCACCCCTCTAGGTGGTCACAAAGCAGCGAGCTGATCTCCCTGTGCTATGCGGCTGCTTCCCACTAGCTATCTACCTTACGTTTGGTAGTGTATATATGTCCATGCCTCTCTCTCGCTTTGTCACAGCTCACCCTTCCCCCTCCCCATATCCTCAAGTCCCTTCTCTAGTAGGTCTGTGTCTTTATTCCTGTCTTACCCCTAGGTTCTTCATGACATTTTTTTTCTTAAATTCCATATATATGTGTTAGCATACGGCATTTGTCTTTCTCTTTCTAACTTACTTCACTCTGTATGACAGACTCTAGGTCTATCCACCGCATTACAAATACCTCAATTTCGTTTCTTTTTATGCCTGAGTAATATTCCATTGTATATATGTGCCACATCTTCTTTTATATATGTGCTACATCTTCTTTACATGTTAATGAATTCTTAAGAGAGTCTTCATGTCTCTTGATGCTCTAGGCTTCCCTTTTGTCTTCTTTCAATTTTTGACTGAAAAGGAGAATGTAGCTTGTATAGGGGGTGGTCCCATATGAAAGAACAGAGAAGAGGGCTTGTGTGCGCACCATTTTGTTTTTCATTGCAACTGGTAATTTCTGATCTTTCCTGGGACACAGGCACTTTTGAGGATCTTCATAAAGCTACGGACTCTTTCCCCAGAAAAATGCACGTACATTTTGCACTTTGCATATTATCTCAGGGAGTTCATGAATCTCATAGATTCCAGATTAAGAACGCTGGGTCAAAATATCCTCGCCTGCTGTCTGTCTGCCTTCTGTCCCTTGTCTCGCATTCTCCCTCCCTCTCTCTTCTTCTATCTATATTTTCATGTACTTAACTAATGTATTTGGATTAGGATAAGGATTACGGATGGATAAATGGGTGAATGGATTAGAAAAGTAGAGGGCAAGAAAGCACTATGGCGTTAGAATGGTTCCTTCTTTTTTCCTGGGAAGCTCACTAATATGTCACCTTGCACATACCGTGCTGATCCGTTATAAGGCAGAATGTTATAATGGTTAAACTCCGAAGCTAGGCTGCTGGGTTCAAATCCTGGCTGTGTGTGAATTTGGGCAATGAATTGTCTCTCAGTTTCCCTGTTTTTAATGTGCTAACACCACCATATTGAATTGTTGTTAAGAATTAAATAAGCTAAGACATATATGGATTTTAGAATAAAATACTTTAGCAAGTGCTCAGTAACAGCTACTACTATCATTAATTTTGATCATTTAAAATCACCAATAATATAACTACTTACTCACAAAGCATGACATACTACAAATAATAAATTCAACATTACTAAGAGGAAAACTGCAACTAGAAATCCTCTTTTGAAAAAAAGAACTTGCCTACCCCTTGGGTGTCTTACTCTTAAATAGAAATTTTAGGTTAACAGGGTAGCTAGGAGGCCATCATGGATTTTTTCTTGAGACCCAGTGAGAAGAGGGAGCCACTGTCCAGAAGATGGTTTTTTGTTTTTCTTGTTTTTCCCACACTAACAAGGCCTTGTTAGGAGAGGAACCCAAGCCTACTTCTAGACGTGACTAGGAGGGTTTATGTCCTTTTGTCTTTTACTTAGGAAGGGTCTCTAGACTGGTAATTACACCTATACCAAGGCAAAATGTATACCATGGTGTCAAATTATGAAGCTGATACTTTCCCATGAGACGTTGCTTAAAAGAAAAACATATGAAAAAAGAAATGTAAATGGGCGGTCATCACTGTTAACACTTCACATTTTCAAGGTAAAAGACTGTCTAAAATGGAATCTATTTTCCCCGATTTATAGGACTTGTTTACACGTGGCCTTTCATTCTTCTCTTGCAACGTGTTTCTTGCTGCTTTTTATTTTTTTTAAACTATGTGTCTCAACCCCAGAGGATTTTTTTTTAATTAATTAATTAATTAATATATTTTTCGGCTGCGTTGCGTCTTTGTTGCTGCCCATGGGCTTTCTCTAGTTGCGACGAGCTGGGACTACTCTTCGTTGTGGTGCGCGGGCTTCTCATTGCGGTGGCTTCTCTTGTTGTGGAGCATGGGTTCTAGGGCGCATGGGCTTCAGTAGTTGTGGTACACGGCCTCAGTAGTTGTGGCTCGCGGGCTCTAGAGTGCAGGTTCAGTAGTTGTGGCGCACGGGCTTAGTTGCTCCGTGGCATGTGGGATCTTCCCGGACCGGGGCTTGAACCCATGTCCCCTGCATTGGCAGCTGGGTTCTTTAACCACTGAGCCACCAGGGAAGTCTCTCTTATGGCTTTTTAAATGGAAAATATTAATTCTTGCAAAACTGCAGCAGAATTGTCCAGTTACTGCAGCAGAATTGTCCAGTTACTGCAGTGCTAGCAGGAGGGGAAGAACCATTGGTCCCAGGCCAGCTCTTGACACCCCACCTGTGCTACCGGAAGGGGAAGGTGAAGCTGAGTCTGCGTCCAGGAGATGGCGCTGCCTTCAGAACATGGAAGGGAGGGGTGGTCCGGCTGGGGAGGCAGGGAGGGGTCCCTGGGAGAGAGCAGCGGGGAGGGGGAGGGGGGGAGGAGTGAGCAGTGGCCGAGGCCTTGTTCTAATGGTTCCAGAGGTATGAATTGTGAACTTCAAAGGCAATGTAATTGAATTCTAATTGTTTTGAGGTGGGAACAAAATCTAAGGACATTCAGATAGATCTAGGGATGCCTGGAAACCCAATGGCAGGGTCTCCTAGTAGCCTACGTGCATGAGAATTGAGGCTCCTCCTGGGACAAACTCTTCCCAAGGGAAGAAGGAGCTTTGAGAAGCAGGACCACTTTGGTCCTGGATCACTATATGCTAACTGTACGAACGGCCTGGAAGTGGCTCCTGAGTTATGAACACAAGTCTGCATTTTGGGACTTCCCTTGTGGTCCAGTGGTTAAGAATCCGCCTTCCAATTCAGGGGATGCGGGTTCGACCCCTGGTTGGGGAACTAAGACCCCACACGCCATAGGGCAACTAAGCCCGTGTGCCGCAACTTCAGAGCACAAGGGCCACAACTAGAGAGCCCTCATACCGCAACTGCTGAGCTCTGGCACCACAACCGGGGAGAAGCCTGTGCGCTGCATGCCGCAGCAAAGGATTCTGCATGCTGCAAGGAAGGTCCTGGAACAACTAAGATCCTGCAGCAACTAAGACCTGATGCAGCCAAAAATAAAATAAAATAAAATAAATATTTTAAAATGTGCTCATAACTTAATAAGAACAATATTTCTAATGAAACAAAACAAAAGAAAAAAACACCAAGCCTGCATCTTGTGGGGCGTAGAGAGAGGAATCTATAAATACCCCCTGGAAGAAATGTTTCATTAAAATCCCAGGAGGCAGTGAGGTACATGTCACACAACCTTGGGGCTCTCCTGGCAGAAGCTAACCCTGGGGTGATGGGGACATTGCTACCAACGGCTGTGATTGCCATGTATCCAGGACTTATTTTCTGCCTGACTCTTGCCAAGGGCTTTATAATCTTGTCTCATTTAAGTTTCAAAATAAATCTAGAAGGTAGATTCTACTTCTGGTCTTATTTTACAGAAGAGGAAACTGAGGCGGACTGAACTCGTGGGCAGAGCTAGGGAGTTGCAGCCTGGGTTTGCACCACGTGGGCCTGACCCCAGGGCACACGGCGACAGCTGTCCTTGTCCTGGGTGCCTGTTTGAACCTGTTCCAACAACAGGACTTGCCCACAGTATGTGGCCCCGAGGAGAAGATGAGGTTTTACGGGAGGGCTCAAGGCAGTTCTGACTGGCATTGTCTTGAGGTCAACATGGTGCTGTTGAACTTGAACCAGGCTCTGAAGACTTGGGTTTGGGAAAGGAATGGAGCTTTTCAGGCAGGAGCCTGGAAGGAAGAAAAAAGTGAAGGCAGGTGCAGGTAAGGTGTGATCAGGGGCAGTGAGAGGCCTGACTGACTGGGTGGAGGGGTCGGTAGCCTGAGGCCCATGCAGAAAGGGTGGCCTGGAGCTGGCAGCCTGGAATGACAAGGATTGATGGTGGCATGTGTGGGCACAAAGAACGCAGTGAAGGGAGGGTGAGGTGGGCTTCACATCCCTAGGACCCCAGAGACCTTGGGTTGTCTTCCACATGGGCTCTCTCATCAAGCTCTGAGTTCTTGGTACCGACCAGAAGGCTCGTTTGGGCCTTGGATCGTTTATGGGCCTCTGTCAACCCAGCATGAAGTCAGTATCTCAACCCAGCATGAAGTCGGCATCAGAAGTGAAATACTTTTTTTTTCTTCTGAAGAATGTTGCAGAGAAAATAACTTTATTGTCAGTTCGCAATTATCTGTGAGGACATAAGGTTAATTGAAATCTACAGATTTCAGTAGCTAATAGCTTTGCCTTCTTTTGCAAACCATCCTTCATCATAGCTTCCAGAAAATAACACAATTGACTAATCAGATTTTTGCATCCACTCCTTCATGTCCTCCACCTGAAGTGCTAATAAGCAGTGAAATGGTCCAAATGTGGACAGCAGGAGGGAGAGAAAGGAAAAACAGGGGTCTGGAGGACAGTCCACCCAGACGTTAAACTCCTAAGGAACCAGAATGAGTGTTGGGATGCGTTTGTGCCAATGCTGTTGTGGCCGGAATGCGCTTGTGCGTCCCATCAAGGCTGCTGGTTTGGTGGAGACCAGGAGATGGGATGGGAGGTAGAAATCTGGGACATGATAGCTGCAGACGTCATTGAAGTTCAGAGTTCAAGGGCACCCCACAAAGTCGACATGTCCTGAGAAGCTTGACAAAACACCTTGTCGGGGAGGCTCACATGGGGACCATGGGAACAAAACTGGGGTGAGCTGAACTGAGGACCAGCTAGCGGGGTAAAGGAATGCAGCAAACAACTCCATGACCCTCGTCATCCCCCTCCTCTTCTGTTCCCCTGGAGAGTGGCTTCAGGTGGTAAATATTTATATAATATCTGAATTAGTGGTGATGTCATCCATGCCTGGGCATCTTAGAACATCTTGTGATTTAGATGGAAATTCTTTAGCATCTCCATTTCTGCTAAGTAGGGTCTGTTCCTGATGTGAGGATACAGGGCCTCGGGAAGAACATTTAGATTTGAGAGAAGAGGCCCTGATGTGTAAGCTCAAGAGCGCCCCTTATTTCTTTTAGAGGGAGAGGAAATGAACTTTGGGTAAATAAAGAGGCTGTAAGTGGGGGTGATGGGGCTGGAGGTCTAGTGTTTTTTACCTTTCTTGATGGTGGGGGAACACAGAGCTTACCCCAGGCCCTGGGCAGGTGCTCCAGGGCGGGAAGAATCGTCTGCAGCCAGGGCATGTGGAGAAAGAGGACCAGCCTCTGGCAGGAGGAGAGGCAAGAGCAGGCTGGGCTCTGCGTGCTTCAGCCGCTGCTCAGACCCTGGTGTGCTGTTCTGACAGAGCTGTACAGGAGAAGAGGCTGCGACCGCTTCTTTTCCTCTTGCAGTGCGCGGCCTGTTCCTCCATGGCCTATGACTTCTCACCCCTGACAGCTGTCATTCTGGTTTCTTGCAGCCCAAGAACCCATGAGCAACGCCCCGGCCATTGCAGCTTCATGTTCCACTGCGCGCAAACCTAGAGCCCGATCTTCAAGGCAGTCCAGATCCTGATGGGGCCTTCTGTGGGCTGGGTGCCTGGGGCTACGTATCACAGCGCAGCAAAGCCTCAGAGAAGAGAATCCCTGAGGACAAACACCCAGCAAGCCTTGTCCCGCACTCTCGGTAACAGCCCATCTTCTTCTTATGGGATATGGGTGACTCTGTTGGTGATGGAAAGATGGAACTGGGCGGGAAATTTGAATGCTGTTTTGACACGGAGAGGGGATCCTTATATGAATTTTGGGAAAGTTCACTCCCCTGAAATCTCTTCAGCTATGTTGCTTAGTCTTGTGGGGAAGGAACACCCCTTTCCGCCTCTGGGATTCTGGAAACAGAATGTTAACTCTGACCGTGACCCTTGTGACCCCAGGGAGACTCAGCTTCTGAGCTGCTGGGTGGGAAGTCTCAGTTTCGGTGCCACGTTCCTGGAAAAGCTGGCCTTGAAGGTGGAATGGCTTATTTACCAGGTTGTCAAGAGCCTTGATTTTTGTTTTTGGCCCCATAAAGGGTTAGGTGTGTCATTTGGCCACCAATGACGCAGCCTGGGAGAAGTCACGCCACCGTCCTAACTTCAGTTTCTTTATCTGAGAAATGAGGGGGTTCTGTAGATAATGTCAAAGGCGATTATTCACGTCAACGAGGCTTTTATTCTAAATCTCTGGACAAACAACTTACATCTCTGACTCTTTCTTTATCCACAAATGGGGATCATAATACCCACCTCTACCTTCTAATCTGTGTGAAAACACTTAGACCTCTGTGGAGGAAAAGCATTATAAAATCCAGAGTAGAATTATTATTATATTTGATTTGTTCTTTCCTAGTTATTCATCATGGCTATGCTCTACAATAAGGCCCTGGGGTGAGTTATGTGAATAAACAGACACACTGGGCGAGCTTATCGGGTGATGGAGTATTCTGATTGTGCTGGTGGAAAAGACGTCCGAAGTCTTTTATTTAGTTATTTTAGAGTGGAACTTGGGATCTATGTTGTATCCAAAGGGAATACATCCCTAGCCCTAGAATATAAGCTTTGCGGTTAATTTAGACTTTGTTTTCTTGCCCTTGAAGTTCTGTGGCCGTTGCTTTGCCTGGTTCTGACCCTGAGGAAGCACAGTACCAGTCCTCTTTGGCTCCCAGCAAGACCCTGCTAGGACCCCAAACTCTGATGGTACCTGGGGTTTTGAGTATAACCAGGGTCCCCATGGCTGGAAAATCTTTGCAGACCAAGGCACATACATAAAGGCTCACCTCACCTAGCTAAACAAACTCACGCTGGCTTAGAATTGCTTTTGTATTTTCCCTTCGTAGCCACCAGAGGCCTCCCAAATTGTGGTCGATTTTAATGTCAGTGGAAATCTACTGGGAATTAACCAAAAAAAAAATTTTTTTTCATTGAATAGAATGCCTACGAAAGTTCAAAGTCTGTTACCTTGTTCATTCAACATCGCTATTCATGCAAAATGTCATGCAAATCAGTCCTTATTTACTGAGTACTTTGCTTCAGTAACCCCCCCAAAAAATGCTAAGGAAAAAAAATCGCTTATGTTTAGCCATCTATTTTTCCAAAAATAGGACAGCAATTAAAGTAGTACCACGTGACCTGACTGATGATATCAGTGCAGGAAGAGAATGCCATCTTGGTGGCTGCTGTTCAGGGCTGAGCCTCTGAGCATCATCAGAGGCTGGGCAGAGTATCCTGAAGAGATGTTCTGGAATGCCAGGGCCATCAGCAATGTAGATGCTACACGGGGCATGGAATGATGAACGTATCCTTTGTGTGATTCATCATGACAGCTGTGCCTTCCAACAGGGGAACTCAGAGACCCTTTGGGAACCTAACTTCATGTCTGTGGTGCTCAGTTTCTTCTTTAAAAATGAGAGGATTGGGCTATGTGATCTCCAAGTCCTTAAGAATCTATGATTGTTTTCTAGACACTTAGGACCACTTGTTGTGCATCTGTCATATGCAATTACAACAAAAGTTGGTTTGCAAACGTTTTCTTACTTAACTCTCGAGACCACCCTTTGAAGTAGGAATAGTCAGCTCCATTTTACAGATGGTGAAACTAAGCTCAAAGAATGAGGCTTGGTGAGGGACTTCACTTACAGCGCAGATTGTAAGTGACAAAGCCAGGATTTGCACTCAGATCAGTTTGATTCCAAAACTTCTCACTGCCTTATCCTATCTTGCATGCATTCTCAAACTGAGAGAATAAACTCAATTAACCTATATAATTTACATAGGGTTAATATAGGTAACTATGTAAATGGGATGTACCATTCCTTGCTGGTTACTGTACCAGTTAAGAATTGTGCTTGCGGTAAGCAACAGACCAGACAATTAATGGCTTAAATACACATAAGTTTATTCCCTCTCATAAGTAAGGAGATGGGTTGCCTAGGGCAGGTGTATTGGCTCTGGACTCACCAGAAACCTCAGTGCCTCTGTCTTTCTGCTTTACCGTCTCCTAGGCTGTTGTTTCCATCCTTAAGTTTGACTCATGGTGCAAGACGGCAGATGGAGATCCAACCATCACATCTGGGTTGCAGGCGGGAAGAA
The DNA here is from genome assembly GCF_011762595.2 of Tursiops truncatus. Taxonomy (NCBI): domain Eukaryota; kingdom Metazoa; phylum Chordata; class Mammalia; order Artiodactyla; family Delphinidae; genus Tursiops; species Tursiops truncatus. Next base: position 92,394,689 of record NC_047044.1, on the reverse strand, counting down.
GGAGGAAAGCAAAAGAATTCAGCGGGCGGGTCTCTAAGTTGACTTAGCTCCACTTCAGCAACACTTCAAAACGTCAACACGGCGCTCCTGCTTACATCTCATTGGCCACACTTTAATGACAGGGCTACACATAGGGGTGAAAGTGTAAAGCTAACCAATGCAATCTTGATTCTGGTTGCCTAACTGCCCAGTCAAACCCTAGGGTTTAATGTTGTTAAGGAAGAAAGGGAAAATGGGTGCTGGGAGGCAAAGAGCTGTTGTTGCCATAGTTATCAAGTCCACAGTGACCCCCAGCTTTTTTCTGCTGTTGGAGCCCTGATTCCATTCAGGTTTCTGCCTTTCCCCAGCCTCTCAGGTAATCCTGAATGGGTGGAGTCAGTCACGGTGGTAACCACTCCTCTTGCCTGTGATTGTTTGGAATTAGATATATGACTAGTTCTGGACAATGAGATATGAAAGGGCTTCTGGAAAAGGTTTCTTTGCTCTTAAAAATTTGGTGTTTGGGAAGAGACTGCTTTTCTACTAGATGTTATAATGTCTGGCAAGGACATCTGGAATGTGGCAGCCATCTTCGTAACGAGCTGGGGAACCTACTTCTGAGGATGAGGCTGCACCTGGAAGATGGCGAAGGGGAGAGATGGAAAAAATCTGGGTTCTTGAGGATGAACTGACCAACTTTGGAGCTAGCCTACTTCTGGACTTCTTATGAAACACATTGCACGTTGTTTAAGCCAGTCAAATCAGGGTATTTTCTTACTTGCAACCAATGGTGTCCTGACATATATGCAGGAGAAAGAAAGGAAGAGATCCATTCCTTTATGCCGCTGGCAAGCGAGACACCAATCTATGCCCATCTTTGACTAAACCCCTGTATTGCTCTGTTTCTTATAAGAGGTACTTTGTTTTGATTCCCACAGAGAGGATACCTTTACACAGAGTATTTAATAGGCTCAGGTAGGAATGTTTTAGAGTTACAAGGGAACTTATCCCCCTTGCTCAAGGCTCAGAGAGAATCAGTGATTTCTCCAGGGGAAAATTTACTTAGTTAGGGGTAGAACTGGGCCTGGGGGTCAGGTCTTCTGAACACCTCCCAGTTCAGTGCTCTTTTCACTACATTGCTGTCCCTCTCCTTTGTTTCCAGTCCAACCACTGCTGCAAGGTCTGACATGTCGTGCGTTTGTCTTGGTCATGGTTAGAACTTTCCCAAAGAGATGCCCTCCCCTCCCTGCCCCCAGCCTTGTCTTTCTGCCTCTTCTACATAACCCCTCTTGGTTCCAGGCTCCCAGGCTGGTCATGCTGGGAAAGATGACTTACAAGTGTAGGCAGGAAGTGGCTTTCAGCATCAGCTGTTGCCAACCACATCAGCCATGGCTGTCACTCTTCCTTTCTAACTGCTCCTGCCAAAGCGTGCTGGAAGTCTTTAAGATGGCCTCCTTCCCTTGAAATCAAACCCCAAAGGGCTTTGTGCACTCAAGCCCCATCTGCTCTTCATTCCAGACCATGTCATGTCACAATTATCCCCAATCATGTCTCATTTGGCCAGCCAGGATGCACCAGACTGGGAAAAATGCCCTTAGTGAGAGTCAGAAGTGTGTGCAGCTGTCCAGGGCTGGGGGCTGGGGGGCAGGGGGAGATGCTCTGGGACCTGAGTGACAGGCTCAGTCATGGTCTGTGGATGTTCTCCAAGAGAGACAGCATGGCGGTCATGGGCTGTGAAGTCACACCACACCCAGCTCAGCTGCCTACTAGCTGTTAAGACCTTGCAGGCTGTTTAAATTCCCCGTGCCTCTGTTTCCTCACCTGTCAATTGAGTACAGTAATATTGATAGTTATCTTGGAGAGCTTTAGTAAACACCAGATGATACAGTATGTATAAAGTACTCAGCAGACACTCAGTAAACAATTTTTAAAAGTATCTAGAAGGCACTCCATATACTATTAATCAAAACATAAACTTTTGTCGTTGAGTCACAATAGCATTAAGGCTTCAACTTGCGTCTTGTTTTTTTCTGAGTTCATGCTCTTTGCTCCTCTGACTTGATACTTACTGGTTCCCTGGGATCCAGGGAAGAGGTTCAGTGTCCCTCCTTCCCAATCACAGATTCTTAGAGTTGAAGGGACCTTGGAGCTGTGTATCCTGACCTGCTAGGTCCTGGCCTCTTACACAGTCTTGCTGAGCAAACAGGATCAATTCAACAGGTGGAGATTGAGTTACTCTTACCCCAGGAGTTACCATCAGCCTTCCAGAAGAAAAGACCTCCCAAGGGACTACTGAGGCACCAGAAAGAAGAGTGACTTGTTATGGACTTACGGTGGAAGTCAGTCTGACTCTAACTTGTCCTGTCTCTGCCTGTCTAGGCTACTCTGATCCTTCTTCTGTTGGGGTTGTCCCCTTTCCTCTGAGGTCCCCTGGATCTCATCTGACTTTTCAAAGGGTAGACAATCCTTTCCAAAGGGCATCCCCGGGCATTATCTTAACCACCCTTAGCAAGAGATGGAATCAAATGGCTGAAATGGGGTGAATAAGAGAAATGGTGTCACCTTCGTTCTGGCTACCTTTGCTCTGACCATTCATATCCTGATAGAATGACCAGCTTTATGTATGCTTAGCATGTCATATTATCTTTGATGTTGACCATCTTCCCTGGCAGTGGAGTGAGGGGAATTGTAGACCCTGAGTTCTCTCATGAGACTCTTAGATTTGAGCAACAGTGACCTCGTAATAGCTGATACATTTGGTTAATTCTATTAGGGTCCTCAGTTTAATTGCAGTGGTCCTATTAACGTCCTCTTCAAACACAGCCCTGTCGTTCACCTCTTGCTATTGTTTTCTTATCTGTACTGTGGTGAGCACGATGGCTACATTAGCACCAGCATTCTCAGATAAACGGCACCATAATTCAGGGAATGCCTTTTGTGCCTTCTAACCGGAAACAGGCCAAGGAAATAGTAAATGAAAAAGAAAAGTTAAACAGATTCTTCAGGGGAACGTTTGCTGTTTCACAATTTGCCTAGTTGGAGGATATTTTATGATGGTGTCAGGCAGTCCTCCTATCTTGGGGACACTTGAAAACTCTTCATGAGGCCCTTGTTCTAAACACTGGCCTGAATGTATGGGACAAAGGCTGCTGAGGCGGATTTTCACGGCAGTGTCGAGAGGCCAGCCCCCGAAGACGTTTAGAAGTCTTGGCCGTCTGGTCTTAAATACCAGAGCACGTGCTGGGAGTTGGTGAAGGACGGATGCCCCTAGGAGCAGGGCTCAAGGAGGCTCTCGTGACACAAGTGGTTGTCTCCAGTTTGCCCTGAGGAATATTCCGATGGGGGCTGTGGGCTGCACTGTTATCTCATCTCCGTGAGACCCCTCGTGCTGAGCTCCACACTTTCGTTTACAGGCAGTAGATGGCTCCCTCGTCAACGCAGAGGACCAGGCTGCTTGAATGCTGCTTCCTCCAGCCTCTGTTCCTTTGTTCTTTGTCTTGCTTTTCCCCTAACATGTGCTCATCAGCATAGGTTCTTCCTTTTACCTTTTTTTTTTTTTTTTTTTTTTTTTTTTTTTTTTTGCGGTACGCAGGCCTTTCACTGTTGTGGCCTTTCCCGTTGCGGAGCACAGGCTCCGGACGCGCAGGCTCAGCGGCCATGGCTCACGGGCCCAGCCACTCCGCGGCACGCGGGATCTTCCCGGACCGGGGCACGAACCCGTGTCCCCTGCATCGGCAGGCGGACTCCCAACCACTGCGCCACCAGGGAAGCCCTTCCTTTTACCTTTATTGTCTCTTTAATTGTCTAATTTTCAGCATTTCCTGGCCTCTTCCTCTCCACCCTTATCCTCCAACCTGCTTTCACCTCCCTCACGCTTCCTTCCTTCTCTGTCTCCTACCCACCAGTTTATTCTTTATTCTCTCTCCCTTGTTATCATCCTACTTCCTTCATTCTGTTGTCTTTTTTCTTCTCCGCAAAGCTTTCTTGGAACACAGTTTAAGACAGATGTTAACGCTCCGATAAAAACAAGAACTTGACACAGAAATATTTTACTGAGGAACCCTCTCTCCATCCACGCAGCTTTGGGCCCTGCGGTGGCTCTCACACCCCTGTCCCATGTCCCCATTCACCCAGCATATATTTAACGTGCTACATGACTCCAGAATAAGATTGGTTCTCTTAAGATCAGTTTGTTAATTCTTGGAGTGGGCGGTTATTCTAGATGAGGAAGCTAAGTGGTAGAGCGTGGTGTTCTAAAAACTCTGTAACAACCAAGCTGAACAGAGCATTCCATCAGGAAGCTGGGATGAGACGTGGAGGCCAGACCCTCCTGGAGGTCCTCCTGGACTCCCCACGCTGGGTTAGATGCTCCACCTAGGTGCTGTCGTGCGTTCCTCTCCTTGCGTAGCCCCCATCACCCTGCCTGTGTGCTTGGTGGTCTCCCCCACCAAAGCATAACATTGCACAGTGTCTGATGGAAGGAGGTGCCCAGTGCGTGGAACCCACAGATCACTGAGATCCCAGGGAAAGTCTCTGTCCCAGGCTGCTTCTTTCCAGCTCACCCCGAGAGTAGGAGGATTGCCGTGAGTAGCCGCGTCGAGAATTCCCTTTTGTAGGTGAAGCCAGAGAGCCCTGCATTTTGATCGGGTATCCCAACGAACGATTCAGCATTTCTTCCCAACAAACACTTCTGGGCCTGTACTAGGAAATCCAGGTATCAGAGACACCAAATTAAATGAGCGCACCTACCGCCCTTGAGGAATGGGCGGTCCAGTGATAGCTCCTTCCTCAATCTTGAGTTTAATGTGACATCTGCTGGGGTGGTTCACGGGGCCTGGACAGTGAACTCAATGTTTGCTGGAATTTTCCAATGTATAGTTTACCCGTGTTAAGTATTTTCCTAACAAGAACTTGTGTAGAATATGCTATCAGGCACCTTGTGTATTTTCTGGAGACTATCATCCCTGCATGATTTTTATGTGTAAGTAGGTCCACAGCCTTTTCTTTTTTCTTTTGTTCCAGAATTATTTCCAGAGTTGTGAACAGGTTTAAAAATCACTCGTTTGGAAAGCTACATTTAGTTCACAAAAATGTCACTGAGCTTTGCAATGGTCACCAGAGCCACTTTTATCCACAGTCACCTTGCTTAGAAACTGGTCCAACTTTAGGAAATTAAAAATTCACTTGCTTTGCAGGAGAAAACTTTTGGGCATGATAAATAGATTTATTACCTTGAGTGTGGCGATGGTTCATGGATGTCTACATATGCCCAAACCTATCAGATTGTACACCTTAAACACAGGCAGGTTATTGTATGTCAATTACATCTCAATTAAATTGTTAAAAAAAGCTCACTGGGCCCCAGATATGTCCCTTTCCTCTGCCTGAAATTCATCATTTTGTTTGCTTTCACTGTCTTCGACTTCTTCCATCAGACAGTCATTTGGTTCTATCAGATTTTATGAAGTAAATGTTACTAGGAAAGTAAAAGTACAGCTAACAGATTCTCACACTCTGGTATCAATTAAATCAATTTACTGACTTTTTAGCAACTGGGGTTCAGAGCTAAAAAGGGACAGAACTGGAGTTCAGATGAGGCAGGGAAAGAGGGAAACATGATGTTGGAGCCTGGGGAATTTTAGAAGATGAGAAGACAGGGTAGGGTGACTTGGTGACCAACCAGTTTCTAGGGAGGGGTCCCAGGAGATGAAAGTGTTAACATCCGTGAATTTGCATCAAGGGTCAACCCTGTTATTGATCAAGACAGGTCCTCTCAGTTTTTTCTTTAGGATCAAGGGTGGATCTGCTGGAGGCTTTGAAGTCAGGCAAACATGGATGTGACCACGGTTCCCTCACTGATGAGACAGATAACCTTTGGCAAGTTTTTCAACTGACCTTAACTTCATTTTCCTAGTGTGTCAAAGGGTATAAGAATGTTTATCTCAGAGGGGTGTTGTGAGGCCCAAATGAGATTATTTAAATGGAAAGCTTTACCGAGTGCCCTGCACAGGGTAGGGCCTCCTTTCCTCACTTTAGGAACAATTTTACCATAGATCTTTTGAAGCTTCATCCAACCCGTTTAAAAATAGGTGTAGGGACTTCCCTGGTGGTGCAGTGGTTAAGAATCCGACTGCCAATGCAGGGAACACGGGTTCGATCCCTGGTCCCGGAAGATCCCACATGCCGTGGAGCAACGAAGCCCGTGCGCCACAACTACTGAGCCTGCGCTCTAGAGCCCGTGAGCCACAACTACTGAAGCCCATGCGCCCGAGAGTCTGTGCTCCGCAACGAGAGAAGCAACAACAAGGAGAAACCAGTGCACCGCAACGAAGAGTAGCCCCCGCTCGTCGCAACTGCAGAAAGCCCGCAGGAAGCAACGAAGACCCAATGCAGCCACTAAATAAATAAATAAAAAGAAAAAAATAAAAATAGGTGTATACTTTTCTTTTCTAATCACAGAAGTAATCCATTGTAATGGTTTTGAAAGAATGCAGAACACAAATTAGTCAATGGGGAAAAAATTCTCCCTTCCCTGTGAGTTCTTAAGAGAAAATGAACACCTCAAAATATAAACATTCAGAAATAATGGCATTTGCAGCAACTTGGATGGACCTAGAGATTCTCATACTAAGTGAAGTAAGTCAGAAAGAGAAAGACAAATACCATTGATATCACTTATATGTGGAATCTAAAATAGGACACACATGAACTTATTTACAAAATAGAAACAGACTAACAGACATAAAAAACAAATTTTTGGTTACCAAAGCGGAAGGGGAGGGGGATAAATTAGGATTTGGGATCAGCAGATACAAACTACTATATACAAAGTGGATAAACAACGAGGTTCTACTGTATAGCACAGGGAACTGTTCAATACCCTGTAGTAAACCATGAAGTGAAAGAATATGAAAAAGAATGTATATATATGTATAACTGAATCACTTTGTTGTATGCCAGAAACTAGCACAACTTTGTAAACCCACTGTGCTTCCATAAAAAATATATATATAAATGTTCATTGTAACCCTTACAGAGCCCTGTTAAAGGCGAGAGGTTGTAGATGGGTAGAATATGGGACCCTGTGTCCTATCCTGCCTTATTACCTTTGGTCAGCTTTGATCTCCTTTTGATTCTGGAAATCCAGGCTGACACTTATTTTCAGATACTACTGTCTTATTTTAAACCCAAGGTAAAAGAAAATTTGGCATAATTTTATATTGCAAAGTTCAAGGATGCTTACTCAGTGTGGAGAGCAGAGGGCGGATGTACCACGTGACCCAAAGCAGATCTTGCAGTTCTGCCGTGTCTTTTTTAATAAGGCCAAATGCAGAGCACCCAGGCTTACTCTTGACTTGCTGTTTTTGCCGACCTCCGAGCACAACAGAATTAGTGTCCGGGTTACCCCTGACCTCTCTCTTCCTTCCTCTCTTGCACCAGCTCAGTCTCCAAACCACGCCTGTTCCCTCTGCCCCACGTGTTCTGCTCCATCCTTTCTGCTGCCTCTCCAACCATCACGATTCTTTTTTCTGCAAAATCATACTTGCTTTATTTTTTTATCCATATTTTTTCATATTCTTTTCCATTACGGTTTATCCTAGGATATTGAACATAGTTCCCTGTGCTCTACAGCAGGACCTTGTTGGCTATCCATTCCATATATACTAGTTTGCGTCTGCTAATCTCAACCTCCCACTCCATCTCTCCCCCGTGCCCCTCCCCCTTGGCAACCACAAGTCTGTGCTCTGTGTCTCCATCACACTACTCTTTGCACACACAACATCTTTGCCCCGTGTGAACCACACCACCTTCAGTGCCACCTACCACTCCTTTAAACTCTTTGTGGAATCACATTATCAAGAGCTAGAAGAGACTTCAGGGTCATCTCATGCACTCCTCTCATTGTAGCAGTGCTTAGTTCAAGGCCACATAGCTGGGGCTGCTGCACTGATGTTCTGATGCCCAGGCACAGGTGGCCCGGAATGGGCTGGAGCAAGGGATCCACTGACCCATGATGCTGGCCACGATCACCTGGAACGACTTACTCGTAAAGCAAGGAAAGGCTTGGGAGCCCCTTAATTTTGGCATTTTGTGCAACGCAAGGACAAACCCTTGAAAGAGTTTAGCTACTTGTGCTGCTCTAAGAACCTCCTGCTTACTTCCATTAAGGGGGCTGATGAAAGAGTCAGTCCCCCCAGGGCATCGATCCTGTCCTCACAGCCCAGGCCACGTCTGTTGCGTCCCTGTCCCCAGACACACAGATCTGACCCTGTGGTGACACAGAAGCACTTTCCCATCTACGCCACCTGTCTCTGACCTCCTGGTCCCTCTGACTAGAAATGTCCTTCCCACGTTTCTCACCTAGAAAATGTCCAGTCCAACCCCTCTTCTGTGCTGCCTTGCACGTTATCACAATCCCTTGACCACCCCAACGACGGTGATCATGATAAGAAAGACAACCATGGTAATGAAGATTGATCGAGTACGGGCTGTGGGAGGGGCAGTATGCTCACCAAGACTCACTATTTTATTTATTTCATCACCGGAAATGATGTGATTAGGGTGCTATGTTTACAGAGGAGATACTTGAGCCTGGAAGAGGTTTAGTTATTTACCCAAAGGTACAGCTAGAAAATGGTGGCCTGAGGCCCAGACTCAAGCTTGTCTGAATACAGAGCCCAAGTCCCTCATCACGACATCACCTCTCACCACTTAGCATGTTGTCTTAGCAACGATCTGTGGGCAAGTCTTACCGATTGAGGACAGGGACCATCAGTGTATTCCCCATGCCTAGAATAGCGCCTGGTGCATTCCAAGTGTCCAGGAAATGTTTGTGGAATAAATGAACAAACAATACATTTCAACGGGGCACTCCCCCCTCCAACAGTCTTTGAACTAAACCCAGTGACTTGGGTGGAGGCTGCTGGTCTGTGCCCAGGAGTAGCAGCAGATGGTGCTGCTGGGAGATGCTTCTCCCATCACTCCTGCCCTGAGCTGCACTCTCCATCCCCTCTCCTCCAAAGAAGCCCCCCCACCCCCCAAGGCAGCCAAGTGAGGCTGCCAGCAGGAAACACCTGGCTGGTCAAAGGTTTTTGCAAAGCTTTGTTCCTACAATTACCCTTTATTTCTCTCTCTCTCTCTCTTAGATTTCATGCAAGCCAACTGGTATTTCTTTCTAAACAGCTGAGAACACCAGATGGAAGGGGAGGGAGAGGGGGAGGCACAGGGAAAGGAAGGCAGGAAGAGGTCGAGCAGGGTCTGTGGATGAGGAGGAAATGTTTTGAAACATGGGAAGTTGGGAAAATGCCGGACAGGTCAGCAGAGGAAGGAAAGGGAAAAAGAGCTGAGAAAGCGAACAGCCACCATATGTGTGATGCACAGACATGCAGGGCTTTCAACATCCCATTAAAATAGAGAAGGAAACGTTCTGGTTTCCGTAGCAACGAGGCCTGTTGGCGCCTCAGCCAGAAAAACTTATTGGGAAAAAAAAAAAAGGCATTTGCCTGTTAAGGAGCCTGATGAATTGGGAGATAATTATACAGCGTTCCACCACCACTAAGGACACACAGATATCCTCCGGGAAATATTTTAAAGAGCACGGCTTGTCACAAACCCGTGAAGGTAGGGGATAGGAGTAAGAGGCAGAGGCAAGGATAAAAGGCCACTGCAGTGATTCTAGGGGAACAGCCCAGGGGTGTGTGTGCTTGTGAGGGGCAAACTAGAACCAGTTCGTATGTCAGGCGACAGATATCCAGTGAGAGGCCAGAGCTGGCCAGAGCTGTGTTTGATCGGAAGAAGCCAGTACATGGAGTCCTATTGTTTGTCCCTTCACGAAGTGTTGGGTGGATCTATAAAATCTAAACTATTCGATTCAATATGAGAGAGTCTGTTGACCGGAGTGCTGGGATCTGCATTTATCAGGGTCCTGCTGGTGCTGTGGAATGAGTCAAATGAAACTCATGGTACATCTGGTCCCTGAGATAGGTTGGGACAGAAGAGATTCTTTTTTTAAAAATTATTTTTTAAAAATTTTTTAATTTAAATTTATTTTTTTTTATACAGCAGTTTTTTATTAGTCAACAATTTTATACACATCAGTGTATACATGTCAATCCCAATCGCCCAATTCATCACACCACCATCCCCACAGCTTCGTGCAGAAGAGATTCTTGAAAACGAGTAAGGTAACATAGAATCTTGCTTAGGGTAGAAGGAGAGGAAATAGGTAATTATTTTGTACTCAAAGCTAGGGACACAGTGCCGGGCATATAACAGTTGTTAATATAATAGCAAATGAGGATTGAGTGGATAAATGGATAGATCAATGGTTATGTAAGTGAAGTGATGAATGCATGGATAAAGAATCATGAATAACCGGGTCCCCCCCTTCTTTCCTCTTGTTCCTCCCTAGGAACGTAGCTGCAACTCAGTTTTGTCTTCCAGAAGATGGGCAGGGACGTGCACACTCTCAGCCACGGAGTCTTTGGAAGACTCACGTTCCGAGGTAAGCCCCGAGGTCCTGGGGCTAAAGTGTCAAGCATCTTCAGGAGATTTTGAGGGGCTGGATTTTCCGTTCATGCTTCTCCCCACCGTGGACGGCATATCCTGTGATACGCCCTTCTAGGGATGCATCCTGAATTAGAGGGAAGAGCTCGCCCACTTCATCAAAGCACCAGGACCACTTTCTGTGGTTCTTGGGGCTCAGAAGAGCCTTCAGATTTGCTCTGAATCAGTTTTCCATCCTTGATTTCCTATAGTGCTGGGTGATGTCTTCATTTGCACCTTATCACATGCCATGTACAGACCTTATTTATTGTTTAGTTTCTCCTGTGTGGACGTCACGCCTCTCCAACTAGACTACGCTCCTTAGGGGCAGGGGAGTCCCACAGAACCTCTTCTTCCTCCCAGCCCCTAGCAGAGCGCCCTGCATTTCGAAGCATTGAATGTTGGCAGCGTTAACACCAAGGAGAAGGACATTGACCCAGAGCCTTTAGAAGCGACGGAAGGCATCAGGCTCCACCCCAAGCTGGGTTCAGCTCCATGCTGAGAAGCTCCTTGATCACCAAACACACCTGCACCCACACCTACCATTTTGTGGGTGCTGCCTGGTCAGCTTGCATGTTCAGGCATGGGCTTGAGGGCTGTGTGAACTGATGGGAAAAACGGGAGGGGTCAGGGAAAGTGATGGAGGACTCAGCCACCTGCTACTCACAGGCACTTGGCCTATTCTTGAACTGAGTGTATCGCAGTCGTGCCCTAAAGGGGTCCTGCCGGGGAAGGGCATGCTGAACTAGCCTCGGGCAGCTTCTCTGTTCTGAATGTAGAGATGAGGGGATGGGCATCTCGGGCACCACTGCCTCTTTGTCATCACCGTTCTGGAGGAGCATTTGGCTTATATTTTGTTTTCTAGACATGGAAATGGAGGTTCAGAGAGGTTGAGTAAGTTGCTCAAGGTCACACAGCTAGTGAGTGACCATGTTGGACTTACACTCAGGCTTTACACTGTGTCCAGTGTCCAGGCTCTTGACTCCTGTCCTATATTGGCTCTTGTGACTCAGGCTCACTGGAGGAAGCCGAAGTATGTTTGATTTCCCTGAATAGATGCCTCTTCCAAAATACAGCTGGTTTGGGAGTATGAAAGAAAAAATCGGATCAGAGCCCACTGCTAGTTAAAATAAAGATGAAGGAAGCAGAGTTCAGAGCAGGGAAAAACTTATATGTCTTATTTTGTGTAAGCATCATATTAACAGATTCCGTTCCAACTATAAACAGATTTTCACATTTCCACCTTCCCCCCTCCCATTCCCCTCATCAGCCCCACCATCCCTAACAGATTGTTCCTTGCCTTCTTGTTTAGATTACAACTAAGCAAAATTGGCTTTCTTTTCATTCTCCACCCCCCGCCCTGCACCATCTGCCGGGGGGGGGGCATATTTCTAACCCCAGTTTCTTTTAAAATCCTCCCTTGACTTCCTGTCCAGCGGCCCTGTGCGCTTCGGAAGCTCTGCGGAGAGTTTCTCCAGTAGCCGCCAGGGGTCGCGGTCGAGCAGCCGGAGCCTCCTCTCTGCAGGGGCTCAGGGACCGCTTGCCGGGAATCGCAAGCCCATCTCCTGTAGATAATCAGCGCGCAGCATTCATCAGGCCGCAGCTCTGCAGTGCTTTGCGAGCGGAGGGAGAGACCGGGGCTGGGAACGAGAACGGACTTTTTTCAGGCATCTGGAGCCCGGCCGCGTCAACTCTCCCGCCCCGGGCTCAGAGCAAACAGTGATGCGTCAAGTGAAGTGAGGCCACCCACTCGCCCTGGCCCAGGGCCGTGCTGTGCCTTTCAGGATTCCCGAAGGGTGCAGGCGTGGGAAACCACAGGGCCCGTGACTCTGCAGAGGGCAGTGCCCTGCCAGGCCTGACTGCATCAGGGGAGGAGGGGGGCTGGTGGTACAGGGGCAGCGCTTGCTATAAGAGGGGAGGGCATCTCTCCCAGCCCGGTCCTCTTACTGCCCCTCCCCCCAGTCGACAGCCCCGGTCCCCAGAAGCAAAGTGCTGCTTTCCTCCTGCGCACACGTGGACGCTCACAGCTCCCCAGTGATTGCTCTGTCACCTCAGACAAACTTGGCCCAGCCTCGCGTGGTCTCCGCCAGGATTTTCTCAGATGAGATGCAGGGGGTGGGGGGGGAGCACGTGCTGCCTTTAGCATACGAATTTTTCAGCATTACATTTTCATCTCTCCGTCCTATTTCTCTCCATTCCCGCCCACTGCTCTTTTCAGAGGTGGAGCTGCTTAAGATATGATGCAATTACTGGGCATCTAAAATGGAGGCACGTGGGGAGGAGCGGGGAGAGGGAGAAGAGGGGGAGGGGGAAGGGATATGGTAGCCCAGGATGCCGGCGGTACGGCAATGATGAGAATCTGGGGGCTCGGTGAGGCTTTGCCAGTCCTGGGAAGCACTGCTGAACGGCTTGATTCAAGACAGTGAGGTGAACCAGCAGAGACCCAGGAGGCCCCTCTGCTTTTCCTTCCTCATTTCTCCTGCCCCTCGCTCTCCTCCTTCCCTCTGTTCCTTTCTTCCTTCCTTAGAGACAGTTGTGAGCACACGTATAGAAAAATATACAAGCATGAACACATGCTTACAATACAAGATGGACTTTGATCTTTTATAATAAGTTTGAAAGGAATAAGGAGCTATGAGAAGTTACTTTAATGGAAGGGTCTGGTAAGTTTCCTGAAATGAGTGAGATTTGAGTTGGAACTTGAGGGATGGGTAGGACTTCTGCAAGAGGGAGTGAGGCATACCCGGCAGGGAAAAAAAGAGCTTGAACAGGGCTTCCCTGGTGGCGCAGTGGTTGAGAGTCCGCCTGCCGATGCAGGGGACACGGGTTCGTGCCCCGGTCCGGGAAGATGCCACATGCCGCGGAGCGGCTGGGCCCGTGAGCCATGGCCGCTGAGCCTGCGTGTCCGGAGCCTGTGCTCCGCAACGGGAGAGGCCACGACAGTGAGAGGCCCGCGTACCGCAAAAAAAAAAAAAAAAAAAAAAAAACTTGAAGAGACCTAAAAGTGAGAGGTTTCATAGCGTTTGGGGAGAGTAACGGGTCAGCAGCTACGGTTCAGCAACAGGCACAGGGGAAGGGATGCACTGGACGTGAGCATGCGAACGTAGGTTGGACCAGAAGATGGAGAACTCTGCGTGCCCGGGTGAGGATCTAGGATCGCCTTTAAACGGTGAAGTCCATCAGAGGTTCCCATGGCACAACAGACTTGTCGTTTAGGGGGATTCTTCCAAAAGATGGACAGATAGAGAACTGGCAGACTAGGAAGTTGCTGGGGTGGGAGATCTGTTAGGAGGCCATCATGGAGATCTGTTAGGAGTTGGAGACAGTCAGGTCCTGAACTAGAGCTGCCCCACTAGGAGTGGAAAGAGAATGTGAGCAACCGTGAGGAAGGGCTTCATGATTGTTCCTCAACACGCCCGCCCTCTCTCTGGCCGAAAGGTTTACTTTCATTTTAGGTTCGAAGGATTCATTAACAAAGAGACACCGCTTGTCACGCAAGTAGACAATTTCAACTTGACTTTAATAGAAAATCATTGAAAAGAAAGAAATAGAAATGAAAAGGGAGAGAACAGTAAAAGCGTGTACCTCACCAAACTGGGCCGACACCTACGTCCAGACTCGAACGGCGCTGGGAATTCCCGAAAACAGCAATCTGGAGTCCCAACTGGGCAAGGTCCCGGGCAGTGCGTCCACTCCACGGGTGAGACTTCAAATTGCAGTGTAGGGGAGTCCCGCTGATAATACCAGGCCGCAAACTGGTATCATCAGTTTGCCTGCAAATACGCAGCTTGGGGTTTCTTCAACGATGCTGTTTATCTCATTTCGTGTATCATAAGAATTTCTAGATCCCCGGGAACTGGCCAGGTCCCTGAGGCCCATGAAACTGCACGACCCACTCCCTTCTTTATCTTAAGTGCCGCCGGACTTGCTGGCCACAGCTCCCAAACAGGCACGTGGTCCAGGCAAGATCACAAATCAGTTAGCGGCCTAATATCGCCTCTGAAGCCTGAACAAGACGACTTCCATTTCAGTCCTCCTAACACCCTCCCATCTCTTTCCCTTCTTCCACTGTCACCATAGCTGGTGATCTCCCATCACTCTTTATTGAAACATGGAAACTATTGGAGAAGAACTCCACTTCTCCCAAACACCAAGTCTGCACAGGTACCTGTGTGTGTACCACTGTCTCCATCTTCCTTGCTCCTAGGAGGCAAAAGGTCCCCCTTATCAAAGGCCAGTGCCCCGCCTCTGCTCTTCTAAAGGGTTTTTCTTCTTCGTGATTCCTTTCTCCTGCACGATCAGTCTCTCCCTCTTTAATATTCATTCCTACCAACATACAAGCTTGCTCTCTTATTCCCCATCTCCACCAAGGCTTTGACTGATGCTGCGTTCCTCTCTACCTCTACTTCTGTTTATAGTAAAACTTCCCCCGAAGTATCATCTGCACATATTGCATCCATTTCTTCACCTACAATTGCTCTTCAGTTTGCTCCAATCTGGCTCGCAGCACTGCTTTGCCAGAGATTACTCTGCAATCTCCACCGTCCTAAACCCGAATGGGCAGTTTCCTGGCTTTATTTTGGTCTTTTTGTAATATTTGGCGCATTTGACCCCTTCCTCCCTCATGTTCTCAGTTTCATGAGACGCTCTCCTGGATTTTTTTCTGTATCACGGAGCTCTGCTTTTCATGCTGAATATTGCTGACTCATCCCCTTTCCTTTTCTTTCCTTTCTTTTCCTCTCTCTTCTCTTCCCGTCTTGTCTGTTCTCTTCCCCTCCTCTGTGCACCCCCGTGGTGTAAATACCGTCTCTACAGTGATGTCTTCTGAATGGATCTCCAGCCCAGAGCTTTACCCGTGGAGCTCCAGCTTGTTATATCCAACTGTCAACTTGACATCACCACCAGGATGTCTCGCAGGCATCTTAAATTTAGCATGTCTAAAACAAACTCTTTATTCCCTGCTGTACTCAACTACCAGCTGGCTCTGCTCTTCCTTCTATGTCCCCAACTCACGAAAGGGCATTATCAACCAGCTAGTTGCTTATACCAGAAGCCCTGAGTCATCCTTGATTCCTCCTTTCCCCCCATCTCCATATCTAATCCATCAGCAAGTCCTCCAACATAGACCTCAAATTGGTCCATTGCTCACCATGGTCACTGCCGTCCTGTAGTTCAGGCAGTCCCTACCTCTTATCTGGTCCGGTGCAAAAGTTTGAACTTGCTTCCCTACCCAACCTCTTGCCCCCTAATCCCCATCAGTGAACTTTGAAACACGTAAATCAGATCAGATCCCTGCTCTGCTTAAACGTTGCCATTTGATTTCCCATCACACTTGGAATAAAATCTAAATGCCTTGAATGGCCTCCAAGGCCCTTCCTAATCTGGCCCTCTGGCCGCCCCTCACCCTAATCCAGTTATAATCACACCCTCCTCCATAAAGTCTGCCACAAAGGACTCGTTGCTGGTCCTTGGACATGTAAAGCTGCCTCTCTCTCTGTAGCCTTGGCATCCGCTGGCTCTTGAACCTGGATTGTTTGTTCTTCCCCTGGGTCTTTCGATGAGAGGTTCCCTTCTCATCCAATAGAGATGCCTTTCCTGACCGCCCTCATGGCTCCAATCGTTCACATCAACCTGCTCCCTTCCTTCATAGCATGGGCCACACTCTGCAACACGATGCTCATTCATTTGTCTACTGTCTGCCTCCCAAGAATAGGAAACTTATCTGTCTCACCCGCCCCTATATTCTTAGCACCGAGCAAAGCCCCTGGTTATGAATGAGTCGTGTTATCTGTTAGGTAGAAATGAAAGACTCTGGTGAGTTATCCCATATACAGAGTGTAGAAGGGAGAGATTTCATTAAAGATGGAGGGACTGGAGAATGCTAATGCCTGTCCCTGGATGAAGGGACAAAGGAGAAAGTAGAGGCTCGAGTGGGGTGTTGAGTAGGGTGGCGATTTCACATTGAGTGTGAGATGCCTGTGGGACTTCCGGCTGTTGGATAAGGATATATAGGTCGACAGCTTGGCTAAGAAGTTAAGGCTCGAGATACAGGTTTGGGAGACAGCTGTGCCAACACCGTAATGAAAGCCACGGGCATAGATGAGACTGACCGTGGTGGGTCAGAGGAAGGGAGACCAGGAGAGAGACAAGGATGAAACTTAGGTAATGCCTATAACTAGGGATGGGAAGGAAGGAGGAGCCTTTGGGGGAGCGGGAGGCAGGAGGGAAACCAGGAGAAGGAAGTATTCCTGAAGCTCAGGAAAGCTGAGATTTTAAGAAAAAAGTGTAGTAAACTTTCAGTTCAGCCCTACAAATATTTATTGTGCTGTTCTTCCATGCCAAATACCATACTTGACTATAGAACTACGAATATAAATAAACTCATTCCCTGCGGGGAGGAGTTAGTGTCTGTTAGGAGAAATAGATATGTGAAAACATTTAAATAAAAAATGTGTGCTGGGCTTCCCCGGTGGCACAGTGGTTGAGAGTCCGCCTGCCGATGCAGGGAACACGGGTTCGTGCCCCGGTCCGGGAAGATTCCACATGCCACGGAGCGGCTGGGCCCGTGAGCCATGGCCGCTGAGCCTGCGCGTCCGGAGCCTGTGCTCCGCAGCGGGAGAGGCCACAGCAGTGAGAGGCCCGCGTACCAAAAAAAAAAAAAAAAAAAGTGCTGACACAAGCTAGCTCTATGTACTTTATAAGTGTGTATCTAGATATAAAGATATATGTCAAATGTATTAGAGTGCTTTCCTGTGGAGAGAACAGGAGTGCAGAATGGGGATAAAAAGGAATCAGTACATAAATAAAACAAGACAGGGGCTCAAGGACACAAGGATGTTAGAATGCCATGAACAGACACTCCTGCCCTCCTCCCAGTTCCTTGCAGGTTTTCCCTTTATTATCAAAACGCTTTTTTTCTATTATAAAGTGCTAAGTATTTAAAGTGCTAAATATTTATTGTAAAATCTTTAAATGGTAGAGACAGTATAAATAAGAAAATAAGCACCCCTTGACACCCCATTGCCCAGAAACAACCTATGCTAATATTTTTGTAACCAGGTATGCCTGCACGTACATATATGTATATCTTTGGCGCCTTTACTTATTTAAAATTTGCTGACAATTTTTGTTTCAAATCACCTGGAAGCAGATCCTCTTTTGGGGAAGAACCACTTGCATGTGTTCATTTCGATAGTGGATATAAGGGGCGTATCCATCTGCCTGCTGTTCTAGGAGAAAAATATAATAGAATATGTTTTGGTTTTACAAGAGTCCAAAGCTTAGACACTGGGGTGGGTGAAATTAGGTAGTGAACTTCCCAAGAGCCTTTATGAAAAAGGAGTGAGTGAGGCAGAAAGAGAGGTGGGGTTGACGAGGTGGGTGGATTCTGTCCTGCAGGGCCTCATAAGCCAGGTCTGGCCTCTGCATTTTGTTGTTATATATGATTGGAACATCACTGGAGGATTTAGGCAAGTGAGTGACATGACCTGCTTATGTCTTTTACCTGCACATCTAAAATTTTCCATATAAGCGGGCATACGATCCCCTCTCTTCTGTAGCTTGCTAGCTTTGCTCAGGAGTGTGTAATATCTAATCACATCTCTTTCGTATGGGAGGTGCAATGCCATACCATTGCAGAAGGGCCCTGGGAGCACAGAGGGCATGTCCAGCCCTAAGGAATCATGGAAGCTTTCTTGGTAGAGGTGCCTGATCCAGGTCGCAGATGAGAGGTAGCCTAGGAAGGAGCAGTCAATTGACCACATATAGGCACAAAGGAGAGAAGCACAGGAGAGGGTGGGGCAGGGTGCCCGTGTGCATTGCCGCAAAGGTAGAACAGGACAAAGAGGCCACTGGAGTCGATCTTTTTTATTGAGATGTAATTGACATATTATATTTGTTTCAGGCGTGCAACATAATGACTTGGTATTTGTATATATTGTGAAAATGTTGCCACAAGAAGTCTAGTTAACATCCATCACCACCCATAGTTATGATTTTTTTTCTTGTGGTGAGAGCCTTTAAGAGCTGCTGGAGTCCATTTTGGGGAATTCCCTGGCAGTCCAGTGGTTAGGACTCCACGCTTTCACTGCTAAGGGCCCGGGTTCGATCCCTGGTCGGGGAACTAAGATCCCGCAAGCTGTGTGGAGTGGCCAAAAAAAAAAAAAAAGAAAAGAAAAAAGGGAAAAAAAAGATATACTGGAGTGAATTTTTAAGAGGCGATGATCAGCAATCTTGAAAATATCAGCTTCAGGGAGGTTGTGAGAATGTGGGTTCAACAGACGTTATCGGATCACAGGGACAGAAACTACTCAACTAAGAAGGGCAACTGGCTATTTTAAGGATCTCACAGACGGTCTAATAGATATCCAAGAACAGGATACGCTGGGATTGAACCTGGAAAGTCAGGAACTGAAGTCATTCTCCCTCTGTGAGAATCTGATTGGCTGAGCCCGGTCCATTACTGGATCTGTCCACTCCAGGTCCAATTGGCTTGGGTGGGTTGGCAATTCCAAAGAAAAGGGCATGGGTTGAGCAGGCTTCCCAAGTACGTCTTCTGCAGCTCTTCTAGTGATGAAGAAGACAGACTCCAGAGCCAGAGTGAGGCAGAACCTCAGCACTACCACTCACCAGCTGTGTGATATTAGGCTAATGGCTTAACCACTCTGTGCTTACTTTCCTGTACTGAAAAATGGGGATGTTAATGATACAGATCTATCTCTCTCTATATATACATATAAAATGTTTATATATGACTGTTCCTCTTCAAAGAACAATCCTGTTGGGGCTCAGGTCTGTGGCTTTGGTCTCTGTTGATAGAGGAGCTCTAGCTGTCACCTGTTTGGCAGAGGAACATGAATTGGACTGAGAAAATGCCAGGACCTTCCCTCTCTTGGCTCAGCTCTGAGGTCCCACCCTGGCCCTTCCTCTGCCGATCTTTCCTCTTTTTATATTTTCTTTATTTTTTTTAATTTTTTTAAATTTTTAAGTATTTTTTACATCTTTATTGGAGTATAATTGCTTTACAATGGTGTGTTAGTTTCTGCTTTATAACAAAGTGAATCAATTATCCATATACATATGTTCCCATATCTCTTCCCTCTTGCGTCTCCCTCCCTCCCACCCTCCCTATCCCACCCCTCTAGGTGGTCACAAAGCACCGAGCTGATCTCCCTGTGCTATGCGGCTGCTTCCCACTAGCTATCTATTTTACATTTGGTAGTGTATATATGTCCGTGCCTCCCTCTCGCTTTGTCACAGCTTACCCTTCCCCCTCCCCATATCCTCAAGTCCATTCTCTAGTAGGTCTGTGTCTTTATTCCTGTCTTTTTTTTTTTTTTTAATTTTTTTGACATCTTTATTGGGGTATAATTGCTTTACAATGGTGTGTTAGTTTCTGCTTTATAACAAAGTGAATCAGTTATACATACACATATGTTCCCATATCTCTTCCCTCTTGCGTCTCCCTCCCTCCCACCCTCCCTATCCCACCCCTCCAGGCTGTCACAAAGCACCGAGCCAATATCCCTGTGCCATGCGGCTGCTTCCCACTAGCTATCTATCTTACTACGTTTGTTAGTGTGTATGTGTCCATGACTCTTTCTCGCCCCGTCACTGCTCACCCTTCCCCCTCCCCATAACCTCAAGTCCGTTCTCTAGGAGGTCTGCGTCTTTATTCCTGCCTTACCCCTAGGTTCTTCATGACATTTTTTTTCTTAAATTCCATATATATGTGTTAGCATACGGTATTTGTCTTTCTCTTCCTGACTTACTTCACTCTGTATGACAGACTCTAGGTCTATCCACCTCATTACAAATAGCTCAATTTCGTTTCTTTTTATGGCTGAGGAATATTCCATTGTGTATATGTGCCACATCTTCTTTATCCATTCATCCGATGATGGGCACTTAGGTTGTTTCCATCTCCGGGCTGTTGTAAATAGAGCTGCAATGAACATCTTGGTACATGACGCTTTTACCTTCTTCTTGTGCATGCAATGCAGACCCTGCCCCACACCCTGCTCAGTGCCCAGAGGACCCACACCGCCTCCTTCTGGCAATCGCTTCTGTTCCCCAGTGATTTATGGACCATATTTCCTTTAGTGTGAACATCCCCTGAGGGCAAGACCCGTGCTTATTTCACTTGAATATCTCCCTCACACTCCTTTACTAGGATATGTAGCCCAGGGCTGTGAGGTACACAGTGGGCACTCAATAAATGCAGGTTTTCCAAATGTGGAAAAGAAGTTCTCAGACTCATTCCACTTAGATCCCGGTCACCTCGATCTCCATTGGTAACATCCCTTTCACAACACACACTGACACTTTCAGAAACAACTTTACTTTCAAAATACTTTTAAGGTTCTTGCTGTTCTATCGGAAAGGAGTCAACTCTGGCTTCCAGTCAGGCGTTTGTCCCCCTGAATTAGAATCACGGATTGGGGAGATGCTTTTCCTGGAGTTCAGCATGAGGCGGGCCTGCTTTCTGTGGCTTTCCACTCTGGAGGCACAGGGATGTTGAAGGCTGTGTGTGGGAAGGAGGAGGGTTATGATGACTGGCAAGTAAGAGAAGACTCCTGTGAATCAAGAAAAGCTCAGCTCTTTATCTTCATGCTTCTGTTTTATATCTCTGTACTTCATCTGTCAAATTGGATAATGACATCTTTAGAAGTTGCCTACCTATGATTTTAAAATATCTAAGGTGATGAAAATGCTTTGAAAAGTGCCAGGTGAGATGTAAATACCAGGTGTTCTATTCCTGCCTGCACACAGATTTTTAAGGTTTCAGTTCTGACAGGTATGCCTCAACTGCTGAAGAATATCTAGGGGCAGTTCATTATGTGTGTGTGAAATACATACTCGGACGCACCAACGCTCTTTTTCTTTATCTCAGGAGAATTTATTTCAAAGAAAATGTAATAAATACAGTTAAAATCCACTGGGTACTCCTCCCCAATCTCATTTCTCTCCTTCTTTTCTTAGAAGTAACCAACACCCTGAGTTAGGTGTTTATCATCCCACACATTTAAAAAAACTTTTACTATATATACATGGTCATAAAAATATATGGAATTGGCTTTCGTGTCCTAAAATTTTTATATAAATGGGTGTACACTGTACATAACATTCTGCAACTTTCTTTTGTTTGCTCAACATTACATGTATATATGTGTATACATGTATAAATATATGTATGCATATACTTTATTGAAGTAAAATTGATGTAAAAATTGCATGCATTGAATGTATATTTGATGAGTTTGGACATGTACATACACCTGTGATACCATCACCACAGTCAAGGTTCTAAACTGATGCATCACTTCATGGAGATTTTAAAATAGAATCTGTATGTCTGTGTGTGTCTACATTTATGCCAGCAAGGATGTTTTGTAAAGATCTGCCCATGGCAAATGTATGTCAAATATATCATGATGATGCGTTTGTATGTCCCGGTTTAGCGGGATGAACTTGAAGTCTGCCCCTCAACATATCCAGTTAAGTTATACACGTGTTTATTAGAGATGCACATATCTATAGATTCAGGTATACCATAGGTCAAGTCCTGTCCCCACTAAACATGGTAGGCTCCTTATTGGGAAGAATTTCTTCTGTGCTTTCATCTTTGATTTTGGACTAATATCCGTAAATTGGCACTAAGAGTTGCCCATCTATTTCTCAGAGAGCTGTTCGTCTTCTCTTATGAAAGATAATTACTCACTAGCCCAAGAAAGTTCCTAAGTTTTGGTGGGAACTTTAATTCCAGGAAGAGATCACTGAGACTGGGTGCCACTATGAAAAGTAAGACTTTGCATTTCAAACATTCCTGGGAAACTCAAGTACACTGCTTCTGACTTATAAGCACTACAGGCTATGATAAACGAAGATTCTACTTCCCGTGACTGATTGCACTTGACATGAGAAGTATAGGCCAGACCTTGACCCCAATTAATTAAATTGCCAATTGCCATTTACAGAGGTGAGCCCAGTGCCTGTGATATGTCTGTAAAATCTCATTAATTCAAACTTCATTAATTTAGAATTTAGGTTCCTTTGGAGAGGGCCAACCTCTGCATTCATCCTTGTGTTAACTGCAGGAAAGGGTCTGCTGCAAGAGCTGGTGAAGTGAAAAGTCACAGTGGGGAAATATTTAACACACGTTGGCATAATGTAAGCAAATGGAACCTCTTCGTGGTGTTCCACCAGCCTGGATTTGAGTTGCTGCAAGACAAAAATGGGTGAGGTGTGGACGGATCAGCATTTCATGAGGATTAGAACCCAAAACTGTCAGATGAGTTTGGACAGGTACATACACCTGTGATACCATCACCACAATCAAGATTCTAAACTGAGGCATCACTTCATGGAGATTTTAAAATAGAGTCTGCATGTCTGTGTGTGCCTATATTTATACCAGCAAGGATTTTTTGTAAAGATCTGTCCATGGCAACAGTATGTCAGATATATCATGATGATGCATCCCTATGTGCCAGTTTAGCGGGATGAACTTGAGGTCTGCCCCTGCACGTATCCAGGCACGTTGTACAAGGCTCTTCCTCCTCTACCTGTGGCCACGTGTCTCTTGCTCATGGCATCTCTGTTTCTCTCTGACATCTGTTCCTTTTTCTTTACTAACCAGTTCTTCTGGTCTTATCCATATATATCTATATATCTATATCTATTCACATTTCCAGGGAAATTCTGATTCCTGTTTAAAAAAGTGGTTTTCTTTTGATTCCTGGTTTTTATGGCTCACCCCAATTCACTCTGCTCCTCTGGGAAGTGACCTCTCTTACTCATTTTCCTGTGCCCAGCATCCAGTTGATATTTACTGAACAGACTGTTGACTGTAGCCTCAACTAGGCACATTTTATCAGAAAGCCATGCCACTTTTCTCACCCTCTCTGTGGGCGTGGTTGAGGCTGCACTGGTGCAGACACAGCCCTGGCCCGCAGGCAGCTCCTCCTGTTCTCTGCCGTGGTGGTCTGCTGTGTGCTGCCCTGTGGCAGTGTCTCCTATACACGTGCGCCGGCTGTAACCTCAGCACCCAGGGACGTCACACTTCATATCTTTAACTTAATTATTCCCCCAACATCTTAGGGATGCGAGGCGGACTCGGGTGTGGAGTACAAAAATGGAGACGTGAGGTCTTGGACTTCTCCACCATCAGCAGACTGGAGTCGGGGAGGTCAAGAGAAATCCCTCTGCTGGACTGCACAGCTCTTCTTCCTGTCACTCACAATCTGTCACTCTGTAAGTGGGTTCAGTGGTGGAAAGATAGACTGTGAGGGGAAGAAGTCCACAATGCCTTCTAGAAGCCCAGGGGAGCTTTTCAGGAGACAGCACATCTGGCATTGCTTCAAACCAAGACTGGCCTAGATTCTGCGATGAAAGAAACAAACAAACATGGTGGATGTTTGTAACTCATTGAAACCTTGTTAGAGATCTTAAATGACTTCCCACTGTTCTCCGGCTAAAGTCCTAAATCTTTACACAGACAGTGCCCTGCAAGATCTGGTCCCTGCCTACTTCTCTGGTTTTCTCTCATCAATATTTTCCTGGCTCTGGACAGCCCAGCCAAGCCAGTCATCTTCCAGTTCTCCAAAGTGGCCTTGACCTTTGCTCACATTAATTCCTCTCCTGTGATCATTTCCCCTTCCCTTTCCTCCTCCTTCATCTAGCTAGCTCACATTCCACTGTAGGTCTCTGCTTAAATTCACTTATTCAAGGAAGACTTTCCTGATACCCTAGGCTATAATATTAGTCCGTGTTCTGCAGAGAAACAGAACCAGCAGGAGCTGTATACAAAGTAAGTAATAAATCTATAATAAAGGTATTTATTATAAGGAATTGGCTCACATGATGATGGAGGCTGAGAAGTTCTACATCTGCCTCTGAGAGCGGGAGACCCAGGAAGCTGATGGTCTACTTCCAGTTTGAGTCTGAAGGCCTGAGAGCCAAGAGCACTGATGGTGTAGGTCCTCGTTCAAGGGCAGGAGAGATGGACGTCCCAACTCAAGCAGTCAGGAGAGAGAGAACTCTCCCTTCCTCTGCATTTTTGTTCTATTTAAATCCTCAACGGATTGGATGGTACCCACCCACATTAGGGAGAACAATCTGCATTACTCATATTCAGATGCTAATCTCATCCAGAAACATCATCACAGACACACCCAGAAATAATATTTAACCAAATGTCTGGGTACCCCATGACACAGTCAAGTTGACACATAAAATTAACCATTACAATCCCCCTACTATACATAACAATGCACCACAGTTTTTTTTTTAATTTGCTTTTAATTTTTATTTTTGGCTCTGCAGCATCATGTGGGATCTTAGTTCCCTGATGAGGTTTCGAACCCATGGCCCCAGCACTGGAAGCACGAAGTCTTAACTGCTGGACTGCCAGGGAAGTCCAACAATGCACAACCGTTATAACAAATTATCTGAAGTGGTGTGGTTACTACTTTAAAGTCTGTCTTCCCTTTGTAGCCTGTAAATTCCATAAAGAACTTATTTTGTTCACCGCTTTATCTTCTATCCAGCGTGGAGCTGGAATAGAGTTGGCATTTAATGAGAATTTATTGAATTAATAGCGTTCCAGGAAAATCCCATCAGTTGCTAAGGAAGATATTACTGAAGAGATAGGGAGGTGGAGAGTTTCAAATTCTATTGCAAATTCTGAGGCAAAGGACTTTATCTTAAATTCTTTTACCGCTCAAAATTTTATCTCTCTCATTCCTTATTCCTAAGTCTCAGCGATTATTGAACAAATACTCAATGAGAGAAGGAAGAGAACTAATGGTATGACATGGGGTGGGGAACTCAAAGCGTGGGTCTGGGTCTCGGGCTGGTTTTGTTGATAACCTGGGAGATGACTGTCAGCAGTTACTTGACTTCCCCCTGCGTCACCTCTAAGCTTGGTCTGTGCCCCAGCCATGCTGCTCTCTGGTCCAGCAGCAGAGGGGCCTTTCCATCTCTGTGAAGGGAGGAATGGTGGGTGCATGTCTTTCTGCGAGTCCGCGTTGAGAGGTCTTGACATTGCTCCCCAACTTTGCAAAAATGCAGACAGAAGTCAGCTAATGGAGGGAGGATGAACCCAAGTGGTCAGGGCACAGTGGGAAGGAAGAATGAGTCCCCTGAAACATTGGAGCTGGTAGGAATCATCGAGTTTATCTAGTTCTGGCCGTATTTTACAGTAAGGCATCCGAGGGCAAGATTAGCTCATCGGTTCATCCTAGATTAGCAACCCAGCCAAGACTCAGATTCACCTGTTAAGACTTCTAACTCAGGGCTCTTCTTACCCTGTCCCTTTCCCTGTCCACTCTGAGGACTTGTGCACACACCTGAACACAGACACACGTAAGCAGTGGGCTTGATAAACCTCCATAACCCAGGTGCTAGCTGGAGTCCCCTGGCCCTTGGAAATGTGGATAATAATGGCCGGAACCCTCATTCCATGGACACTAGGGATCCACCTTCCCTCCCAGTCTTCCCTCCCAGCTGGTCTCCTCAGGCTCTGAGTTCTTGCTTCCGCTGACTTAATTCCATTTCTGTGTCATCTGGGCCACCTGTGCATGCCTTGCCCTTTCCTCACTAAGTTACCCCTCACTAAGTGGGATGCTTTCACCCCTGCAAGAGAGCCCATCCCCTCCTTCAGCTGTGTGCATAGCAGACTCCGATGAGGGCTCAGGGCGGTGGAGGGAGTTTACACGGCAGCACCACAAGCAACTTCACTACATAGCAGACACCCTGTTCTCGAACCTTCTTGGGCATTTCCCACTGGCCCACATCTCAGCAAGGGGCAGACTTCAGCCACATTACACAAGCCCCACCCCCGCTCCTGCTCTACATCCCATTACATTTTTGTGCAAAAAAATTTAACTAAGTCATTGACTATCTCCTGCTAGTCCAAGTTCTTGGGGTCCGGCTTCTGCACTTCAGTGGGCGTAACAAGTTATTTGCCGAAACCAGAGGCAGTTCTCTTCCTGAGGTGAACTTTATCTAGCGCCTTCTGTGCGTGTGTGTGTGTTGGTGTGTAAACAAGTGTGGCGCGATATTTTAATTTGTTCTTACTGTTTTCCTAATTGTTTAAGTATTTTAATTGTTTCTTAATAGTTTCCTAATTTTAGAGAAGGATGAGAGCTCAAAGAAAGATCAGGAGGAAAAGAATGCAAATGGCCGTTATAGGCAGGTGAGGAGGCTGCTGCAGAGGGGCAGGAAAGACTCTGAATGCCACAGAGCCAAGACAAGGTCAGAGTACAGAGGAAGGGCGATCCCTGGAGGTGGCTGGGCCGGTAGTGACGCATGTAAGGCCAGGCTTGCAGGGGGCAGAGTAGTTGAGGCCCTCTGATGGACAGGTGTCAGATGGAGATTGGGCAGGTGTGACTGCAGCGGTTGAACCAATGGTCCAAAGCCCTGCACTCCCATACTGTAGCTGTGGCTGCAGCCCCAAGTCTCGCTGTCAATCACCATTAAAATAAGATGCTGGGAGGTGCTTCAAGGGGGCCCCGGAGACAGAGACCAAGATGGAGCCCAGAAAGGGATTGCATTAAGCCATTCTCATTGGATAGAGTAAGCAGGGCAGGGGGGTGGCTGCGGTTTTTGTGAATGGGAGGTTGGGTAGGCGAGGGGGCTCAGAGAAGGAGCATAGAACCTCAGGGTCTTTACCGCCTCCTTCTAAAACGTGGGTCCAGCCCAAATGGGATGCATTGTCCTTTGCTTCCAGAAGCTTCTCCTAGATCTATAACTGTAGTCAAGGAGATGGACTATTCTAGATGGTCAGCCTGGGTCCATGCTCACCCCTAGGGCAGTGGAGGAGGAGGGCTAGGTCATGGGGAACGATAGCCCACTTGGCACACAGGGTGGGTAAGTGGTTCTCCAGTGGGAAAGTGAAGCAGCATTTTCAGACAGCCACTGAAACAGATTTCTGCTAAGTTAAAGTGGCAAGAGAAAAAAGGAGCTTTTGGTGCCAAGGGGTTTCCCTGAGCCTTTCGTGGCGTTTCTCCTTCTTGTAAAATCTGTGTGACAGCAGCTGTGCCAGGTGCCTGGGATACAGACACAAAATGGCCATTTTTCCGGGCCTTTAAAGCCCACGCGATCTTTTAGCTGGATGGAAACATCAAAAGACAA
The DNA here is from genome assembly GCF_011762595.2 of Tursiops truncatus. Taxonomy (NCBI): domain Eukaryota; kingdom Metazoa; phylum Chordata; class Mammalia; order Artiodactyla; family Delphinidae; genus Tursiops; species Tursiops truncatus. The sequence goes on along the minus strand of NC_047044.1, from coordinate 92,367,032 downwards.
ATGCAAGGCAGTGTGACGTTGGCCAAAGGAGGCCTGGGCGAGCTGCAGCGGTGCGTCTGACGGTGTCTGTGGGTATCAGATGGGGAGCAAATTGAGATAGCCCTACAAGGGGTGAAGCTTGCTGGCCGTTAGCTCGAGGAAGGGCAAGGGTGCCTTCAGGGCAAAGAGAACAGCCTGGCAAAGGCAGAGAAGCGCAGTGTTCCATGGAAATCCAAGTTCAGTGTGTTAGCACAGCCGAGACCCTTTGTGCCCTGCGAGCTCCAACCAGGCCAGGCAAGGCAGGGGCGTGGGGGGGCGTGAAAGCGGAGGGCAGGAAGCAGCATCTTTGGGAGGCAGCCTTAAGGCCAGTGGAGGCTTTGTCCCAAGAGCGGCTGCGTTTCAGCCCCGCCAAGATGGGTCCCGTCCAGGGCTTCTGGGAAGTCTGCACAGAGGCTCCACGCTCTCTCCCCAGCTTCTCACCGAACAGGATGGGCGCTGCTGAGCTGTTGCTGCTTAGGGCACGTCCCCGTTTGGGCTGCTCTCTCCCTGGGGTCTTTCTCTCCTCCCCTCTCTTCTTTCCGTGCGCGCTCATGCCTGTGTGCTCCGGCGTCTTTCTCTCTCTCTGAAAGGCTGCCTGCCCTGTGACATGTTGACAAGGAGGAGACAACTGGGAAAATGTCACAGCTGAACGGTCCCAAGGGAGACAGCTTTGTTCGATGCCAAGCGTACAGGAAAGGTAAAGGCCTGCTGCCGTCTGGGGAGGGAGTGATTGAGTGCAATCCAGGGGCTGGCGCCACTGGTGCCCCGAAGATGGCCTTAGCACTTGTTTTAGAGCAAGCCGAGGGCAGGGGCCTGAACTGGGGGAAGGGTGGAGGGAAGCTCCTTTTAAAATTCGTGGCCCGGCCCTGCCATCCTGGGCTCTGGGGGTGATGAGGGAGGCTGACAGATGAGTTTGGATGTGGGCGTTCTGCAGCCCCTCCTGGGGCCTGGAGAGGGCAGTTTCTCAACCAAGAAGGACACATTTGAATCCTTCAATGGGATTTTGAACACACTTAGTAAGAGGGACAGATGTCGGCGGGAAGCTGAGTTAGACAAGATTTTTAGGACCCTGGTTCTATTCTGAATTCCCCGTGCACTTTTCCTGGGACCTTGGAATTTTGCAGATGCAAATGGACACAAGCGTAGGTCCTTCTGTAGTTGTGGTGTTTGGACAGGAATTGGTTATGTTTTAGACTTTTCCTGAACCATACTGAAACCAAACCCATGTACTCAGCATGCAACGGGCTAGGATTCTCAAGAAGCAATGCTCATGCCTAAGAGAAATATGAAGGCTCTTTATTCCGTGTAGTAAAGGGTCAGCCCTCATTTCTTTCTCCAGGAGCATGTCAAATACTAGGTTTATTAAACAAAACGCCACATCTGTCTTTATCCCTGTATCCTGACTGGGCACAGACTTGTAGGAGAAAACAGGCCAAGAGAACTCAGGTACCAGATGGAAGACGGTACCATCATCCTCTAAAACACTGATTTAGGCAGAAATCACTTCCTTTCATTCACAGTCATTCCCCCAATTCATGAGGCTTCTAGTCATGGGAATAAGACAATGGACATTTTCAAATCATTCACTTGCCCATTCATTCATTTAATGAACATACTATAAAAACTTATTTTGCTCCATGGTAGGGACTTAGGAGGCATTCAGAAAGCCCTGACTTTAGGAATCTCATAGACTCATAGCAGAAAGAAGACATGTAGACAAATAAGAACAATGCAATGGAAGAAGTAATTGGCATCATAGCAAAGGTTTGGGAAAAGGACTGTGCTTGCCACTTCTCATCGGCTAGAAGCAAATTATGGCCACCTTAAGCAAAAAGAGATTCACTGGGATTGTGAGATCATAGATTAAGCTTCAAAAGGACAGAAGTAAGGACAACTTTTGGAAAACACAGATATGGAGTCCATTTTTAGGATTCTGCCTTAAGCTCCACCCGCATTTCATTTTCTACTCCTTTTCTCTTCCACCCAGATCAGCTTGCACCAATCTTGCAGTGTCCCTTTCTTACAGTATCTTATGAGAGCCTACCAGAAGTAGTGGGGACACTCTAGTATCTAAGCCTGCAAGGAGGTGGCTTACACAGCCACACCGTCCTTCACCAGCTCACACTATCCCGTATCTTAGGGGGCTGTCACTTTTACCAGCCTATTTCTGGGCACTAATATCAAGGCAAGGTAGGTGAGTTACTACACTTGGCTTAGCCTGGGTCAATGTCTGCTGCTGAGACTGGGGGTGAAGGAGGGATCTGTTAGAAGAAGAAACGGTGGAGGGGAAGGCTGCTCAGGAGAAAGGACATCAAACTGTCACCTACAAGTGATACAGATACTCAAAGGTAAGAGAGGTCTAGATGGTGGAATCAGAGAAAGCTTTGAGAAGGAGCTAGAGTTTGGGCTGGGTTTTTCATGTAGGTAACCTGTAGGGGGTCTTCCTAGGGCATGCCCTGCTGCAGTGAGACTGTCCCCCTCTCAGCAACACAGGTATACCTATACAGAAGCTCAGTGAAGTTATATTTGACGTTCCTCACCTCCTTGGCCGTGGCTGGGCAGATGAAGTTGAACAGCTGATGGTCAGTCCAGTGGAAAGTTGACCCAATGACACCTCCTTCCGCATCCATTGGGAACTGGTATACACTGCAGGATGCTGGTTAGCTGGCTGGTGAGCTTGGAGCTGAGAATCATGGAAAAGCCTTAGGTGGCCATGTTTGGTCAATATATATGGAAAGGTAAAAAGGAGAGTCTGAAAGCAGCAGAGCAGACTCACGGGAGAAAGTAGAGATAGAGCATATTTGACTATTGAGGAAGGAAAAACTGCGGTGGGCGTGAGGGGCAGAGAGAGAAAAATGAACCATTGCTCCCTATGGCTTTCCTGTGTCTTATTCCAGACCCTCGTAAGATCTAGTTGTACTTGGTTCTTTTGGTTTTCATGAGATATCCTTCAATCTTTCCAATCAATTCCTTTTGGGTCAATTTCTGTCTCTTGCTATCTTTGAAGCTTTGAAGGACAATGGGATATGGAACTTCAGAGACGGGCCAGGAGGTGAGGAAGAACATTAGAGACAGCTTGAACAAAGCCTAAAGGTGGGAGAGTGTGGGACTTAATAGGTAAAGAACAGTTCAGTTTGCTTGGTTCATTTTGTAAACAAGGGCTAGGAAGTGGGATGGGAAAGTAAGTAAGGTTAGATTGCAAGGACTCAGGAGTTTGGAAGTTAATTGGGATGTAGGGTTGAACCACTGAATTTTTGAGTGGGAGGATGAGTTCATCTGACCTGGTATTTGGGAAGATCACAGAGAGTGGACACCACTTTTGTAACCAAAAAAAAGTGTGCAATGCTGCTGCTTTCCTAGGAGAGGAGACGAAATCCCTTCTATGCCCCACTTCCATAAGATCTGGCTTGGGACAGATTATTTTGTATGAGGTGTGTACTCCTTCTTCACCCTTTATGGTGGGTAGCACCCAAAAAAGAACCTGGGATTCTTCTATTCTGTGTCCCAGATCAGTCATGTCTAAGATGGGTGTGGGGATTTGCCATTGGAACTTAAAAAACCTGAGTGGTCAAAATCTCTGAAAAGATCTATCATCAAGACAAATTTCCTCCCATCTACAGTAAGAAGATTATGCAAAACAGTGTGCTCTGAGATATTCTGGTTTGAGAACATTGTCTGACTCTAAAAAGGCAGAAAAAAAGTTGCCTAATGATGGAGGTTGTTCATGATGTTTCCTATACTAATTGTACAGAAAATCATCTTCACGCCCACTCCCACGCTCACCCAGCCTTGGAGAATCAGCAAGGTGTGGATCTGCGGTCTCAGATTCACAAGTGCCTTGTTTGTCACTGCATGCAGTCACTTTTATGAGTCCTCTGTGACAGGAAAAGAAACATGAGGAGTACAGGAACCTTGAGTACCAACTCATTTAGCAACCAGCCTGCTCTCAGCAGTGATGGCTAATAACCAGGTTAGAAACCAGAGATGCTTTCAAATAAAGATGATTGCTGAGGGTGAATTGAAAGAGCCCAGGAATGGCTTCGTTTAGGCAGGTGTGTTCTGTGCTGGGCTGGGAGGAGACGCTTTCAGCTTGAGGCAGGGGATTCCCTAGAGATAGGATATGAAAGGATACGCCAGAGGGATAGTCATCTCGCTTATCCTTCTCGCTGCTTGCTGGATACGTAGCAGTTCTGGCCAATTACCCAGGGCTCTTCCCATTCTCCTATTTGCCAGCACTGCTAATGGTGGTGGGGTCACCTTGGTACCCTCCCTCCAACATCCACCCCGTCACTCTACTTACAACAGTCAGTTCTGCAGCTGACAGTTCTTGGTGGCACGTATAGAGGCGCCTGTGGGGAGGGAAAAATCCCAAGAGGGAATCGAGACAGGTGAGAACAGTGGGTAAGCGGACGGTAAGTGGCCCGTTTATCTTTGCCCGAGTGTGGAAAGGGGGCATTGCCGTAGCACGAGAGAAGATGCCCCCCTCTCGGTCTCAGTCCCATGCTCTCGGAATGTGGACCTTGGAACAGAAGGCTTATGCGGTGTGATGCCGTGGATTACTGAGCTCACTGGGGTTCATTCTCCATCACTTGGGGAGGAGGTGGAAGGAGCATAGCTGTGACGGAGGCCCTTTCTGCCCAGAGAGACTTGGGTCATAGTTCGAAGAGGAAAACAGGTACGGTAAAGCTTAACTGGTTTCCTGGGGAGGGGTGAGAGGTGGGGCGGGCCGTACTTGGTGGCATTCTGATAAACCGATTGAAAAAACAAAATCTTGCTCCACTTATTTTCAAGTGTGGTCCAACATCCAACACTCCTTCCTGCTATTTGGGCAGACAGAAGGTGAACTCTAACCGAAGTATGTGGAATGGTAAAGAAGTCTTCTACCTTCATTTATTCAAGTTTTGAAAATTACTGTTTTAGGGTTTTTTTTAAACAGTAGATTCCATATTTTGGAATGTGTTTGGGTGGATGTGATTTAAATTAATGATATTTCAACTAGTCCAATCATCTTACCAGTGCAGAAATCTCATCTATAATTGATTCCTGCCTACCTCCCTCCCTTTCCCCCTCTGATGGACATGTTTAATATATGTGTTCAGAGCAGGGCAAGAAGAATGAATAGAAATTCAAGCGGTTCATATGTCCAGGGTGGGATGGCAGGGCAAGAGCCATGCAGACACAGCATAATATAGATCAAAGCACAGTGTCTGGTACATGTTAGAGTTTACCGAATAAATTTTTGTCTAAAAACAAGAAAGAAAGGACTAAATACATCCTCAGTAGTTTTGCTCTCTGCTTTTCAAGGAAGCCTTTTTCACCACTGAATAATTTTGTCAGAAAAAGCTTTCCTTCTTTATTGAACTGATTTCTGTGTTTCTGTTTTTTCACTGGCTGGCTTATGTTCTGCCCTCTCTTCCTCTCAAAATTCTTTTCATCCTTTAAGAACCATCTCAACAGTCTCCTTTATTTGCCTTTCCCATCCCATAGTTCTCTTTCTCTGTTGGCCAGGGAAGTGACGGAAATAATCCTTAGAAGATGCTCCAGAGAGCAAAAGTCTTGGACTTGCTTGGTTGCCTTTTTGAATCTCTTTTACTTGGGTTTAATTTTGTAGAGACAAAGGCCCAAAGGAAACCCAGCTGACATGTTCCCTAACTGGGCCTCCTGCACGGGGGCCAGTGCACACCACACCTGTAATCCTGCAGCCCAATTACAATATATCTTTCGAGGGTAGTGCAGATTTTTACTCCCATGTGTACCAGAAAGGCTAAGTCACTGATTTGCCTAGGCCTTTAAGGATGCTGTCGTAATTTAGGGGTGAGTGAAACGTCACAAGGTGTGAGCAAAGCCATGAAACTCTGAGACTGTCTCTAGCTGTCCCAAAGCGGAAGGGAAACGGGCACACTATGTGGTTTACGGCAGTATCAGAGGTTGTGAAGAGGACTGTCAACTGTGATTCCACATCTGGCTTGCGCATCTTTCTCCCATGACTCTTCAACGTGACCTTTCTCTTTCAAGTTAATCTCCTCAGTGGCTTGTATTCCCTTAGTTGTATTCCCTAGTAGTCCATTGGCTACTTCTAAGCCCAAGTTTGTAGCCCACTTTTGATCATATAAATTTCAGTTTCTGTTCCCAGTAGCCCTTGTTTGTTTACTAGGTCACAAAGTTTTAAAACTAAATAAAACATCTTCAAGTGTATGAGGCTGACGTTCCTTGGCTATAGGTTGGTGATAACGGCAGCAAAGTGGAATCAAATTTTAAAGCTTGCTTTGAGGTATTGAACAATTGTATTTGTAGTGATTTTACAACCTTTGTGGGTGTTTATTTTGCAGTTATCGTTTGATGCCATAGGTTGGTCACTTATATTTTCTCTATGGATTTCTCCTCTAAGCTTGGTGTCTCGGCTCAGCACAAGAGTATTGCTTTTTGAAACGGGGCAACGTTGCTTTGATTCTTGTCCTGTAATCCATTATAGGCTGTGAACAGATAAAGCCAGGGCATGCCACACCTACACACTAAGGAGGCAGCACCTGTTTAGGGAGGTCTACAGAGACAGAGACGCTCTCTCCCTCTCCCTAGCCCCAAACATAGCCGAGCAGTGTTTTCCTTCCTCTCAATATAATACCAAGCTCCCAGTGTATCAGCCCTAATTAATAAGATGTTGGAAGTCTGAATCGTGCATGTCTCATAAACTCCTCTGAGTTTGGGCTTTGCCATAACTGATCAGGGGGCAACTCATCAAAGTATAGCAGAGAGGAAGGCAAGCCCAGACCAGGGCAAAGCCAGGGAAAGAGAGCTCAACTGAGCACCATTTAAATTATTTGTCACGTGGCCTGGAGAAGAACCTGCAGAAATACGAGCAATTAAGCTCTTGAAGGTTTCAGTTTTCCATTTTGGTCTCTCCTCCCTTGTCTCAGTTCTTATCAGCATGAGAAAAAACTTGATCCGTATGCTGATGACTCTCCAGTTAACATCTTCATTCCAGATGTCACATTGCCTTCCTGACTCGCCCATTGGATGACTAAGGGATAACTCAGATTTAATGCGATCAACCCACGATGCCGGGCTCCTTCTCCCATGTTTGTGTTTTTGGCAGTCTTCCCCCATCTCAGTCAACGCTAACTCCAGCCTGCTGGCTGCCGAGTTCTAGCACCTTGGAGTCATCCCTGAAATCTTTCTCTCATATTGGTTATAGCTGCTGTCTCAGTAGCTCGACAGTCAAAGCACATGCACAGTCTGATCACTTGTGTTGCTGCCACCCGTATTCAAGCTGCCATGATTTCTCCCTTGGATTATTGACATAACCTTCCGACCTAGTCCCCTACTTCTACTCATCTCTCTACACCCTCTTCATGGCACGAGGGGGTTAAATGTTCCTTTTTGAATTGTCAGACTAGGCCATTCCCCTACTCAAACTTTACACCTGGGACCTAAAGGGCCCTACATGACCTGTGCCCTTTCTTCCCTGACTTCACCTTCACGTGTTCTCCCCTCGCGTACTCTGCTCCAGCCACTCAGGCTGCCGTGCTCTGTGATCGTGTGACCCACGCTCTTGCCTCAAGGTCTTTTCTTGTGTTTTCCCCTCTTCCTCCAGAAATCTGAGTGGCTTTTTCCTTCATTCCCTTCAGATCTTCCTCCCAGGTCACTTTCTCACTGAGGTCATCTCTGGTCATCTTCAAGAAATCATGCCCCCACTGAATACTGCCCGTCCTGCTTCCTTATTTTGTTTTTATCTCGGGACGTATCACCATCTGGCCGCTATCTTCACACTGTTAGAGTTGGTTAGTGCTGAGTAGCAACCAGGGACATCAGTCATTTATTTTTCGTGCTAGTGAGTCGGCTGAGGATTAGGTAATCCAGGCTGGGTTTGGCTTTGGGCTCTGCTTCCAGCTGTAGGTCTGGTCTGTCCTTCTTCTGGCAGGTAGGACTCAGGTGGCTTCCTTGTGATTCCATTCTGGAGTCTATGTGGAAAGGGCAGCAAGGACCCAGGGAAGGCTCTTCTCGTGGTGATGGCAGAGGTGCAAGACTATAACCCTGGTCTGCAAGCACATTTTAAAGACATCGTCAGCCTTCTCTGAGATAATAGCGTGTCTACTGTCAAACATCTTTGGTGATGCGTTGATGGTCTCTCTCTTGTTTTGAGATGAAATGTTTATATTAGCCAGATAGGACCCCCTCCCATGGCTCACTCCATCACTTCTTTTCTTCAAATATCACCTTTTCAGAGGGACTTTCTCTGACGACTCTTTCAAACATAGCGTACCTTACTCTGTGTACTCTGCTGTATTTTATTTTATTTTTTAAATTTATTTTAAACATTTTTTAATCAGTTAATTTATTTTTGGCTCTGTTGGGTCTTCTTTGCTGTGTGCAGGCTTTCTCTAGTTGTGGAGAGCGGGGGCTACTCTTCCTTAGAGTGCACAGCCTTCTCATTGCGGTGGCTTCTCTTTGTTGCGGAGCACGGGCTCTAGGCATACGGGCTCAGTAGTTGCGGCACATGGGCTCCAGAGTGCAGGCTCAGTAGTTGTGGGGCACGGGCTTAGTTACTCTGTGGCATGTGGGATCCTCCCGGACAAGGGCTTGAACCCATGTCCCCAGCATTGGCAGGCAGATTCTCAACACCAGGGAAGCCCCTTCTATCTTTTATTTATTTATTTATTTTTATTTTTTATTAAAAATTTTTTGTTTTTAACATCCTTATTGGAGTATAATTGTTTTACAATGGTGTGTTAGTTTCTGCTTTAAAACAAGGTGAATCAGCTATACATATATATATATCCCCATATCTCCTCCCTCTTGCGTCTCCCCCTGCTATATTTTAAAATAGCATTTCTCTGTACTCTACATTTTAAAAACTTTTTATTGAAATATAGTTGATTTACAATGTTGTGTTAGTTTCAGGTATACAGCAAAGTGATTCAGATATATATGCATGTATATATGTGTGTATATATATATATATATATATATATATAAATATATATATAAAATTGTTTAGATTCTTTTCCACTCTAGGTTATTATAGGACATTGAGTAGAGTTCCCTGTGCTATGCAGTAGGTCCTTGTTGGTTAGTTATTTTATATATAGTAGTGTGTAAATGTTAATCCCAAACTCTTAAGTTATCCCTTCCCCCTTTCCCCTTGGGTAACCATAAGTTTGTTTTCTAACTACATAACATTATAGTAAATATTTATTTCTTGTTTCTTTATGTCTCTCCTACAAGAATATAAGCTTCATGAGGGGAGAGACTTTGTCTCGTGCACGGATGAATTTTCAGCACCTTGAGCGGTGCTTGAAGGCTAGAGGTTTTCAATAAATAATGCTGAATGAATTAGGAAAAACAGTTATGAAAGAGGTCTAAGTCTGCATTCCAGACTTCTCCACGGAGGAGAGTTACTTGCCCCTGAATTATGTGATGTCACTCTACAGTGTCCGTTTATTCAGGGTCGAGCTCTTTTTGACACAACCTCAATATTTTTGACATTCTTGTTTTTTTTAATTTGCTCATAAAACACTGTCTGTGGCCCTGCAAAAGCATCTCTAAATTTTTCCTGATACTTCATGCGAAGTTTTGATTATTTCTGAAGCTATTCTCTGAGCCCCTAATATATCTGTCCCTCCAGTCTGCAGATACTTTCAAGGTGGTAGAGTTGAGCTAACGAGGAAGTAGCTAAGCAGTAGGCTTTGCTTCAACCTTGTGCACTGACTGCTTTTGATTCTTATCCTTGAATCTGGTATCAAAACAAAAATCTTTAACACGGGAAGATATTCTAGTCCTCAAGCTATCTATTATTGTCACAGATAATGAACAAGGCAGCTTTTAAAAACACCCAAACAACATTCTCTAACCTGTCTCTCCAGGCACCCACCTTCTCCTACAATGAGAATGTTATGATTGGATTCATTCCAAGTAACCTTACTTTTATATAACTTAGAACTGTAATGCTTTTTTAAAATCTCACATATTTGTATAGTGTTTGTTCCTTTCTGGAGAACTTTCACATCGTGTATTTTTTCCTTACACATCAACGTAGGTATGGCTGCTCCCATTCGACACAGGACAAATCAGATACGGAAGAGTTCATTGACATCCTCAAGTCACTTGGCTAACTAGCGACTGCATCAGTACACAGTCTATCTCCAGGCTTCTGTGCTATACAGATTTCGAATGTTGAAATATGAAGGTCACTTCATCTGATTCCCAGTATAGACTTCCTGTTTTCTAGATTTGAAAACGTATCAGTAAGCTTAAAAAGGAAACATCAAAGGAACGGAAGTGTGTTTGGCAAAGCTGTGAGGCTGGGGTAATCTACGTACTGTATTCTCCCCGCTGTCCCATCACTACATTTATGAGGATAAAACCAGTTGTGTTTAATGGAAATGGGTGGGCATGAAAGGGCAGCATGAAATGTGAGGGAGATGTATGTAAGGGGAGGGGGGCTTCATCCAAGAGTGTACATAAGGTGAGAACCTGTGTATTAAGGCTCTAGGGCTTTCTTCGCCAACCCTGTCTTTCTCATCCCAACTCACAGAGGCTTAGCCATGTCCATTACTTGAGCCAATCCTGACCAGGTGTCAGCAGCCTCAGGCCACCAGGTGACGTGTTCTAGCATTTGCTGTCATGGATCCGGTGTCTGATATGAGCTATAGGCAACTATATGCCCATCAAGTCCTTGCCTTCTTTGGCCTTCTTTGACTGTAGCGATCACTTCATGTGATTGGATTTCTGTTTGGAGCTGTGGCCTGAATACCTGATCATCTATCTAGGACCCCAATGACCCCCATCTAGCTCCCACCAGCTCATACCCAGAGGGGGTGGCTGGGTTTTGCTTTCTGAAGATTCAGACACTGGTTGGGAACATGAAGGTATCACTTGGTGGTAATATTGCTACAACTGCCTGCCTGACTTCAAGCATGTCCTGTAGGGTCCAATGCTAAAACTCCAATGCCTTCCATCCTACCTGGAATGGGGTAGACAGTCAATGAATAAGTGAATGAATAAACAGAAACACTTCCTGACTTCCTATATCCACTCACTGGGGAGAGCCTTTTAGATAGGACATCTGTCTGGATATAACCTGAATTACATCATCTTTTTGGACTATGAGTCTTGGGCTCTCTACCATTTGCAGCTAATTCAGTCGTCCTGCTTCCAGATTCATGGACAAGCATGTGCCTTACAAGGGTCTCCCATTCACTTGCCCCTTTATCCAAGTCGGCTACCCTACCACCACTACTTGACAGTGAGTAGAAAGACAGCCCCCTTCCTCTTTTGGGGACTGTGAAAGCCATTTCAGAAACCAACAAGTGTGCCCTCACTAAATGGACTCTAAAAGTGCTTTCTGAGGAGCAGCAAGGAGAAATCTCTGGCCCATGCTCAGGATTTTGAAGGCAGAATTAGATTTGGCAGTAGGAAAAATTCAATGCCATTTAACAGAGATTTATTTAATTTTAAAGTACTTTTATATGCCTAGAACAACAGGAATGAAAAAGGGGAGTCAGGCATGTACTCTGCTCTCTAGAGAATGACAATCCAGTGCCTGAGGAAGACCCAGTGATAATTGAGGTAGGCACAGTAATTCCAGCATCGGGCAGATTTAGCAAATGTTATAGCAGGGCAAGGGTGGAACCCCTGGGGAGGGCTCAGCAGTTATCATATATTTCTGGGAGACCGAGGGAGGGAGAAGTCCTAGAGTACTATAGCTTGTCCTTGGTGTCTTCCCGTTTCCTTTTTGGGATCCTCTATTCTAAATGAAATGAAATGATTTGAATTAAATTCAAAATTTTGGTTAGTTAATATTTTCCAGTGATCAAAAACCAAAAAGGTTTCATGAGACACACACTTCAAAGTCTTACTCTTACCATGATCCCTTTCGGCCCATCCCCCCACTCCTATTCCCTGTAGGTAAGCTTTTGTATTGGTTTCTAGTGAATTCTTCCAGGGCTACTTTATGTAAACAAAACAGGTAAGAATGCACATTCATATTCCATCCGTTTTCTCACACAAAAGTCTACGTTATGTCTGGTTTCCATCTTGCTTTTTTTTTTACGATCTATCCCAGAGATGATTCTATATCAATAAATAAGACACTTCTTCTTTTTTTAAATAAATCCATAGAAAGCCTTGCTGTTTATTGAACCAACTCCTTTGGGGTGTTTCCAACTGTTCGCCATCAAAAATATTGTTGCACCATTTATGTACATCATTTCATTTGTGTGCAGGTATATCTGTAGGGTAAATACCCAGAAGCAGGACTGCTCAGTGATCCGCTCTCTTCTCTTTTTCTCTTTCGTTCAAGCTCATCACTATTCCCAGTCTCAGAGATACTTGCTTTGTCATAGAGACTCTCAAGGACCAAAGGACTAGATCTCTTCTGGTTGAATTCCAGTCCTATGAGGAGATAGAAGGTGAGATCTTAAGACACTTGCTACATTTTAAGACCTAAGAAGCCACTTAGTTCTACATGACCCACTTATTGGATTGACTCTATCATCAAATCCTGATTTCCAATTCCATTAATATTTGTTTCGGCCTAGTAAGTGGCTTATTCTGCCCTCATTCACCTGTGCAGCCAACAAATGTTTATTGGGCACTTACTAGACCTTAAGCTCTGATAGACACTGGAGTTAGAATTGGTCCCTGATCTCTAGCTCACAATCTAGACAGAGATGTAACTATCTAAGTACACATTCAGTACGGCAGATATTGCTATAAACCTAGATGTAGGTTGAACTTTGTCTCCAGCCTCCCCACCTTCTCTGTCTATGCTCTTGGCAACCTATCAGGATCCCTCACTGCCACTTGTCATGTGCTTCTCATAAGGCATGGAAATTTGGGTCAGAAAATTTGAATTTGGGTTTAATCTATGTTACCTATTAGCTTGTAGTTTTTCAGAAAATCGAAATCTCCATTGGAAATGTATGTGAGCATCAAATGATAGAAAAGCTTGAAATGCTTTTCAACTTATTGTTTACATTTTTCTCTCCTAGAAAACAGCACTGTGAATAAGAACAGTTAAGGGTTGTGGGAATAATTTTAGCACTTGCCTCTGGACCGTCAGAACCTCTCAAGTCCCTCTCCTTTTCTGGGTAGATTTGTCCAGGTGACAGGCAGTCAAAGGAAGACATTAAAGTTTTCTTGTAACAGCTGTCAGTGCAGTTTCTCATGTGGGCTTGGCACCGACTTTGGCCCACCTGTACTTGTCGCTGTCAGTGTCACTTCATCACCACTGAGCCACGGAGCAGACCATCCTGCCCTGACCAAGGAGGGGGAGGGCTTTTTGAGATGATGTCCCCGGGAACCGTACCAGAAACTATGAGAGTTGTACCCAAAGTATTCCTGCATACGGATGGCACGTCAGTGTCAACACAGGGTCAGAATCGTGCATCTCTATCAGCCAACGTGTGGTCAGGAAAAGAAAACCCAGGCCAGGGGGTCCCTCAGAAGAGTTATAATATGGGGAGCGCATCTCAAAGGCACTGGAGGAGCTGAAAAGTGAACCTGGGGATAGAGAGACAACCCAGAACTCAGCAACATTCACAGCGGGCCGCCAGCCCTCGGGTGGGAGGAAACAAGAGAGCAGGAGGTATTATCAGAGCCCAAGAGACGGACCTGATGGTCTGTCTTGGATCACAGAGCAGCCTCAGCTCACTGATGGGAATTAGAGAAATTCTGTCTTCTTCCTCCCCCCTCTCCTCCCCCTGCTAGTCCCTTCTGTGAGCTGAACCTAGTGAGAAGACTATTGGCAAGGGAGCCTGGGAAATAGATTTTGCTGGACAAAGTCAGGGGATGAATCCGAGAGCAAACAGGCAAATGACCAGCACAGACTCTGCTCTCTTAGAAAGTGTTCCCTTTAAGTGGGGAAGGTTGCTTCCAACTTTCCTTTGGTTCCTGAAGCCATATTCTTTTGTCCTGAGGCCTATCGGGTTTTACGTTCTTTGTTATTCTTTCTTCCAGCAGGCCCACCAAGCCCAGACCAGAGAGAGCTTCCGGGAGTCCCAGCTGGGACCATCAATCCACATTACGCTGCCTGTTCTCTTTGATTCCTACAGTTGTCTAGCTTCCCCTTTCCTCAGTGGCTTGGTTGGATGCACAGGTAGGAAAGGGGAGGTCCGGGATCAACACGTCACCTCCTAGAATCATCGAGAAGCCAGAGAATTCTGAGAAGGAGCAAGATGATTGCTGAGGTTTCACCGTGGTTATTACCCACCACAACTCCAGTGGTTACAGGGAAAGAGTCTCTAAATCGCTTTACTGTCAGCCACAGTCTTCTAGTCTTGATTAGAATGATGGCATTTTAGAGCTAGAAAAGTTGTTAGAAATAACCAGTCTCAACATTTTCTTCTTCATTGTATAAACAGTGGAAATGAGGTCCGGCGAGGTTAAGTGACACTATCCAGGTCACATAACAGCTTGGTGGTGTGAGCTGATTTTAAAACATCCCTTTTCCATCTCCCCATGTCAATTTTACTTAAGTTCTGTACCGATTCACCATCTTTTTAAAAAATTAATTAATTAATTTTTGGCTGTTTTGGTTCTTTGTTGCTGTGCGTGGGCTTTCTCTAGTTGCTGCCAGCAGGGGCTACTCTTCGGTGCGGTGCAGTGGCTTCTCTTGTTGCGGAGCACGGACTCTAGGCGCGTGGGCTTCGGTAGTCGTGGCTCGCGGGCTCTAGAGCGCAGGCTCAGTAGTTGCGGTGCACGGGCTTAGCTGCTCCGCGGCACGTGGGATCTTCCCAGACCAGGGCTCGAACCCGTGTCCCCTGCATTGGCAGGCAGATTCTTAACCACTGCGCCACCAGGGAAGCCCATCGATTCACCATCTTAATACATTCTTCCAAAAAGATTTAAGCACTTCCACTCCTACTACTTCAGAATTTCTCAGTGTAGAGATCAGTTTCGGTGGTCGCAGATCACTTTCAGCAGATTTTTATTTTCCCCTGCTGCCTCCATCTCACTTGATACAAATGACTCTGAGCTGAGGAGTATCTCCAATGAGCTCAGGTTTGAGTTGGCCGGTGGCTTATGTTATCAGAGGGGGGGCTTGTGCGGCTTTCCCTTCTCCAACGTTGTTTGTGGTTCGAGCATACGAGGGCTCTTTCTGTGAGAAGTTCTGCAGTTTTATTGCCAGTAAAGTAAAATGGAAAACCAATACTATCGTTTTCACTGTAGGTTTTATTTCCCTGGTGCTACATGAAGAAATTGGTTCAGTGAAGAAGCCAGCTGTGAGCGTGGAAATCTGCAGAGCGCAGGTCCATGGGAGCCCCGGAGAGGGTGTGGAGTCATGGGGGAGGAAGGTCTGATCTTTGATGGGACGACTGATCCCACAAGGCTTCTCCCCAGCTTCAGTCAGTGGCTTGAAGCGGCAGTTTAGTTTTTATCTGAGTGGGGAAGGAGAAAAAGACAAAGAAGCCAAGAGAAAAAAGATAAACTAAAGAAGGGGGGTGGGCACAACAGAAACAGAGCACAAAGGAAAAATAGAAGGAAATGCTCCCACAGGAGCAAAGAGCCATGGGAGAATAAGAATCAAAGAAGGGGGCCACATGTCACCCAAAAGTGCATTGAATGGAAATGTGACTTTTTTTTTTTGGTCTGCAGCACTAAGCTGAATTAGCTATTTTTATCAGTGTGAGGTAATCAGACTCAGGCCATGTTTCTTTGACTGCAGAGAAATCAGAGCGATCCAAAGACTAGGTCAGTCTGGTTTGCAGCTGCAGGGACTAACGCGCTGAGATCTTACATGGGTTGGAGGTAAGAATGGGGTCGGGGGAGGAAGGGGGAGCACTGTCTTAATCCACTGGGGATGGGGGCTCGCACATACCAGGTCCTCTGTGTGCACTGCTTGAATGCTCATTCCTCCTTTGGCTACTTGTTCTGATGCAGTCACGGTGATGCCAACTTAGCACAGAGATTAATTTGTACGTTTTTTTTCAATTGTTGTGAGTCAATATTTGGCTAGAAATTGGGCATCCTGAAGTTTGGAAGGTAGAGGAGTGAGTGGGAGGGGAAACCTCCTGGGGTTAACACAGAGGTAGGAAGGTGTTTGTTCTTCTGGGCGGTAGTGAAGGAGAAGGAATCTTCTAGAGTGGGCAGGTGCTAGAGGGCTGTATAAAGTGGAAAACAACTGCGCTTTAATCAGCTGGAAGGAGAGAAGGATAACTGTTTTGAGACCCTCAAAGTACTTTGCAATTACACTGGTTGGTGAGGCCATCAGTCACGATGCTCCAGCTGGACTGTTTCCCGGAACTTAGAATCGTTCGCAGATGAAAAAAGCAGTTGGTACGATCGTCTCTGGAGAATATTCCTACCTATCACCATTAAAGGAGAAATAATGAGAGAGCAGGAGATTAACTAGTTAGTTGGGGAATCAAGGAGAAGGTGGGAATTGACACCTCGGGGCCTAATCTTGAAAATTGTTCTGGCACAGACGGCAGCTTGCTGAACAGAAGAGGAATGGGATGTGGAATGCCAAAAAACAGAAGAGAAAAAAGAAAAAAAAGATCAAAAATGCTAATCAAAATATAATATATAGACCTAGAGATTTTCACACTAAGTGAAGAAAGCCAGAGACAAATAGCGCGTGATATCGCTTATGTGTGGAATCTAAAAGAAAAAAAAAAACAAATGAATTTATTTACAGAATAGAAAGAGACTCACAGACATAGAAAACAAACTTATGGTTACCAGAGGGGAAAGGAGAGGGGGAGGGATAAATTAGGAGGTTGGGATGAACATAAACACGCTATTATATATAAAATAGATAAACAACAAGTACCTACTGTATAGCACAGGCAGCTACACTCAAGATCTTGTAAAAACCTATAATGGAAAAGAATCTGAAAAAGAATATATATATCATTAAAAAGTTATATATATATACATTTATATGTGTATATATGTATATAACAGAATCACTTTGCTGTACACTTGAACACGACATTGTAAGTCAATTATACTTCAATAAAAAATTTTAAAAATATGTAATAAATATAAAGTGCTAAACTATTTTAAATAACAGTAACAGCTTTGGCATGACATCTTTATTCAGTCATAGATGACATTGATTAAAAATACGCCCATTCTTCAAGCCGTTTCAGCACAGGAGCCAGAGAGAGAAACCCAAGAGTTAAACTGGTGATGGTTGCAGCTAGATTCCTCATCTCTCCATGCTGTGTGGGATGCCAGTCCTGATGACAGCGACAATAGCTAAACACGGCTCTGAATTATAATTGTCATAAGGCTCTTTCCCGAGTTCATCTACCTTACTTAACATTTTAAGTCTCTCCTGCTTAATGAAATGTCATCTTTTCAAAGCCGGTGACCAGATAATTGTTTAAAGTGAATCAGAATGTGAAAGGTGAAGGTTTTCATAACTCGAAGCTTAATTCATTGTGATACTGAGAATCGTGCCTCACACTAACTTAAAGGATGTCATATTTCAGGACGTGTGACCTTTCACCACCCACGCTTCATCAATTACAGTATTTCCCTTTCTCCAGAGTAGCTGGGGAGAGTGGTTTCAATTTCCAATATTCTGATTAACTGGGTATTGACACATAATCCAATTATCAGAGAATGAAAATTCATCTTCTCTGAATGATGGCTTTACCTTTGTAACCTTTCTGTTTGTTCTACTCTCTCTTTAGGTTAATCTTCTTGAAGACCAACTCATTTCTCCCCAGCTCAAAACGTTCAGTAACTCAACTTCCCTGGTGGTCCAGTGGTTAAGACCCTGTACTTGTCCTGCAGGGGGCATGGGTTCAATCCCTGGTCGGGGAGCTAAGATCCCACAAGCTTCGCGGCCAAAGGAAAAAACCCTCCAATAACCTCCCGTAACCCATGGGATGAAACTTCCGTTCAAAGTTGTTCATGATCGTTCCCAGTGTATCCTATTTTTACCCCAATTTCTGTACCCTCTGTGCATCTCACACTCTTCATAAACACCCTGACCTTTCTCCATGCTTGGTGTTCCCTCCACAGAAGGTTGTTTCTGCATGTTCAAATCCTACCTATTCTTGAAGACGCAGGTCAGTTCCCTCCTCTTTGGAAAGTCTTCCTCAAACTCTCCCTCCCCCCACCTCCTGGTTTTACTAATATCTTCTCCTTCTGAAATCTCATATTCTTTCTTTTTAATTCTCTGTAACATTTTCTTTTAAAAAAATTATTGAAATATAGTTGATTTCCAATGTTGTGTTAATTTCTGGTGTACAGCAAAGTGATTCAGTTGTATATATATATATATATATATGTATATGTACACATATATATTCTTTTTTCATATTCTTTTTCGTTATAAGTTGTCACAAGATATTGAATATAGTTCCCTATGCTATATAGTAGGACCTTGTTGTTTATCTATTTTATATATAGTAGTGTGTACCTGCTAATTCCAAATTCCTAATTTATCCCCCTACCCCTTTGGTAACCATAAGGTTGTTTTCTAGGTCTGTGAGTCTGTTTCTGTTTTGTAAATAAGTTCATTTTTGTCCTATTTTAGATTTCACATATAAGGGATGTCTTATATTTGTCTCTTTGTCTGACTTACTTCACTTAGTATGTTAATCTCTAGGTCCATCTATGTTGCTGCAAATGGCAGTATTTCATTCTTTTTTTGTGACCAAGTAATATTCCATTGTATATATGTACCACATCTTTATCTACTCATCTGTTGATGGACATTGAGGTAGCTTCCATGTCCTGGCAATTGTAAATAGTGTTACTATGAATATTGGGGTGCATGTATCTTTTCAAATTAGAGTTTCCTCTGGATGTATAGCCAGAAGTGGGATTGCTGGATCATATGGTAGTTCTATTTTTAGTTTTTTAAGGAACCTCCATACTGTTCTCCCTAGTGGCTGCACCAATTTACATTCCCACCAGCAGTGTAGGAGGGTTTTCTTTTCTCTACACCCTCTCCAGCTTTTGTTGTTTATAGATTTTTTTGATAATGGCCATTCTGACTGGTATGAGATGATACCTCATTGTAATTTTGATTTGCTTTTCTCTGATAATTAGTGATATTGAGCATCTATCGTGTGTCTATCGGCCATTTGTACGTCTTCTTCGGAGAAATGTCTTTTCAGGTGTTCTGCCCATGAAATCTCATATTCATCTCTGCCTCTTTTGGGAAATGACTTTCCCCTTTAAGCCATTATCATTTACAACTACTTTATCTTACCAATCAGTCACAGTTTTCCTGAATGTATAATTTGTGATAGATACATCTCTGTCAGTCCCCTAGGTGCCACCACATGTCTTGCACACAGTAGGTGTTCATTAAATAAATGAACCAACAGAACCGTAATTTCATCACTAGGATGGGTCAGAAGGTGGTTTTCTCTTTCTTAGATGATTCATAGAATACTTCAGGATATCACAGTGATTTATTACGATTAATGTCAGCCATCATTAGAGAGGCTGCAAATAAGTCTGGGTATTTGAATTTTCTGGTTTGGATTTCTGAACAAAACTGAGAGTGAGTACGTTTAGCAACCAGGGGACTGACAGAACCTAAAGGAAAAATGCAAGCGTTCATTGACTTCACATAAAACACGGTAAAGGGTTCAGGGAATTAGGAGAAAATTAAATCCATCTAGATGTGGAGTGATTTTGTCTGAGAGAATCTAATTAGTCATGTCAGAGTGTGATCAGAACCTCAGTGTTAATACTACCAGCATCCCCACTCTCTGAGGAAAAGG
Source organism: Tursiops truncatus (assembly GCF_011762595.2). Lineage (NCBI taxonomy): Eukaryota > Metazoa > Chordata > Mammalia > Artiodactyla > Delphinidae > Tursiops > Tursiops truncatus. The sequence continues at coordinate 92,347,320 of NC_047044.1, read as the reverse complement.
ACTTCAGGAGATGTAGCCATCCCAAGGGACAGGACCAGGCACTAGGCAGGAGGTAGACAGCTTCCTTCTTCATCACCAGAACCACAACTCGGATTGAAAATTCACTGTGGTTTCCTGCCCCAAGGGCTGCAGGACACGGCATTTGTTTCAAGGCTGGCACAGTCACTGCCCCTGATACCATGCCTGCGGGCCGACAGGAGTTCGTGCAGAGCCGTGCATATCCGGATAAAAATAGGAAAGAGGCCAGTGACCAAGCGTGGGTGAGAGGGCAGTGTCCGTGATGCCAGGCCACGCTGGGAGCAGGCTCAGGTCAAGTGATCTGAGGAAGAAAGAAAAGGGGATGTAGGAGCTCATGGTAGGATACGGTCAGGGTAGCAGTGTGTCGGCTGCCAGATAAGCTAACGTAGATATCAGGAAAAAATAGAAGACCAGTCCAGGCTAAGAATCAGCATCTTCGAAATCTGAAGAGGTTGAAGGGACAAAGCAAGATGGATCGCCAATATGGAGCTACCGGGAGCATTTTGCAGCTTTCTCTCCAGAAAACAGCTGCAGGGTCCCAGCATCCAGCAAAGAAATGAGATGCCAGGGGAATTTGCTATTCCAGCCCCAGCTGCATTGATGTGCCCTCTCACTCTAGTGAAACCCACTGTGAGGTCTCCTGTCTCGAGGGTTGGCGGACGTTGCTCACTGAAGGCTGGTGGCAGGAAATGTGGCAGTGATCATCGGAGGCGATTATCCAGGCAGAATGATTTTCTCAACACACGGGCAAATGGTTGTTTGGAAATGGACCCTCCCTGGAGCATTACGCTGATCAGGACATCTACTAGGGATTCTCTTTCCTAGACTTTTAACTGATTTCTCCTCGAGGTTATGGGAACCCAGAGTCCACTAAAATCCTCTCCAAGAGCTCCCTGTCTTGGTCTTTGACACTGACCGATGCTTAACTGCGGATCTTCCCACAGCTGGCTGTATTGTCCTCGTAACAGCTGGCGGCAGTGGGAGCCAGGTTCACATGCCCTCTTAGAGCAGCCCAAGCCCATCCTAGAGTAACTTCCAGGTGGACAGCTAAGTGCAGTTCTTTGTGTAATGGAACTGTCTAAATTATAGACTCGATAATGTTAAAGGTAGAAGAAGACAACTCTGTGTTTCACACAGAGAGAAACAAGTTCAGAGTAGTTAAGTAACTGGCCCAAGGTCACAGAGTCAGAACCAAGAGAACCCAGATCTTCTGAATTCCTGTCTATTAAATCATATCCACATGGCCATCAGGGACCACACCAATACCAAGTCAAGCTTTTAGGTTCCCATCTGATTAGTGAACAGGAAATTCTGGTCCATTGTCCATGCAGTGGAAATTGATTCTTAAAATGATTATCATGAGAATACGTAAGAATGGGTGAAGATGTGTGAGCGCTTTACCAAAACTGCTCTGAGCCCTTGCTTTCTTATTTGGAAAATGAAGACTTATCACCCCCCTCAAAGGATGACTGTAGAGATTAAATGGATAAAAATGTAAGTATAACATTAACTAGATGCATGGTAAGTCCTTGCTTCAGCAAAAGAAAGATTCAAGAATGTTTCGTTTTGGTGCTCTTTCATTACATTAAGTTTCTTGGAGTTTAGTTAACTCCCGCAGGGTTTTTTGTGTGTTTGTTTGTTTTGTTTTGTTTTTTGCAATGTTCTGCCGACCAGAAAGAAGCACAGTACGTGAGAGTTATATGTACTTACGTGACCAAGAAACAAAGATATCGAAGTGTCAGTTCCAGCTCTGCTACCTACAAACTGGATAATCCTGTGTAAACCACTTAGAGTTTATGGGTATCAGTTTCTTCTCTGAAATTCAATAATAGACTGTGTTTTCTGTATCTACTTCGTAGGATTCCTGTGAAGATCAGATAAAGTCACAAATGAGCAAGTGTTTTTACCATTAACTCAGCGGCCATGTATCGAGTGTGTCAGTTTCCAGCCGTCATTTAATCTCCACCATAATGCCGGGCGGCAGACATAGCTTGCTCCATTTGAAAACCTGAGCTCAGAGAGACATTCAGTGACTTTCTAAAGCTTCGCAGTTACTGAGCAGGAGAGCCAGGACTCAAAACCAAGCCTCTCAACTACAAGTGCCTTTCTCACTAGTATGTGGAATCAAATAAAACTGCTATTTTTGTAGGTCAAAAAAAAAATCGAATGTCAGCAGTTTTACGTGGTTTAACCTGATATAACACCTCTGTATAAAGAACTATTGAAATTCAAGAGAACAGAACTATTGAGTAGTAGCTTAGGCTCTGATTAGCACCATTCAGAAAAGTGTGACTTTATACCACGTAGAGGATCAGAAAGGGGTCATCAATTTCACATTTCATCCAAATGGGAAACGGGGCAGCACCCTGCTCTGGTTGGGCATATTCACACAGTAGTTCAGCCACAGCTCATGCATAGGAGACAAGCTCTATCAGCAGCGCCGTCCTTCAACTGGGGTCCTGATAGACTATGTGATGTGCAATATCTACCTATTGTCATAGAAAAGTGTAAACTCATGATGAACCTGAATCCAGGTGCAGACTGAGATACTAAATCATTTATTTAGTAATGTAAAGTGCACGCCTTTAGCAGATATGCCTTTATGAGATTGAGATTTTTTTTGACTATTCTTTTTTTATTGAAATAGAGTTGACTTACAATATTATATTAGTTTCAGGTGTACAGCAGAGTGATTTTAATAGTGAATTATATAGATTATACTCCATATAAAGTTGTTATAAAATATTAGCTATATTCTCTGGATTGTACGTCACATCCTTGTCACTTATTTATTTATTTATTTTTAGAGTCTTTGTTGAATTTGTTACCATATTGCTTCTGTTTTATGTTTTGATTTTTTGGCCTCGAGACATATGGGATCTTAGCTCCCCAACCAGGGATTGAACCCGCACCCCTGCATTGGAAGGCGAAGTCTTCACTACTGGACTGCCAGGACAGTCCCACTTATTCATTTTATACCTAGTCGTTTGTACCTCCTCACCTTTCTTGCCAAGTCCTGTTGACTCTTACTCTAAGATCTCTCCAGCATCTGTTTACTTCTCACCATCCTTGTGGCCTCCATGGTGGCCTAGGCCATCAGCATCTCTCACCTGGATGACTACAATAGCCTTGTAAGTGATGAGATTATTTTTTAATATGAACTTAGATTGGTCTATTCATGAAAATTGCTGTAGTTTGGCGGGAGATCTACAACTATTGGCTGATAAGGTCCTGTTAATCCTGTGAGGGATGTTGGTTTGAGTTTCTCTTCACTCATGCAGGAAAAGACTGTGAATGGGGTCTGGGGTGAGCTTGACCTAGCATTACCTGTACTGGAGACGTGGGGTCCTCCATATGGTGTCACACAAGGTTGGACAGCTGACCTCTGGGGAGATGTACACAGAGTATCACGATTGCTTTGATCACAAGGCCGGATTATACCCCACAGATAAGGGTGGGGGTTTTTCCCTGAAGATAATAAGTGTTCCTACCATTGGTTATCCTGGGGGACTGGAAAGAGGAGGGCTTTGGATTAAGAAGGGGAAATCTTCTCTCTGTAGGTTGAAGGGCAGCTAGGGGCCAGGATTGCAAGTTAGGAAGAAGTTTGGACATTCCTGTAGGATTGAATTCGGCTAGCTATTTCTAGATAGTGGCCTTGACGCGTAGCATTTAGAGAATTTCCTCCTGGAGCTGCATACCTTTTATACCAAGTCTTCAGAACAATTTCACTAATTGTTACAGATCAGCTTCCAGGTAAAAGCAACAAGTTGGCCACATATATTTATTTTCACTTCCCCACAAAACCCCACTAAAATGATAGAAAAAGAAATTTAAAAAACAGTCTTTATTCATGAAGACAAAGAATAGGAGAGGACAAAATGACAATTAAATTTTGGAGGCTGGGAACCAGGTGGATAAGCAATAACCGACTTAGCAATCCTGAGAATGTGTGGGAAATGAATGGAAAAAACTGAAAAGTAATTGAAGTTACGTGGAAGAACTCCAGAATTTGTGTCACTATGGAAGCGAGTATGAAGATGGGACTGATACCAGGGAGGTTGGTTGAAAGTCTGTTTAAGAAGGAAGCAGTTATAGGCCCAAATCCTTCCTCCCATGCAGTGTGGCTGGGCTGCTGCCTCTTCCCGACACTGGTAGAGGTGAGAGAAGGTAAAAAGTCACTAAAGTGAGACGATAGTAAGTACGATTGAGAATGGAAGTATTATAGTGAAAGTATCCGTGGGAGGGAGCATCAGACAAGCGAACTCTCTCCACAGTAAACCTACTCACTAGTTCAGAACCGTCGGTCGGCATTTTCAACCAACACTTGCACGTATAAACAGATCACCAAGATGACCATGCATGTCAGAGGGAAGTCTGAAACATGAAAGCAATAGATAGGAACAAATACACAGAGAAAATTGAAACAACTTGGAGGAGACAGAGATTACACAGGCACAGGAACACTTAACATATTTGCTATCTCTACGACTCAGCCATAAAAAAGAATGAAATATTGCTATTTATAGCAACATGCATGGGCTTGGAGGGTATTACCCTAAGTGAAATAAGTCAGACAGAGAAAGACATATACTGTATAATATCACTTATATGGAAATCTAAAAAATACAACAAACTAGTGAACAGAAAAGAAGCAGACAAAAAAAAAAGAAAAAGCAGACTCACAGATAGAAAGAACAAACTAGTGGTTACCAGTGAGAAGAGGGAAGGGAGGAGAGACTACAGTCGTAGGGGATTAAGAGGTACAAACTATCAGGTATGAAATAAGCTACAAAGATATATTGTACAACATGGGGAATATAGCAAACATTTTCTAATAACTATAAATGGAGTATAAACTTTAAAAATTGGGAATCACTGTATTGTCCACCTATAATTTATATAATATTATACATCAACTATACTTAAATTAAAAAAATTGTAAGTCAGACAGAGAAAGACAAATATCATGTGATATTGCTTACATGTGGAATCTAAAACAAGTGGTACAAGTGAACTTATTTACGAAACAGAAATAGAGTCACAGATGTAGATAAAAAACCTATGGTTACTGGGGGGAAAGGGGTGGGAGAGGGATAAATTGGCAGACGGGGATTGACATATATACACTACTATATATAAACTAGATAACTAATAAGAACCTAATGTATAGCGCAGGGAACTCTACTCAATACTCTGTAATGGCCTATATGGGCAAAGAATCTAAAAAAGAGTGGATATATGTATACATATAACTGATTCACTTTGCTGTACAGCAGAGACTAACACAACATTGTAAATCAACTAAATTTTAAAAATTTAAAAAAAGAAAATGAAAAAGAAAAAATTGCTATTCTCAGAGACATGCGAGGATAATATATCTACAGACCAAGGATACAATATTGTAGAAAACAATACAGAAAACAAATAAAAAAGCTCTTGGAAATTAAAAATGACAGCAGAAATTAAAAACTTGGAAGAGTTGGAAGATAAGATTGAGAAAATCTCCAGGAAATAGAACAAGAAGGCAAGAGATGCAGAATAGGAAAGAAAAGAGCAGACAATGATATAATCAGGATATAGGAGCTTCAGAAAAAAAAGAACAAAACCATTTAAGGGAAAATATTTATTAAAGAAACAATTAAAATGAACAAGTGGTCAGCACAAAGGAGAATAAATCCTTTGTGACCCATAGCTGTTACAGGGGATGTCATCTGGGCAAACTCCAGAGGCTCCCAACACACTCCACACGTATAGTTTGGTCCAGACCTCAAAAAATGTTCGGGGCTTCCCTGGTGGCGCAGTGGTTGAGAGTCCGCCTGCTGATGCAGGGGACACGGGTTCCGGGAAGATCCCACATGCCGCGGAGCGGCTGGGCTCGTGAGCCATGGCCGCTGAGCCTGCGCGTCCGGAGCCTGTGCTCCGCAACGGGAGAGGCCACAGCAGTGAGAGGACCGCGTACCGCAAAAAAAAAAAAAGCCTAGCACAAGGCCCAGCATGAAACCAACTCTCAATAGATACCTGTTGACTGAATTAACAAGTAACTAGATTAAGACTCTTTCCTTAAAGAATAATCCTCACTGCTGACCAGAAAAGTCGCCATCATCTTTCATATTTCTAAATTAAGCTTCAGGGACTGAGTTCCATTGCTATATGCGCTCTTCTAACATGGGTAGAAAGGTACCCTGGAGGCCCGTTCAGCCCTGCCCAGATGAGCAAACTCAGGAAACTGCATTTCAAGCCTCCCTGGTGACTTTTGGAAATTACAGCCAGTGCAGTCCCTTGTGTGCAAGTCTTAGGGAGATGGTAGGGGAAGGTGGGCAAGCAACTTCCAAATATGAGAACTGGTGATCAAAGCCCGGCCCCGGGAGGGCAGTGAGGGACCCGGGTTATCTTCCTCAAACATTGATGAACGCAGGGGTTACAGATGCTGAGACTGGAGCCCTGGCTCTATTTGAGAAGAAACCCTTAGAAAGGCTCCCAGAACAGATGTTCTGTTTCCGAAGTAGCAATGCCAATGCCAAGTTTCTGGGCCAAGTAAAGGCCACAAAAGCTGCTTTCAAAGGACAGCTAAATCACTGGATGACTGCTAGACCGTGCTTATAGCAGCCACAGAAGTCAGCAGACTAGGATGGGTAAAAAACAGGCCAGAATCTGATAGACCCCCCGATTTATCATTGCCCTTCGTGGGCCACGATGTTGAAGCCCTGGCAGTGATCTCGATCTTTATTGGTCTGCCTTAGACAAAAAGATTAGTGCATGGCCCTGGGTGTATCCACAAGGAGACTGACAAAAGGCCTGGAGGCGAGGACAGCCTCAGCCCAGTGCCCTGTGCAGAGTGTGAACCCGGGGGCCGGCACAGAAGCCAAGACGGAATGCCTTCCCTTGGGAGTGGGTGTTCGTATATCCAGGACACATAATGCAGGCCTCTGCCGTGAGAGGACATTGAAGCCGGCCCAGTGCCCGAAGCGTGGGACAGTTTATGGTTATCCTTTGTCGCCAGGATATACATCACTCCCTGGTGGGTGTGTGCCCCCCGCCTTCCTCATCTGCTTAGCTTCTATGTTGCACACAGGCCTGCTGTGCCCCTCTCAGGGGCTGGCCCATCATGGAATGTGTGCTGAGTGTGCTGGAATTATTTGAGCGGTAAGAGGGTCAAGGTGGTGCACAGAGATAAGGATGCCGGAAATCTCTGCAACCAGAGGCTGGGGGTACATCTCCCCAGGGCGTACCCCTACTCCTTCTTCAACAGGTTTGGCTGGGCTCCCTGGCAGTCTTCTGAGTGGTTGCCTTTCCTTATGCCTGACGCTCAGGGGGTGCAGACGTGAATTTGACCTTGGATCACTGGAAAGTAGCAGCTTGTGACTAAGAGGTCACCTACAAAATCCTACCTGACGCTACAGAAGCAAGAATAGCTCCCTAACTTTGTAAGCCATCCGAGTCCTAGAAAATAATGGGAGTTTTAGTTTCTTCTGGGGAAGGGCAATCTGGTTTGAATGACCTGCTTTGAATGAGCCCTTTTGCAGGTAATAGATTCTCATCCCAAGCTATCTTATGAACTTGATACAAGAGTTTCTTCTTTACATTTTCTGAAAAGGTCCACATGGCAACTGTTTGAGGCTTTGCTGGCCACATGTGGTCTCTGCACTCCTCCTTCCTCTCATTAAAACTGTAAAAACCATTCTTAGCTCAAGGACCATATATAAACTGGCCTTGGGCTGGATTTTGCCTGCAGGCTTGGTTGCTGGTCCATGCTCTAGAACATAAAGTGAAGAAAACCATCTAGTGTCATACAGGGGACCGGAGCATTTTTCAAACACTTAAGTCAAGTGGGACCATGACTCTAAGTTGGTGGCCCTTCACTGGGACGGTTGCACATTTATGTAGGTCAAATAGATCTCAGAGGAGCTGGGAACTCAGAAGTACTTCTCCATCCATCTGACAAGAAGAACATGAAAGTCTACCAGAGATATGTTCCTACAGGTCCAAGCTTACACATCCCAGGATTCCCAGTTAAAAGATAGTCCAGGCAGGTTAAGATTCATTTCTCCAGATGGTTTTCTAGATTAAGAGGTGAGTTAAAAGGGAGCAAAATGTGAGACAGGTGGGTTGAGATGCCTTCCGGACCAGAGGAGCACAGCTCAAGTGGTAATAGGGTGTAACAGCGGCAGAGGGCAAAGAGGCTCTTAAGTGCCGTCCAAGCAGGTGACATAGGTGGGTCTCAGAGGGTCTGCATGTTCAACAGGAACCAATGAAGATGACCAGTCAGCAAAGGGACTACAGAGGCTTCCACAGGGCTAAGAGAAAGGACACTGAGTACATCGCTGTGGATTCCAGCAACGCATCCAGCAAGAGACAGGCAGCAGCGTACAGGCTGGATGTGTTCTCTCCCCTGCCCACTGGCACAACTTGGAGCCTGAGAATCCCCCTTGGGTAAAGGGAAGGAGAAGGGAAAGGGCAAGGGCAAGGAACTACTGACTACCGGATGCTCTTTACTCTACAGGGATTAAGTTCACCCTGAAAGACACTTTCAAACCAGAGGATGCTGAATTCCCATCAACTGGTAAATTAAAATTCCCCCACCTTCTCCCCCCACATCCACCATCAGGAATAGAGGCTTAGAAGTAGAAAATAAAGTCCTCTTTCTATGTCCCTCCCCCATCTGAATCATACTTTGGTCTCCCTATACATATGAAACCGATTATTGCCCACCACGTGCGAGCCCCTGCTGTTGCACGTAACCGAGATGGACATGACCTCTGCCCTCATGGAGCCAGTGGTCTTCCTGAGCGCTAGTCCGTCATAAAAGTGCTGGCCAGTCTCCCTTCTATGCCTGTCCCTCTGGTCATCTCCAATAGCACTGCCCGAAATAGCCACCCGCTGGTTTCTCCGTTCCAGTATTTTCCCGCTGAAACCCATTGTTCTCGCTGCTACTAGAGTGCTTTCTCTAACAAGTGAAAATCTAATCATGTTCTTCTTTTCAAAAGCATTTAATATGCACAATATATAGGCATTTACTATACACCAATATTGAATCATTGTCTTGTGCCTCTGACACTAATGTAATGTTATAGATCAATTATATTTCAATAAAAAAATTTAAAAGAAATAACAGGGTATTGAGAAGTATCAAAAGGAATATGCCAAAAAGGGCCAGCCTATGCTTTATAATCAGAACTTTGAGAGGCAGTTTCATTCATCAAATTTTAAAAGGGAAGTACAAGAACAGTATAAGCAAATAAAGGGGCAAAAATGGAAGGTGTTTGTTATGCTGTTGCTGTCATTTTAAAAAAGAGCCAAAGTAATGAGGGCTAACAGAGTCAAAAAAATAATAAGTCCAATAATGACGATGGTGCTCAAGTACAGAGAGCTAGGGAGGAAGATACTGATTAGCTGATCTCTGCAATAAACCTGTGGAGGTCTGTGCAAGAGGAAATGGGCTTAACTATGAAAAAAAGATATATATCCCCTGGAAGTACTAAAGCATCTCCCAATACATACCTTTCATGGAAAAAAAAAAAAAAAAAAAGGCATTTACTGGTCTTCTACTGCCCACAGGGTAAAATCCTAATTTCTCGTTGTTAGGAAAACCCCACGTGAACCCCACCCCAGACATATGGGGTCCTTGCTGCTCCCCAGACAGATCAAGCTGCTTTGCATCTTTCAAGCTGTGTGCGTGACTCCTTGTGCTCTGCTGTGGTCTGGAAAGTACTACTCATTCTTCAAGTCTCCCTCGATGTCCATCTGTTGGAGCTTGGCTAAGAACCTCCTTTGCTAGGCTCCCACAACACCTTATGCCACCAGAGCTCTTACCGTACCGAAGGGCCATTGCTTATCAATGTCCCGCATTGGGTTCATTCCTTCATTTATTCATTCACTTAATATTTGTTGAGCACCTACAATGTGCTAGACATTGAAAAACACACAGTCCTAGCCTTTCAGGAGCTAATATTCTAGTGAAGGAGACACACAATACGTTTAGAATGCACAATAGATAGTGAGCCTTTTAGGGTCAGGAATGGGGTTTTCTTTATCTTTATGTCCCTGGTGCTTAGCACATGTGTGACACACACATGACCCTCCACGATGCTTGTCAATGAATGAATGGATAAGAGAAGCAGAATGTTATGCCCCTGACTACATGAGTATATGGAGAAATCATGTTTGTTTTTGATTCATCTGAAATTCTCTTTTCCTCAAAATCCTCTTCCATCCTCCCCCGTAGAACTCTAAGGACTCTTCACTTGGTTCTCCTTATTTCCCCTTCTCTTGGATCCCATCCCTTCATGATTGTCCTTCCCTCAGGACATTCACCGTCTGGCAGATTTCTCACTCTTCTCCAGACAGAGCAAACCATCAGCCTTTCTGGGAAAAAGAGAGGTATCTCCTGGGCTCTTTCCTCACCTGTTCCATAAACACTGGATATTCCTCATAATCACACACGACAGTATACTCACAACCAAGGTCACTGTCATGTAACAGAATCTCATTAATATCTGTTTCTCCAAAAGGCTTGAAGGGGGCAAACATGATGCACACAGAGATGCATGTGTCACCCTAGGTGGGGAAACTCACAGGTACACATGCATACAGTACACAGCCACGTGGAGTCACCCAAATCGGCACCCCTGGCCCCTGAGACACACTGAAGCAGCGCCTGTCTGCGCCTCCCTGTCTGCATCCTTACAGCTTTCTCTGCAGTCATCAGGGCTACCTGACCTCCCTCCTCCACTTCAGACCTGCCTCGAACCCTCTCATTTGTTTCCTCTCCCTATTCGTGGGTCAATAACCCCTCTTCTTTTGCAACATCCATATACGGAGATGAAATCCACATTTGTCGATTCTCTTAACTGAGCTCTGTCCCCCACAATTGATTAAAAATTAACCTTGCACACCACTACCTTGACACTGTACTTTTCTACGGGGCCCCCTTTGACCAATGTCACCATGCTACGGAGACATGAGAGGAGGATACGATTTTATAGCTTGGTCCTCTTAGGCAGGCTCATGACTTTCTCAAGACATAGACTAATAAATAGTGACTCCAGAAGCTTCCAAAAAAGGCTAGACAAGATGGCTAGTCCTTTAAAACATGGCCTGTAGCTAAACTTCTCGTGATTACACAGGCAGCTTGGATAGTCAGGGTGAGCTGGATTCTGCTCATTGCTGCGGTAACAAACATCCCCCACCCCTCAATGGTCTAGAACAGCAAAGGTTTCTTTCTCACTCATTCCACTCGTCCACCACACCTGACCACACTCTGCTGCCTATCTCCACTCTAGGGCCCAGGTCAACAGAGCAGCCTCTGGCTGGAACACGACAAATCTCATGGCAGAGGGAAGAAGAGATCATGGGGACACTCAAGCCGGCTCTTGAGGCTTGTCATATTCACTCTCCCCTCATTAGCCAGAACAGTCGCATGACCAAACCTGATGGGTATCCTGGGTGACGGCCAGCAAATAATTTGGTTGGTGATACAATCTATCACATAGTGGAAACTTAAACTAACCTCTGAATAACTCATCCTCGCTTCCTCCAAGCTATCTCTCCCTTCTTTCAGATCGGGTGAATGGCACTAACATCTACCCAGTCACATTTCCCCAGGATGCTTCCAGAATCGTCTCTCCAATTCATAAAATGAATCATACCACACCCCTGTCTTAAACCTTTCAGTGCCTGTGCTCTGCTCATGGGATAAAGTCCCAAATTATCAGGAGGGTCTATGCAGCCTTCACAATAGGGCTCCTGCCAAACTTTTATCTCCAGCTACGCCCTCCCCTGAACACTCTGTGCTGCATCAATTCTCAGGAACCTAATGCTGATTTTTTTTACAAATCCCATTTTCACAGTTTCATGTCCATTTTCATGGTCATGAAAACTTGTTATACTCTTCCTGTCTTCGGTCTAAAAAAGTCTTACCTATCTTTGAACCGTCAACACAAATTTCACCCCCACTATAATGTGTAGACCCCCAGGCGGTATTCCCCCAAACTACCACCCAGGTAAAATTGGCAGTTTTCTCCCTTGTGCCTCTACTACATCTTATAGATAGCAGCTTTAAGCTTCTTTGCTTGTGCCCCTCTAAGAAACATATTTGATATCACAACTCAGAACATACATACGTATACATAAACATAACACATATATATGTGGGGCCGTATATATATGTATCGTATACACAAAAGTGAAACAACGGTGTTAGGAAATAATATATCTACCTTTACTACATGTGACAAATTCTGTTATTTTCTGGTCTTTCTACTTCGTTTAAAAGATGCTGCTCAGTCCCCCTGAATTGGTTCCATGACTCACTAACAGGTCATAACCCACACTTTGATAAACACTGCTATATAATACAGACGGATCTTAGGAACATAGTGCTTAGTAAAAAAGTTAGAAATTGATTGTGATCTGCGATTCAGTACCATTTATTTGAATTAAATACACTACCATGTGTAAAATAGATAGCTAGTGGGAACCTGCTGTATAGCACAGGGAGCTCAGCTCGGTGCTCTGTGATGATCTAGATGGGTGGGACGGGGTGGGGAGGGAGGTCCAAGAGGGAGGGGATATATGTATACGTATAGCTGATTCACTTCACTGTACGGCAGAAACTAACACAACATTGTAAAACAGTTATACTCATATTTAAAAAAAAAAAAACATGCACAAAAAGTAACAACATATGTGTTGCAGGAGCACACACAAAGAAAAATGATATGCTTAAAAATGGTTGTCTATGAGGCAGGGAGGAGAATGGGAATGTTTGGAGATAATATAGAGGACAAATAAACAAATAAATGGATCAATTAATACCTGGGGGGCCTTGCAAGTACAATAATGCTAACAGGTAATGACTTTACACCTAGGGTCCAAAAGAAACTATAACAAGGATTCTCTATTCTGGAAACTTCTATAATATTATCTAACATCTTTTTCTTTGCCTTTGGTGTTCTGTAGTTTCATTATGATTTACAGAGGATGTGTATTCATTTTATTTATCCTGTTTAGGGCACATTGGACTTCATGAATCCATAGATTTAGGTCTTTTTTCAGTTCTGGAAAATCCTCGGGCATTATCTCCTCAAATATTGCCTTTCTTTCACTCTGATTAAACATCTATTAAATGTTCTCTTCTCTCTTCCACATTGCTTAATATCTCATAGTTTCCATGTCCTCATCCGGCCATGGGGTTTCATGGATTTTTTGTTAGCTCTAATTTACAGTTGACTAATTCTGTCTTTAGATGTGTATAATCTGCTGTGTAACTGAAGTTCCACGGACCCCATGTTACTGACCAGTGTTCTTGGCCTCCTTAATACACAGAAATTGAGAAATTGATCACATGCCAGACAAGAAATTCAGGCAGGGCTTTACTGGGGCCCCTGCTGCAGCAGTGGGGAGTGAGAACAAGTAACATTTTCCCTTGCTCGCTCCCTGACTGGGGGGATGAGCTAGTTCTTTATATGGGGTGAGGGTAGAGGTGTGTCCAGGGGTCAGGCTGGAGGAGTGGCTTAGGTGTTTTGCCCACTCCTTTGTGGTGTTGAGTGCAGGGGGCGCACGCAGTACCCTGCTTTTGCTCCTGACACCTTGCTTTTTTTCCTGGCTCTTCAGAAGTAGCAGTTGGTATTTTTGGCCTTTTTGCATCTCGTTGTCCGTAATTTGCCCCAGCTGCGCATGCACGCGGCGATGTTTAGTCCCTTATAGTTTCTTTGTATTCTGTTGCTCGAGGAGATGTTTGTCCAGGTGCAAGCACTGTAGCCAAGGGTTCCAGGTCCCGGGTCCCAGCCTGTCTTGCCCACAGTGAGTCCAGCTTTGCCCTGACCCAAGCACACCTCTCTTTGGGATGTCAGGAGCCTGGAGGACTCCTGTGGTTGCTGTCCTTCTGCTGATAGCGCCAGCCCTCAGAGATGACAGCAAAGACATATGCCTGGCCCTTACTTTATGGGACCCTGATCCTCAGTCATGGTGGGTTTTGATTGTGAGCTCATTTTTGCTTGCTCTCTTAATCTGTGAGAATCCTGAAAGTCTAAATCAGGGATATTTCCTTTCCAGACAGGGTCTGTATCTACTTCTGCTGAGAGGTAGTGTCTTATCCTGACTGGTGACCGACCCTTCCAGGACCTGCAAGTGTCTCAGGTTTAATTTCCCCATTTTGCTGCTGGCCCAGTGCTGATATCCTGAGAGCATTGCTAGTAGAATTTGCTGTTGGGGCAACTCCATCTTCTCCACCGTCTTATAGCTCTCCACCTCCAGCAACCCATTCAGCTCACACTTTGGGGGCAGAGGGGAGGGTTTGTGTGAATAATTCTTGGAGATTCCTTTTGAGTACAGCACTGAATTCCAAGGTGTGTTATACCCAGGCTCTAGTAGCTTGGTAGCAGAAGGATCCTGCCAGGGTATCTAATAGCCGTATTGCAGGAGGCAGAAGGTTTTTACACACATCTGTCTCCCGCTACTAGACTCTGAGCTTTCTGAGGAACAAAATATGCCCATACCCAGCACCCAGCACAGTGCCTATACTATGATAGGTCTTCAAAAAATGTTTATGAAAAGAATATATGATGTGACACCACTTTCCTCCCTCAAAACACTACCAAAGCAGCCCGTCACCCCCAAACACATAGCATGTACTTCTTAGTCTGAATCTTATCTTTTAAAATTATTTTCTGAATTTCTACTTGTATGGGAAAACAAGAAGGAAGAATCACTTGGGTTTGTTTTAGGTCTAAACAACCCCTCCTAGACTGTCACCCAACTTCTCACTCCCCCCCCCGCCCCCGCAGGAGCAAGGGATGATTACTGTGAAGTTAAGAGGTGGTAGAGAAATTCATAGTAAAGTTCAGTCTGCTCTGGTGCTTGGAGATCCTTGGGGATGGTATCGGTGTACACATTTTAAATACTTATATTATTCACATTTATTACTATTAGTATCTAGAGTTCCCTGCAGTTTTCTAGTTCAGACATTCTGATCCATTCTGCATTTCCTGATGCCCAGCAAAGTAAGGATTCCCTGCAACTAAGTCACAGGGATTGGCAGAATGCCAAGGTGGTATTTTTGCCAGGCTAGTAGTGATTAATAATCAATTAGGCTTATTCATTAGTATTATTAACTCTCTTTCTCCAGCACCACCTGCAGTCCATTACACGATGGCAGACAGATGCTTTCCAGATGTTCACAAGGCCAGTTTTGTGGGTTTTCTTGACTCTAATCAGGCAGGCTGTGAAGATGCCTGAGGTGGAGAGGAAGGAGTTGGGGGTGGAGGAGGAAAGATGGGGAGAACAAGGAATGAGCGCTCGTTTTCAGGGTCTGCGGTGAATTAATGTCGGGTTCATGGAGAACACGGTGTCCAGGCTGCGGCAGACAGAAGGTGCACCCCGTCTGTGACAAGCTCTGGCCAGCAAGGGATTGGATACAAGAAACAACTGGTCCCACCCTGGTCCCCCTCCCACTGCCTGATGAGCACATTCTACCCCAGTAGAGTCGGGTTGGAGTGGGTTCCATGGTGACTCCAAATACTTTCCAGTTGTCTAGGAAGTGGGGACTGTATGCTTCTGGACGAGGCACAGCGGCATCATTAGTTTGTAGACCTACGGCCAGCTTTTCAAGAATGTGAAAACTGAGGGTTTTCACATTCACAGCAGCTTGGATATAAATCACATCCTGCTGATCAAAACCGCGCAGTAGCAGGGAAGGTATGTGGCCTGGGGAGACCGATTCCACAGCCCAGGTTTTGTGCTGGATTTGTGCCCTGTCTCTGGGCGGGTGGACTCCCCTTCCCAGATCCCGGAGGAAGCAGATGGAGAGTGGGAGGAACAAACAGCTCCGGCAGCCAAGGAGCCGACTGCTGGAAAGTCGTCGTAATTACGATAATAAAAATAAAATTGTCACCAGTTATTTGCCAGGCATGCGTTTAACCATCACAACAACCCCGTTAGTTTTGTGGCATTGTCGTTCCCATTTTGCAGATGCAAAAACAAGTCCAGAGGTTGTAAGTTCGCATGCACCTCTTCTAAGTACACATCCACATACATTGCTAAAAGTTGCACAGTCAGAATTCAAACCTATGTTGTCCAGTTCCCAGTTGTGCCTTCATATCCCTGTTCAGAAATATTCACCATTCTCGACCTTAGGACTGCTTTTTGTGATTGTGGTAGGTTGAGCAGAAGGTCTAATGCAATCTTATTTTTGGTAGGGGGTGTTCAGAATTAACGTATGGTGCAGTCAATGGATAAAGAATTCTTCCAAGCTAAGAACTTGTGAGTCTCTGTAGTGTCAAAGAAAATTCACAGAGCTTTACTTGATATGAATATTTGATTATAAAGGAAAATATTTGGTTATAAATGAAAAAGGAAAAAGTTGTTTAACCTTTATAATGATTGATTATTACAATGGGGGTTTCCAGACAGTGGGGGATTGGTTAAAAGTGATTATCTTATATCATTTAAAGAAGATAACTTAAGTTTTATTTATGATTATCAGAGGCATTTACAAGAAATAACCTAAGTTAAGTTTCACTTATGTTCATGAAATAAACTAGATTATTTTGCTTACATTGCTGAACTGCTTTTCTCTACTTGGAGTACTTTCAAACCTGGTCTTTTTATTTTATTTTAACAGAAGGTAGGTTTAGGTAAAAAATTGGGGGAAGCATGTTTATAGATGGCACATATATTTTTTAGGTGTTAGACTAGAGAAACTACACACACACACACACACACACGCGCGCGCGCGCGCGCGCACACAGGCACACTTACAGTCTTTGTAACTGAATAACTGTCTTGGCTTCCTGATTGTATCAGCTGCCTGGGAGCAAGGTGCCCTCTGAGAACAAAGGTTCAAACACAAGAGGGCAGAGAGTGTCCTGAGAAGAACAGGTGGCTGTGTGGTTTGGGGACAAAGCCCCTGCCTCCAGGGCTGCCCTTCAGGCTGTCATCCTGGGCTTGTTCACCCCATCAGTTCCCTGGGTAAAGCTGACTGGGAGATGGCCTGGGGGCAGATGTGCCCCTAGGCTGCTTTCTCGCTGGAAACTCCCTCAAATGTAACAAAGACTCTTCCTTGTCTGTGGGAAGTACCAGGGCTGGGAGGGCTGTGAACTCAGAGACGTGCAATCGCTGGATTGAAGCCCTTATTTGCTCCACACGAAAGGCCCTGAATGCTGAACTCCCAGCATACTTCCAGCCTTGGGGCCAGAGGCCCTCCCAGGGACCGAGATATTTGCTGGGAATGCCTGATTTGCTCATTTCTACCTCATTACCTTTCATGCGGCTAACATATATTAAGCACTGATAAATGTTGCTAGAATGAATTAATAAATGCATAACTCATTTCTTGAGCCAGAAGTCAGAGATCAAGCTGTGGGAATGTTAGACCTGCGCGGTCTCCTAGGAGTTTCGACTCACCCAGGAAACAACAAGAGTCGGAAGTCGATGCAAAACGCAAGAGGTTTATTGAAGGCCGGTGCACCGGGGTTCCTTGGTCCTCACAAAGGAGGTCGAAGAAGGAACCCTGTCGGGCGCGAATATGTCAGTTTTATAGGTTCCCACTTCCCCGTATGTAAATTATAGATTTGGTTGTGTTCTCCTGCTGATTGGTCCCGGCTTAGGCTCGGACCAGAGAGGGAACTTGTCCCCAGCTGCCTGATTGGTCTTTGACAGACACCTTTTTTACATTTTGTTATCTCCCTCCTTCTCCCCAGCTGCCTGATTGGTCTTTGACAGACACCTTTTTTACATTTTGTTATCTCCCTCCTTCTCGGAAGGGGGCCGGACATCCTGGAAATTCACCCATTGTCTAAGAAGCCCCTATTGTCTGGAGAGTTCTTAATCATTAGCTGGAACAATGTCCCTCGAGTCCCACATTCCCCCCTTTTTCTTGTGACTATTGATTCCAATCATGGAATCTCAACCTTCTCTTCGTAAACTTTGGTACTGTTGTCTTAACATTAGAACTTGTACAGTACTGATACGTTCTCTAATAAATGCTATCAAGCGATTTAGAACACATGGTCCAAAAGTTAAAATCAACAATAAAACAATAAGAGGTCCCAACAGAGTAGAGATTAAGGTGGTAAACCAGGGGGACTTACCAAACCATGATTGAAACCATCCTTTTTCGTTCTCTCTCTCCCTTTGCCTTTTATCTAAGCGTTCCCTTAGTTTATCCATGGTTTTGGTAATGGTTCCTGAATGATCAATATAAAAGCAACATTCTTCTTTTAGAGCGGCGCATAATCCTCCTTCCTTAAGAAACAGCAAATCTAGGCTGCAACACCATTTCTGAAAGTGAGGTGAGTGATTCCTTTAGTTGAGTTATGGAACTTTCTAATGCTCGAAGGTCGATGTCTACAGCCTGTCTTAAACTTGCATAATACTGGGGTTGTTGTATGAGGGCTGTGGTTCCTGTTCCTATCCCGGCAGATATTCCTAGTCAGTCAGTAAAGGCAGTAAAACCAAAATTATAAGTCTTAGGTTCGTAGAAGCTTGAGTTTGAGCGGGTTGTCGGTTCTTTGGGCCCACCATCCTGATGATGCCGTCGCTGGTGCAGCCTTCACATGTGAAGCATGGATCCAGGCAGTGATGCCGTCCACTTTTATGGCCGTTGGGGTGGTGAGGAGGACGGTGTATGGTCCTTTCCATCGAGGTTCCAACGTCTGGGTTCGATGCCGACGGACGTATACGGAGTCTCCGACTTGGAAAGGATGAGTTTCTCCCGGTGTTCCCGGTTGGTAGGCCTTGGCGAGTTGGGACCATATTTCTTTCTGGACCAATTGGAGTCCCAGTAGCCTAGCATATAAGTCAGTGTTATTTTGACAATCAGGTTTTATTTCTTTTCCTAAAGTGAGGAGGGGAGGCGGGGCACCATATAATATTTCAAAAGGAGTAAGATGGTATCGGGAAGGTGTATTTCTAACCCGGAATAGGGCCAAAGGAAGGAGCACCGTCCAATCGGTACCGCCAGTCTCCAAGGACAATTTAGTTAGGGTCTCTTTTAGAGTCCTATTCATTCTTTCTACCTGACCTAAACTTTGGGGTCTATAGGCACAATGTAATTTCCAATCAGTCCCCAAATATCTGGCCACATCCTGACTTACCTGGGCGATGAAGGCTGGACCATTATCAGACCCTATTACCTTTGATGCTCCAAATCGAGGAAAAATTTCTTCTAAAATCTTCTTGGCTACTACAGCAGCTGTTTCTTTCTTTGTTGGGAAAGCCTCTATCCATCCTGAAAAAGTGTCTACAAAAACTAAAAGGTATTTATTACCGTACCTTCCAGGACGCACTTTGGTAAAGTCCACTTCCCAGTAAGTTCCTGGGCGGTCCCCCCTGAGTCTCTTTCCAGTTTCAAGTTTCCCTTTGTGAGCATTTACCTGTTGACATGGGACGCATTCCTGCACAATTTGTTCAGCTAATTTTGTCATTCCAGGGGTTTCGTACCCGGCTTTTTGTAACAAGGCTACCATCTTTTTAGTCCCCAAATGTGTCCATCTGTGCATCTGTTGTAACATGGATTCTGCTTGCTGAGGGGACAAAGTTCCTTTTGTTGTGGCCGGGATGATTTCTTCATCGCGGCCTGGTTTTTCAGGAACTTTATCTGACAGTCCTAAAATGACTTCTCCCGATGCTATTTCTCGGGCCACTTGGTCAGCCATATTATTTCCCCTAATTATTGGGGTATTTCCTTTTTGATGTCCAGGGCAGTGGATGATACTGACTTTAGTAGGAAGCATGAGTGCAGTCAACAAAGCCACGATTTCGTCTTTGTTTTTAATTTCTTTGCCACCTGAAGTTAGTAGCCCTCTCTGTTGGTAAATGGCACCGTGGATATGAGCGGTAGCAAACGCATATCTACTGTCTGTGTAGATGTTTACTTTTTTATTCTCTGCCATCTCTAATGCCCTCGTCAGGGCAATTAATTCAGCTCGTTGGGCTGAGGTCCCTTGTGGTAGCGCCGCTGCCCATATGACTTGATTTCCGTCTACCACGGCTGCCCCAGTTCGACGCTTACCTTCCTCCAGGAAACTGCTCCCATCCGTGAACCAGGTGAAATCAGCATCAGGGAGGGGCAGGTCCATCAGATCTGGCCTACTGCCGTGTGCTGCGGCTAGTACTTCCTGACAATCATGTATGATGGTGGAGCCTTCCAAGTCAGGATCAGGTAGCAAGGTGGCTGGATTGAGTCCTGTGGCTGGAGCAAACTTGATGCGATCTGAGTTTAGCAACAGGGTTTGGTAATGGGTCATCCTGGCATTAGTTAGCCACCTATCCGGTGGTTGACGGACTACATTTTCCAGGGCATGAGGAGCTGTTATCGTTAGATTTTGTCCTAAAGTTAGTTTGTCAGCATCTTTGACTAGAACGGCCACTGCAGCGATTATCTTTAAACAGGTGGGCCATCCTGATGCCACAGGGTCCAATTTTTTTGACAAATAAGCAACTGGGTGATTCCAGGGACCCAATTTCTGAGTCAATACTCCTTTTGCAATGCCCTTATTTTCGGCCACATATAAATGAAAAGGTTTGGTTACATCTGGCAGTCCTAGGGCTGGAGCTGAAAGTAAAGCTCGTTTGATTTGGTCAAAAGCCCGTTGTTCCTTATCGCCCCAAACGAAAGGAGTGCTGTTTTTGGTTAGGGGGTACAATGGGGCTGCCAGCTCAGCAAACCCTGGAATCCATAGTCTACAGAATCCGGCCGTGCCCAAAAATTCTCTAACCTGCCTGGCGTTTTTGGTAGCCGGAATTTGGGCCACCGTATCCTTTCTGCTCTCCGTGAGCCATCTTTGCCCCCCTTTTAATAGATACCCCAGGTAACTGACCTGTTGTTGGCATATTTGTGCTTTCTTGGCTGAGGCTCTATATCCCAGGGTTCCAAGTTCCGTTAACAGTTTTTCAGTACCCTTGATACAATCTTCTTGGGTCTCAGCAGCTAATAAAGTATCATCAACGTATTGGAGTAATGTTACCTGGGGATTTGATTCTCTATATAATGCCAAATCCTGATGGAGGGCTTCATCAAAGATGGTCGGGGAGTTCTTAAATCCCTGAGGTAGCCGTGTCCATGTCAGCTGACCAGACATTCCCGATGTTGGATCTTTCCATTCGAAGGCAAAGTAGGGTTGGCTCAGGGGAGAGAGTCTTAAACAGAAAAAAACATCTTTAAGGTCCAAAACAGTATACCACGTATGTTGAGGTGGAAGAGTGCTCAGGAGGTTGTAAGGGTTTGGAACTGTGGGGTGGAGGTCTGCCACCCGTTTGTTTACCTCTCGTAGATCCTGCACCGGCCGATAATCATTTGTTCCTGGTTTCTTTACCGGCAGGAGAGGGGTGTTCCATGCTGATTGACATCTTATTAAGATGCCCAAGTCTAGTAGCCTCTGTATATGGGGACGGATACCGTCTTTGGCTTCTCTACTCATGGGGTATTGACGGACTGTTATTGGGGTGGCAGTTGCCTTGAGTTCCACTAGCACCGGGGGCCGATTTTTGGCCATCCCCATTCCGGCAGTTTCTGCCCAGGCTTGAGGGAACCGAGTTACCCAATCAGTAACATTAACTCGTGAGGATGAAGGCTGCTCGTATAATTTATATTCATCTTCTAATTTTATAGTCAATATTTGAAGTAACCTTCCCTTATTATCAGTTATGGTGGGACCTTCTGGCTGAAAGTGGATTTGAGCCCCTACTTTGGAGAGTAAATCTCTTCCCAGCAAAGGATAGGGGCATTCCGGAATAATCAAAAATGAATGGGTTACTCGTCCAATCCCAAGATCTACTGTCCTTCGTGTGGTCCATGAATATTGTTTATTCCCAGTGGCTCCTTGTACCCATGACCTTTTAGCTGAGATAGGACCTTTTGAGTGGAGAAGGACGGAGTGCTGGGCTCCGGTATCTACCAAAAATTGAACAGGTTCCCCCTCCACTTTAAGAGTTACCCGGGGCTCGGGGAGAGGGTTCGAGCCCTGACTTTCCTAGTCTTCTTCTTCCAATGTTAAGATTTTGTTTTTGGTTGGCCTTCCTCCATTCTTTTTCTTAGGGCATTCTCTCGCCCAATGTCCTTTTTCTTTACAGTAGGCACATTGGTCCTTGTCTAATGGCCGCCTTCTGTCTGCCGTTCGCCCTTCCTGCCTATTTCTATCCCCTATATTTCTTCCTCCAACCACAGTGGCCAGTATCTTACTTAAATTCCTCTCCTGTCTCTTATCCCGTCTTATTTCACGGGCTTCCTGCTCTTTCTGCTTTCTCTTTTGTTACATACTTTATCTGCCTCTTTTACTAACTCCTGAAGCGAAAATCCCTGCAAGCCATCTAGCCTCTGTAATTTCTTCTTAATATCAGGGGCCGCTTGATCTATGAAAGCCATTGCTATAGTAGCCCTATGTCCCTCCGAAGTTGGATCATAAGGGGTAAAGCGTCTAAAGGCTTCCATTAAACGTTCCAGGAACACAGTTGGCGATTCCTGGGGCCCCTGAGTTACTTCCCTTACCTTAGCCAAATTAGTGGGCCGTCTGGCCGCTCCATGGAGACCCGCCACCAGAGCCTGGCGATACATTTTCAGGCGCTCCCTACCTTCCGGGGCATTGAAATCCCAGTTTGGCCTGACGAGTGGGAAACCAGCATCAATCTCGTTAGGCAGCTGGGTAGGTTGCCCATTGGCGCCTAATACATTTTTTTCTGGCTTCTAAAAGAACCCGTTGCCTCTCCTCAGTCGTTAGGAGAGTCTGGAGCAGCTGCTGACAATCATCCCATGTGGGCTGGTGGGAGAAAACAAGAGATTCTATTAAAGCGGTAAGGGCCTGTGGATTTTCAGAAAAAGTTGGGTTATGCATTTTCCAATTATAAAGATCTGCAGAGGAAAAGGGCCAATATTGGAGAGGTCTATTCCCTTGGCCATCGGGGGGGCCATATTCTCTAAGAGGTAGGGCAGTGGAGTCCAGGGAGATTGCCCTCCGGCTCCTAGTGCCCACTGAGGGACCCCTTTCTTCTTCCATCATGGATGGTTCCCTTGGTGCCGAGGGCAGTGGAGCTGGGGGTCCTCTAGGTGGTAGGGGATTCGGGGCCGGAGGATAAGGGGGTGGGGAATCCAAAAGAAGCAAATCGGACTGCGGGTCAGGATAAATCGCCTTCGGTAGATCCGGGGCGTCGTGTAGCTTCTCCGTGTTGGGGTTTTTCTTTAAGGCTAATATCTCCGACGCTGCTGATGTATGCGCGGACGTACCTGTTGAGGAAACAAAGGGCCGGACCCACGGAGGTGGGGAGAGAATTAAATCTTCCCAGACCAAGACATATGGTACTTGGTCTGGATGTCCGTGGGGATCTATATTAAATATCTTAGACTTCAGCAGCTTAATCTTGTCTAATAAAAAGGATCCTTCGGGGGGCCATCCTATCTGAAATGTTGGCCATTCAGAGGCACACAAAGTCTGCCACTTTCCTTTCTTTACCTCTACCGAAAAATTATGGGCTCTGGCCCGAACTTCGGTCCAATAGCTTAGGGTAAGGGAAAGAGGAGTCGTCATAGTTTGTCCCATTGTCGTCCGTCAGAGAAGAAGAATAGACCACAATACAGAAACAGTTAAAACTCAACGAAACACATATACGTATGGGCCACCGCGAGCTCGCTTCAAAACCGAAACTTCTTCAGATGGCAGTTACCACCAAGGGAACTGCCGAAACCGAGTGAAGGGGAGACAGAGTTTGCCTCTCCTTCCAGATGAGCCACCAGGGCGTCCCCTAGGGCTCATGGACGCCGGCTATTAGCACGTCTGCCTAGCCAGAGGTCCGATACAGATTCCATAATAAGCCGATTCTTACAGCTTTCCTCCGATAATGGCCCACAAAGAACAAGGGACAAACAGACAATCAAGCTCGAGCTTACCTGGTACCTCCAACTCCCGATGTTCTTGTGGTCCGGGGCGAGTGGAATCCCGGACGAGCCCCCAAATGTTAGACCTGCGCGGTCTCCTAGGAGTTTCGACTCACCCAGGAAACAACAAGAGTCGGAAGTCGATGCAAAACGCAAGAGGTTTATTGAAGGCCGGTGCACCGGGGTTCCTTGGTCCTCACGCAGGAGGTCGAAGAAGGAACCCTGTCGGGCGCGAATATGTCAGTTTTATAGGTTCCCACTTCCCCGTATGTAAATTATAGATTTGGTTGTGTTCTCCTGCTGATTGGTCCCGGCTTAGGCTCGGACCAGAGAGGGAACTTGTCCCCAGCTGCCTGATTGGTCTTTGACAGACACCTTTTTTACATTTTGTTATCTCCCTCCTTCTCCCCAGCTGCCTGATTGGTCTTTGACAGACACCTTTTTTACATTTTGTTATCTCCCTCCTTCTCGGAAGGGGGCCGGACATCCTGGAAATTCACCCATTGTCTAAGAAGCCCCTATTGTCTGGAGAGTTCTTAATCATTAGCTGGAACAATGTCCCTCGAGTCCCACAGGAAAACATGCCACACATATTTAATAACCGTATTCATTCAGTGTCTATTGAGCTCCTTTTTTTTTTTGCGGTACGCGGGCCTCTCACTGCTGTGGCCTCTCCCGTTGCGGAGCACAGGCTCTGGACACGCAGGCTCAGCGGCCATGGCTCACGAGCCCAGCCGCTCCGCGGCATGTGGGATCTTCCCAGACCGGGGCACGAACCCGTGTCCCCTGCATCGGCAGGCGGACTCTCAACCACTGCGCCACCAGGGAAGCCCTGTGAGCTCCTTTTTATAGGGACCATGTAAAGCATTGTGAGGGATACACAAATAAAATATATGGTTCCTACACCTAAGGACTGGGAACTGGAGTTAGGAAGGATAACTGTTAACACTGGCAATTCTTTTCTTTACCCGGATTCTTTTTCCTTTTTCTCATGTCCAGATGGTTCCCATCCTTTAAGATCCTGTTCATATGATGCCTCTTCCATGAACCTTCCCCCTTCTCTGCATTCCCAGAGTGCATTATAATTATTTCTGTATACGCATTATGTACTATTTTAGGCTATAAGCTTCTTCAGAGTATCATTGGCATCTGAATCATGGATATATTTTCTCATCTGAGAGCCTAATGTAAACCTAGAACATAGCCGAATCTCAGTGTTTTTAAAATTAATTAACTATTAAACCAATGAAAATACACTAACAAAGAAAACAAATTTTGAGGATGGTACAGGAATCGGGATAGGCGAAGAGGGAGGAAAGGAATCCAGAATGTAGAAAGGAGCAATGATTTGACAAGTGGAATGAATTATTTCATGGGAAGAACCATTGAGAAGCGAAGAGAGCCCAGTGGTCTGGAACTGACAAGGGGGAAGGTGAGCTATTCCACTGGCCCACAGAATCCAGAGGAGTGGAAGGAGCTGAGGGTGTCCAGAGAGAAATACACAGGAAGGTTTAAGCTGTGAGGAAAGCCTCGTTACATTTCATTCTGGGTGATGAGACCCAAGATGAAATTGATAAGTAGATTTAGGCTGTAAAGGGGTTTAAGAAATTTCCGGTCAAGATGTCATTGAAAGGTCAATCTTTGAAGTCTATCAATGACTTCTACATGTAGAAAATTTTAAAAAGGGAAAATTTCAAAGACAAAGCTGTGTTCAAACACCAGATAAATATCTCTGTGCAGCACAAATAAAATGAATACAAAGTGCAAATTGGGCTGAGACTGGGAGCCTTCTGGGCTCTAGGTCCAGAGACAGGCAGAGAAAACCAGGTGGTTCAGCTCTTGCAGAGCGACCTAGACAAAAAGGCCTCGCTCCGGGCGACGATCAGTCTCTGTGGTGGTGGGGCTGCCACCCACAAAAAGCGGCTAATAGAACTGCATCTGTTTCCTGGGGCTCTGCTTCAGTGAGGGTGGGAGGAAGCAGACCCAGACGTCCACCTAGAGCCATGGCCAAGAAAATCTCTGTCCAGGACGGACAATATGAGTTCTGGTTCCATTCTGGGGGCCCTGGGATGCTACATGGAAGCAACTGCAAAGCTGCTAGACCAGGAAGGATGGAGGGATAGGGAGAGAGGAGAGAGGAGAGACGGAAAGCGAGAGAGACAGACAGACAGAGAGAGATAAAGAGACAGAGGGACATAAGGAAGATGTGGCACATATATACAGTGGGACTATTACTCAGCCAGAAAAAGAAACAAAATTGAGTTATTTGTAGTGAGGTGGATGGACCTAGAGTCTGTCCTACAGAGTGAAGTAAGTCAGAAAGAGAAAAACAAATACTGTATGCTAACACATATATATGGAATCTAAAAAGAGGTTATGAAGAACCTAGGTGCAGGACAGGAATAAAGACGCAGATGTAGAGAATGGACTTGAGGACACGGGGTGAGGGAAGGGTAAGCTGGGATGAAGTGAGAGAGTGGCATGGACATATATACACTACCAAATGTAAAATAGACAGCTAGTGGGAAGCAGCCGCATAGCACAGGGAGATCAGCCCAGTGTTTTGTGACCACCTAGAGGGGTGGGATAGGGAGGGTGGGAGGGAGACTCAAGAGGGAGGAGATACGGGGATATATGTATATGTATAGCTGATTCACTTCGTTATACAGCAGAAACAAACCCAACATTGTAAAGCAATTATACTCCAATAAAGATGTTAAAAAAAAAAGAGAGAGACAGAGAGACAGAGAGTCAAAGAGACAGAGCGGCAGAGAGAGACAGACAGAGAATGAATAAACTTTTAAAATAAGATCACAAACTAAAATTCCCAAAACATGAAGGGAAAGTAATGCTAAGAAGAAAGCAAAGCCAATCATTTGGGACATGAATTCATCTCAATGAACTGAGAATAATAGAGCAATCTAAAATAATACCGCAATCTAAGGCTGGTGGACTTTAAGATATTCAGAATCTTCACAGAGATAAAGGAAGGAAGAATCGCTCCCCATCCCCCAAATAAATTATGACACACTAGAGTAAGAAATAAAGCAAGAAGAGAATTTTATAAAAATGAAACCACTGGAAAATGTGAAAGTAAAAAATGATCATTGAAATGAAAAAAATCTCAACAGCCAAGATGAATTTCACACTGGACACAAAGGGAGAAGTAGTGAATTGGAAGGCATTAGCGAGAAGGCTCCTAGAATAGAGCAGATAAAAGTACGGAAGGGCAGTTAAGAGATGTGGATAACAGCACTTGTCCCAGGAATTCCAGACGAGGAAATAAGAGAGCACCCGTACTTAAAAAGATAATATCTAAAAATTTTCCAGAATTGAAGAAAACATGCATCTTCAGACTGAAAGTGCCCATAATGGGCTAAAAATAAATCTACAACACCTAGACACATTGTGGTGAAATTGAAGAATATAAAGTATAAGGGAATTTTTTTAGATCTACCAGAGAGGGAAAAAACCCAGACCATTTTAGAAAAAGGAATTTCTCTTATACCATCAGTAGGCCACTCATTAACAGCAATAGAAAAGTCAGTGAAGCAGTATCTTCCAAGTATAGAGGGAAAGTAAGGGTTCAGATGGGTTAGAAATAATCTAGGTTTAAAAATGTAATTGGGTTCAATCTCTGGTTGGGGATCTAAGATTCTGCATGCCATAAATAAATAAAAAAAATTTTAAAAAGGGGGACTTCCCTAGTGGTCCAGTGGTTAAGATTCCATGCTTCCACTGCAGGGGGCATGGGTTTGATCCCTGGTGAGGGAAGATCCCTCATGCCATAGATAAATTAAAAATTTAAAAGAAATGTAGTGTAAGGTGAGGAGGAGCAAAATAAGTGAAGGGAATTAAGAGGTATAAAATAAGAAAGTTACAAGGATGTAATGTACAATACAAGAAACATAGTTAATATTTTATAATAACTTTGTATGGAGTATAATCTATAAAAATATCAAACTACTATGTTGTACATCTGAAACTAACATAATATTGTAAGTCAACCATCCTTCAATAAATTAATTAATTAATTAATTAAAAAATGTAATGCAAGGGCAAAATAATGGTCAACTGAATTTCTGCTCCCCTCCTTTCCCCTCCACTCCATCCCCTAAGCCTTGCTAGCAGAACTACTACAAAAGGCACACCTCAGCTAGAACAGTGGTTCTTAACTGTGGAAATTTTGCTTCTCAAGGGACGTTCGGCAATCTCTGGAGACATTTTTTGATCGTCATGACTTGGGAGATGCTCCTCGTTTCTAGTGGGTAGAGGCCAGGGATACCACTGAACATACCGCAGTGCATAGGACACCATGCCACAGGAAAGAATTAATCCATTCAGAATGTGAATAGTGCCACTGCTGAGAAACCCTGAGTTAGAAGAAATCAAGAAACAACATGAGCCTCCAAACCAGTAAAATATATTAATGTACTCAACTATGGATTATTGACAAAACATTGGTAATGTATAAAAAAGGTGGAAATAAATTCTAGCAGTGGGAGGTGGTTTTAAGTAGTTGGTTAAAGCATGCTAAAGTCTTTATTTTGTTAAAGAGGAAGATAGAAATAATAATTTTATACTTTATTTAAAATGTAAATTGTGTGTTTGTTAAAAATTTGGGAATAACAATGAAAAAAAAATAGAAACATACTCTACAGGTTCCAAACCAGTAAATGAGGAAAAGCAAGACTAAGACAACTTGATTAACTTAACATAAGGCAGGAAAAGAGGGACAGTAAGCAAAAAAGTATGGAAAACAAAAGATACAAAATAAGATAGAAATAAGTTCAAACATATTAGTAGACACAAAAATGCAAAGGAATAATCTCACCTAGTACAGATCTCAAAAACATCATGTTGAGTGGAAAAATCAAGTGGTATGTTGATATATACAGGTTGATGATACCATGTGTGTAAAAATTATATATTTAACTGAATGTCAATTATAGATAAATGCATACACAGTAAATATTTTAAAACATGAATGGGAAAGTTACACACTACCTTCAGGATACTGGTTTGTTGCAGGTGGGAGAGGAATGAGACTGGAAAAAGAGAACATAGGAAACTTCAACCTTTTCTCTGAAATACTTCATTTCAAGAAAAGAAAAATCTGAAGCAAAGATGGACAACATTTGGGTATTGAGTACACAGGTGTTCGTTAGCTTTCATAGTTTTCTGAATGTTCAAATTATTTTAAAAAGTCATTATAATTGGATTGAAAAATGGAATAAAAGCTGTCCCAAGAAAAGATGAAAAAGCATTCTGATAGAGCTTTAGAAGTGAATCTGCCGTTTTTATGATGATGCTTTCTTAAAAATCTGGTTTCATTACTTATTAAAAATGTCTAGTAATTATTTTTAGATTGTCGTGTTTAATTCCATATTCATTCTCTTTCTATCAGATAGCCATATAACAAATATACGTAAAATAAACCAACCAACAAACAGGTAAATAAATACATTCATAAATAGGTAGATACATAAATAAAATACCTTAAGTTCACCCATAAGAGAATGCAGTGTCTGCAGGACATAGTGTAAGGAAATCATAGGCGTGAAACGTGTAACGGAGAGAGGTCTGCTCCTATCCCAGCTCTGCCGTGCGGAACCGCGGGCAGGCATTAATCACCAGGAGATCGGATTCCTTGTAAAAAATAAAAGAGGTTAATAACCCTTGCCTGATATGATTGAAATGACAAGAGGGAAAGCACTGTGCAAAATTTAACAGGCAAGTAAGATGTGTGAAATAAGAACAGAGAGGAGCTGAGTTGGCTGTGAAAATTCAGCTAGGGGAAATGGGACTAGAATGTATGCCCCCAATGGTGGGGTATGGAGAGGGGAGATGCTTGGGAAGTTGGACATTTCCACCCCCTATTCAACATGTACCTTAGGCCAAAGTGGACTAAAACTAATTGCAAGCAGTCTATCCCAGAGGGCATCTCCCTACCTGCTGCTAGAATTGGGTAACAGGCAATGATGCAGAACAGGTCAGTTGGAAACCAGCATTCACTGGAGCAGTCAGCGGCTGAATACAGATGCACTTTACGTATATATGTAATAAGACTGACAAAGGTATCCGTGGAAAGTAGGCTGAGAAGGGTAATTGCTTTGGAGGTCACATCTCCAAATATTGACCCAACTTGGGAGCATTAGCATAACTATTGTCTCCTGACACCTGGGGAGATGGTAGGCACACTAGCCACAGGCTAAATGAGTTCCCACAAATTCTCTGGGCCCCGTCAATCTAGCGGTTACTGCCATGCTGGTCCCTGTGGCAGCTGGGCAGCAAGTTATATTGGTTTAATATAATTTGGAAATCTAGAACACTTTCCATTTTCCTTTGTATCCCAAAGCGTTTATTGTTTAAAGAAATTAAGCTAGAATTTTCTCAGGACTATAATTGGAGCAGAGAAGAAAAAGAACTTCTCAGCTGCAATGGATCTCAAAAGAGATCTCACAGAAGTCCCCAGTGGTCCATGGAAATTATACTTAGATAAACGCTTCTATCATTCCTCCAAACAACCACCACAATAACAACAAATATCATTTATTGAGTGATTACTATGTGGCATGCACTTTGCTGAGTGCTTTATATGTATTATCTCATTTATACCTTACAACTATCCTATTAGGTAGTTATAATTATTGTATTGATTCTGTAGGTGAGGACATTGAAACCTAGAGGTCACACAGCCAATACTTAACAGAATAGGAATTTCAACCCCCATTTGTGGCTGTCCAGAACTTGAACTCTTAAACACTATTTTAGTGTTTTTTGAACCTTAGGCAGCTAGGTACTCTCCTGACTTTTTCCAAATCCACCTACCGCCTAAATGATTATTTATTAAATATTTGTTTAACTCAATTTCCCCTCCCTAACTTAAAAAAAACATTTCATAGTTGAGAAACAGATATAGAAAACCACACAAACATATATATTAATTAATTAAGGCAAACATCTTTGTAATCATCAAGAAATAGAACTTTGCTACCCACCTCAGAACCTCCTTCATGTGCCGTGTCTCAGCCAGAACTCCCTTCCCTTCTCCCACAAGTAACCACTATCTTGACTTTTTGGGTGTTTCCTTATAGTTTTATCATCCCAGTTTGTATCCCTGGGCATAGTAGTTTAGTCGTGCTCTTTCTAGAAACATGATATGCCTTTAATGCATTCTTTTTTTTTTTTTTTTTTTTTTTGCGGTACGCGGGCCTCTCACCGTTGTGTCCTCTCCCGTTGCAGAGCACAGGCTCCGGACGCGCAGGCTCAGCGGCCATGGCTCACGGGCCCAGCCTCTCCGTGGCATGTGGGATCTTCCCGGACTGGGGCACGAACCCGAATGCCCTGCATCGGCAGGCGGACTCTCAACCACTGCGCCACCAGGGAAGCCCTAATGCATTCTTTAATCTATAGGTTCTTCTACGATTCTTTTATTTTACTGAGCATTTATTGTCATAGATCTGGGCTGTTTGCCCGGTAGTCTTATTCAGTCTGGATTTTGCTGATTGCATACTCATGATGCGGTCCAAAATATTCCTTTTTCCTCCAGGTTTTCTGTAAATTTGCAGGTGGATTCAGAGGCTTGGATAAACTCAGGCTCAATCCATTTGGCAAAAATATAGGTGGTGGTGATGTGCTCTTTCACTGGGAGGCACATGATACCTGTCAACTTCAAAGCTCAGCTCCATTAATTCATTAGGGGATACAAAGTGATGATATTCTAATTCTATTATTTCAGTCTCCGAAAGTGACCAATTAGTTTCTTCTTCCTATTATTATAAACTCGTAGATATTTGAAGGGTTTAAATCAATTCTAATTATTGTACTTGATGAAGCTCAAAATGTCCTATCTTTGGCCTTCTGGAGCCTATTCAGTTTAGCTCCTGAGTTCTTTTGTGATGACCCTAGTACTGTTTGATAGCTTTCTTGCTATCTCAAAAAATATTCCAATATTTCATGCCTCAGACCTGGAATCTGCCATTTCTCCAAGAAGCTCTGTATCTCTTAGTGAAGAATCTTATTTTGAGAGCAAAATCTGGGTCCTAGGGAGGCTTATTGCTACAGGATTGGTCATAGTTTCTACATATTTTCCAAGGACAGAGCTAGGACATAAATAAATAAATAAAATACTGCTGTGTATTTATAAATATGTATCAGTATGAAATATCATATGAAGTCATACTGCTACTTCAAGTTCACATCCAGCACTATAGAATATTTGCTTAACTTTTTCTAGATTACATTTTTAGATTTCTAGATTACATTTCTTTTATCTCATTTGTATATTATATATATTTTTATCTTGTTGCTTCCACACTGAGAATTCTGTTTCCTAAGGACACAGGGAATATTAGAATTAAAGTGTCCCATATTACTTGTTTTCTTCGTCTCACATCACACACACAGCAATCTCAGCGTAATGAATCTCGAACTCCACTTTGGACGTTTGAGTGCTGACAGCTTTCAAGCTTCACTTTTCCTTCTTTCCCTCGAGCCTTATGTCTGGGTAAGCCCATAACAAAGCTCACATATTCCCTCTCTTGGTGTTGTTGGAAAGTTCACAACATACAAGGCCCAGGCTATGCATGGGAACCCTCATCCCACCCTCATCTCCGACCACAATATCGCCCCTCCTTATTCTCTGAAGACATTTTGGACCTACTGGGAGTCCACCCTGTCATCCCTAGAAAGTCTTATCATGTGAGTAAAACATTTTCATACCCTTTTGGTCCATTTGTGGCATCATCAGTCTTGACATCTGGTCTATTAATTGGGAGGAAGTTCATCCTATAATAATAATACTACCACCATCAGAAGGACTACTAAATGATGTTAAAATTATATATATACACTGCCCATTTTCCTCCCCCATTTTTTTTTGTCTTTTTGCGGTACGTGGGCCTCTCAGTGTTGTGGCCTCTCCCGTTGCGGAGCACAGGCTCCAGACGCGCAGGCTCAGAGGCCATGGCTCACGGGCCCAGCCACTCCGCGGCATGTGGGATCCTCCCTGACCGGGGCACGAACCTGTGTCCCCTGCTTTGGCAGGCGGACTCTCAACCACGGCACCACCAGGGAAGCCCTCCCCCATTTTTTATAGTTCTACTATATCTTCATTGTCGGAGTTATAACCATTTCATACTATACTTTTTCTTTCTCAGCCCTCAGTCATAGCTGTTCGAGTAATTATATCCTTAAAGCTTGTGTAAAAGGTGCCGTAGTCATTTTAGTTGTCTGAAGCGTGTTCTCTACTAGATTTCTCAAGAAATGCTCATGAGAACAGTATTCTCTGGGTTCTTGTATGTTATTAACAGTCTGTGTTCTTCATCCTTGAAGGTTAGTTTTGCTTGATATAAAATCCTTAGGTCATTCTTTCTTTCCTTGATTATATTACCAATGTTTCTCCATTGTCTTCTACTATCATTTTTTTTTTTTTGAGTTCGTGTTTTTAACAAAAATCGATTTACTGAGGTATAATTTACATGCAGTAAAATTCACCCGTTTTAAGTTTCTTGAATTTATTGAAAAGATTGCATCATTCTTATGTCACTTGTATATTGTTTGAGAAGATGGAGGTTAACTTGGTATTCACTCAGTTTAACTGACTTGGGTTCTTTGTCTGACATAAAGCGTTGCTGGCAGACATCTGATAATGATCTAATTTTCTTTCCTTTATAAGTCACCTGCTCTTTTCATCTAGTCATTGCTCATTTTCTTTCTTTTTAAAAGTCAGTTAATTATACAAATCTGTCTTGCTCATGGTCATTCTGAGTTGATATGCTCGGATATGTGTTGTGCTTTTTCAGTATTTTTTTCATTACAAGAAAATTTCCTTGGATTATATATATATATATATATATATATATATTTAATTTATGATGTTCTTTTGCTTTGATTTCCTTCTTCAGGGATTTCTATTAACTGTATACTAGATTTTCTTTGCCTATCTTTAATGTTTTTCTCTTCATCTCATTTTTTCTTTCTTTCTTCCTATTTGATTTAAAAACTTCCTTGTTTTCACCTCTAATTCCTCTTAAGGAGCTGTCTATTGTACTTATTCCCCCATGTGTTCTTTTTTGTTTAGTTCTCACTTCTGAGATGAATTGTTCTTTTGTTTTTATTTCCTGAGTTCTGTTACCTCATTTCTGAGATTTTTGTAGTTCTGATTTATGTTATTCATTCACCTCTCTTATCACTTTTAAATGTCTTTCAGTTAGTTTTGAAACAGAAGGTTACAGTTTTGATCTCTTTGTGGGCATTTTTCTTTCCTGGAAGGCTTATTATTCTGCTCTTTATTCTTATTTTTTTCTTATGGTTATTTTGTGTGGGATTTGACCTCAATACTTTTTGCATGCTTTTATTTATATGAAATGTTTCCCTGAAATTTTAGAAAAAAGCTGTGTTCAGGTCAAAATAGACTTTCTAACTTCAAAGAGCTCTCTCTTCTGTGGTTTTGTGTCCTACTGAAAAAATAGCACTTGGCTTTCTGAAGTCTGCTGGCTGTGCTACTCTTCCCCAATTTATTCTACATTTTTTCTTCATCTCTATTTTCCTTATCCTGCTCAATTGTAATCTCATCCCAACGGTTTCTCCTCAGTCTGAGTCTTTCTCTTGGAAGGGGTCCTTAACTGGTCAATTTTGAGAGTTTATAGATGCTAGACTTCTCCATTGTCTTCAAACCTTACTGCAGTTCACTTGTACTCAGCCACAACTGAGAGGGAAAAATAACTCTGTCTCAGCTTCTTTTGTCAAATTGGTCTGCCAAGCTTTCCAATCAATACTTGTTAGCTATTTTGACATTCTCCTCATGTTGCCTGTGAACTTTTGGTTTTGCTCTCTAGTTGTGTTCTTTGTTTTAGTGTGAGGATTCAGGGAGACTAAAAAAAAAAAAAAAAAACAGAAAAACTATGCGGTTGCTGTCTTCTGATTTCCCCAGAATCTTCTGCTAACATTTTTTTAGTTCCATTAAAAAAAGAAAATGGGTGTATTGAGGTGAAATCTACATGTAAAAATGTTTTATGTTTTATGTTTCTTGAGTTATTGGCAATGTTGCTTCATTATTGAGTTGCTTTGTGTATTTTTTTGAGAAGGTGGAGGCTAAATTGGTACCCATGAATTGTAAATGATTTAGTCTTTATGTCGGGAGTCCCAGAAAAAAAAGTTTTAATTAACTTCAGCATCTTAATAATTTTACTATGCTATGTCCTAGTGTTAATTATTTGGGTTCCAGTGTTTTGACGTATACTATGGACTTTTTCAATATGTAGATTCAGTTCTTTTTTTTATTTTTTGAAAGTTTTCTTGCATTATAGTTTAGACATTTTTATTTTGTTCTGCTTGCTTTTCCTCTATGGAATTATTTCATCTACTTCTTTATTTTCTTATCCTTCTCTCAGCTGTTTTCATTTCTCTTCTCAATTTCACTTAATATACTTTCAATCAGATCTATTTTCACCTGAGCTCATAAAAATTTAGTCTTCATTTCTGAGAAGAATTTGTCTTTTTCTTCAATTTTTTTCATTGAGTTCAAGTTCAGCCAACTCTCATTTTATGTCTTTGTTTTTCCTAAGTCTGTAATGAGTTTTTGAATTTCTGGTTGAAAGAGGTCTTTCTTCTACAAATGCTATTTAAATGATATTTAATTCACGTTGAGGCACTGTGTTACAGTTTTCCTCTGCTTCATGGTTGATTTGGGGGAGAATTTTCTTTATCATTTGAGAAGTTTTGATTCTCAATTTCTATTTTCTTTTTGTAACAGCTTCGCATGATGTTTCCTGATATTTTCCATTTATTTTAAAATGTCTTGTAATTTTTCTACTCCAGCAATAGCAGGTTTATATGGAGAAGTGAGAGGAGTTGGTTGACTTGCGAAGTCTCCTCACTTTTCTTTTATACAATGAAGGACACTTTCTTTAAAAACTGGTGTCTATTTGGGGAGAGGGAGGCTCTTGATTTTCTGATGGAGTCTTCTATGATTTCTGCAGAACTCTTATTTCAACTGCTCGCTTCCTACTTTCCCTTCACCACTAGGCCACTCCAAGGGACACTAGATCAGTCAGGGTCCTGTCAGAAGATAAAAATACACCAGTAATTGGAAAATGAAAACTTAATATAAAGAATTGTTATCTAGTAGTAGGTAGTTGACTACTAAGGGATAAAAGAGGACTCTCAGGATTCCAGAAGGAACAAGTTAAAGAAATCAGCTACTGCTTTTAGGCTGAGGAAAAATAGAAATAATGCAACTAAGGATTTAGAAGAACATCCTTCTATCCCTTAAGCATGAGATTCAGACTTATTTAAAGAGGAATGTACAGCCTGCCTGTAAAGACAAGACTTGCTGGAAGGCATGGATTCAGTGGCAATGCAGTTGCCTAAGGGTGTAGCTGCAGCTGCTGTGGAAGTGGGTCACTGGAACCAACCAGAACCAGCTGCTAAGTGGGGAGAGGATGGCTTGAAGATGTAATTGGAGGCGCCAAGGAAGTAGCCCACTAGAGTGGGTCAGAAGTGTTTACCAGATAGGGAGAGAGTGGCCTGAGGGCACAGCTAGAATGGGTCCATTATGGCCACTAGGCTGCAATGCTGAATACAGAATGGTAGACTAGACTCTGGAAGAAGAGCCTCTTCATGTGGCTATCACCTTGGTGTTACTCCAGCATCTCCTGTTGATAAAGCTTCACATTGTGTCAGCTGGCAAAGGACATGTTTGTCCTTTGCAAACATGTCCTAGACATGTTTACAGGGTCTAGCTTCATTATCACAAAGTAAGTTAAGGAAGGGTGGGTTTGGAACAGGGAGACAGTAAACTGATACCTGGTACAGAGAAGTTCTTTTTCAACTTGTCTTCTCTCTCAGAAGCTGTGCCTTTCCAATACTGCCAGCTTTGAAACAGTACCCTTTCAACCCCCTTATTTTCAATTCCCAGTTACCAGTAGTCTTATTTACTAACCCAGACATTTTCTCAGTATTTCTCAGCTCAGGATGAAATCGTCACTTGCTGAAGGTATATTTATATTTCTTCTGCCATCTCTAGGACATTGCACTCTCCTTTTCTTCACAGTCGTCCCTGGAATCTCTGCTCTAGCATGAGCTACAGGTGTGGTTCTTCTGGTTTAGATGTTTATTTTCCCACTTGTAAAATGAAGCTTGTAGCTTTCTTTTTGTATCAGTAAGCTATTATCATGTAGGAAATCACCTATGTAGCCTGTAACAACAAGCATTTATTTCTTGCTTAATCATCTTTGGGTTTGCTGGAATTTGGCTGATCTAGACTGAGCTTGACTGGTCTTAATTACAAACTGTGGGTTGGGTCCACATCTATTGAATGTGCCTTTCATTCTCCTAGTGGCCCTGGAAGACATGTTATTTCAGGACAAAAGACAGGAGTGCAAGAAACCAAGCCCCTCTATGAGAACACATTTCAAATCTCTGCTTACAACACATCCCATTGACCAAAGAAAGGCATATGAATGAACCCAAAATCAATGGGGCAGAAAAATTTGTTTTCTCTGTGGAAGTTGGAAGAGACAGGAAGTGAATATTTTCCAAATAATAATCTTATGTACTGTAGGCTTCCCTCTTGTTCATAAATAAATATCTATGTCCCTCCCATATTCAAAATAAACTCACTCCCATCCCAAGAGCCCCCAAATTCTTATCAAATCATGGTATACGGCTTGAAGTCCAGGATCTCATAATCTACACCAAATCTGTATTTGGCTTCTTCTCTTGATCCAGAGATTTGTGAACTAAGAAGGCAAATTGTTATCTACCACCACTCCATGTATAGAGAGTATACAATTGTGGACCGGAAGCAGGTAAACTGCACCCTCATCAATTAACTGCACTCTAAACTTTCTAATTTTAAAAGGAAAAGAATAGCAATCATATAGCACATAGTCACTGATCCACAGAAATTCTGAAATCCTGCTGGGAAAGTGTTGTCAGGTTCTTCTATATTGGGAGTAGCAATTTTCCTCCATTAGGTCCTGACAATCCCCTGTAGGAACAGTCCTAAGTCCCTTGTTTCTCGCTATTCTTGGCTCTACCTTTTGGGAGTTCTTTCTTGTTTTATTATTTGATTCCTATCAACACAAATGCCAAAAACCACACACACACACACACACACACACACACGTATTTTTTGATACATGCCTTTCTCTTTCTAGACTTAAATTGCAACAAATTCGGACACTCCACTCTTCCATGGGGTCATGCTCTCCAGCTTTCTACTTGCCCTTTAGTTTAGTTGAAAGGATCTAATAGACTTTACCTTCATCTCTTCAGAGATATAAGCACGTCTTATAGCCACACCATTGATCTGATGCTTATTCTGAGGTCATGTGTGACTGGAAGAACCTGGATTTGGCATTTTCTCTGAGGCTGTGTCATAATGGTAACAATTTGATTTAGTAATAAGCACTTTTATTTTACAACCCTGTAATTTTCTTCTAAATATTGCTTGCAAACTGGGTGGTATTTTTCTGATCTAATCACTTCATGTATATCAAATGCAACTAGTTGCAACCAGCTCACACTTTGAATGTTCTACCTCAAAACTTCATTGGACACTAAATATTTATTAGGTAAATTTTCGCCTTCTAAGATACTGCAGGTAATATTTACCAAATAATTTGCCACTGCACAACATAGACATTATTTTTCATCATTTCATCGTCTACTTCCTAGTCCCAAAATGAATACCAAATGTTTCAAGTTTGTTACAGCAGCATCTCACTTCTGGTACTAATTTCTTTTTAAAAATATATATATAAATGTATATATATATATATATATTTACAGTAGGTCCTTATTGGTTATCTATTTTAAAACTAGCAGTGTGTACATGTCAATCCCAAACTCCCAATCTGTCCCTTCCCCCCCTTCCCCCCCTCCCCGTAACCATAAGTTCTCGAAGTACATTTTGTGAGTCTGTTTCGGTTTCATAAATAAGTTCGTTTGTATCGTATATTAACACATATATGTGGAATCTAGAAAAATGGTACAGATGAACCTATTTGCAGGGAGGAATAGAGATGCAGACATAGAGAACGGACATGTGGACACAGGGGTGGGGGAAAGGGAGGGTGGGACGAACTGGGAGATTAGGATTGACATATACACACTACCATGTGTAAAACAGATGGCTAGTGGGAACCTGCTGTACAGCATGGGGAGCTCAGCTCGGTGCTCTGTGATGACCTAGATGGGTGGGATGGGGGTGTGGAAGGGAGGTCCAAGAGGGCTCCATAGAAATTCTGAAATCCTGCTGGGATATAAGTATACATACAGCTGATTCACTTGTTGTACAGCAGAAACTAACACAACATTGTAAAGCAACTATATTCCAATATAAAAACTTTGAAAAATTAAAAAAATCTTTATTTTTAAAAATTAGACTCGCATGTGAGTGATATCATATGATATTTGTCTCTGTCTGACTTACTTCACTTAGTATGATCATCTCTAGGTCCATGTATGTTGCTGCAAATGGCAGTATTTCATTGTTTTTATGGCTGAGTAATATTCCGTTGTATATATGTATATATATACCACATCTTCTTTATCCATTCATCTGTTGATGGACATTTAGGTTGCTTCCATGTCTTCGCTAGTGTAAACAGTGCTGCAATGAACACTGGGGTGCATGTATCCTTTCTAACCATGTTTTTCTCCAGATATATGCCCAGGAGTGGAATTGCTGGGTCATATGGTAGTTCTATTTTTAGTTTTTTAAGGAACCTCCATACTGTTCTCCATAGTGGCTGTATCCATTTACATTCCCACCAACAGTGTAAGAGGGTTCCCTTTTCTCCACATCCTCTGCAGCATTTACTGTTTGTAGATTTTTTGATGGTGGCCATTCTGACTGGTGTGAGGTGATATCTCATTGTAGTTTTTACTTGCATTTTTCTAATAATTAGTGATGTTGAGCATCTTTTCATGTGCCTCTTGGCCATCTGTATGTCTTCTTTAGAAAAATGTCTATTTAGGTCTTCTGCCCATTTTTTGATTGGGTTGTTTGTTTTTTGGATATTGAGCTACATGTACTGTTTGTAAATTTTAGAGACTAATCCTTTGTTGGTCGCATAGTTTGCAAATACTTTCTCCCATTCTGTGGGTTGTCTTTTCCTTTTGTCTGTGGTTTCCTTTGCTGTGGAAAAGCTTTTGAGTTTAATTAGGTCCCATTTGTTTATTTTTGTTTTTCTTTCTATTACTCTGGGAGATGGGTTGAAAACGGTATTGCTGTAATTTATGTCAAACAGTGCTCTGCCTTTGTCTTCCTCTAAGATTTTTATAGTATCCAATCTTACATTTAGGTCTTTAATCCATTTTGAGTTTATTTTTGTGTATGGTGTTAAAGAACGTTCTAGTTTCATTTTTTTACATGTAGCTGTCTAGTTTTCCCAGCACCATTTATTGAAGAGGCTGTCTTTTCTCCATTGTATAGTCTTGCCTCCTTTGTCATTGATTAATTGACCATAGGTGCGTGGGTTTATTTCTGGGCTTTCTATCCCGTTCCATTGATCTATATTTCTGTTTTTGTGCCAGTACCGTACTGTTTGGTACTAATTTCTATGTCTGTCAACTATTGCTGCCAAACAAATAACCTTAAACTCAGGAGTATAAAACAATATTCCCTAAGAGACTACTACAAGCAACACTATGCCAATAAAATGGACAACCTGGAAGAAATGGACCAATTCTTACAAAGGTGTAACCTTCCAAGACCGAACCAGGAAGAAATAGAAAATATGAACAGACCAATCACAAGTAATGAAATTGAAACTGTGATTTTAAATCTTCCAACAAACAAAAGTCCAGGACCAGATGGCTTCACAGGTGAATTCTATCAAACATTTAGAGAAGCGCTAACACCCATCCTTCTCAAACGCCTCCAAAAAATTGCAGAGGAAGGAACACTCCCAAACTCATTCTATGAGGCCACCATCACCCTGATACCAAAACCAGACAAAGATACTACAAAAAAAGAAAATTACAGACCAATATCACTGATGAATATAAATGCAAAAATCCTCAACAAAATACTAGCAAACAGAATTCAACAACACATTAAAAGGATCATACACCATGATCAAGTGGGATTTATCCCAGGGATGCAAGGATTCTTCAATATATGCAAATCAATCAATGTGATACACCATATTAACAAATTGAAGAATAAAAACCATATGATCATCTCAGTAGATGCGGAAAAAGCTTTTGACAAAATTCAACACCCATTTATGATAAAAACTCTCCAGAAAGCGGGCATAGAGGGAACCTACCTCCACATAATAAAGGTCATATGTGACAAACCCACAGAAAACATCATTCTCAATGGTGAAAAACTGAAAGCCTTTCCTCTAAAATCAGGAACAAGACAAGGATGTCCACTCTCACCACTATTATTCAACATAGTTTTGGAAGTCCTAGCCACGGCAATCAGAGAAGAAAAAGAAACAAAAAGAATACAAATTGGAAAAGAAGAAGTAAAACTGTCACTGTTTGCAGATGACATGATACTATACATAGAGAATCCTAAAGATGCCACCAGAAAACTACTCGAGCTAATCAATGAATTTGGTAAAGTTGCAGGATACACAATTGATGCACAGAAATCTCTTGTATTCCTATACACTAATGATGAAAAATCTGAAAGAGAAATTAAGGAAGCACTCCCATTTACCATTGCAACAAAAAGAATAAAATACCTAGGAATAAACCTACCTAGGGAGACAAAAGACCTGTATGCAGAAAACTATAAGTCACTGATGAAAGAAATTAAAGATGATATGAACAGATGGAGAGATATACCACGTTCTTGGATTGGAAGAATCAATATTGTGAAAATGACTATACTACCCAAAGCAATCTACAGATTCAATGCAATCCCTATCAAATTACCAACGGCATTTTTTACAGAACTAGAACAAAAAATCTTAAAATTTGTATGGAGACACAAAAGACTCCGAATAGGCAAAGCAGTCTTGAGGGAAAAAAACGGAGCTGGAGGAATCAGACTCCCTGACTTCAGACTATACTACAAAGCTATAGTAATCAAGGGCTTCCCCGGTGTCGCAGTGGTTGAGAGTCTGCCTGCCGGTGCAGGGGACACAGGTTCGTGCCCCGGTCCAGGAGGATCCCACATGCCACGGAGTGGCTGGGCCCGTGAGCCATGACCACTGAGCCTGCGCGTCCAGAGCCTGTGCTCCACAATGGGAGAGGCCGCAGCAGTGAGAGGCCCACGTACCGCAAAAAAAAAAAAAAAGCTACTGTAATCAAGACAATATGGTTCTGGCACAAAAACAGAAATATAGATCAATGGAACAAGATAGAAAGCCCAGAGATAAACCCACGCACCTTTGGTCAACTAATCTATGACAAAGGAGCCAAGGATATACAATGGAAATAAGATAGTCTCTTCAATAAGTGGTGCTGGGAAAACTGGACAGCTACATGTAAAAAATGAAATTAGAACACTCCCTAACACCATACCCAAAAATAAACTCAGAATGGATTAGAGACCTAAATGTAAGACCAAACACTATAAAACTCTTAGAGGAAAACATGGGAAGAACACTCTTTGATGTAAATCACAGCAAGATCTTTTTGATCCAGCTCCTAGAGTAATGGAAATAAACCCAACAATAAACAAATGGGACCTAATGAAACTTAACAGCTTTTGCACAGCAAAGGAAACCATAAACAAGACGAAAAGACAACCCTCAGAATGGGAGAAAATATTTGCAAATGAATCAACAGACAAAGGATTAATATCCAAAATATATAAATGGCTCATGCAGCTCAATATTAAAAAAACAAACAACCCAATCCAAAAATGGGCAGAAGACCTAAACAGACATTTCTCCAAAGAAGACATACAGATGGCCAAGAAGCACATGAAAAGCTGCTCAACATCACTGATTATTAGAGAAATGCAAATCAAAACTACAATGAGGTATCACCTCACACCGGTTAGAATGGGCATCATCAGAAAATCTACAAACAATAAATGCTGGAGAGGGTGTCGAGAAAAGGGAACCCTCTTGCACTGTTGGTGGGAATGTAAACTGATACAGCCGTTATGGAGAACAGTATGGAGATTCCTTAAAAAACTAAAAATAGAATTACCATATGATCCAGCAATCCCACTACTGGGCATATACCCAGAGAAAACCATAATTCAAAAAGACACATGCACCCCAATGTTCACTGAAGCACTATTTACAATAACCAGATCAGGAAACAGCCTAAATGCCCATCGACAGACGAATGGATAAAGAAGATGTGGCACATATATACAGTGGAATATTACTCAGCCATAAAAAGGAACGAAATTGGGGCATTTGTTGAGACGTGGATGGATCTAGAGACTGTCATACAGAGTGAAATAAGTCAGAAAGAGAAAAACAAATATCGTATATTAACACGTATATGTGGAACCAGAAAAATGGTACAGATGAACTGGTTTGCAGGGCAGAAATTGAGACACAGATGTAGAGAACAAACTTATGGACACCTAAGGGGGAAAGCGGTGAGGGTTTGGGGGTGGTGGTGTGATGAATTGGGCGTTTGGGATTGACATGTATACACTGATGTGTATAAAATTGATGACTAATAAGAACCTGCTGTATAAAAAAATAAATAAAATAAAATTTTAAAATAAATAAATATTCACTTTCACTTGTTTTTGCATGTTAACTGGGACTCAGCTGATATACTCTGGGTTAGGCTGGGTTTGGTTATAACCTGCAGGTTGCATCCACATCGTCTTCAAGTGTCCCTCAACCTTTTTGGACCAGCTGCTAAATAAGGCATATGCTTTTCATGGCAAGAGACCAGACCCAACCACACAAGCACATATCGGGTTTCTGCCTGCATCATGTCCCCAACATGTGACTGGCTGAAGCAAGTCACCTCACCATGCTCAGTGTCAGAGGTGGTGGTGGTGATTCTTAGGTGGGAGGGAAAGTGAACTCTACTCTGTCTCCTAGTGATGCACTAGGGCCAGAGGTTTGACTATATTTGTTCCTCTCGTCATCCATTTGTTTTTTTTTGGGGGGGGGTATGTGAGAAATTTAAAACAGCTGCCATTATCCTATGAAAAACTAGAAGTTCTCTGTTTAAATCAACTTAATTTTTTAAAACTAAATTTATTAAATAGTAATATCCATTAAAAAATTTAATGTGTGACATATATTTGTCATATCATCACATATATATGAGTTTACACATCTATTAAAATTTTAAGAAAAAATTCCCTATACTGCATACAACCTTCTGATTTACCAACTTGGGCACATGTACAAAACTTTTGGA
Source organism: Tursiops truncatus (assembly GCF_011762595.2). NCBI lineage: Eukaryota > Metazoa > Chordata > Mammalia > Artiodactyla > Delphinidae > Tursiops > Tursiops truncatus. The sequence goes on along the minus strand of NC_047044.1, from coordinate 92,303,120 downwards.
AAAATACTGTCTTAACCTGTAGAGTTTCCCTAAATTGCTGATGTAGGTGTCCCTTGTCCTTTCCACCCATACAAGAAAGGTGTCTTCATCCGATGGATCTTAATAGCCTGGGTGATAGTCTAACCAAAAGTGGGAGTCCGGCTGCTCGCTGCTCGAAAGCCAATGAAGAGGCAAGTTTGGTGGAAAGGAAAGTTTGCTTTATTTTGGATGCCAGCAACTGGCTGGGGGCGGTGGGAGGTAGGGCGGACTCCTGTTCAAAGGCCAGCTTCCTACCACTGACAACCAGTGGGCAAGATCCTTTGTAGACGGAGGGAGGGGGCTACGTGCAGAAACAGTCATCTCTCACAGTCGTCTTGAAATTGGTCATCGGTGGTCTGCCCAGCACCCTCTTGATTATTTCAGGTACAGTTAGTCTTCAGTTCCAGGGTTGGTTTGTTTCCATTTCTTAGAGGCAAATTCTCGGAGTTGTGGCAGCTTATGTCATGGCTACAGTCTGGTCATCATGTAGTTAACTTCTTCCACCTGGTGAGGGTTTCAGTATCGACAAGACAGCTCCCAGGATATGGCTCAGAACATTATCTATAGTCCTTGAGAAGGAACTGAAAGTCCTTGAGTACGCTTAATGACTAAACTATTATTATTTAGTCTTGTTGGACAGTTTTCCTTTGTTTCTGCGTTTGCTCACTTCTCTGATTAAATGTATTCTTCGTCCACAGACAAAAGGCAGACAGAGGACATGTGTGTGTGTGTGGGGGGGGGGGCGAGGACCATAGAGTCCCGTTCGCTTCAATAGGTTTGACTACTGCACTTGGCATGCAATAATAACCAACACTTACACAGCACTCACCACGTCATAGAGGTGCTCCAAGTGCTTTATACATTAGCTAATATATCCTCACAGCAACCCTCCAAAATTGGTACTATTATTATCCCCACTTTACAGATAAAGTAACCGAGGCACAGGGCATATAAGCAGTTTGCCCAGAGTCACAGATTGAACAAGTCGCTAAGCCCAGATTCAGACCCAGGCAGTATGGTTCCAGAATCCACGTTCTTAACGACTTGGATGTTCTACCTCTCATGGCAGGTGCTCAGTAAGCGTTTGTTGAGTGAATGGTTGCACAAAATCCCCTACATGGTTGAGCAGAAAAAAACAAATTTAGGGCCACTGGATGGCGCTCAGATTTACAGGACCCCTTATAGCACAGACCACCTCTGCAATGTTAGGACCTGCTGTTTGTTTCATAAATGGATATCAAACAGCCCTGTCCCCCAACCAGCTATTAAAGCAGTACTCTATTTAAAAAGAACTAAATGCAATGTGCTATTTGCTTGGTACTTTGCCTGCAGACAGGCATTAACTCGCCACTAGACAGAAGTGAACCTCCTTTTCCTCACTGCTTTGCAGCCTCCTTGCTAAAACAGTATCAGACGCTCCTGTGAGAGATTGATGTGTGTCCTGAATGGGTTAAGAGCCCCGGGCACCATCCTAAGGTGCTCTTAATAACAGCTGATCTCTTTTCTTTTTCCTTTCCCCCTGGAGGCAAACATTGACTCAGCTGGCTCCTAGAATTTATGTGTGCTTAAAATAAATTAACTAGAACCAAAGGGCCTTTCTGAGGTGACGGTACTAGTCTGGAGTGCCCTGAAGACAGTAATCCATTTCAATTCCAATATCTCTGCCTTTTGGGCAACATGATGGGAGCCCACAGTGTTTGCCGGGTCTCGGGGCAAGCACCGGGCAGGCTTCTGGAGCTGGAAGTCCCTTATACTTTGAGGCCTTGATATAGATTTCTCTGTCTGCTCGCCTGGATGTAATTGGGAGGGGCACCTGAGCAAGAAAGAGTAATGGGACCTTTCAGGGCTGTATAAACAATCATGTCCTCTCTGAATTTGTAGGTTGAGTGATGATGCAAATTAGGGCTTTGGCTTATTCTTCAGGGTGAAGTACCCAGACCTTGAGTTACCTTGAGAATATTTCATCATTATTTCTTCATACCCAGTAAGAGCTCTGCACTGTCCCCCTTCTTAATTAAGGAATCCTTACGTCCTTGTAATAAAATTTCACCCTGTGCTCTCATCTCCTATCCCACACTTCAACTCTGTCTCCTCCCTCCTCAGTGACGGTAAAGAATCAAAGAACATCCCAGCCTGACCAAAAGCCATACAAAATAATTTACTTAGCATCCAGTTAATAAGTATTTACTGAGCATCTTCTAGATATTGGGAGAGTCTTAGCAGAGCCCTACTGCTCCATGCTAAGTCCTGGGAGAGTAGACAAAAAAGGGAAACCTGGATTTCATTTTTGGTCCAGCTCTGTGACCTGGGTAAATTAACCTCTGGGTTGCTTCATCGGCAGGTTTGGGATTACAATGTTTATATTGTGAGTTTTAAAAGAAATACTTTATGTATGATGTGTCACATAGTGTTCCCTTTAATAAAAGCTCAACAGGGACTTGCCTGGTGGTCCAGTGGTTAAGACTCAGTGCTCCCAATGCAGGGGGCCCAGGTTCGATCCCTGGTCAGGGAACTAGATCCCGAATGCCACAACTAAGAGCTCAGCAAATGCTGGTACTACTCCATCCCCTTTCCCCCCTCCTCCCCAGGAACAGAGGAAACAAAGATAACTACGATACAGCCTTTCTTCTTGAGAGGCGCATAGTTCAGTGGGGAAATAGTTTGTAAAGAGATAAACTCTAATAAAAGGTCTACAGAGGATGAACAACATGCTGTGGGAGCCCAGAGGAGGAAGCAACTGATTTTCTAACAAAATGAAAGCTGGGGAGGCTTTACTGGTAGGATAGCTCAGCTTCTTTATTTTACAGGTGAGAACACTCATTCCCAGAGAGGTCATGTGACTTGTTCGAGGTCATGTGACTTTTTCAAGGTCATGGTGCATTCGTGGGAGAGCTGAGAGTAAAACTCAGGCCTCCAGATCCCCAGCTTGGGGCTTAGGTCACACAGACTATGAGGCAGTCATTGAGACAGGAAAGAATAAAGGTATCTTACTAAACAGAAAAGTGCAAAGCTGGATTTTGAGTAGATGGGTCTAGAAGCTGGAAGAGGGCTCTAGAGCGAGGGAACCGAGGACTCATCTCATGCTGGACAGAGTGCCTACTCTGTAATTGGAAACTTGAGTACAGTTCATGCTTTGATGATATCCGTGCTCTCTCAGAAAGTAGGTTTATTGTCCCGGAAGCCAGACCTGAGAGTGAATTCTGCAGGACAGCCTAAGGCAGGGCACAGTAGAGAAAAAGAAGCAGGAGGAGGATGGTGTATGTCCTTGACGTTGGAACCACCGCAAAGGTCCTCAAGAATCTTGGTGTTGAACAGAAACCTGCAACTGAAACTAAACCATATTTAAATCTGGAGCAAAAGCTTCATTTCTTCTAGACCCAAGTTATGGTTCTGGATTATGCAGATGTTTAACGAATTTTAAAAATTAAATTGTAAATTAATTAATTAAAATTAAATTTTAAATTGTAATTTTAAGAATTTACAAATTTTTCATGTCTATAGAATTGTCTTCAGAGACCCTGACCCAAGACCTGAAACTTATCGTCCACTCCTCCCTGCCACCCTCACTGGGTGGCCCTAGGAGCTCCCCAAGTCCCTCGGCAGGAGGGGAGGGAGAAGTTGATGTGTGTGTTCATGTTGTTACAAGTGGCTTCGGGATTAGCCTGAGCCATTAAGGAGCAGTTTACCTAAATCATCCCTAGCCCACCAATGTTTCAATTGCATTGCATGTTTTAAACTCTAGAGCAAAATAGGAAAAGCAGCCTAATGACTTGGGTGTTGGAAAATGGAGAAAGAAAGAGAAATAATCACCCACTTCACTCCTCATCTCCTGCCTCTGGTTCCAGTATGAGATCGTATTTACACTTCAGGTGATCTAAGGAGGATGTAGTCCCCATTTTTATTTTGTAGGGGAAAGAAGATCAGAAGTGATTTGAGCCTCAAAGCAGCAATAAAACGGAGCTGTATTTCCCGGCATCCTAAGTCCCTGGCAGGTGGGTGGCAATCTTAGGGGGTCTCCACTCTCCCTGCCTTCTTCCCCTCTGTCCTCCCCCCCCCACCAAACAGAGCAGAGGTTCTTGTCAGAATGGAGGACTATTTTCTTTCTAAGATTTCTTTCTTCTTAAGGTCAGGTCAGAGTCTAATTATTATCATTGGCCAATCAATTTATCTTATTTTAAAAGTTGGTGTTTAAGAGCAGAAATAAAGTTATTTTTCTGGCTAGGTTTGATGACCCTTAGAAGATTTTCTCTTATTTTGAGTCTATATTAAGTCAAAATATACTCATTCTCTGAGTTTCGGGTACTGTATGAATATGACTTTTGTTTCCTTATTCTAAGGGGGTTGGAAACAAACTAAAACAATTATCCTTTAGGGAAAATGGTCAGTGTTTAAGCCCACATCTAATTTCCAGTTCCTCATCTCCCAAGGCTCCGTAATTACAGTGAGAACTTTAAGGACTCTCCTGTGTATCTATTTGTTCTTTGGGCTTAAATTGCCTTCCTCAGCAAGAAAGCAAATTGGGCACGACTATCAGCGTTCGTCACCTCTCGGCATCCAACTGCACTTCCGATGGGCCGTCCATGGCTTTTTAAAAATTTATTTATTTTTAACATCTTTATTGGAGTACAATTGCTTTATAATGGCGTGTTAGTTTCTGCTGTATAACAAAGTGAATCAGCTATACATATACACATATCCCCATATCTCCTCCCTCTTGCGTCTCCCTCCCACCCTCCCTATCCACACCAACCATGGCTTTTTCTTTTTTTTTAACTTTTTAATATGGGAATTTTCAAATACGTATACAAAAGTAGAGAGAATGATGAACCCACATACCCATCGCCCAACTTTAACAGTTATCCTTTTTAAAACCCTCTCTCCTCTCTTCCCAGCATCCCCACTGCTGCCAAGAAAAGTGCGGCCAGGTCCGGGGCTGTTGCCTTTCCAAAGCTCTTAGGACATTCATAGAGCGGAGGTTGTGATACCCAATGTCATCCAATGTGATGGCCCAAAGTGGGAACCTTTCAGCCTTGCCTCCCACTCCCATAAGGCTGGCAGCCTTCGGTGTCTACGCAGATTGTAAGTGAGCCAGAGGAGTTCGCACGCCCCCTAATTTGTCATCACCTTGGAGCAGTCAGAACGGATAGGCCATGTGAGTGCAGTATTTGCATAAGCAGGGTGCCAGGGTGCAGGAGGTGGACGGTGCCATTGAGGACTTTGGCAGCCACCCGCCCTTCCCGGCAGAGCTCTGCGGCTACAGGATAGGGATGAGAATCCTCCCTCAAATTTCCCGCTGGGAGAAGGAAAGCTCGATGGAGAAAAGGTAGAGAAAGTTTGTGTTTTAAAGCTGGCTAATGCTAAATCATGGAGGAGCTCTTTGGGAATCCTTTTTTTTTTTTTTTTTTTTTTGTGGTATGCGGGCCTCTCACTGCTGTGGCCTCTCCCGTTGCGGAGCACAGGCTCCAGACGTGCAGGCTCAGCAGCCATGGCTCACGGGCCTAGCCGCTCCGTGGCATGTGGGGTCTTCCCGGACCGGGGCACGAACCCGCGTTCCCTGCATCAGCAGGCGGACTCTCAACCACTGCGCCACCAGGGAAGCCCTGGGAATCCTTTTTGATCTACATAAATGACAGAGCTGCCACGTGAGCCATGTAACTAACACCGGTCACAGGGCACCTGCTGGCACTGACACTTCCCTTTAGTTTCTCATTTGCAGCCTTCTCTGCAGTCCCCAGCCCTGTCCACTCCCAGCAATTCTTCCTTCTGGTCTTGGTGGGTCTTGAGAGGAGCTGGCAGGGTCAAGCAGAACGTGTCTGACTAAGAGCACACAGACTGTCCCGGGGGATGGTTCCTGATGCCCAGCTCTATTGCTGCAAATGAACAGGAGGTTGTACTTTCCTGAGGCCTGGACGTGGCGCGAGCATCCAAGGGAACATCAAACTACTAGAGGAAAAAGGAGAAAAGGGTGATATCGGGGCATTTTGTTTGCATCAGGCAAGAGGTGAAGGCCTGGAGAAAATGCTGCCCTTTGATTGTGCGGAGAGATACGAACAATCCGTATGGAAATGGCACCAACAAGGCGATGGTTTTTCACGTTGTTTTCTTACTTCAGTTGCTACAAAGGTCAGTGGAACCCAGACGTTTGGCGGTGGCTCCTCTCAGATGAGAGTAAGAGCCCAGGGGAAGGGCGTGGGTTCTGACCTCGTTTTCCTTCGGACTGCCTAAGCCACCACTGGGGGGTTTTAACATCTCAGTTTCTGCATCTGGAAAACAAAGGGGCGGATGGCAATGAGTTGGGTGGTTTTCCACTCTCCTCCCAGTAGGAGCAGAGAGCTCTTTCAAACTTCGCCCTTCCACTCCCCGCTGTGTGTTTTCACTGGTTTCTTTGTTTTTGTCACTTAGTTCCCTCAACGCCACCCTCCTGTAGTAAGATGATCCTGTAGTAAGACGGGTTGTTCCACCCTGTCTCTTCCACCCCGTGGACCTGGTCCTGTGATGAGGTGAAGCAGGTCATTGCCTCACCCGTGTGATTTAGTGGGGGTTGTGTGTGTTGGGAGAAACGAAGACCATGTCTTTCCCCAAATGCCGCATCAGTGCCTAAAATTTTGCCATTGCTTGCTCGTCCCTTCCTCTCCAAGATCATTTGTTAAAATATCAGGAACCTTGAGAGCGATCATATAGGTCTAACCAGTCATTGACTCTTTAAAGTATATACCTCTTTCCTGACAGCAAGTTTCCTGATAGGAGGGTAGGGGGAGACTGGGGCCACGGATGGCTGTTCATCTGGTGGCCTGAGTGCGGACACAGTGACGTGTTCTCACACCCAGTTCTAAAGCTAAATTGCCCTGCTGAGGAAACGGACAGCCCTTTGTCACCCCGAACTGGGCGCAACCAGAGCTCCATGTTTGTGGGAGTGAAATCTGAAGCCAGAGTTGTGGAGCTCAGCTCTTAGCAGCTGTTTTCGGGGCTTGGGATTCAAAGAATGTTAACTTAAATGTACCTTATCAGTAGTTGCTTGATACAAAGGAAAAAAAAAAATCCCAGAAAATTTCCTTCAACTATCCCTAAGGTGACTCTGGTCCAATGAAAGCGAGGCCTCCAGAAATCCCAAGCTTATAGGTAATAGGGCCTGCCCTCCCATGGCCGTGTAGTTTATGAGGAGAACATCATTTTAATTTGCATTGCTCTCGTCCCCGCTCTTGTATTCTAATACCCAGTAGCACGATAAGGAGAAAGGAACTAATTTCCAAATATTAACAGAGTTGTTCAAGGGACCTGCATTTTCTGATGCTGCACATCTTTTTCAGAAACCTTGCCTGTGGCTGACAGCCTGCTTGGCACACTCCTGCTGAAGTCCTTTGGTGATGAAGGGCAGGCCTGACAAATGACCAGATTCCAGGTAGGCCAGTGAGGGCAACAGTCTGCGACCTGGGGGAGATTGAGGCCTTAGAAGGGCTTCCGCGGATGAATGTATCCAGTCTAGGAGGGAGGGGGGCAGCCAAAGAGAGCCACCTAGGGAAAGCAGATTGAAAGCAGCTTTGAAAAATTCTTTTTTTCTTCTTTATTTAAAAAATCTTTTTAGTTTGCTAATTGAAGTAGAGTTGATTTACAATATTGTGTTAGTTTCAGCAAAATGATTCAGTATTTTCTTTTCAGGTTCTTTTCCGTTATCGGTTATTATAAAATATTGAATAGAGTTCCCTGTGCTATACAGTAACTCCTTGTTGCTTATTTATTTTATGCATAGTAGTGTGTATCTGTTAATCCCATAGTCCTAATTTATCCCTTCACCCTCCCCCTCCTCTTTGGTAACCATGTTTTCTATGTCTGTGAGTCTGTTTCTGTTTTGTAACTAAGTTCATTTGTATCATATCTTAGATTCCACATATAAGTGATATCATATGATATTTGTCTTTGTCTGACTTACTTCACTTAATATGATAATCTCTAGGTCCATCCATGTTGCTGCAAATGTCATTATTTCATCTTTTTAATGGCTATGTAATATTCCACTGTATATATATGTACCACATCTTCTTTATCCATTCATCTGTCAATGGACTTGTAGGTTGCTTCCATGTCTTAGCTACTGTAAATAGTGCTGCAATGAACACTGGGGTGCATGTATCTGTTTGCATTAGAGTTTTCATCTTTTTTGGGTATATGTCCAGGAGTGGGATTTCTGGATCATATGGTAGCTCTATTTTCAGTTTTTTAAGGAACCTCCATACTGTTTCCTATAGTGGAAACTATACATTCCCACCAACAGCATAGGAGGGTTCCCTTTGAAGAATTCTGAAATAAGGATATGGAATAATGCTGGTCACCTCCACATCCCCACATAGAAACCCGCTTAATTAAAAAAGCTGGGCTTATTAGGAGATGTTGAGTGCCAGCCTCCTAGGTATTAAGCACTTTTCTGTGTATAATATGATGGAAACTACCACTGATTTCTGACCAAGCCCAGGGTGATAGAATTTTAGCTGAGAGGTCATTATTCAGCCAAGGACTAATTTCTGGCTCCTTCTGGAACCAGGTGTGGCCATATGACAAAGCTCTCATCTATAGACTGTGAATGGAAGTGATGTGAGCTCCTTCTGGAACCAGGTGTGGCCATATGACAAAGCTCTCATCTATAGACTGTGAGTGGAAGTGATGTGAGCTCTTTTCAGACCTGGCCATAGACCTTGTTCATGAGCTCGTGCCTACCACCATCCTCCTTGACTGCTGGGACGGCAATCCCCCAGTAGCCATTGGAGCCATGAGTTGAAGGTGACAGAGCCACCCTCTGTCTGGACCCCTCAAAAGAATGCTTGGAGCACAGCGCTCCCCAACTGCCCGCTCTAGGCTACTAACATGAAAAGGAAAAAACTTCTATTATCCTTGGGCCCTTGCATTTTGGGGTTCATCCATTGTAGCAATTTAGACCACACTGTCCTAGTCCACTTGGCCTGCTATAACAAAATACTATAGACTGGGTAGCTTATAACAGAAATTTCTTACAGTTCTAGGGACTGGGAAATCCATGGTCAAGGAGACAGCAGATTCACTGTCTGGTTCTTAGACTGTTACCTTTTCACTGTGTCCTCATATAGCAGAAAGGGCTAGGGAGCTCTGTGGGGTCTTTTTTATAAGAACACTAATGCCATTCATGAGGATTCTGCCCTTACCACATAAGGACCTCCCAAAGGCCCCACCTCCTAATTCCATCACCTGGGGGGTTAGGCTTTCAACCTATGAGTGTTGAGGGACACAAACATTCAGCCCATTGCACTGCTTAATATATACAACAACTGTGGAAAGTAGGTGATGTCACTGTTTTATAGGTTAAGAATTTGCAACTCTGAGAATTTAAGGGATTTGTTTATTTACCCAAAGTCATGTGGATTTGATTTGAATGTGGAATCATGATTTGGACTGGAGTCTGTCTGGTTGAAACCTGTAGCTCCTCAAAGTTCAGGCCTCCAGAGAAAAAGAGGGAGGAACAGATGGTTTGGTGTCTGATTCAGTTGGGATGTCCACTAACTCAAGCCCACATTCACACCACTCTTCCTGCAGCTCCAGCTGCTGTCCCCCTGAACTTCATGTTGGAAGAATGTGAGAACTGGAAGGGGCCTCGGTAATCACCAAGCTCAGTGGTTTTCAAATTTCATTTTGGCAACAGAAACCCTTCTCGTGAAATCTCATTCGGAAGCCCTGTGAGTGGAACAGGTCAAAGCGGAGCTTGTATCTTTGAAGCGGGGGTCTGCTCACCTCTTACCCACATAGCCCCTGGAGGCTTCCTCAAAGCGGGTCAGAGAACCACTGATTGGGTCCAGCCCTTCATTTCACAGGTAAGGAAACAGCGGAGTACTACGTGTCTTCATCAGGGTAACATAGATGGTAAATGGCAGGGCAGGGACAGAAACCCAGGCTCCTCGTGTTCATATTTAGAAATCTTTCCATTGCACTGGGTGGGCTTCTTCTTTTGAGATATCAGCCCTTGACCCCGATCCAAGATGCCCAGCCTCTTTATTCAGTAAGGACAGAATGGCAGAGAGTCAGAGTTAAGCGTTGTATTCGTTTTGTTCCTGGGTCACAAATTACCGCTAACTCCATGGCTTAAACAGTACCCATTTATTATCTCAGTGCTCTACAGGCCAGGTGAGCTCAGCTGAGCTCTCGGCTCACAAGGCTGAAGTCACGGTGTTGTCTGGGTTGGACTGTTGTCTGGAGGCTTTGGGGAATTATCCACTTTGAAGCTCATTTATGTTGTTGGTGGAATTCAGTTCCTTGTGGTTGCACGACTGAAGTCTCTGTCCTCCTGCTGGCTGTTGGCCGTTGGTCACTCTTAGCTTCTGGAGGCCACTCTCTTCAGGTCATTCCCTGTGGCTCCCTCCGTCTTAGCAACAAAGAACCTCCCTCACATCAAATCCCTCTTACATGTCACTTCTCTCTCACTTCCCCTTCTGCCACCAGCCAGAGGAAGCTTTCTGCTTTAAACTGCTCATGTGATTAAGTTCTGTCCATTTGGATAACCTCCCTGTCTCAGAGTCACCTGATGAGTATCCTTAAGTACATCCGCTAATCCCTTTTGACGTGCACAGTAGCATCATCTCGGGAGTGACACCAAGGGGTGAAGGTCATGGGCCATCTTAGAAATCTGCTTCCCATGCTAACTGTAGCTCACATTATCTTCCTTCGGGGCCTCACCTGTAACACGATTTACCTCTGTGACCTCCTAACAACATTTTGCCAAATTCTCTTTCCTCTCCTGGGGAGAGAAAACAGCCTAGTTAGGTTGGTTTTTCTTTAACATTGTCTGTAGGGCCAGGGCAGGTAGTAAGATCTGCAGAGTGTGTTCCCAGCATGGGCAGCTCTGACAGGGTGAGCTCAGCACCTGTATTTCTGGCTACATGCAGGAAGGCGGGTGGCAAGCCTGGGATCTTGGGAACATCAGAAGGGGATAGGGCCTCCCTTCCTCTGGTGCTTGTCATAGAATGATGCACACCACAATCTCCTCCCTTTATAGATTATTCCAGAGGGGAGACAGGATTTAACCAAAGTTTGTAGGACTAGCCAGAGCTCCTAGTTCAATGTTGTTTCTGCTGCTCTAGGTCAATACTAGGGTCAGCTGTTTTCTTTGCCAGTTCTTTGCTCTGGCCTCTAGGGGATCTCTATGAAAAGCCTTGCATAGTGTCTTCAGTTTGTTTCCTGCCCTCTAGTCTAGCAGGTAGGATTGCTGGTCGCCTTATCCAGGCCCAAGAAGCATGGGAAATTGCATATTCCAAGTATCATGCTGGCCGATTCTTTTTTTTTTTTAATTTATTTATTAATTTAGGCTGCTCCAGGTCTTAGCTGCCACGTGCTGGATCTTCGTTGCAGCATGCCTGATCCTTTAGTTGTGGTAAACGGACTTCCTAGTTGCGGCATGCATGTGGGATCTAGTTCCCTGACCAGGGATCAAACCCGGTCTCCCTGCATTGGGAGCATGGAGTCTTACCCACTGGACCACCAGGGAGGTCCCATGCTGGCCGATTCTGACAGAGCATTCCAGAGAAACTATCTGCCGTCAGTTGCAGAAGAAAACTGAGGTGAGAAAGACAGGCGGGGCTGGAAAGAAGATGCCAAGAGCAGGAGGTGGTATGCTTAAGCTCCTGGGTTTCTAGTTTTTCTGTGGCAATGAGTTTGCAACATGACTTTGGAGGACTAGACCAAGGTCTGGGCGTGATACTGGAGGCTCCAAGGCTTGTGTCAGGGGCGGCAGGGGAGGGATGGTTGCAGGAACTGAAAAGTCTGGTGGGTATGAGATAGGATAGTTCATGCTTTAAGGAACATCTACATTTGTGTTTTTTATTTTTTCAGAAGTGAGGATTAAAAGAATAAAGGATAGAGGAAATGAAGGGAAGAATAGAGCCATCAGAGGTGATGATATTGAAGTCTGATGCTGACCCAATTCTGATGCTGACCCAGAGAAAATTTCACCTGCTTGCATTTCCACTGACCAACTAAATAAAGGGCTGGTTAAGAAGCTTCGAGGGACTTCCCTGGTGGCGCAGTGGTTAAGACTCTTCACTCCCAGTGCAGGGGGCCCGGGTTCGATCCCTGGTCAGGGAAATAGATCCTGCATGCCGCCACGAAGAGTTTGCATGCCACAACTAAGGAGTTCACGTGCCACAACTAAGGAGCCCGTGAGCTGCAACTAAAAAAAAGGAGCCTGCCTGCCACAACTAAGGAGCCCACGTGCCACAACTAAGAAGCTGGTGAGCCACAACTAAGGAGCTGGCCTGCCACAACTAAGACCCGACGCAACCAAATAAATAAATAGATAAATAAATAAATATTTAAAAAAAAAAAGAAGAAGCTTTGAGACTACTTCTCTTCCAATCACCACTGGAAAATACACATGAGTCTCCCTCCCATTAGAGACACATGCTACCAGGGATATCCAAGTTCTGCTGGGGAGGAATTTGGCTCTAAAAAGTCAGATCTTTTTCGAGCTGGTCCCATAAACCACAGGCACAGGCCCCACGCAGAGCCTTCCTCTGGGCCTTTTAGATTGTGTCAGGTCCTAGGGTTGGCAACACCATCACCTCCACCAAATGACTCTGCAAGTTCCAAATCTCCGAAAACAAAGGTCTTGGGAGGAAAAAAGTGGCAGAGAGATGGAAACGGACCAGGACCCAAGGGCAGATGCTGGAGGAGGTGCTGCAATAGCATCCTTTGTGAATCCTGTCCAGGTTCTCTGAATATGCCCTTGAGTTGGGGCTGTGGGTGCAGTGGAATAAAGACAATTCACAGTTATTGTCTTGGGAGAGGGCAAGGACCTCTCCCAATAAGGACCCTCTTATTGCAACAAAGTCTCCAGACTCCTGGCTGGAAGCTGTCCTAGGCCCACGTCTTTCCCTTTGCAATCCAAGGTCCTTCCACCAGGCTGGGCTTCTGGAGAGCATCATCTAGACCCGGGCACCCCAGGCCAGGACAGTGGGGAGGGGCGGGCTCTGGTGCTGTTGGGGACCTTCACCGCTGGCTTCAGTCATCTCTCCCAGCTCTGCTCTTCCCTTTGAAGGGATGCAGTTGACAAGCGGGTCTATTAGAGCCTTAACTGAATCGTCAGCACACCAGCCATTAGCGGCTGCTGATGAGGGAATCCAGAGGACTACAGCATCAATTATCAAGTTTGACTTCTGAACGTGGCTCTGCCAACAGTGGGCTCTCATGAGAGTCTTTAGAAAATGTGATGGAGGCAGGGAGGAGAGGCATGTGCCCATGGTGTGGCTATGCCCAGGACAGGCTCTTATGGGGCCTGCTCTATGTGGCTACAGGTCCCGGGGCAGCCAGTGCATCGGAGACAGAAGAGCGTCCCACTCACAGGCCTGCGTGCCTCTCTCCCAGACCTTTACACCTTCCTGAAAATGCATATGCTTCTTTGCCTCCCACAGCTGTTTCCTCTGTAAGTCTTGCCATCTCATCCGTGGTCTTCCTTAATGCCTTCCGTCAAAATCATTCCCAAGTTTCCCATCATCCACATCCATCCTAACAGTCACCGAGTCCTTGGAATGCCAACTGGTTAATATCTCTCTGGACTCCTCTTCCTTTCCTTCTCCTACTACTTTAGTTCAAGCCCTCATCATCACCATGGAAATGGTCACGTAGGGAAATTGGTCTCTCCATCTCCAGTTCATCTCCTCACCTATGTCCAAATCATTCTCTTCCTAAAAAGCAAATTTGATTGTCACTTCCCAAAACCCTTCAGGGATCCTTATAGCTTACAGGAGAAAGCATGATTCTTCAGCAGAGCATTATAGGACCTCCATGATCTTGGATCCTTGCATCTCACCCTCATAGTCCCTCATTCTCTGCTTTTCAAATCTAGCTGGAGCCACAGCGCACTGCCTGCCCTTCCCTAAAGTACCAAAATGTTGGGATCATCATCTTACTTTGCACATGTGTCTACCTGGAGTGCCTTCCCCCACTGGATCACATGGGAAACTTGTACCTGTCTATTAAGTCTCATGTAAGAACTCTTCCTAATTCACCCCTTCTTTCCCGGGAGCCCTGTACGTATTTTTCTCCTAGCACCTAATCACACTACAATTATGATTATTTATTTGTCTCCCCTACTGGACTTTGAGATCATTAAGGACATCAGCTTCAGTATTTATTTCTGGAAGCCTCGGGTCGAGCACACGTGTCTAGCGCATCAAAGACATTCAGTATGCTACCATTACTACAGTGTGTGCTTGACCAATGGATTAGAATACGGACGATGTTGCTTCCAGTTCCTTTCATGGATCTGTATTGATGTGCATTTTATTATTCTATGTGGGATTGTTAGTTGTTCACAGTCTAATTCTTTCAAACCCAAAGAGAAATGTTTTAGCTGTCAGAAATACCCACCCTCTACCCCAAGAGCTCAGCACATGACCTTGGGATCCTTGAATATTTATGGAATTGAACTAAAATCTGCAAGTGTTAATTGAGCCTCTTGTTCTACTGAGGCCCTAGAAGGAGGTGCTTGGGGAAAATGTCAGACGGTAATAACCTATATGGGAAGAGAATCTGGAAAAAAAAAAGGATATATGTCTATGTGTAACTGAATCACTTTGCTGTACACCTGCAACTAACACAACATTGTAAATCAACTATACTCTATTATAAAATAAAAATTAAATAAAAAAAATTTTTAAAAGCCTAGGGGGTGGGGCAGGGATAAATTAGGAGTTGGGGATTAACAGATACACACTACTGTATATAAAATAGATAAACAACAAGGACCTACTATATTACAAGTTATATTTAATAGCTTGTAGTAACCTATAATGGAAAAGAATCTGAAAAAGTATATATATATATGTATATATATATATGCACATGTATAAGTAACTGAATAACTTTGCTATACACCTGAAACTATATACACCTGAAACTAACACAACATTGTAAATCAACTATTCTTCACTAATAAAGCAAAACAAAACAAAACAGAACCCCACAGCTGTCACAACAGCCTCAGATGGTGTGTAGCCCTGTGCCCAGCCTACGTATGAGAAAACCGAATCCCATGGAAAATAGGAAGGGCTCATACCACGCTGCCTGCTGCCAGGGCTCCAGACTCCCACCTGCAGTGACTACCGCACAGTAGCCATATGTGGTTAATGCAAATCAATCACTCCAACTGGGAGGGAAGCTCTTCCCGCTTCCTCCCATCCCCTCCATCTGCTAATGCTTTGCAATCCGGGGGATTGTCCACACCAAAGCCTGTCAGATGGACGAAATGAGATAACAACGCAGAGATTAAACTCTTGCCCGAAGGGGTAGCCTTTGTGCAGCCCAGAAGTCGCTTTGTTTGGGGACTTTTAAAATTGAATCACACAGTCTCAAAATGAGGACAGTTAAGCCCCATAAGAGAAGAGAATTGTTCAGGGTAGTCTTCCCGGTACCTAAAGAGATACCTTGCACACAGTAGGCACTTAATAAATATTTAAGAAAAATACTGCAAATGGTAGAAACAGGAGCATTTCAGCAGTGTTTAGAAGGCCATGCCCATTCTTATTCTTACACTTATACCAGGAACACCTATGAGGTGCTGAGCTGTTTTGCATACACTCAGCCCTGTTCTTGTCTCTTTCCTCCATCAGCCCAGAGGGGAAATTCATAGCACAGCCTGCGTGTCCTGCAGTGCGGGAGGCTGTGGGCTGTCCACTTCCTGCAGCAGCCTCTTCACCCTTAGTTCACTAAAAGGCAACATTTCAAAACAGGCATGGGACTGAGGTGAGCTGAAAGAGGCAGAAATTAATTGTCTCACTCATCTTATTACAGGCCTTGCTCTAAAGAAACTCATTCTGTCAGCTTTAAGTAAATGGGAGTCTAATTGCCTGTAAAAATACATGTGTGAACTTTCTCCTAAAATGTATTACATTAAATCATATATTTTGACCTCACCCTGGGTGAGTTTATCCAATTCTTTCCTGAAATGGATGAAACAATGTCCATATATTGATATTTAAATCATGCCCTGTGGATCCCAATCTCTTTTTAAGTGAAATTTTGGCTGAGATAATCACAGATGTGAATGCAGTTTTATGAAATAATACGGAGAGACCCCCTATGTCCTTTACCCAGTTCTCCCCAATGGTTAACGTCTTGCAAAACTATAGTACAATATTGCAACCAGAATATTGAAGTTGGTGAAATCCACAGATTTTGCTCAGATCTTCCTCATTTTCCTTTTACTCACTTTGGCATGCGTATTTAGTTCTCCACAATTTGATCCCACGTATAAGTTGTGTATCTACCACCATAATGGGATGGTGAGCTATACCATCACCGCAGGGATTTCTCATGTTCCCTTAATAACCACAGCCTACACCCTCCCCACACCCCCCTCCCCATTACATTTGCACGTTACATGACTCTCCATGGTCTTTCCCAATTTGATGGCTATAAGTACTCCATTTTAAGAATTTATCAATACCATGTTCACCCAATCCTCGATAGTTGAACATTTTTTAGATGTATCTATTTTTGTTGTTGGAAACTCTATATTCAGTTTGGCTTCAGAAACTCCTGAAAGGCCTTAATGGTCAGAAGCATCTTTCCTGGCCATCCTGAAATGTCCCCACTAGCATTCTGTCCCTATAGCTGGAGGCTTTGATTCCTGTTCTATGCAAACAACCCTGGAGGTTCTATCCATAACTTGTATATAAATGTGAAAGGAGGAGAGAAGTGAAAAGTTTTAATAAAGGGAAAAGGGTAAAGAGAGGGTGTGAATACAGGAGGATGGAGGTAAATTGGGGGATTTTAAGTGTAGGAACCTATCTTCATTGCAATTTGCCTGGCCCGAACCCCCACTGCTAATGAACTCGGATGATCTGACGTTCTCTGATCCAGGGCTCCGTTCGGCCTCTCTCCCAGCCCAGGTCCTGGTGTCAGTCTTTCCAGGCACAGGTGGAGTTTCTGCAGCTGACTCAGGCCTGGGAGGAGACCGTGCACAGGCTCCCCTGGCTCCTGTCCTAGGATCCCCAGCCAGCAGAGCCGGGCATGAAAGCCCCACACCAGTGACAGCACAGGGAGCAAGTGGCTGGCCCCCTGCACCACGCATCCTGGCAAGCTGGGAGTCTGGCTGGCATCACTCCCGGCTCATTTCTAAGAGCTCGCTAGCTAGATATTTACTGGGAGGGACCCTTGGCAAGAGGAGGAACCTGGGCAGAAATGGTGCCCAGGCCCATTCACCCACTGCGCTGTGGCAACTGAGGTGTATTGCCCTGATGGAGTTTGGTTTATGACACAACTTTAGCAAGCTTCTTCCTCAGGCTGTCCCTCACCCGGATGGCCAGGGGAAGAGGCGAGGCAACCCTTCCATCACCAGAGGCAGGATGGAATGCTTATTGTGTGTCCCTCACTCCGTAGCAAGGGAAATTTGATTTATTTTAGAGTTAATCCTTCACCCTCTGGCATCCTTTCAAGATGGGCCTTGAGCATAATTGCAGGATCTGGATAAAATGGAGAAGTCAAATTCAATTTATTCCATTAACATTTAAAAGACATCTAATTACAATAAAAACTGAAAAGCATTTAATGTGAATGGGACCATGGCTTTATCTTCTCTCTGTGTTTTCCCCACCAATCTCTCTCTCCCTACTGCCATTGGCCTGTTGGAACTTTGTTTCCTGGTTTTAAGGGTTCCCATGAGCCTCGGCCCCATTGTCACCTTGGCTGCAGCAGGGGGAAAGGAAGTGCTATGTCCTCTCACCGCCCTTTGTGCAGACCTAGATCCACTCATCCCTGTCTGCATGGTCATCGCATTGTCTGCTCTGCTGCACTTTACTTTTCGTATCTTATCCCGTCCCCTCTTCCCTTCAAGGGCCAGGGAGTAGGACAGATGGGATGCAGTCACATCTGCCTCTTTCAGCTGTCCCCTCGCCAAGCCCTCAGTCCGTGCTGGACTGTCCAGCACCCAGAGGAGACACACCCGCAGAGCACCACAAAGCGGGGGCAGCTAAGGGTGTGATTTTAGAAAAAGATAGTATATTTCATTTTTCTCCAAGGTCACCAAGGTAGACAAGAAAGACTAGCATTTGGTCAGATTTCTTCATACTTATTTTATGATTAGGTATTGCTCTTACTTTTAATTCTATATGGGATTGTGGGAGGCAGACAAATGGTCCCCCAAAGATGTGCGTGCCCTAATCTCGGAAACCGTAAATGTGCTATGTTATACGGTCAAGGGAAATTAAGGTGGCAAGTGGATTAAGGTTGCTAATGAGCTGCTTTATTTTATTTTATTTTTTAAAAAATATTTATTTATTTGGTTGCCCTGGGTCTTAGTTGCGGCAGGTGGGCTCCTCAGTTGCGGCTCACAGGCTCCTTAGTTGCGGCATGCAAACTCTTAGTTGCGGCATGCATGTGGGATCTAGTTCCCTGAGCAAGCATCGAACCCAGGTCCCCTGCATTGGGAGCACAGAGTCTTAATCACTGCGCCACCAGGGAAGTCCCATGAGCTGACTTTAAAATAGGAAGGTGACCCTGGATTATCCAGGGGCCCAATGTAACAAAAAGGGTTCCTAAAAGTGGAAGGGGGGGCAGAAGACAAAACCAAAGTGCTGTAATGTGAGAAGGGCTTTACCCGCTCTTGCTGGCTTTGAAGATGGAGGAAGGGGCCACGGTCCAAGGAACACAGACGGCCTCTAGAAGCTCGTGAGGGAAGGAAAAGGGTTCTGCACCGAGAAGCCTGCAGAAAGGAACACAGCCCAGCTGACACCTTGATTTTAGCCAGTGGGACCTATGTTGGACTCCAGATCTCCAGAACTGTGAGATCACAAATCTGTATTGTTTTATATCAATGAATGTGTGGGTGTTTGTTAAAGTTTGGAAACTAATCCAGGCCCTGCCTAGATTAGGGGAGGAGAAAGATGCTTGGAGCCACACCATCATCCCCAGCAAACATATTCATTCCCAAGCATCTTCCAGGTGAAAGGCAATGTGTTGGGGCCTGGTCCTTGCCTTACATAAACCCTAGAGGAGATGGCACAAAGCAGGTGCTCAGTGGGGCTCTGGAGAGGGAGTTTTTGGGATTTGCAGGCTGGAGCTAGTCCAGGGTCAACTTTAGTTGGGTAAACTCGGGAAAGGTATTTAATATCTCTGAATTCCCATTTCTCCACATTATAATGGATATAATAATAATATTAGGGTTGATATGAAGAATGAATGAGTTAATATTTGGAAAGCCCATATAACAGTGCCTGGCATGTGAGAAAGGCCATATAAGTGTTAGTTATCACTGGACTTTTAGGAAAGTCTTTAGGGGCAAAGCAGCCTTCAAGGAAGAAAAGTTAGAGAGAGAATAAAAATAACCAATATTTACCAACTCCTTCCTGTGGATCAGCAGTGCGGTAAGCATTTATCTTTATAACATTATGTGCAAGGATTAATCTTCGTTCCACCTTACAGGTGCACAAAGCTTAGAGAGCTAAATAGCCCAACAGTTGAGAGGCCGAGTAGGGATGCAAACCCAGATTCTTGTCCTTTCAGCCAGCACACTTCTACGACTGCTCGGAGGCGGGGATGAGCACATGTTGGAAGAAAATCGAGGCAGGCAGTTAGTTTAGTGGAAGCCGAAGGCTGGTATGAAGGAGGAACTCACTGGGACCAGGTTGGGAAGTCAGAGGGGCCAGACAGTGATGGCCTTGAACAGCAAGATGTTATTATTTAGGGAAGAGAAACAGATGGACTTGTAAGAACATGCATCTGGCAGGTGTGTCGGGGGGGATGGATTCAAGAGAAGGGGATCCAGATGTAGACAAAGCAGTTAGGGCATCATCCCAGATGCAGAGGTGCTGGGGTGGAGAAGATGTGAGGAACAGGTGAGTGAGGAAAGTAACACAAAGGAAGCACTCCCGCAGAATGGGAGAAAATATTTGCAAATGAAGCGACCGACAAGGGATTAATCTCCAAAATATACAAACAGCTCATGTAGCTTTATGTCAAAAAAAAAAAAAACCCAATCAAAAAATGGAAGATCTAAATAGACATTTCTCCAAAGAAGACACACAGAGGGGCAAAAATCACATGAAAATATGCTCAACATCACTAGTTATCAGAGAAATGCAAATCAAAACTACAACGAGGTATCACCTCATGCCGGTGAGAGTGTCCATCATCAAAAAGTCTACAAACAATAAATGCTGGAGAGGGTGTGGAGAAAAGGGAACCCTCATACACTGTTGGTGGGAATGTAAATTGGTGCAGCCACTATGGAGAACAGTATGGAGGTTTCTCAAAAAACTAAAAACAGAGCTACCATATGACCCAGCAACCCCACTCCTGGGCATATATCCAGAGAAAACCATAATCTGAAAGGATACATGTGCCCCAGTGTTCATTGCAGCACTGTTTACAATAGCCAAGACATGGAAGCACCTACATGTCCATTGACAGAGGAATGGATAAAGAAGACGTGGTACATATATACAATGGAATACTACTCAGCCATAAAAAAGAATGAAATAATGTCATTTGCAGCAACATGGATGGACCTAGAGATTCTCATACTGGGTGAAGTAGGTCAGACAGAGAAAGACAAACATCATATGGTATCACTTATATGTGGAATTTAAAAAAATGGTACAAATGAACTTATTTACAAAACAGAAATAGAGTTACAGGTGTAGAAAACAATCTTATGGTTACTGGGGAGAAAGGGGAGAGGGATAAATTGGGAGATTGAGATTGACATAAAGACCAATGATCCAGCTGCCTGGCCCCATCTGCCGCAGGAAGTGGGGAGCTCACCACCCCTGAGTCTCCCTTCTCTGCCCCACCTCCCTGCAGGTTATCCCCTGTCCCCTGCCACCCTACCCCGTTCTTTCTGGCGCGTTGGGAATTCAACCCAAGCGCATGCTCTCTGAACATTGAAACATCGCCCCAATCATCCTGCACGCAGCTGTCAGATCAGGATTAAGTGCAAAGGAACCGAAACAAGGAAACAAACAACCGAAACAAGAAAAGCAAATAACAGAGGAGGCTGCGGAAAAGCCTCCCTACCAGCCCAGTGATGAACAGAGAGCCCCCTTGGAGTTTACATCTCCCCTTCGTGCAGTTGCAGGTTCCGAGCCGACGTCACCCCGCCTGGCAGATCCCCATGGAACAAACCCACTGGACACCCGAGCTCTCTTGGTTGGACCGTCTTTGCAGCAGAGTAGGGGGCTCTGTAGGTGCCATGACACAGAGGGTGGCCGACAAATGTGGGATTTAAGGAAAACAACTTCCCAGAGGATTTTCTGATGATTTATTTAAAACATTCAGTCGCAGAGTCAATAACAGAAGCAAAAAAGAACAAAAAAGTGCAGGAGTTGATAAAGTCATTAGCCGGGGAGAGAGGATATCCCAGGGTGCAGGAGACATGATCGCCCGGATGGAGGCCGGAGTGGGTGGAGAACGGCACCCACACGCCCTCCACACAGCCCTGGGCACCAGGGAGCCCCGAGGAGCTGTTTCAAGCTTTTTGGCTTGGTCCACCCAGAGGCCTGGCCCCGAGGACTAAGGAGTCCCACGGAAAAGCAGAGCCAGTAGCCTGGAAGGCAGAGCAGGAGGGCTTAAGGCTGCAGTCGGTCAGGAGGTTTAGAAACTTGCAGGGGTTATTATGGAAGGAAAACCATTCCAGCTGGAAATCAGAGAGAATGCGAAATGGGTCAGAAGGTTCAAGAACATGTTTCAGCACATTTAGACCTTTGGCAGAGGACCACGGGGCCGCTTGCTTCCTACCAGTTCTTTTTTTTTTTTTCTCTTTTATTTATTTTATTTTTATTATTATTTTATTTTTATTATTATTATTTTTTTTGCGGCACGCGGACCTCTCACTGTTGTGGCCTCTCCTGTTGCGGAGCACAGGCTCCGGACGCGCAGGCTCAGCGGCCATGGCTCACGGGCCCAGCCGCTCTGCAGCATGTGGGATCTTCCCAGACCGGGACACGAACCCGTGTCCCCTGCATCGGCAGGCGGACTCTCAACCACTGCGCCACAAGGGAAGCCCTTATTTTTACTTTTATTATTTTTTTTACATCTTCATTGGAGTATAATTGCTTTACAATGGTGTGTTAGTTTCTGCTTTATTATTTTAATGAACCCAGTAGATCAAGACCTTTCCTGGAGGGGAGCTCAGTGTGAGTGGTGGACCTCAGAGAGCTGCCTGCTCGTTTGCCTTTATGCCGATTCTATTCTATTGCCTTTATGCCCCTCCAGCTCCCACTACTTTTCTGCCTTATTTCAGACTCTCGTCTTTTTCTCCTGCATTATTGAAACAGCCCCCTACATGGTCTCCCCACCTGTGTTCTCATCACCTTCCAGTCCTCCCCCCTCCCAACCTTCCAGACTGATGCTTAGCCATCCCAAATCCGATTGCCTCACACAGCTGCTTAAAATCCTCCCCGGCTCCCTGCTGCCCATGGACGTGTTCTCAGGTTTCCTTGATCACAAGACTCCCCTGAGACGGTTACCAGAATACAGATTCTTAGGCCGCCTTGAGATTCTAATTTAGCAGATCGGAGGCGGAGCTCCAGTATCTGTATCATCAATAAATATCCTAGTTGATTCTCACGATCAGGAACGTGTAGGAGACACTGTCTAGAGCTAACGCTGAACTCTCGCTCGTGTGAAAGGTCTGTGCTGGGCGGCTGTCTCTGCACCCTGACAGTTGAGCTGCATCTCTGAGCATCACTTGTTGGAGCCCAGCCAGACTGGGCTCTGGAACGGGGATCAAAAACTGAAGGCTGGTTCAGAATACCAACCACGGGGCAGTCCAAGCTCATTGTCAGGCAGACCACCCGACTCTGGGCTGGGAGAAGGCAGGTACATGGGCTTTGGAGAGATTTTTTTCTTTCCTTCTTTCTTACAAAAATGAGAGAAAAACAGACTGCAGGTAGACAGGGAAAAGCAGTTAAAAACCCATATTATATAAATAACTTGTGGTGTCCACTCTCTCCTGTTGTTCTGAGACAAACAGCTTAGTAAGTAAACTGAGGCAAGACAAACAAGATAGTAACAGCACTAAACGAGCTTGGCCGGGATTCTCCGAATTGCATGCATCTGAAATTTTCGAGCTCCGGATGATAGAACTGTGACGTCAGCAGTTTGCCTGAACGTCCTCCAGCGCTCCCTTTGGCTTCTTCTGCCTTGGTTGCCTCCCTCGGCTGCCTGATCACTGGGATCCAGACACTTAGGGCCGCTCACCACAGATTCCATTTCAGCTGCCCACCTGCCCCACTCTCACCCCTGCACCCATCTCTATTCTCATCCCTACACCCACCCCTCATTTCATACCCTGACCACTTGCTTCCAGATGGCAAACGATCTGATGAACTGATCTCTGCTGAGGTTTCAATGCCTGATAGTAACTATATATAAGGTTACATACATATGTAAACACTATATTCCTGAATATAGTGTTATAGAGCTTATGTTTTTACCGGTGAACTGCTGGGAGACAAACCTTTGCTAAAGGTTTAATTTATGGGTGTGAGACGTAGGAAAAGATTGTTATCATTTCCCACCTGTTGGCTTTAACCACTGTGCTCTAGCCCTGATCACTGTGCTGGCGCAGAGTAGGGACCTGATAACCTGGCTCCAGGGCTTAGACAACAGAAAGACTGCTCTCTGACACCTGGATTTTCTTGGACCACTAAGTGTTGATATAAGCATTGTTTTGGCAAAGAAGATTAAATATTCCGTAAGATGTTATGGAAAAACCCCGAATGAACTTTTTGGCCAACCCAATATCTATTTAACGAAAAGGGTATCATTTAACTTTTATCTCTCTCAAGATTTTTTATTTAAATAATTCCCCAATTTAAAAAAATCCATGTCAGACCGTGGCTTTCTGATTTGGTTTGCTGATTTAAGTCTTAATAAAATACTATTACTCCTATTCTGCCTCAAATAGAAGTGGCTTACAATAAGAGTTGTCCTCATCCCTGGTGAGTTTTTTTTTTTTTGTCTCCTGTGCAAGCAGTGTTCTCAGGCACAAACCCAACTTTCCAGCTGGGATCTTCCCCTGTGATCTGTTGGTATGTCAGGTTGGAGGGCTCTTCACTGTCTTGGATGGATAGACTCCATCTCACTCCCTGTATTACCTTCCTAGAGCTACCATAACAAAGTACCACAAATTGGGTGGTTTGAAACAATAGAAATGTATCTTCTCACACTTCCGGAGGCTGGAAATCTAAAATCAAGATGTCAACAGAGGCATGCTCTCTCCGAAGGCTCTGGGGAGACTCCTTTCTTACCTCTCCCAAGCTTCTGGTGGTTGCCAGAATGGCCTGACTTGTAGACGCGTTACTCCAAACTCTGCCTCTGTTTTCACAGGATATTCTCCCTGTGTGTTTGTGTCTCTGTTTTCTCCTCTTGTAAGGGTACCAGTCATCGAATTAGGGCCTGTTATAATCCAGTATGACGTCATCTGAACTAATTACATCTGCAAAGATCCTATTTCTAAATAAGCTTGCATTCTGAGGTTTTGGGTGGACATGAATTTGGGGGGCACACTCTTCAGCCTAACACACTCCCCTTGGCATTTCTGCCCTCACTTTCAAGTTCTATGCATAGTGAATCCATCTGAATACACATCCATCTCTTCCTGTTTTCCCCGACTCACTCCTCTTTGTTAATGGCCTTAAGGTATTTCCAAAGAGAGTAGAATGTTCTTATTCTGATTTTCCCAGGGCAGGGGCTGGAAACCCTTTGGCCAAAGACAGCTGGGGCAGAGAGTGGTCGGTGCTTCAGGAAACGGGTTCCTCACCAGCCTGCCCACAAAAGTTGACTGTGTTTCTCATACTGTTTTGCAATTAAGTGTGACCTCGTGACCAGGTTCTGATACATAGAATCTGAGCAGAATCATGTGCTCCACTTCCAGGATTGGCCCTTGATCGCCTCCCATGCAGGATCCTCCAGGCTCTTTCCTTCTCTGCTGGCTTGAGGCAAATGGGCAGCATAGCCTTGAAAGCTGTGTACTAAACATGGCAGAGGCGGAAGATAAAAGGAACTGGACCTCTGTGTCATTTCCTGAATGAGAGGTACCTGTAGGTCAGGAACACCATTTTGGATCTTATAGGAGCAAGAAATACACTTTGATTGTATTAAACCTGGGGGCTGATTTGCTATAGGCGTTAGCCTACTCTGAGTAACCAGGGGTCTAGTCCAAGTTTATATGGCTACGTTTATATTAGTGGCAGAGACATAGGCTTTAAAGACCCAGTTCTTCTCACTCTTATTCTAGTACTCTTGTCACTCAACTGCCCCATATCAGTTGAGCTTCAATCATTCCTATGACGTAGCATTTATTTCTTTGTGACAAATTTTAAGACTACGTATTTCTTGGCCTGAGTCTATGCATTGAAACACAGACATGTGAAGTCCTGAGAATCTATGTGGATACTGACCTGACCGTTTCTCCTGTGCATTACTGGATACCTCATCTATCACTACTTTTATTCTATGTCTTAGTCTGCTAGTCTATGTCTTGGGCTCCTCTAACAGAATACCACAGACTGAATGGCTTATAAAAAACAAAGATTAATTTCTCACAGTTCTGGAGGTTGACGTTGGTAGGCTCAGTGTCAGGTGAAGACCCATGTCCTTCCTGGTTCATGGGTGACTGTCTTCTCCCTGTAACCACACATGGCAGAAAGGATGAGGGATGTCTCTGTGGTCTCTTTTTTTAAGGGTGCTAATCACCTCCCAAAGGGCGCCCTCTCCTAATACCATCACATTGGACACTAGATTTCAACATGAAAATTTGGGGAGGACACAAATTCTTAGCCTATAGCATTCTACAGTTGATTTTGTGAGTTTATCCAACTATTTCCACCCAAGTTCATGTTAAGCCCTCTTGTGCTTTTCTTCTGGTATCAGTGTGCCCTTCAGCTTTCTCTGTGGAAGACTGTTCCACTTCGATATGAAACTTCCTCCATCCAGGCCTGGGTGCTCTCATGTAGCTCTGTTTTCTCACCAGGTCCAAGATATTTTGGCCCCATTCAGAGTGCCCTCCTTGACCACCAACCACATGTTGATTTCCTAATTCTAGACCTTTCCTCCCAGGACCCTTCCCCTAACTTTTGAGTGTCAGGAACCCACACACCAGCTACAGAGCTATCGTCACGTGGAGGTATCAGCATCCGCCCAGACTTCCTGTTCTGGGGGACACTCAGGACTCCCACCGAGAGTGGATGGGACCACTAGGGCCAGCATTGGTGTAATGTGGGGAGGGGGTGGCGTTAGTCTATGCCCACCCTTCTTCATGGTTCCTAAAATAATGCTGACCTCTGGCTGCCCAACACTCCAAAGATCTGCCCACGTCCTCTTCTACCTGAGTGTTTCTAGGTTTGCTCTACCTATTGTTTGTTATACCCAGTGTTTTCAATCTCCTTGCTTTCCTTTATCTCCCCACTTTAAAAAAGTCTCAGAGCTTCGTTTTCTAAGCTGAATGCCACGGGGCTATTTTTACTTTGCTGAGTCTGTTTGTCTCATTATTCTACTGTTCTCTCACTTGTACCAGCTCCCGGCTAAGCGTGAACATACCATTTCCAACCACTTCCAGATCATTAATAAAGCTGTGAAGGAAGACAGTTCCTTACCCTGAACCCTGTGTCACCAATTAGATGCTTCCCCCCAGATGGGCTCCGTGGCAATTTATCATTACCCTATGGTCTTTCAGTCAGTGTTTAATCAGTGAGGCTGGGTTCTGATCCAGGCCAATTTTCAACTAAGTTTCCAAGGAAACTTTCTCGAGACCAGTTGCTTTTCTGAAGCTGTCTTCTCTCTTGCAGCCCTTCTAGCTGCTCAGTTGGGAGCACAGAAACCTGCCAGACCATTTATTTGGCTCTAATGATTGTTGAGAGTGGTAGCATTCATCTCTCTTTACTTCTACCAACTTCCGCCTCTTGAGAAAAGGAAATCATTTTGGACTGCCCCCTTCTGTATTACAGAGACTGAACTGTTGCCAGGGTGGGGTTGGAAAGGGGAGCATATCTTCTACTCTAGGCAAGACCTTGATCACCAAGTCCTGCTTCCCAGACATATCCAGGTGCAGAACTTTATATAAGGGGGCTCTTCAGAAGGACACCAATGCTATGGGGTGGGGTGCCCATGCTCAGTGAGTCTGAAGATTAAATCATCACCATCGAGCACTGATCATGTTTTAAGAGTTGGACCAGAGATGCCCATACAAATCTAGAGAAGCCATAGCCTGCAGCCTCAGATGACTTCAAGTGTGGTGGAGGTAGAATGAGAACCTAACAAATGGTCCCTGCCAGGAGTTGAGATATAAGAGGACCAGGATAAATATCAATATATTTGAAATTATGTTCCCTGGCAAGACAAAATTTTAATGTTTTATGAGTTGTTACCACTCTCAGCTGGGTTTGGCTATCAGAGAATGAGATGTGGAAGAGATACGTTTCTTGGTGAGTTGCTGGGTCATAGGCTAGGTACATCTTCAGCTACTAGGTATCACCACATTTTCCTCCAAAGTAGTTGCACCAATTTGCACACTATAATAGAGGAAGTCTGGGTATGCAACTCAGCTCCAGCACCAGGAACACGGGGGACACCAAATCTAGGTGGAAAACTCTCCAGCACTGTTCTTTCAGGCCATCGCTCAAAGTGTGGTGCCGAGGTGTCTACACCACAGACACGAGGGTGATTAAGACGCAGATTCCTGCATCCCATCCTAGCCCTTCTCCACCACAGTTTCTGAGCATAAGTCTGCATTTTAAACAAGGATGCTTAGGTGGTTCTAAAGCAGGAGTTTTAAACCTGGGGTTCACAGGCACGCTAGGGCAAGGTTCTCAAGTTATGGTGTGCCTAAGAGTCACCTGGAAGTGGGTACAATACAGACGCTGGAATCTAACACTTACAGATTCTTCTTAGTACGTCTGGAGGCGGGGCAGAGAGCCTGCCTGCATTTTTAATTAGCATCCCAGGTCTCTGTAGTGCAGGTGGTCCTGGGACCGTACTCTGAGGACCCCTGCCTAGGAGGTCTCAGGGGTTCTGTGCTCTGCATCCCATTTCTCCACTCCCACTCACTGACAACTTATGCACAAACCATCCATGTATGTGCCTCTGTGCCGTTTTATGAGGACGGTCTTTTGTTTCTTCAGATCCCCAAAGAGATCTGAAAAAGAGTCCAGAAAAAAAAGTTAAGATACACTGTTATAGATGCAGCCTGTTCTTACTGGTTCCAATAATTTCTTACATCTCTGTGTAAGCAATATAGGGGAAAAAATGTATCCGCCAGGAGCTGCAGATGCTACTCCCTCAGGTAAGCTATTTGCTCCTCAAATGATTCATAAGCCCTGTCCAGCAGAAGCCCAAGGACAGGAGCACACAAAAACGCATCCAGTCTCCAGTTTCGGATTCAATATTCTCACTGCCCAGGTTTCAGGCTCAATTTTAGGGAATTCAGCTTTAAAATTAAAAAAAAACTATAATAATAATTGGTTTATATTACTAAATTTGCTGTCCCTGGAAATACACTTTTTCTGATCTACCAGAGTTATCATTTCCCAGATCCTCTGAACTCTCTCTCCTGGAGGACCACTTCTGCTGTCCTCATTATTTAAGTCAAAGACAATCAAAACCTTGTTTTGAATTCCTTTTGCTGGGAATTCCTTTGCTTCCCTTTATTTCTGTTTCATTTTAAAGAATATCCATAAAGTCTCTAAACTTACTTCTTTGAAGCTACACTGGCTGAGGTCAATTATCTTCCGTTGAAGGAGCTACAGTTCACTGGGGCTTGATTATGGTCTCTCCTGGGAGGAATACATTTCCTCTGCCATTTGTATATCTTGACCTCACTCTCCCTGCCCCCCGCCCGTCGCTTTCCACCACAATCCCTCACCATCAGCCCCATATTTTCCCTCTAGAGCCTCCCACTGCTGATGGCCTATGTCTCATGTCTCTTCATCACAGTTTATTTGTCTTTTACCACCCACTCCTGGTTCGACACTTGTTCCCTGGAATCAAGGGAGACGATGACTCCAACATTGTCATGCATTTTGCCAACGTGTCAATTTCAATCATTCATCTGTGCATCTGTCCCATGCAGATTAGCGTGGAACCACTACATTTTGTAGGAGAAGGTACTTTCAAGACCCATCATGATTGATCTTATCATCCTCTTCCTCACTTGGCTTCAGCCACACCAGGCTCCTTGCTGCTTCTAGAACACAGCAGCACACGGCTGCCTCGGGCCTTTGCTGCTCTCCCCTCGGCTGGAACGCTCTTCCCCC
This sequence comes from Tursiops truncatus, assembly GCF_011762595.2. Lineage (NCBI taxonomy): Eukaryota > Metazoa > Chordata > Mammalia > Artiodactyla > Delphinidae > Tursiops > Tursiops truncatus. Next base: position 92,273,841 of record NC_047044.1, on the reverse strand, counting down.
AGATAGCCACTTGGCCCACACGCTCACCTCTTTCAAGTCTTTGCTCAAATGTCATCTTCTCCTTGAGGCTTTCCCTACTATACCCCAGTGCCACCAACCACCTCCCTGCTTTATTGACTTCTAACATTGTGTGTGTGTGCATGTGTGCAAGTGTGTGCATGTGTGTGTGTGTGAGAGAGAGAGAGAGAAAGAGAGAGAAAGGTATATAGTTTGTAGTTTGCCTGCTCCCACTAGAATGTAAGCTCCAGGAGGTCAGGGATTTCGTCCTTTTTGTTTCTTAACATACAACCCCTGTATTATATATTCAATACATATGTACCATATGCATATTATGTATAATGTACTCATTTATATCTATCCCCTCTTTATATTCTATATCTAGAATATATCCTGGCACATAGTAAGAGCTTTGTATATAACTGTTGAATTGAATGAATCAATCAGTCACTTATTTCAGACAATGGTGGAATGAATTTTCCAACGTTGCACGCTATCTAGGGTAGAACTAGGAAGTTAACCCAGGTCTCCATCACACAGTTCAAAGCCTTTCCTCTGCCTCCACGGCCATCGTCATCCATCACAATCTACAGCGCTCTACCCTTGGGGTCACTGCCCCTAGAGCGTAGCTAGGGAAGGCTTGGAGTCTGGCCCTCAGCAGGAATGAAAGAATGTGATGTTTTTCATGTGTTAAATGTATGTTCCTTATAAAAGTGGCTTCACTCACTATGCTTCAGCCATGCTACTCTTCCTTCAGTTCTCTAAATCAACCTCAGGGCCTTTGCACATGCAGTTTTCTGGAATGCTATTTGCCTAGCTTTTCCTTTGACTGCCTCACTTTCATCCTTCAAGCCTTGGCTTAAATGTGCTTTCTTGAGAATCCACCCCCAACTACCCACATCAAATAAGTTTCAGTAATTTTTCTTCATAATATTTGTTACTGGTTGCTTGTGGTTATTTGTTAAGTCCTTCTCCTCCTGTAGGGCCGGGGTTCAGTCTACGTTGGTCACCTTCGTACAACAGTGCTAATGAAGGATCTGTAATGGACACGTCAGTGAATAAATCTATTACCAGATAAAATGCAAAGAATTTGAGGATTAGGCCTTACTTCACATTAGCCACCAAAGCCATTTTTTGAACGCATGCCATCTAAAGGAGCGACTACCAGTGGGTACGAGCCAGGTTCAAGCCCGCATGCGCTATGGTTGTTTATGTTTGATTCTGTTTCTAACTTGCCAAGTATATCCCAGGCAAGTGACTCGGTATATCTTCACCCAGACCCTGAAACTATATGTCCTATTGTATATGTGTGTATGTAGCATTGTAAGTCCCTCCTTATAAACTAAGTCACATCAAGCTGTGATAATACTTACCTTCATATGCCATTCAAGCCTTATCGGGGTATCTTTTCTAATGTCTATCTTATTAGATTATACCTCATTGGAAACTATTTTAGATCAATGCATAAATATTCATTGAGAACTTATCCAGTGCCTACCTCTGAGAAGAATATGAGAGTACTAAGAGAATGACCCTGTTCTCAAGAAACAGATTATCTATTAGGACAAACACATTTTATACACAGGATGATGTAAACGGGATTCTCCTTCCTAATGCATACATTAAGCAGGACAGACAGTAAGTACAATGAAATCTGGTGGGAGGAAAACAAGTGTGTGCTGAAGTCTTAAGAGAAGGCCTTATGCATGAGGTGGTATTTAACTGGATTTTGCAGGATAGGGGAGAATAAATCAACGTATTTATTGAGTGCCTACTGTGTGTAAGATACTGGACTGAATACTATGGGGGATACAAAGAGGCATAAGACAAGGTTTCTGCCCTTGGCAAGTTTGTGGTCTACTTGTAGAGACAAGACATAAATTAGCGGAAAGTTAAATAACGTTATGAGAGATAAGTAGCAGCTTAACACAACAGCAACACAGGAGATGTCAGAAGGCAATGTGTGATTAATTACCCAGGAAATGCTACAGACAGTAAAAGCTTTAGGAGTTCAAAGAAGGTAGGCTGGGAAGGCTTCTCAGAAGGCATAGGACTTAAATTTGTGTTGGAAGGATGAGTGGGATTGGTTAAGAAGATTATGGAAGATGAGAAAAGACATTGTCAGGGAGGAAGGGTGGGGAATGACATAAAAGTACAGCGGCAGGGAAAGAAAAGTGTGTATCAGGAAAATGAATGAAACAGAGTGGCTGGAGCAGATAAAAACTAGACAACAGAAGAGAAATAAAGCTGGGGAGAAAGATTAAGAGCAGATCATGAAGGAATGAAAGCTGTCCTGCTGAGTTTACATATCACCCTCTGTGCGATTAAGAGACACCAAAGCTTTTGCAGGGGCATGATGTTTACGAATGATTTGCCTGGCAATGTGAAAAGTGGCTTTGAAAAGAGCAGCTGTTCGGGAGGCTGATGCAGGTGTCCAAGCATGAGGCTAGAAGGACCTAGTAAGGGACCTAGTAAAATGTGCATATTTCAAGTTGAAAAAATAAAAGAAAGAAAAGGCTATGGAAGGGGTCTCATTAGCTAAGGAGCCCTCTGGTCCTGAGACTTCTTGGTTGACGACTGCATGACCATGTCTTGAATATCACAGAAAGTCCCCCAAATTTGGTGGGAAATTGGGTTAGATGAATGGTTTTCAACTAGGATGTTTCAAAGTGTTGTTATTGATGGTAACAAAATATCTAAGTTTATAAATGATTTGCTTTTTTATAATAATGAATCAGAGCACATTAATTTATCCAAGTAATAATTTTGTAGTCACTGACTTGCATTTAGGTAGGTTTCCTTGAGTGGGAAAGAAAGGTAACTTACCCGGGAATTGGACATATCTCCCAGCCTGTGACATGCCCACCAATATTGGTGGCTCGTACAAGTATCAGGAACACTGGTGTGTATGGTTGAAAAATGCTGGGTGGCTTCAATGAACTACAGTTTCTTTTGTGACTTAATATTTCTATAATACTGTGATTTAGCAATTAGAGGCCATAGGTAGTGAGCTTCTGGTTGGTGAGGACCATGTATTGTATCCTTGCATTTGTATCCCTCCCAAGATCTGATACGCTGGTAAGTACTTAACAATTTTGTATATGAACAAACTGATGGAGGCCTTCAGCAACGCAGTGCAGTTTCTATAGAACAGGAAGAATTTTTTAGCATCCAGTCGAAAAGATGATGAAGAGATCAGAAAATAGAAGTAAAATTGATGGGGGTGGCTTTTGTAATAGCTTCATATCTGTGAATGGTCACTGCATGAAGACATATATCTGTGCTTTGATAAGAGTGACTTAGGTTGGATATAACAAAGCCTTAGGTTGGATATAACAAAGCCCTTCCTGGCCGTAAAGGCTAATAGATTCTGAGGGGAGATTGTAAGGAATGATGTGGCTGTGGTATCTCTGAAAATGCTTGTAAAATGAAAGTCCTCTGCACCTGAGGTTCAGCCCTCTTTCTTTCCATTCAATGATACAGCGATACAGACCACCATAGTGAGTGTCTCTCCTTGCATCATGTATTTGAGTGAACTTTTTATTTGTGAGAATTTTGATATTAACCACTTATTGACCACTCTTAGGGACCAAACTCAGTCTATTATGTCTCCTAGAAAATGAAAATGACTCAGTGCATCTGCATTGAACTTTTAACTGTGAATGTCAGGCAGTCAGATGCCACTAGCAAGGAGCAATGAATGTTAGTGAAAGGAGATGGTGTGTGTGTGTGTGTGTGTGTGTGTGTGTGTGTGTGTGTGAGATTATTTCAGCCCTCCTTCCATTCAGAGGGAAAACGTGCTTCCTCTTTTGTGTAAGAGGACCCAGCATCACTGCTTACTGTGAACTGTAAGTTATAGTTTCCATCCAAATACAGCAGGAATGGAAATCATGAACTTGAATACATTATAGTTCACATTGCCCAATTCTCTCTTGCCCTGCTCTGTTTACATTCATCCATTTATATATAACCTTGTATTGTGGTTAGACATTTATTATAAGCATTGCTGGAGCCTCAAACAATGGTTATCTTCACTTGACAGGTGATGCTTTGTTGAGAAAGGGCCAGAGGAACTTGAACACAAATTCTCTCCCTCCTCCCACTTGGCTTCAGTCTGGACTTTCCCTCCTCTTTCCTTCTGTCAGCTTCCTGCTCTCTCATTTCCATCCCACTGCCTTTCCCAAATTCATATTCAAAGATGCTTTCAACATAACACAACTACTGCCAGAGCTGATTATAATTGCGCATGGATCCTGTTACATGACATAAATTTTCTTCTAGCTTGAATATTTCAGATTGACCTATGAGAGGTACAAAGAATTAACGTGATAATTTTTCCCAGCCTCCCGCCCTCCCTCCTCAGTTTCAGTTGAGAGGAACCATTTTTTTCCCTTCTTGGGTCTGTGTATTTTTATTCCCTGTCCCCTGCACCCTTATTTAAACCTAAAATATTGAGGAACTCCATTTCAAACTCAGCATTCGTTAGCAGAAACTACAGTTCAGTTCAGTACAAGTGGATGCAAATTCCTACGATTACTTAGAGGCCAGAGACAATGAGATGCATAGGCTAATGTGGGGAGAAAAATGATAATACGCACTGATTTTTAATTTTTTTTAGTTGAAGTATAGTTAATTTACAATGTTGTGTTAGTTTCAGATGCACAGCAAAATGATTCAGTTATACATATATACGTATATACATATATATATTCTTTTTCAGATTCTTTTCCATTATAGGTTATTACAAGATATTGAGTAGAGTTCCCCATGCTATACAGCAGGTCCTTATTGTTTATCTATTTTATATATAGTAGTGTGTATATGTTAATCTCAACCTCCTAATTTATCTCTCCCCACCTCCTTTACCCTTTGGTACCCATAGGTTTGTTTTCTATGTTTGTGAATCTATTTCTGTTTTGTAAATAAGTTCATTTGTATCATGTTTTTAGATTCCACAAATAAGTGATATCATATATTTGTCTTTCTCTGTTTGACTTACTTCACATAATATGATAATCTTTAGATCCATCTATGTTGCTGCAAATGGCATTATTTCATTCTTTTTTATGGCTGAGTAATATTCCATTGCGAGTGTGTGTGAGTGTGAGTGTGTGTGTGTGTACATGTACCACATCTTCTTTATCCGTTCATCTGTTGATGGACATTTAGGTTGATTAAGCACTGGTTTGAATGCTTTGTGGGCTTAAGGCATAGTCGTGTGAGAGGGAGAAAGTGTGGATTTTGGAAACAATCCAGGACAGTCTCCTGGGTCATCAGGATTCAGTGGAGGCCTGTGCATGGTGTGGATTCCAAGGAAGATAGGAAGTTACAGGGGTAAGAATGGAAACTTTCAATCAGGCTGCCTGTTTTCAACTTCTAGCTGCAGATCTTACTAGCTGCTTGGTTTGAGGCGTGACCCTTGCTGATCTAAGCGGTTTCCTATAAAATAGAGAAGGTAACAGTTCCTATCCAACATGGCTTGAGGGAGAAACTAGAAAATGCTTATACAAACATTCAGCACAGTGCCTGGCATATAGAAAGTAATTGGTAAGTAGTAGCAATCGTTATGTGTTGTCCCTTTATTAATGTCTACCCACAACCAGCACATTATTTTTTCAACTATCTCTGTGAGAAATTCTTAGTTCATGAAAATGATGTTCAAAACAAATCAGCAAAAAAAAACAACAACAAGAAAAAACCAATCAGCCTTAGAAAAAAGGAGTAAAGTCCCTTTGACAATTCCAATAATTCTGAGTTGATATCAATTTATTGTCTTCTATATTGTTCAAGACTTTAATCTGCTGTAGATTTGTCCCAGTTATATCCAAGTTGTGAGATTATCTCTCTCTATCTATCATCTATCTATCTATCTATCTATCTATCTATCTTTCTTTCTTTCTTTCTTTCAAATGCCTATCATACATAACATGATGTTGAGTGAAATTTTTCCTATTGCTTTGGAATTTGTATCTGGGGTGCAAAGTCTCCCAGGTGTCAGGATTCTGCAGCAGAAGGCTGGGGAGGTGGGATGTGATGCACAGGGCTGAGAGCTGGAGGACCCAGGCATGGATGAGGTCAAGCCTGAGCTGCATCTTCAATATCAAAGGGTTGTGCAGCCAAGAGGCTCCCAGGACACTCTGAAGGACTCACACATGTGTCCCAGGAGAGACAGCCCTCAGCTGGAAGCTGGCTGCATGGAGGGCTTCCACGGCCCATCTGTGGAAGGTAGGGAAGCAGCCACAAGCAGCAGTGACCACGACAGTGGCCCAGCCACGTAAAGAGACACTTGTCCTCCTCTCTCTCCTTTCTCCCTATCCCACCATTCCTGGAAGAGTCAGATTTGCTGAGCTAGGGCACAGGAGGTGTCTCAGAGTCAGATCACAGTCCCAGGTCCCAGCCTGTTATGGATTGAATTGCGTCTCCCCAAAAGATATCCTAAACCCCAGTACCTCAGAATGTGATCTTATTTGGAGATAAGATCTTCACAGAGGTAAACAAGTTAAAATGAAGTCATTAGGGTGGCTCTAATAATATCAATACAACCAGTGTCTTATAAAAAGGGGAAATTTGGACACAGACATCCACGGAGGGAGGACGATGTGAGGAGACACAGGAATAATGTCATGTGAAGATGGAGTTAGGCTCTGCAAGTTAAGAACACTGGGGCTACCAAAAGCTGACAGACAGAGCACGGCCCTCTGCACAACTTGATTTTGGATTTATAGGCTCCAGAACTGTGAGACAATACATTTCTGTTGTTCTAAGCCACACAGTTCATGGTACTTCGTTATGGTGGACCTAGGAAATTAAGACACAGCTCAAAGCTGTACTGAAGGGGGGGAAAGGAGACATGATTTAAAACTTTAACCTGGGCTATACTTTAAGAGCCAAAAATGACCAGAAAATTATGGAATCTGCCCACGATCTTGTTGAAGGATGTGCTATGTATTAGGAAAAGGAAGTTCTACAGAGCATAGGTGGAAGCAGCGACTAGAAAAAATACAATTATTTTGTGAACACACCCCACCAAGTTCTGACTACTCAATAAACCAGTAACACACAGATTCCAACATTCTCTGACCACCAGATGCTTGGGAACTTTGCCAGGATGGCTCTCAGGCTGTGTGCTGGTTGTCATGACAATGATGGTAAGTAGCAATCCTATAACTTCCCCAGCTTATAGGATAGGACCGGTAGTGTCTCTAAATGCTCTAATCACTAATATTTTGTGATTAAATCTGATGTTTAATGATGAGCTGTAAATCTCTGAAGTCAGAAGGTGCTCCAAGGGCAATCATGGATCTCCCTCAATGGAAGAGCTACTTCATTGGCAGCTTAGAGGAAAGGCCCTTTTCCACATCTTGCCTTTGCCTCTAGATTAGTATCGGGGGTTCCATACCCAAGAGAATCTCTACCACAGTCTAATTCCAAGTGGGCTCCATCAAGCTCTACTGGACTTTGTTCTTCATCTCCCGTATATCCCACTGAGCTGCCCCACTAATTTTATGTGCAATCCCAAGAGAGTAGAGGCTGCAAGCTGAGTTTCTGAGATGGACGGCCACATAGGGTTTCTTTCCCTCTCCCTCCTGGAGACTGAAGGCAGGGAGCGAAGCATTTTGACAGGCTGGGAACTTAGTTATGTTCATCCTGCTGGACCAGGGGCTTATGGCTGCAATGAGCAAGTCCTCCCTTGCGGGACAGCAAAGGCATCTCCATCCTCACCTTCTGGGGGGTGGATTTACTTACTTATTTTCCTGCTTCTTTGATAAACTAGACAGTTCTTGCTTGTCTGCCTGGGCATGGCCAGCACTCGTGTTTTTGGAAATGGTGGAAGCCCTAGGAGAGGGGGCACTGAGGGAGGAGATTAACAGGATGGTAGGGATGGCTGGGGTGGACGGGAGGAGACATCAGCCTGGGCCCATCATGGTGTTGTGGTCCCCAGGATACAAGGGGATGTTCTGAGGAGTCTAAGCAGGTGAAAGGGAGTGCTCCTACTTATGTCTGTCCCCTGCTTTTATTTTTGGGTTGTGCCACACGGCATGTGGGGTCTTAGTTCCCCAACTTGGGATCAAACTTGCGTCCCCTGCAGTGGAAGCACGGAGTCTTAACCACTGGACCGCCAGGGAAGTCTCTGTCCATTTTTAATACTTTTCTCCTGGCACCCCAGGTACTCTTGGTGGGAAACCAAATTTCTCCTCCTTGATACCCGACACTCCTCACTACAGTTGGGCCCTCGATGTTGATCCTGGGACATTTATTCATGCTCATTAGTTACATCTGCTGGGGAAAGAGGAGGAAAGGAAAGATGGGAGCCAGGGTTAAGAAGGTCCATATCCATTGCTACATGCTTATGTCTCTACCATTCTAGTAAAATCCTCTTGGCTCACTCTTTCTCTCTAGCTCTGCTCTCTCTCTCTCTCTCTCACACCCTTTATATAATGGACCCTACTGACCATTATCCCTTTCCTAAACCCAATTTCCTTGACTTCTGGGATTCCACACTTGTCTGCTTTTACTGTCATCTCTTGGGCTACTCCTTTTCCATTTCCTTCCCCTACCTGTCCCTTAAATGCTGATGTTTCTTGGGGCTTGTTCTTAGCTCTCTGTCGTTCTTGAGTTATTTCATTCATTTCTTTATTGATGACTTTCAAACCTATATTTCCAGTCCAGGCACTGTTTCCTGAGCTCCAGGCTCAGAAATGTCACTTCTTAGTAGAGAGTTATCTTCCTCTGAATATCTTGCAGACACTTCAAATAGGAAGCATCTAAAGTGCTCTATTCATTCGCAGTCCCCAGAGAACTCCCTTGCTTCTATAGCCCCACAGTCTACCAGTTGGCAATAAATAAATAAAGCACAGAAGTCTTTCTTAAGTCCATCTTCTACCTCACACCACATTCAAGCAATCACCAAGTCCTAATAATGTCACCATCTAAGTAGACCTTGGCTCCATCTCTCTTACTCCACTGTCATAGTCCAGATCACCACTATCTAGCCTTCAAGGGCAGGTGCAGGACATGTGCATTCTCTGTGCAGGCTAGTTTTGCAGCATGGTTTAAGTATAAATCTATTGTTTATTTAGAGGGAAATCTCAAAGAAGGAACACTGTTAAAGGAGCACTCAAACTATCTTCTATTACAGGGCCAGTAGGCTGGCTACCTGTTTAGTAAATAAAGTTTTATTGGAACACAGCCATGCCCTTTTTTTATCTAGCCAGCAAAGCCCCAAATATTTATTATCTGGCTCTTTACAGAAAATACTTGCTGATCCCTCTTCTACTATTCTCAACAATTCAGCTCTGGCCCTATACTTGCATACTTCTGTATGAAATAATTTAGAAATCATCTGTTGTAAGTCAACCATTTCCCTTGGCAGGATTCAAACGGATGGTTCAGGTAGGGAAGTGTCCTTCACAACCACAATGTCTTATCAAAGCATTCTTCCCAATCACATACAATGTTTCTGCTTGGCGGGACATTTGAAACATGTAATTGTCTCTATCTTGATACATTTCAATTGATGTTTTAGAAACTTAGTGAGGTTTCATTGCTCCTCATAGATGGATGTCTCAGGCACTACCCAGCTGGCTCTCCTTAATTTGGTTCTGATCTCACCACTGTTGCTTTGACCTCCTAGCTGGTCTTCCTGCCTCAAGTCTTGCTCCTCTTCAAACCATCCTCCAAAATGTGAATAGAATCATCTTTTCCAAATGGGTATCTGATCATTTCACTGATAAACTGATAAACTACATTGCAGAGTTTAGAGACTTTACAGTATGTTTTGACCTCTGCAAAAATATCCTTTAGGATCTGGTCTAAACTCTCTAATGTGACTTATCAAGCATTTACTGTCTGGACTCAGCCTTGGTTTTGGCTTCATATCTTGCCCTGCACCCTCATTTTCTAGACTCCAGCCATTTGCCTCCTCTTTCAATTTCCAGATGCACCATGTTTTCTTCCTCTGGGTCTTCACAGACTATTTTTCTCCGTGCGGAACACTTGTCCCTACCTGGCTTCAACTCATCCTTTATGTATCAGTGTAAACATTGCTTTCTCAGCTTGGCATTATCTGTCCCCTAGACACCCTTAATATCTCTGTACTCCCCTTATCATAACACTAATCATTCTTATTGTTATCACTTGTTTAATTATCTGTAATTTCATAAGGATAGAGAGCATGCCTAGCTTGTATCCTTCAAACTTCACTAGCAATTAGCAAGCACTCAAATATTTATTGAGTAGATAAATAAATGATTGAATAAATATACGAATGTATGAATAAATGATTTAGTAGTCCTCCTAAACTATTCATTATCCCCTAGTCTCCACAGCTAACTGGTAACCAAGTCTGGTGCATTTCTAATTTCTACCATCTCTCATGTGCCTTCCCTTTTCTCTCTTGTACCTGGACCAGGACAATAATCTAATTGCCTTTGGTATGGTACTTCATTCACCCTCCATACAGACATCTGAAATATCTATCTATGACCTGTCCTTTCTGGCCCACAGTATAAACTCAAAATCTTTTTCTTGTTTGATCAATGTCTGCCTTTCTTACCTCGATTTCCCATTTCTTGCCCCTCCCTCTTCATGACCAATGTCCACCAACGCTGAATTACTTACAGTTCTTTAGAATATACTAGGATGTTCCATGCCCTCCTGCTTTCCCCAGCTTCTCCCTGCATTTAGCACATCCTACCCTGTTTTGTGCACCTGGAGAATACTTGTGCACTTTCCAAGACTCAGTTCAAGTGTACGTCTTCTGTGGAGCTGGTCTGAACTCTCCTTTCTCTGCGCCCCAGATGAGCAAGTGTGTCTATCATAGTGCCAATATCACTTTTTTTGGACATGAATTTGTTTGTCCTGGTTCTTCCCAGTCTTGGGGATAGACGACATGTCTGATTCATGTTTATACTCCCAGTAACTAGTCTAAGATTGGCACTTTTTGCTGAAAAGTGGACTAAATGGAGGTGATCTCTAAAGTTCCTGCTAGCTACAACATTCCATTCATTAAAGAACTAGTCCACGATGTTCAGCACATTGAACCAGCATCCTGGGGACTTTCCTAAAGTTGTCATGAACTCCGTTTTCCTGTTTTGAAAGCCTGGGCAGCCTAGATCTGGGCTCAGCATGACATATATTGCCATATGACATATATCACAACTATTTGAGGAGGCTCCCTTCCTGTTGATTCTTGCTATAGAACCTTATCTGTAAATGTAATTCGGAGCCCACTTCTACCTTTTAATGATATACATCTTTTCCTCTTTTCTACTCCTAACCTCCAGGAAGGAGGAAACTAAACAGTGGAGGTTCCAAAAGGGGCCAGCTATGGTTTATGGTGAAGGAGGAGGCTTCCATGTCTTTGGAAGTATCGTAGCAGGTCAGCTGTTGCAAAGGTCCGGGCTGTGGTGCCCTGTGGACTGGAGGGGGATGGAGATAAACAAGGGTCATAGAGAGGCTGACTTGGCTATAGAACTGGTCTTGCAAGCAGTCAAATTATATCATAAGTACTGGTCCAGTCTGAGATGCTGAGACGGCCTTTAAAGGGATTGAATTTACAAGGAGAAGGCACAGAGATTCTCAGAGCACAACCATCCAAGACTTGGGAGCAGGGCTCTGCTTACCTTCTTAACCAAGACATAAGACTGTGAGTGGAAATATGGTGCTAAGATTTAGCCAGCCACCCCTCCCACTTGGAGCAAAATATCAGAGCTCCAATCCCAAGGGGACTCTGGAGGGCAAAGTAGGAATTGTGGCTGTGGGGTTAGGGAAGACTCGTCTTTCTAAAAACACAGAGGACATTATGGGTTCCTAGGTACTCACAAAAAGAACATTAGTTAAGGGCTAGAAACTAATCTTAGACTCCCCCCACTGGTAGAGACAGGGCCTCAGATATTACAATCTTTGTTAGTCAATGTTCAGAGATGAGGTAGGTCAGCCTGGGGCTTGGAATTATTTAGAATATTTGTAATAGAACTTATCTTTCAAGGCTTTGAAATCCTAAATGGTCACAAGTGCATAATAGTAAAGAAATATAAATTTATGTAGGGATGCAATAGCTATTTGCAATAGTTATTTGGGCCTATCCAATTGGAATTGGGTAGTGAAAAAATTTATTTTATATAAAATAATCAGTGCTGGTGATAGCACAGTTAGACAGACCACTGTTGATTTTACATTGGTACAAACTTTATGAAAAATAGTTTGAAAGATCATGTCAAACCCCTTAAAAATTTATTCTTGTAGTGAACATTTGCTTATTCAGCCCTTATTTCTGTCTTTCTCCTTCTAATACTGCTCAGGTTTTTGTTTGGACGTTCATCCTCTCCAAGCAACCATGTGTTTTAGGGGAAGTCCCTCCTCCTCCCTACCTTCATGGATAGTCTGACTTAAGCCAATCAGAACATTCAACCCCTGGTCCACAGTCATTTGTTTGTGGACAGGCATAGGACCGATATTCCAATCAGGGTGAATCCCAAAACTGTTTTGGAATGCGAAGACAGAAATGCACACCCTCCTGCTAGGTGTTACTGACGGTGTATGTAGCCCTGAAGAAGGAGATGTGAAAGAAAGTGGAGAGAAGAGGCCTCCCAGGAATGGCTGTGCGGGCCATATTAGTCCATCCTGGGGAAAATGCTGCAACCTGCCTCTGTGGTATGAACCAACCCCCACTGCTGCCCCATCATCCCTCAAGTCCTTATCTTCCTCAGACTCTTCCCAATTTCAAAATGTGATTCCTGGAGCTACAGAGCTAGGACCACAATAACCTCTTAGGTTTGTGCCCTAGAATGACCAAGTCAGGCTACAGTAAATGGAAGAAATTGAGAAGACCCAGTTCTTCTCTCTTCTTCCTTCCTTGAGGGGCCATTGAGCTACGGAGAATTGCTGCCCGGAGGATCCCCAGCCCAGCCCAGTCATCTGCCTGCTGCAGAGCTCAACCTGGGTATCCCACCAGGTTTCAGACTCAGTCCTGCCCAGGTGATCTTATCATCTCATCCCCACCCCCGCCCCTTCCATCTCGGACGTGCACTTATGACATCATCATTCATCTAGTTTCTCCATTAGAAACCTAGGAGTAACCCAATCATTCCAATTATTTTCCATATTCTGTTCCATCCACCCCTATACTGCTCTAGAATTTGTCACCTCCTTTTTCTTCTCAGTCTTGATTTATTTTATTTATATATAATTTCAAACTGTACAGAAAAGTTTTAATGATTGTGTAATTCCCATGTGCCCTGTACCCAAACTGTTTGCATTTTGCCTCTTTTTCTCCCTCTTCCTCTCCCTCTCCCCCCCCCCCACCGCCCCGTCTCTTATTCCATGTGTGTGTGTGTGTGTGTGTGTGTGTGTTTGGTTTTTGCCTCTGAACCACTTGAGGCATCATGTCCCTTTATGACTAAATACTTTTTTGTGTATTTCCATATTTCCTAAGAACAAGAACCTTTTCTTATATAACCACAGTACAATCGTCACAATTGGAATATTGATATAACAGTTATATTTAATCCACAGTCCATATTCAAATTTTAATAGTTGTCCCAATAATGTTCTTTATAAAATTTGTTTTCCCTGGTCCAAGATTTAACACATTACATTTAGCTGTCATGCCTCTTTAGTTTCTTTTAATCTGAAAGAGTTCCTCTGCTTTTCTTTGTCTTTCTTGACCTTGACAGTTTTCAGAGTACAGGCTAGTTATTTTGTAGAAATCACAGAATTTAAGTTTGTCTGCTGTTTCCTCATGAATAAATTAATTCAGGCTAGGCAGTTTGGGCAGGAATATCACTTTGTCAGGCCCATGGTGTCAGTTTGTCCCAATATTGGTGATGTTAATTTTGATTATTTGGTCAACATGGCATCTGCCAGTTTTCATTTCTGTTAAGTTACACTTTCTTCCTTTGTAACTCATAAGTGAATTATGGGGAAATAGCTTGAGGATATGAAAATTTCCTGTCTTCCATCAAACTTTCACCCACTAGTCTTAGCATCTATTGATTTTCAGACTCCTTCATTCCTTCTGTATTTACCCATTGGGACTCTTTTTAAGGAATATTTATTTACTTATATCTGTAAAAATGTATGGATTCTTATTTTATTCAATGGGTTGTAATCAATTACAGTCATTATTTCTTTTCTTGCTTAGATTGCCCTGATTTGGCCAGTGGGAACGCCTTCCAGAGAGCATCTGTGTCCTTTCGATGTGTCCCCACCATTTTTGGAGAATTTTTTTACTTTCTTATGCAACAAGATGTTTCAGGCTTATCTTGTCCTTTCCTTGCCTGGAATCAGCCTTTCTCCAAGGAACTCTGGTTCCTTTTAGTAGAGAATGGTATTTAGAAGCCAGGATCTGGGTCTACAGACAAATAGTGCTCCTGATATATCATTGTTTCTAGGTTTTCTCAGGAGATAGAGCTAGAATATATACACATATATGATAGAAAAGTAGACTAATATATACATATGTAGTAAAATCATGTGTCCTACAGGACACAGGCTTTCTCTTCTTTTTCTATGTATGATTTTCTTCTCCAATAGTAAGAAACCTGGCTCTTATTATCCTCAGTATATTTACTCTATTTTTTCAAGCCTAGAACAGAAAATAGTTTCAGGATTCCTAAACTGTGCCGCTGCTGAAACTAAATTTACTAATTAGAGTTCAACATTTGTTTATATTTTTTTTTCAGGGAAAATATACAAATAGTGCAAGTGCACAGATCTTAAGTGTATAATTTATTACAAGTTGACAAATGCATATATATCCCATACTCCTATCATGATATTATATATCCATCACCCCAGAAAATTCTCTCATGCTCTTTCCCAGTCAATACTGCCATCTCCCATAGGCAACCATTTTTCTGATTTTTTTTTTCACCAAAGATGAGTTTTGCCTGTTTTGGAACTTAATATAAATGGAATAATACAGATATACTCTTGCATTCTTTAGCTCATCCATGTTATTGTGTGTATCAATAAACCATCCTTTTTTTTTTTGTCTGAGTTTCATTCCACTGTATGAATATACCTCAATTTTTTAATTCACTTTCCTGTTGATAGACATTTGAATTGAATGCTAATATTGTGAGTAATGCCGCTATGAATATTCCTGTACAAGTCTTTTTGTGTACTTTTCATTTCTCTTGGGTAAACACCTGGGAGTGAAATTGCTGAATCATAGGGTAGATATGACAGATTGCATTTTCCAAATGAGGCCACGAGAGTATCTTTGGTTCCACAGGCTCCTTCTTCCTTGTCTCTTCTCTATCCAGAGGTAGAGTCTATGTCTTCACTCCTTGAACCTGGGCAGACCTGTTGGACAGCAAAAACAAAGGGCACCGCATGACTTCTGAGGGCAGATCACGTACTGCCCCATGTGATCCTCTCTTTTCCCGAGGATCACGGTCCCGTGCTTGCTAGTTTTCATTGCCTGAAAAAAAGTTGCTTTATGTATTTTCCAGTTCGATAGTTTTTTTCCAGCGGGAGGAAAAGTCTGGTACCAGTTATGCTCTCATGAATAAACATCTAACTACAGTGGCTTAAAACACTGTATTTCTCTGTATTATAATATCCGAAGGTGAAGCACAGGTTAGCAGGATGGCTGTGCTCCAGCTGGTCATTTCAGGTAGCCTGGTTCCTTCCATCTTGCTGCATCACTACCCCCTAGGACGTTGTTTCCACTTGCATGGTTGAAGCTGGACACAGTCTAGTCTGAGTACCAATTCAAGGAAGAGAAACTCCCTGTCTTTGAACTTGGAGATGATGACTTAGAAGAGTCTGTTATTTTGCAGCATCGTGGAGACATTCTCCACAATGCTGCCATGGTGACCCATCTAGAGGGCAAATCTAACCATCGCATCAAAATAAAGTTTACATGTCTCAGCATTTGACATCTATAATGGTCTTCATGATTTGGTCCCAATTCTCTCTTCTGTCTCTCCCCTTCCTCCCCCTTAAACTTTACAATCATCTTCATTTTCTTCATCTTTTATCTTTGCGTAGAATGAGCCCCCCATTCTTGTCCCACAATAGTCCTCCAAAATCATCATCACGTGTCACCTCCTCTATGAAGTCTTCCCTAATCCTTTCTCCAAAGATAGAGTAAATGTCTCAAATTTCCTGCCTGTTTACATTTCTCTTCTGTCACATATGACGCTGAATGTGTTCATCGGTTTATTTGTTTATCCCTTCCACTAGATTGTGGTCTCCCCAATAGTGGGAAGCTTTTCTTTTTCATCATTCTTTTTGCAGGGTCTGGTATAGTACCAGTCCATAGGGAGTGCTTATTCAACACTTATTTTGTGGTTGAATTAGACTGTTAGAACTACAGTCAAATACTGCTCTTATGCAGTATTTAAAAACTGGAAACTCTAGCTTTAGAAAATGAAAGTGACTGACCGGTGAAGATCTGAAGGATGCTCCTGAGGCTTTTATGTGCTTTTTATTGGGTCTCCTAATTCATTAATACCAAGGAAAAGGAAGAATGCTGGCAGGTTTTTATCTCAAATCAGTATTAAAGTGGAATCTTTTCTTCCAAAAATATTCTCTGTGTGAAGCACGATTAGAGTTTGTCTGAAAAATCAGCCTTCAGGAAATGACTTGGGTCTTGACCTCATCCATTAAAAAATGGAGCTGTGCTGCTGCTTGGCCTGGGGAGCCCATTCACCACTCAGGCATCTTCCTGATAAAGACTTGATTCGTGGTACAGGTAGAAAAGAACGCGTCTCCGTATCTCAGTGTGTGCAAAACAGAACTCGTCATCTTTCCTCTCAACCCAGCACCACCTCCTGAGCTGCCTATTTTTGTTAATAGCATCACCATCCTTGCTGCCACCCAGGCTCAAAATCCCCCTGTTATCTTTGCTTCTTCCTCCCCCTCCGCTGCTCCCCAACCTCCTGTCTGTAGTCAACTCTGCCTTCCCATTCTCTCTCTCGTCTGTCCCCTCCTCTGTTCCCATTGCTGCTGCCCTAGCTCAGGGGCTTATTCCCTCTTGCCTGGGCTGCAGCAATAACCTCCCAAACGGTCTCTCTGCCTCCCTAAAATCAGCCCTACATATGGGGTTAATCTTCCTGAAGCACGGCTGTCATCACGTCCCAACCCTGCTAACAACTTTTCAACGGCTTCTCAATTCCCTGCAGAATCAAGTCCACATGCATTCAACGTGTGGCCTTTGCAAAGCGATTTCTCATTACTCTTTCCACGCTCCCTATGCTTCAACTAAATCAAATGGCTTTTTCTTCATTCACTCACTCATTCATTTATTCAATAGATATTTATTGAACCACTGGGCAAGGCACCGAAGATTCAAATATCAAAGGCAGCATTTCTGATCTCAAGCTGCTTTGCAAGTTCTGCCCTTTCCCACCTCTGGGCTGTTAATCTTTCTGTCCCCGTCACCTCTCTTTTCCCCCACCCTCCATCTATGTCTGCCCCATTTCAACTTACGCTTCAATGCCTCCTTTCCTCTGATGCAAATATCACCTTCTTCCTGAAACCTCCTCTGCCCGTCTCTTTCTCTCTCCGAGCTGGAAGAAATCAATTCCTCCTCTCAAAGGTTATAGCACGTCACCTGCATTCTCTGAAGGCTATGTCTCCTTTTCTGCTAAAAACTATTTGCTCCTGAGAGAAAGATTTGTGTCTGTTTCACCTCTGCATCTGAAAGAACATTCAATACCATGCTGTGCAGATATTAATTACTCAATCGTAGTTGCGTGAACAAATTTCCCAGAGATGCACCAGGTAAATGAGGCCCTCCTGGGTCAGACTGTAGAACTGGAAAATAAGCCTTTTCTGTTCTTTGCTCCTAATTGTCCCAAAGACTCTGGCCTTTTCACAACCCATGCTCTTTTTGTCCCGGCACAATGCCCAACGCCACGTGGATTGGAGAAGTCAAAGCAAAGCTCAGGCTGAGTTCCTTGGAAGTCTCCTGACTTTGCATTCCTGGGGCTATGTTTTTTCAGACTCATGTGGTGGCTTAGTTCCTTGGTGACCTAGATTATCCAGGGTTTACTCTGTCCCCTCCTGGAGACATGGTGGGCCCAGTCATCTGGGGGTCTCTGCACCACACTGGGTGGCAAAGGGAAGACGGCTTGGAGCCAGAAGAGGGTTCCCAGCAGAGCTTGGGTGGATGCTCCAGCCTTGTGCGTGAAGGCAAAGGGCCACTGGTGGGTGGCCAGAGTCAGAGGCTGCCATGGTTCCAGGGCACTGCAGTGCCTAGTGGGGCCCCAGTGAGAATCATAGCCTGGGAACAGATTTTTGGGTAAGAACAGGGTGCTGGGAGTAAGCCCAAGCTCAGCCCAGAGCTTCCCAGGGCTCGTGGAGCTGCACTGGCTCCTTCAGTAGCTCTCCATGGATGGAAAACCGAGTTCACACCCTTGGCATTGGTGGGTCCTTCCTCACCTGGTCCCACCTACTTCTATCGTCCTAGTATCCACCACACCTCCAGGCTTAGCTTCTCTTCCCCTTGTAAGAGACCGCTCGTGGTTACTTCCTGCTCGTTCATGCCCGGGACTCCCTCCCACTGCTGGCCCCATTCTCAGTCTCTTGAAAGCCTCTGTGTTCACAGCCCCACTGAAATGCCACATCTACTTGCCCTTTTCTTGAATATCCCACTGAAAATGCACCACTTGCTCCTCTAGGTTTAGCATTTATTTTATTGTGCTCTGTCTTACACATCATCTATAAGACAATTAGTTGTTGGTAAGTCTGTCTCCTTCAGTGGATTACAAGAGCCTTCAAGATCACCACATTTTATTCAAATGTGCCCCAAAGCCTATCATAGCTCCCCAAACACAGCGGCCCTGGGGATATCCAATAAATGTTTGTTCAGTAGATATACAAATGAAATATTATCATACTGTTCCATGAGATTAATGTGCTTCCAGACAGTTCTTCTACCTTGCGGAAGAGTGAGGCCAACAGGAATGCTCGTTCCCCCAGAGCATCTTGCTCTGGCCTTGAGGGTATTTTCTGTCCTATTTAGCTCAGGCCCGACCCCGCCATCAGATGTACGTGGTTAGGCTCTGCTCAGTGACACGGTGCATTACCAACTGAAACCCAGTTCTGAGACTTGTCTCTCTCCCTGGATCCCTCATCTCAGCCCTCCTTCTGACAGTTGGGGCTCACCTGGTCCCCGTCACTAATGTTTTTGGACTTGGTAATCGGTCGTCATGGAAACGAAGTGTGCTTGCTCAGGCTCAGGGATGCGAGGATGCTGAGACAACAGACACTGCACTGCACGCTCTCTGTCTACTTTCCAATCATCTCCTTTGACTCGCACATTTTTCAAAGGGCTCCAAACCCTCAGCGTCTGTACAGTGTGAGGGTATCATACTGTACCTTCTCCCATAGCTTCCAGTGGTCTCAGGTGCATTTCTCTCATTCTCAGCAAAACGGTAAACTTCTTGAAGGAAAGAATTATGCCTTATAATATTCTAGTATCCGTAACACAGCATTAAGCATATAGTAACTATACAATGAACACTGTTGCCTTTTACAAGTCAAGCTCCCAATCAGGGCATCCTCACAAGTCATGGGCATCAAAGTGAAACACTATGGTCTATAATTAACATATCTTCACTGCAATGCTGTCTATAATAACAAATAACTGGAAATAACTTAATACCCAAGGATGAGGTACAAGATTCAGTAAATCGTACATCACTTGACGGGATAGTATGCATTTATTTAAATGGTAATTATAATATCTATGGAGCAACTATGAAAAATATTTATGATAGACTGGAACTGATAAAAGAAGATAAAAAATAGTCTGAAGCTATAATTGTAACTATTACCTGCACTATAGCAAACCTGGGGAGGTGATATGCAAAAATAAACCCGGTATCAATGCTGTAGGATTTGAGTGATTTTTTTCTATGTCTTTAAGGTTGTCTTTAAGGTTGTGATTTTTTCTATTTTTTCTTTAAGGTCACTAGAATATTAAATATATAATATTTTGAATAAAAATATAGGTATATCTGTAATTAATATAAAAATAAATATGTTGCTTGAAGTTTAGGGCCATTAGGAGGGAGAAGTCCATCTGGCAAAAGAATGGAAGGATAGAAAGGTGATTTTGATCAATACCAAGATCCAGTATATGTTAAACTCCTGCCAAATGAATTTTGATCATGATGATGTGCTGATAATCAAAAGAAAATAGTATTTCTTTGACTGGTCTCCTGAAATCTGTAAATCAGTATAGAAACTGAAGATAACCATGGCAACCTATGAAAACTATGTCAACTCCAGTAGGGTCAGGAATTTCAGGGAAGAGGGCTGCTCTGACCTTGGGAATTGCTGGTCCCCAACTATGTGGTACATGAAGATGGAGTGAGAGGAACAGGGAACAGAAATATTGAAAGGCTGGATTCGAGTCCCAGTTCTGGTATTAAAGACCCACTGGCATTTTGGGGAAGTCACAACCCCAATAGGTAATGTCCTTCATGCAGCCAGCCAGCCAACCCCATTCAACAAAAATACAGCCAGTTCTTACTGGGAGGCAGTGCCGAGCTCAGCACTGGGCTTCCGGCAGAGCTAGTTCATAGGGATAGTGGGAGGATAAAATGAAATACTGCATGTAGAGGTTGTGTGGGAAAGCTGCTCTAAATAAATGTGAGCTATTATCACGGAACACAGAAGCAGAGCTGACCTGCTTAGCTCCACAATGCTGACAGCTGATTCAGATCACACCAAAATTGAGACAATCAGCTACTAACAAAGCCGGGGAAAACAAAGCCCTGATTGAAATGGGCTGCAGGTGACTTTTCCAAGCCTCCCAGCTGGACTCATTCGGATTCTCCCAGCAAACTGCTGCCCCTCCATCAGAGCAGTGATCATGCTGCCTAGGGCACAGTTCTGTCCCGGGCCCCGTCCCCTCTGCTAACCTGTCACCTTGCCCTCAATGGCTGCTTAACAAACGTTTGTCAAATCTGAAGGCCGTGTGTGTGTGTGTGTGTGTGTGTGTGTGTGTGTGTGTGTGTGAGAGAGAGAGAGAGAGAGAGAGAGAGAGAGAGAGAGAGAGAAAGAAAGAAGGAATGAGAGGGAGAGAACTTTCCATCTTGATATGTCATTTCTGACCTAGCACCAAGGATGGGCAGTATTTCCCCTCTGAGCTAGCTGCTTACCACTTTCTTAAAAGACACAGAATGCCTTGATAAGGACTTTTAAACGGGCTTTGGCCTTTTTCTGAATATGTTTCCCCTTCTCATTTGGGCAGAAATGAGATGAGTTAGTTTAATGCCTTACGGAGGAAATGGGGAGAATATAGACAGGAGCACACAATCAGCAGAAAAGAAAAAGAAATTGACAAGAAACCATAGGAAAGGTGATCCAGTCCAAGCGAACAGAGTCTCTCTGTAGAAGAGGCACTGACCCCTCTCTGCACCTTTGCACTCTCTGTCTGAGAAGGGCTGCAGTAGGGAGGTGAAGGTGGCATCTGAGGTCAGATCCTTAGTCCCTGCTTCCCCAAGACAAAGGGCTTGGAAATACTACTCACAGCGAATGAGGCTTGAATTATGAATCAATCACAATTGCAGTCCTTTCTTTCTTGCTGCGTCCCTAATTGGCATGTTGGTCATTTATAAACTCGCCTGCCTCCGTGTGCCCTCACAGCTAGCCTCGTGCAGGAGCGGAAAAGGATGGGTGTCAGTGGCAGGACACTTCGGCACCTCAGCTCTGCCTGTGTCTAAAGCTGGCAGAGAGGCTCACAGCCTCTGTGCCTGTGAACTTTAGGTTGTCGTTTTTCTTAATGAATTCTGAATTAGGATATTAATAATACTAATAGAGCTCATTAATTGAAGGCTTACTATGTTCAGATAGAGTGTCAAGATTTGTTCTTGGAACAGACTCACAGACATAGAGAACAGACTTGTGATTGCCAAGGGGGAGGGGGTCAAGGAGGGATGGATTAGGAGTTTGGGATTAGCAGATGCAAACTATTATCTATAGGATGGATAAACAACAAGGTCCTACTGTATAGCACAGGGAACTCTATTCAAAATCCTGTGACAAAGCATCATGGAAAAGAATATGAACAAGAATGTATATATATGTATAACTGAATCACTTTGCTATACAGCAGGAATTAACACAACGTTGCAAATCAACTATACTTCAATAAAATAAATTTAAGAAAAAGATTTGCTCTTGTAAGCTCTGTAGGGTCACAGAATGCATAAGTTGCAGAGTGAGTTTTCAGCTCCTGAGCATGGGGCTGTGAACTAGGTAGGAAAGGATCATGTTGAGTATTTATTTATCCAGTTGCCGGGTCCCGACTTAGCGTCTACTGGAGGAGTAGTCCCGGGCTAGCATTAGGAGGGATATAACATGATCTACAGCCTCATTGCCCTTCTCCCCGAGCTTCAGCCTCATGTGACACTCACTATTTTGGGTTAAGACACAACATCTCCCATCATTGTCACCAGCCCTATGACCATCACCACCATAGCCCTGCCAGCATCACCGGCACTTCCACCAGCACCCTGGCCATCACCACACCATCATCAACGCCAAAAACATGTGTGAAGCATCTGTTGTTTGCATGTGGCCACATGGCTTTTCTCCAAAGTGGCAGCTGGGTCACAGCTGGGGTGTGCTGAAGGATTAAGTGGTGCTCGAGTGAAGGTGACATGTGACAGAATCTCCTCCTTGGCTGGAGCAGCCTGCAGACGCCAGCCTCCCGGGAGCTGTCAATCCAGGACAGAACACAGTGCTTACAGAATGGGAAATGAGCGCGGTTTACATAATGTTTCAGGAGGAGCTGACTACCAGGACTTCAGTCTCCCTTTCTGCAAGCCAATCTGAGCTGACGTCTCTCTTCCTGATCAAAGGTCCCACCAACCTGTCACAAAGGGCGCCCTACAGCACCAGGCAGTGCCTCACCTCTCAGAACTTGAGGAGACGCTGTACGCACCGAGGCAGCATTGCCATGCCAACCGTAACCTCTTGAAACACACAAAGAAGGCAAACGCAGAACCAGAGAGCTGAAGTGAGTCAGAGTCTGTCCACATTGGGAATTTATTTATTTTTCATTTTGGGGGGGAATTTATATACAAACAAATTTCATGTACATGGGCACGCTTTTCAGATGCATCTATATTCATGATATTACTTTAATCACAGAGCCGTATGAAACCACTCTTTCAAGCGTATAAAATCCCTTCCCTTCCCATCTCCATACCTTAGCTTATTTTCTACTTACAACCTGGAATACCTTTCCTCTGCCAATGTCCAAATACTGATTATCATGGGTGGAACGGTATCCCACAAAATATGCTGAAGTCCTAACGCCCAGTACCTGTGAATGTGACCTTGTTTGGAAATTGGGTCTTTGCAACTGATCACATTAAGATGAGGTCATTAGGGTGGATCCTCACACGTTATGGCTAGTATACTTATAAGAAAGGGAAATCTGGACTCAGGGACAGCCGTGCGTGTACAGAGGGGTGATGATGGGAAGACACAGGGAGAATGCCATCTACAAACCAAGGACTGCCTGGGGGTACCAGAAGCTAGGAGACAGGCCAGACTCTGCCCCACATACATCAGAAGGAACCAGCACTGCTGACGTTTTGACTTTGACTCCCGGCCTCCAGAAGTGTGGGACGACACATTTCTGTTTTAAAAGCCACCCTAGTTTGCGGTACATTGTTATAGCAGCCCCAGGAAACTGATACATTAATCAAACCTCAGGATCAAGCTGCTTTCCACAGAACATCTTTTCTGAGTGTAGCACAGTCCCATCTGTGATGATACAGGTGTGCCATGGCTTTACCTCCAAGATTTCCAATCTTTGCGCTTCTGGACCATTAGGTGGGGTGTAAAGGTGCGGAACAGATTTTTAGAAAGTGAAAAGAAAAGGCACTATCGCAGGAAGGTCTTGGGGAGGGGGTGGTAGATTGCGAAGTGGCTCAGGTAAAGGTTACCCCCTTTTCCTTGACAACACAGGGACCCCACTAACAATCTGATGGCCCCTGCCTGTGCTGCCTTGTGTAAGCAGACCTTAGAGGTCAGAGAAGGTGCTCAGTCTGGGGTCCTGGGATGCTGCTGACGGGCAGGAAGATGTAGGTGAGAGAAGCCTAGGTAGGCTGTGTGTGCTGCCTCCCCTTCTGGAAACTTCTCTGGTGCTAACATGGGATTATGGGAAAGCTGAGTGTTCCAGCAGGCCTGGAAGGTTCTTGTATACAGAATGTGGACGCTACACAGCACGCCTGTCACTTGCTTTATTTGCTACAGTGAAAACTCCCCGATCAGAGTCTGGGTTGGGAGTAGAAAGTGGTACATGCCATGGCGGGCCTTCCACCCAGTGCTGGAACTCAGTGATCTCAATGAGGTTTGTCATCAAGGGCTTTGGGGATCGCCTAGAATCTGCCTTGGTCCATTTCCTAGTCTCAGAAGCTTAGAATGCCCCAGGACATCTGGAATGCAAGGTAGAATGTGACGAGCATCACAAGATGGGAAGGAAAGATGCAGAGTCACCAGCACTCCCAGTTGGCGGATGGGGGAGGGGTCTCTCTCCCTTGTTCGCCAGACTTTCCTCAGGAGCTCTGTCCACCAGAGAGCAAGTCCTTGCCCCGACCTCCAGTGCTAGGAACTCAGGAAATCTGAACTCAGGTTCAGAATATCAGCGTTATCCCCTCTGGCTGTCATTGTCTTGTTGACCCTCCAAACAAGCCCGCCACCTCCTCCAGGAAACCCTCCCTGATAATCTCAGGTGAAGCTAATGGCCCCATTCTGGCATTTTAGCTTCTGCTTAGCCCTTACGCCATCTTGCTTTACATTTTAGTTACCTACTGAGCTCAACCTCTAGTTATAAGTGCCTCAAAGTTAGGAAACATGTACAGTTTGTGTTTTTATCATTCTGGAGGCTGGCACAGGCCCATTGGTTAGGTGAGAGTCAATAAATAAATCAATAGATATCTATTTATTGAGTGCCTATTAGGTGCTGGGTATCGTGTGCTACTGGGGAGATCAATACTTTGAACAGAAAAGTGTTCACGGGTGAAATAAGATCTTGCTTTTATTCCTGACCCCTATTTCTCTTCAGCCTCCAGCTTCCTAACCTGACTTACTAACTATGTCTGTGGGCTTGTGCCCCACTCAACAAACAGTACATAAGCTGTTCCCTGATTGGGCTGGGAGTTGTCTCAATTATGGGTCATCTGGTTGTGACGCCTTGTATCTGTGGTCAGGACCACTCGTTGGGTCCTGTCTATGTCTTGCTTGCCCAGACCCCTGGTTCCCAACTGCTCACCTAAGATTTGGCTTCTTTTTTAAAATTTTATTTATTTACTTATTATTGAAGTATAGTTAATATACAATGTTGTGTTAGTTTCAAGTGTACAGCAAAATGATTCAGATTCTTTTCCATTATAGGTTATTATTAAAAGATACTGAGGGTAGTTCCTGTGCTATACAGTAGGTCTTTGTTACTTACCTATTTTATATATAGTAGTGTATATATAAATCCCAAACTCCTAATTTATCTTCCCTCACACCCCACTATTCCTTTTGGTAACCATAAGTTTGTTTTCTATGCCTGTGAGTCTATTTCTGTTTTGTAAATAAATTCATTTGTATCATTTTTTAGACTTCACATATAAGTGATATGGTATGATATTTGTCTTTTTCAAGATTTGGTTTCTTGCAAGGGGGAGAGGTGTGAGGGAGGGATGGATTGGGAGTTTGGGATTAGCAGATGCAAACTATTATACATAGAATGGATAAACAACAAGGTCCTACTGTATAGCACAGGGAACTATATTCAATATCCTGTGATAAACCATAATGGAAAAGAATATGAACAAGAATGTATATATATGTATAAATGAATCAATTTGCTGTACAGCAGAAATTAACACAACATTGTAAATCAACTATACTTCAATTAAAAATAAATTTAGCTTCTTGCATTAGCTTGATTTTCCTGACTTCTCACCTAACTCTGACCCCAGCTCTGCCTTGACCCTGGGCCCTCAGATGTCCCCTTGAATCTGGATCCATCAGGCCAAGCCACTGGTGCTCATTAGAAGTCCTGTCTTTCCATCTCTGTCCTGGATTTCCAATCTTTTTGATGTACATCTTGCCCTCAGGCAGGTCTTCTTGGAGAAGAAAGGAAGGACAAATTTATGAATATATGTTCCAATATAAGTGTACTTGACTGTTGAAATAACAACAATCTCTTAGATTAAAAAGAGAAAAAAGGAACAAAAACATTCAACAAGTTGGTGAGGGAAAATGGAGGTAAGTGTTGTAAAATCTTTATACTGTATGTAATAAACATAAGGGTACTGATTAATTTAAAAATTTTATATACTAAGTATGTATGTTGCATTTTTTAGGGTATGTACTAAAAGAATAGAAACAGAGTGTATAACTGTCTAACTAATAGAAGGGAAATAGAAATAATAAAAATAAATAAATCCATAAAAAGCAATAAAGGAAAAGAAACAGAAGTAGGGCAAATATAAGCACAAAAAAAGAGTAGATTTTAAACCTGAAATATTAGAACTTACAAGAATTTGAATGGATTAAGTTCTCTAGTAAAAACAACAGCAGCTATATTATATATGATATACATTCCTGTATGTACTATTTTCAAGAGACATGTCTAAAACACAAGGATACAAAAAGGTTAAAGACAAAAGAATGGAAAAATACAGGAGGCAAATATTAATCAACAGATGTCTTAGGAGAATTCATTAATATGAAATAAAACAGACTAAGCATTATTAAAGATAAAAAGTATAATTTCACAATGACACATTTTAATTAACAAAAACACTACAATTTAAAATACGTAAAAAACCTTTAAAAAAGCTGCAGAATACATAAAATAAAAATTGACAGAAGTACAAGAGGAAAAATAATAACGGTCAAAGCGGTAGATTGTCTTACATTGCTCTCAGTTCAGATACATCTTGCCATAAAAAAATCATAATGGCATAGAACATTTAAACCAGATTTTAAAAATTTACATAATGGATGCATATAGACATTGCATCAAACAGCTACAGAAAACATATTCCTTTCAGGCACATGTATAATGTTTATAAGAATCAATTATTTCTGGACCTTGAGTCAATCTCAGTGAATTTTACTGAATTGAAATCACATCAAGTGTGATCTCCAATAAAAATACAATTAAGCTAGAATTATAAAACAAAAATTAACTATAATTTTCCCGTATATTTGGAAATTTAGACACATGCTTCCAAATAATCAAAGAAGTGTGGCTAAAAGAGAAAGTACAGTTTACCCTGAACAAAGCGGGAGGGTGGATTAGGGGAACTGACCCTCTGAGCAGTTGAAAAATTCATGGATAGGCCCTCCACACCAGTGGTTTCAACCAGCAACCATCTGTGGATTCAACCAGCAGCGGATTGCGTAGTACTGTAGTATTTACTATTGAAAAAAATATATAGGTGGAGTCGTGCAGTTCAAACCAGTGCTGTTCAAGGGTCAACTATATAGTGCTAATTAGAACATATTTTGAAAACAATAGTGAAAATACTATTTAAATTTGAGACATACAGCCAGTGGTGTTCTAGAGCTGCCTTGTATCAGCTTGCAAGAGCCGAATGTTAAATATTCAGGACATTTTCCCACTGGTTATTAATCCACTACTGGCCTGAAATCAGTTGTGATGAAGTATTTACAACACAGAAATATGAAATTGGCATGCTACAAATCAGGACTTTTTATTTTCCTTTCTTTTCTTTTCTTTCTTTTCATCCTTCTTCCTTCCTTCTCTTTCTCTCCCTTTCTCCCTTCTTTCCTTTCTCCCTTCCTCCCTCCCTCCCTTCCTTCCTTCCTTTCGCAAATTAGTTAACAGAACGCTAAGAGATGCAGTTAAAATATTATATAGAGGGAAATTTATAGTCTTTTGAGAGTTTGTTTTTAGATTGGATTAGATGGATTTAGATGGATTAGAAAAAAACAAATGCTGGAAATTCCATCTTCAGGAACTAGGGAAAAAAAGCAATGCAAAATCCAAGAAAGTAGAAGAAAGAAAACAATTAAGATAAAAAGATAAATTAATGGCATAGAAAAATATTATACAAAATAGAAATATAATAAAGAGAAAAAACAAACCCAAAAGTTCACTCTTTGAAACTAAGAAAAAAATGGACCAACCTCTGGTGAGATTGACCAAGAAAATAAAGAAGAAATGCACAAATAATCAACATCATGAGTGAAAAATTGGACATTACTACAGACACTGCAAATATTGAAAAGATAATAGAAAAAATCTTAACACCAATATATTTGAAAATGGATGCAAAATGTATACATTCCTGGAAAAGTATAACATACCAAAACCCTTCTCATGAAGAGATAAGAATCCTGACTTTTCCTTTAGTTAGTAAAACAAAAATTTCTTATCCAGAGCTCTCTAGGTCCACGTGGTTTACCAGTAAGGTCTATAAATGTTCAAGAGAGAAATATTTCCAATTTATACACATTCCTTCAGACAATAGAATAAAAGGGCAAATCTACCATTATGCTTTGTGATACTACCCGTCATCTTGATTCTAATGCTCAACAAAGGCAAAACGAGAGAGGAAAACTAGAGCCCAATCTCACTCATGAATGTAAATGCAAAACGTAAACTATAATTAGTAAACTGAATGCAGCAATATACATAAAAAATACATCATGACTAATTTGTGTTTATCTTAGGAATGTAAGATTAGTGTCACTTTGGAAAAGCAATTCATGGAATTCACCACATTACAAGAAAAAAATGGGAAAAAATGGGGTGATTATCACAGAGATGCAGAGAAAGTATTTAGTAAAAGTCAATAATCATTCATAATAAAACTCTTATAAAAATAGAAATAGAATGAAATTTCCTTAACCTTACAAAGGGTACCTACTACAATCTTATTGCAAACGTCACATCAAATGTTGAAACTTTGAGAGCTCTCATTTTGAAATTTGGAACAAGACAAGAATTCCTGTTATTGCTACTTCTATTCAGCTTTGTCCTGGAGTTCCCTGCCTGCTCAGTGAAACAATGAAAAGAAATAAAAGGTATGAGAATTGAAAAGCGGAGAAAAACAGCTGTCATTATTCACAGATGATTTAATTATGTGTAGAAAATCTGAAGGAATCCATAGAGAGATTACTGTAATTATTACGAGGCTTTGACACGGTTGTACTATTCACATTCAGTACTTAAACAATACATTTAATTCATATAATCGAGCAACAGATTGAAAGTGAAATAAAAGAGCTACCATTTAGAATAGCATAAAACAAGATGATATCCTTGGGAACAGTACTAACAATATATTTTTGTCTAAGACATCTACAGAGAAAATTATAAAGTGTTACTGAGAGACATTAAAAAAGAAAGCTAAGTGGAGAGGTATACCAAGTTTATGAATCAGAATAATTTTTATAAAGATGCCACTTGTCCTCAAGTTGAGTTATAAATTTAATGCATACCCAAGCAAAATTCCATGATTTTTTAAAAAAAACTTGGCAGGCTGGTTTTGAAACTTATATGGATATGCAAAGGGTTAATAAGAATATCCAATATCCAAAACACTCTTGAAGAAGTAGAACTCTCTGGCTCTACCAGATTTCAAGATCAGCAGGGAAAATAAGAAGTTTCCAACAAATTGCTGAGACAGGCATCCATGTAGAAAAAACAAAGTTGGATCTTTACCTCATACCATCCTAAAAATGTCGATTTCAGTTGGTTAAAAGACTGAAGGTGAAAGGAAAATCAATAAGGAAAGATAGTGTCATGATCTTGGGGTAAAGATTTCCTAAACAAGACACGAAAAACACAAACCATAAAGAAAAAAATTATAAATTTGTTCTACATTAAAATCAAGACATCCTCTTCATCAAATGGTATCAAAGGTAAAAAGATAAACCATGAAGTGGGAGATAATATTTACAACACACAAAACAAACAACACACTATTATTCAAAATACTTATAGAATTCTTCCAAAATCGCTAAGACAAAGGCAGACAACCTAACAGGAAAAAATGGGTAAAAGGTTTAAACAGATACTTCGCAAAAAGGAAATTTCCAGTTAAATATAAGATTAATAATCTGTGGACTAAAATACAATCATAATGGAATTCCTTCCATACCCCACTCAATGGGCAAACGTTTGAAAAGTCTGATAACGAAGGAGCGATGGAACATTTTGAACTCTCCTCGACTGCTGAAGACCATGGAAGTTGGTACAACTACTTGGAAATCAGTTTGGCATTATTTAATATATTACCTATAAATAAAAATACCCAGAAATGTAACCCTAGGTATATATCCTAGCAAAGTTTGTTCAGATGGGCACAAAGTAACCCAAGAATGTTCATAGCTGTGCTGTTTATAATTATTCCAACTTTGATACAACCCAAATATTCATCAACAATAGAGTAGATGAACTACTCTGTAGTTTGTCATGCAATGGAATAACACAGGTACAGGTAGACCCATGGATGAATCCCACAAGTGCAATGTCAAATGAAAGACCCCAGACAGAACAGTTCCATTTCTACAAACTTCAAAACCAAGAAGCCAGACTTTAGAGTTGCGTACATGAGTGGTAAAACCATAAAGAAAATGAACGGAATCATGACCCTCAAAGCCAGCACAGCAGTTAACTCTAGGAAGAAAGGGCAAAATTGTCCTCAGGAAGGGGCGCCTGGGATCTTCTAAGGTGCTGGCAGTGTTCCTTTTCTTGTCCTGGCTGGAGGATTATCTGGGTGTTCTCTTATTTTATTCATTTATTTGTTAAACTGTATACATGTGTTTTATGTACTTTTCTGTATCCACGCATCATAACTTTTTTAAATAAAGGGGGAAAAGTTTGCATTATCATCACTGGATGCCAGTTTCCATGTGCTGATGCCATACAGGTATTGACTCACAGAAGTCATAGAAGAACAGCCTAGCTAACTTCCTGGTAAGGGATGCATGGGAAGCACCCCAGGGGAGTCCATTTGGGAGCTGAAGATGCCCAGAATCTGAGAAAGACTTTTAGAGAAAATTACCTGTGTAGGCGTTTCTATTCATCATTCCAGCTTCTAACAGTCTTGGAACCCAGCAGTCACTTACAAACATAGACTGAGCCCCACCAACGTGCGAGGCATGGGGCTAGGTGCTGGGATACAGAGCCCAGTGAGATGTGGGCTTCAGCGAGCTTACGCTCAGAGAGGAGGAGGAAGCCACTGATTACAGTAGGATGCCGGCTAGTCTCAAGTGGGTCTTGTGTGGGAAGTATTCCCAGAAAAGATGACACCTGAGTTCTGTGTTAGGGGACAATTGCCAGACATATGTGGAATAGTGAAGGATCATTCAAGAGAATGAAGCAGTGTGTGGATAAGTGAGAAGCAGCGGGTGCATTCCAGAAACAACAAACAGCTCTGACTGTCTGGACTGTCCTGAGTGCGTATGTAGGGTTGATTTTATAAGAAGGTTTACTGCGTGAACCCCATCCATTCCTGGCATGACGAAATTAAGGGTTATTTAAGGAAATATTTTCAGCTTTCAGGACCCCTGAAAGTATTCCTAGAAGGGATTTAAGTGTAAAGATCAATAGGAATTTCGATACATTTTTACTAAGCGCCTACTATATGCAAAACAGGGGCTGGACAGGCAAGTATCAGAAGCAGGATGTGGGGAAGTAAGATAAAAAGTATTTCTGTAACCAGGACATGGAAGCAGCCTAAATGTCCATGGACAGAGGAATGGATAAAGAAGATATCGTTCATGTGTACAATGGAATATTAACCATTATAAAAGAACGATATTATGCCTTTTGCAGCAACATGGATGGACCTAGAGATTGTTGTACTGAGTGAAGTAAGTCAGACAGAGAAAGATAAATATCATACGATATAGCTCATGTGTGGAATCTAATAAAAGGGTACAAATGAACTTAACTACAAAACAGAAATAGAGTTACAGATGTAGAAAGCAAACTTATGGTTACCAGGTGGGAAGTGGGGGGAAGGATAAATTGGGAGATTGGGATTGACATATACACACTACTGTATATAAAATAGACAACTAATAAAGACCTGCTGTATAGCATAGGGAACTCTACTCAATACTCTGTAATGACCTATATGGGAAAAGAATCTAAAAAAGAGTGGATATATGTATATGTATAACTGATTTACTTTGCTGTACACCTGAAACTAACACAACATTGGAAATCAACTATTCTCCAAAAACATTTTTTTGGAAAGGGGAAAAAAGGATGTTTTTGTTGGGGCTCATGAAACATGAAGGTGACAATAATGCTTTACCTCTGTATGTCATATTGGCATTTAAATTTTTTTTCACAAGCATCTCATTTGGTTTGAGGTGGAGAGGACCTGACCAGAGGTTTTGCCTGACAGCTCTGCCGGTGATTGACGCTGTGTCCTACACACTATTAGCAGCACATCTCTGTCGTGGGCTGCTGACCCCTGTCTGGGGTTTATTAGAAGTTGGAGGAAGATCAGACAATTTGCTTGTCTTGCAGGGTTACTATGTTGCCTGGAAAACAGCGGCTTAGCCCCTGAGGGCCTGGATTTTCCCTTGAGTAAAATTGCTTTGAAATCCTTAGCGGAAAGGTTTTTTCTACAAGGGCCTTTTCTTTCATTTTTCTTTTTTCCTTTTTTTCTTTTTCTTTTATTTATTTATTTATTTTTGGTGCGTTGGGTCTTCGTTGCTGCACGCAGGCTTTCTCTAGTTGCGGCGAGCTGGGGCTACTCTTCATCGCCATGCGTGGGCTTCTCATTGCAGTGGCTTCTCTTGTTGCAGAGCACAGGCTCTAGGTGTGCAGGCTTCAGTAGTTGTGGCACATGGGCTCAGTAGTTGTGGCTTGTGGGTTCTAGAGTGCAGGTTCAGTAGTTGTGGCTCATGGGCTTAGTTGCTCCGTGGTGTGTGGGATCTTCCCGGACCAGGGTTCGAAACTGTGTCCCCTGCATTGGCAGGCAGATTCCCAACCACTGCGCCACCAGGGAAGCTACAAGGGCCTCTTCAATAGAACATTTGCCAAGAGAGAACTAGAAAAAGAATAATCCTGTAAATGTCATCGGGCTGAGGAAGACAGAAATGAAGGCCTACGCAAGCAATTCTACTAGGTTTACCCAGAAACAAAGGACCATTGGAGGTCTGTAATGCCTTCCACTTGCAGCAGAGTGTCCTGAAAACAGCCCTAAGTAAAAAGATGTGTTTTTAGCATTGGCCCAATTGCTACTTAGCTGTGTGGCTTTAGGCAAGTTATCCAACCTCTCTGAGACTCAATTTTCTCATCTGTAAAATGGGGATGAAAACTTCTACCCATCTCAGTGATTATGGCAAGAAATGAGATTCATGTCTGGGAAAATCAGCTTGTCTCAACCAAGGAAATTATTGTTGCTGTTGTTTGTTGTTACTGAGACTTTTTGTAGGATGGGCTTGGGAGGTCTGTTGTCAGGAGGGGTTTATCTTTTATTTTTTGTCTCCTGCAAGGTAGCCCTGAATTCTGTCTACTGAATAGCAAATTGCTACTTTGTTTTTTTGTTGTTTGACACTTAGGTTCTCATCCTAAAATTCTGTTTACTTAAATACTTCAGTCTCTTAGCATTTCAAAAGAGTATTTTTTAAAAAAAGAATAGAGACACAATTGCTCCTTTTTCTAGGCTCAGCAGTTATGTATTAAATTATGCTCATATACAAACAGAGAAAAAACAAAAAATAAGACATTCGCTTGACAACAGAAATAGGAAGTATCTGTAAGTTTTTAAATCAATGCCTGGCCTTGGTGGTTAATTTCACATACATAATTTCACCCTTGCATGAAAGCCAGGTATGAAAATGACAGTCCCCAAGGGAAGGTTTTGTAATTCTAAACGATTCCAAAGAAGTCTCTGCTTCAATCTAATAGTCTTGTCTGTTTTTTTTTTTAAGGAACATCTTTTTTTAAAATAGATTTTATTTATTTATTTATTTAGGCTGTGTTAGGTCTTTGCTGCTGCATGTGGGCTTTCTCTAGTTGCGGTGAGCAGAGCTACTCTTCGTTGCAGTGCGCGGGCTTCTCACTGTGGTGGCTTCTCTTGTTGCAGAGCATGGGCTTCAATAGTTGTGGCATGCGGGCTCAGTAGTTGTGGCTCTCAGGCTCTAGAGCGCAGGCTCAGTAGTTGTGGCTTGCTCAGCGGCATGTGGGATCTTCCCAGACCAGGGCTCAAACCCGTGTCCCCTGCATTAGCAGGCAGATTCTTAACCACTGCACCACCAGGGAAGCCCTGATAGTCTTGTTTTAAGACATGGAGTGACAGGAGTTCCCTACAGCTTTGAAGACCGGAAACCAGGAGGTTCTAACCGACTTTGAATTCTAGATCTTGACTTCCCTGTTTCTTCTTTTGTAGTGTTACAGCCCCGGTGCAATTGGGTTCTGGAGGACATTTGATTAAAATGTTATTTTTAGCGAATACATACTTTCCTACAGTAAAATTCAAAAACCCAAGAGAGCAGCTGAGGCTTGTAACTGTGTAAGGCTGTAGGCCACTGGTGTCCAGCAAAATATGAACAAGAGGGAAAGGGGGAAAAACTGGTACTCGAAACGCACCCTGGCCTTGAGAAAATGACGCCAGAGCCCCGGCCTCCAATACACCACCTTCTCTGGCACGAGGTTGTAAGCCCGCCTGCAGGAACCCACCGTCCAAGCGACCTCTCATTCTCCAGGATGGGAAGAAGCCCCGCAGAGGGACTGTGGCCTAGATGTCAGGCATCTGGCAGGCTGCAGAGAGAAAGGAGGTGCTGAGTTTCCTGCCTTGATCAGCACAGGCCTAAATTTGCCATGATATGATTCAGTGTGCTTCCCAGAGCACTGGATATAGTTGCAGCTCTGAGTCAGCCTCAGGCCCCACTCCCTCCCTCATGGCTCTATAAAGCTGCGCGGGGCTGAGTGTCTCACCAGGGCTCTCTTGCTCCCCATGTCAGATCAAGGTCCTCATTAGGCCTGACCTCTTGTGCCCAGAGCGTGCTTTCAAAGAGATGCTGGCCCAGTCGATAGGAACACCAAAGTCTCTGTTGTCTGTTAAGTCTGAGGAATGGAGAGTTCTTTCTGGTTAATTCAGATTATTAGAGGCTTAGATCAATCTGTTAATAAAGGTTTACCATTCATAACATTTGTCCATTTCCAGATGTCAAGGGATTGAAGTTAACCTGCTACTCACTTACTGTGTTTCTAGTGATAGGGATAGGGTAGGATAATTAAACAGTCAGTTTAGAAATTCCACTAGGTGATTAAAGACAGAAAGGGAATTTTAAGGGAGTTTGGAAGACTGTTGTAAGCTAATGACCCCTGAAGAAAATAATCCAGTAACCTAGCAATAGTCTGCACTACCTTGAAGGAAGACCAGGGGCATCCAAGCACCAGACACACTCGAGCCACAAACCCTGACAGTTAAAACACAAGACAGTAGATATGGGGGCTGAATCTCGTTACATGAAGCCAGAGAGTTAATAGTTCTTGAAGAGTAGCATTCCTGAATGTGGCCAAGACAGAAATATAGGTGAAAGGGGAAGGAAACTAGGTGAAAGGGGGCATTACACTAAAACCTGAGATGAATGACCATAGTTAATATATGTTACCACCCTTTTGCTAATATACATGATTTAAATAACGCCATGACAGTCCCAGTTAAACCATATAGGGCCAAAGGAGGAACTAATGATGGAAGCCTTGACGTCTGCCCAAGAATGACGAAGAAGGTAGTCTTCTCCCCTCCCCACTTTCTCTTTGATTGTAAAAATGTAGCCCTCTTTCTTCTCAGGGCTGCGCTCCCTCGCCTGCCCGCTGGTGTCTCTCACAAGCATCCTATGCTAATAAACTCACTCTTTACCTGTCGCTTTGCCTCATGCTGAATTCTTTCTGCACCGAGACAAAAGAACCTGAGCTTCAGCAAGTCCTGACACTAGGTGAGAGGTTTCAATGAAAGGACAGTGGGTTTCAGTCCCCTCCTAAGCTAGGGATTGTGGGTTTGAGCCCCAATCTGGATGTTGGCTGGGTTCAAGCCCCATCCGAGAAGAGGTGCAGTTTCACTAGTGTTTAGGTTCATATCTTAAAGAAGTTGGACATCTAGCCGGTTAACAATCTAAAACACATGTAACAATGAAGAAGGCTTGACCAAGATGAAAACGGATCTAGAAGGACAGCCATGAAGAAGGTAGTTGTGGTCAGAGATGATTTTCTGGAGGAGGTGAGGTACCCGCAGAGCTCTGAAGGACCAGTAGGATTTACCTGGCATGCCGGTGGAGAATAAACAGGAAGAGCCGGGGAGTGCATGTGAGAGAATTGCTAATACCAAAACAGGAGAGAAAATAATTTAATCTTTCTTTGCTTTCTCAGAAGCCTTATTAGGACTTTACAGAACTCCAGGATTCTTCTAGATCACAATGTTCAGAAGCCATCAGAGGGTGCCGGCTGATAGCTGAGCCTCTGAGAGAAGAGAGGGCTGACAGCCTTCATTTTAGTTCCTGGGTCTCCTTTTGGAGACATGAAAACTAAATTTTTTTTTTATTTTTTATTTTTTATTTTTTTGTGGTACGCGGGCCTCTCACTGTTGCGGCCTCTCCCGTTGCGGAGCACAGGCTCCGGACGCGCAGGCTCAGCGGCCATGGCTCACGGGCCCAGCCGCTCCGCGGCATGTGGGATCTTCCTGGACCGGGGCACGAACCCATGTCCCCTGCATCGGCAGGCGGACTCTCAACCACTGCGCCACCAGGGAAGCCCCTACAATGTTTTTAAAATCAAATAAAAGAAACTTTATTTGTTGGGTTAGTGAAAGGATCAGGGCATATGAGTCTGGTCGGGGAACTAGCCTCTTCCCCCAGAGTCATCCTCGCTCACTTGGTAACCATGGGTCACACAGGAAATAGCTCTCTGCCTTAGCCTGAAAAATGGAACTAATAACAAGTCCCCTTGTGTGTAAATAAAATGGCCTCAGGGATAAGCACTATGAATATTATTCCTTACACTCCTTGGAAGAAAAGATTAAAATAGTTTCAAAGAATTATAGTTATGATTACAGATGCCTGGAGACTGAGGGCTGATTTTTCGATTCAGTGATTTCGTAAATCCTTCATGGTGTCTTAGAATTGAAAGCAATATTCCAATTGGAATTAGAATTGGAAGAGGATCATCTACTGGGGAAATCTTGGGCTTTGGAATCAGAAAGGCTTGACCTTGAATCCCTGATCAATCGCTTATCACCAGCACCATCTTTCTTTCCTTCATTAAAGGAATACGTATTAAGCTCCTGTGATGTGTTCTGATAAATTATCTAAGTTCCTGGAGCCTCAGTTTCCTCATCAATAAAGATTAAAGTATAACCTCTTAAGGTCATGAGAGTGACCGGCATATAGTAGACCTATAATTCACATTAGTTTTCCTCCTTTAATGAATGAATGAGGGAATTAAATAAGACATGGCTACTTAAGAAGCTTAAAGTATGTGATGGGAGGAAAGGTAAGGCAGAATGCATCTAGTGTTAGAGACGGGGTACAAAGGAGCTGAGATCGTCTGAATGGACAGAAGGGAATTGACTCAAGGACTGGGGCCATGATGGTTGAATGGAGAAAGTGGATCCTTATCTGCTGCTGCAGTGTGGCCCATAACCAACAGGATGCTGTGAAGTGATACAAGGAGGTGTCCCACGTCACACTTCGCCTTGTTTCCCATTTATTAGTCTAACATTGGCATTTGCATCCAAGCGTCCATCCATTCTTTCCTTTATTCAGTTATTCATCCATTGAAGAAACATTTATTACCCTCCTTCCCTGAGTCAGGCATTTACCTAGTGCTGGGAATACAACCAAAGTACTTAAAGAAGAGTGGAGAAGAAAGACAAGTAAACAGACAGTTATAAATCATCGTGATGGAGACTAAGATGGGGCCAGACGCAGACCTGAACACTTCCTGAGGGTCACACAAAACTGGGTGTAGGCTCTGGCTTTGCCACTCACTGGCCGTGGTATCCCAGGGAAAACGATGAGGAATCATGTACTTAAAAGCTCTTTGGAATCTGTGTTATGCCACATAAATGCGCATTTTAATATATTAACCGTCAGTGAATTCATCATCTTATATTATCCCATCAGATCTGATCCTCCTTTAAATGTTTCTGTAATAAATAGTAGCTGGCGCACAGATTTCATGGTCATTCCTGTCATTTTTATTTCATGACGTAGCTTCTTTTTGAACCTCTGTAAAACCTTGTCTTCTAGTTCTTTCTACCAGTGTGGTTGTATCCACACCTGTGTGTTCTGTGTCAGATAGAATTTTAGGGACGTCTAATAAGGTTTTTTGTTTTGTTTTGTTTTTCTTGTGGTACGCGGGCCTCTCACTGTTGTGGCCTCTCCCGCTGCGGAGCACAGGCTCCGGACGCGCAGGTTCAGCAGCCATGGCTCATGGGCCCAGCAGCTCTGCGGCATGTGGGATCTTCCTGGACCGGGGCACGAACCCGCGTCCCCTGCATCGGCAGGCAGACTCTCAACCACTGCACCACCAGGGAAGCCCTCTAATAAGGTTTTAAATTGCCTTTGGAAAGGGATAAGGAGACTGATCACTAATGAGGGAAAGACTCAGGCACAAAGATTAGAGGGGAGTCTCAAGTGTTCCAGAAAGATCACAGTAAGAACATGAAGGGTGGGGTTTAGCAGCATAAAGGGAAGAGAGATGGAAATAAAACCTAGAATAGAATGAGTTGAGAGTAAGGGCAGAGGAAGAGACAGATACAGCCATCCAGCTGGTGGAGGAGAGAAAAAGGTGCCTCCCATTTTAAACAGCTTATCTCTTCTATCTGCAATATTTCTGTCGATGTCTGAATAGAGAGAAAGATGTATGTGTGTGTGAGTGTGTGTGTGTTTGTTAATAACAGTCGTCTATTTATAGACCTTAAATTATACACCATGAAAGCCTCTCTGAGACAAGATGTGTTATTTTGCTGCCAGAAGTAAAAGTTAAAGAAAAAACTACCAAAAAAGGGGGCTTCTGGATGTCTTTCTTCCTTTCCTCATCCTCTCTGTCCATCTTCTCATGGTTAACGACAACTGTCAATTCTGTGTTTTGGAGACAAAATTCCAAAGAGGTGAAAGGAGACAGTCGAAGATCTTCCTCCAGAATTAGGGGTCCCCATGGTTTCCAAATCACATCATTTTCCAGCTGAATCAGAAGGGAGATTGGACAGCATCCTTTCCATTTCAGAGGATGCTCTTTCCACCAGGGCGCCCGCCAGGCCATCATTCCTCTTTCCAACTCCGATTCTCTTATCACATATGAAACAAGAAGTTTCCCTTACCTTTTCCTCTAACCTCATCTTTCCAGAGAAGGGGCTGAATCCCTGAATGACCTCAAGGTGACCTTCAGGTAAAAGGACTTCATACTTGGTTCCAAGTTTGTAGAACTTAAGAGTGTGCCTAAGAGTGTGAGCTTTGGTGTCAGACCCAGATCTCCCAGTTATTACTGTGTGACTTTAGGTACATGATTCTTTATACCCTGGTTTCCTCACCAGTAAAATGAAGATAATAATGGAACGTCTCACATGGGGACTAGTGTGGAGATTGAATGAGGTAATACATGTAAAGCACTTAGCAAAGAGATGGAACGTAGGGAACTCCCTGGAGGTCCAGTGGCTAAGACTCTGCGCTTCCACAGCAGGGGGCATGCGTTTGATCCCTGGTTGGGGAACTAATATCCCACATGCCACATGGTACAGCCAAAGAGAAAAATAAAATAAAAAACAAAACAAAAAGAAAAAAAGAGATGGAACATAGTAGTTCTAATGATTTTTTTTCTTATTATCATAGATTTCTAATGGGTTAGAAAAGTTGACTCCAAGGACAAGAGTTTTGGATGGGAACCTCAAATGCAGTGTCCACTCCCTCTGAGGCCCTTCATGTGCAAGGTATTGATGGAAGAGATGGTGATCAGCCAATAGCCTACCAGTCAGTCTATAGATGGTCTTATTGAGGATGTCAGCGTCAAGGGAAAAAGACAATAGTGGGAGGGATGGGGGAAAGTGGCCAGGGGCCGTCAGAGAGTATTAGAGAGAGGCTGGGCCTCTTCCTTTGACGAGAAAGAACTCATGTCTTCTGTCCTCCTCTTCCCTCTATAGGCCATGGAGGTATCAATTTTGAGCTCCTACTCTCTACAAGGAGGGACCACTTGCCAAGTTCTGTAGCCTGAAATGACTTACCCATCTCATATACCAGCCCTCTGACCTTCACCCATATAAAGTTTGGCTTCTGTTCAACTTCTTGATCACCTTTTGCTAGTAATTTAACATTTTCTTTTATGAAACATTTTGACTATTATTTTATTGGATTCAACGACTCCTCCACAATTTGAGAGCAGATTATGATTGCCATTTGCAGAGAAGTCAAATGTTTTCTCCAAGGTCCGACGTTTAGAAATTGGCTTCCTAAGTCCAAAGAAGGGGGGTGCTTTTCCTGCTTCATCACTGGACTGATTCTTTGTAGTAACTTTAATCTTTCTTTTGCTCTCACATATACATTCAGATACACAAGAACTTACACATTTAAAAAATCACCAAAGCATTATGTATTAAGAATTTCTGTCTTAGTGTTAAGTTGAACAATATATTCTCTTATTTCCTTTCCCCATAGGGGAAACACAGGCCCTAAAAATCAAGTCTGAGAAGATCCATTAAGGCAGGCATAAATGAAGCCTCTATTAAAATCTAGCCTCTAAGCAAAATGTTCCATCCTCACATCCTTTGTAAACAACCCAAGGTTATGATTAGTATCTTATATATTTTATTTCCTATAATGTTTATGACAGTGCTCTGAATTTAGCAGCATTTCAACAAGTGTAATAAATGAAACTCATTCAAAGCATCTTAGCGTGGGAGGTGGGATAGGGAGTCCTCTTATGCTGATGTGTGCAGCAATGTTAGTAACATTAATGGTTTTTACTGATTATATAATGCTACGTAAGGCACATTACAAAGACTATCTCTAATTCTCAAAATCATCCTGAAAGGTAGATATTGTTCCTATTTTACAGTTGGGAAAACTGAGGCTCAGAGAGGTTAAATAATCTGTCTAATTAACTAGGTAAGTATGAGGCAGGGTAGGAATCTAGGACATGCTAGTATTTTGGTTTGGGGTTTTTTTTTTACTCCCTTAGTTTGTTTTTAATTCATTTTTCATTGAAGTATAGTTGATTTACAATGTTGTGTTAGTTTCTGGTGTACGGCAAAGTGATCCGGTTATACACACACACACACACACACACACACACACACACATATATATTCCTTTTTCATATTCTTCTCCATTATGGTGTATTACAGGATATTGAATATAGTTCCCTGTGCTATACAGTAGGATCTTGTTGTTTGTTTTATATATAGTAGTTTGTATCTGCTAATCTCAAATTCCTAATTTATCCCTCCCCACTCCCGTTCCCCTTTGGTAACCATAAGTTTGTTCTCTATGAGTCTGTTTCTGTTTTGTCAATAAGTTCATTTGTGTCATATTTTAGATTCCAGATATAAGTGATATCATGTGGTATTTGTCTTTCTCTTTCTGACTGACTTCACCCAGTATGATCATCTCTAGGTAGGATGCCCTAGTTTTGTGTAGTTTTATGTGGATCCAACACCACCAGGCCACCACTTTCATCACATTGGTTCCAGTGCAGTTCTCTGACCTCCCACAATATATTTCTCTCCATCAGCAGAGTTGGGGTCATGCTTCCCGTGTGTGTGTGTGTGTGTGTGTGTGTGTGTGTGTGTGTGTGTGTGTGAGAGAGAGAGAGAGAGAGAGAGAGAGAGAGAGAGAGCTGGTGGGCCCTGCGTGGGAGCCACTGTTGAGAGAACTTGAAAAGTGGGAGGGGGGAATCTTCTTTTACTAAGCAAGGATCTAAGAGCTGTTGTCAAGGAAGAATCCCAGGCCTTCCATAAAAGGAAGGCCTCTCTTCCTCTGCTGGCAGCAAGTGCTGCTTTGAACAGCAAGTCTGACATTTTTCCTGGCCCGCCTGTACTTGGGCAGCTTTGGAAAGGAGGCCCCCAGGGGTGGGCATGGGGGTAATGACCTGGAACCAGCAGGTGGAACCTTTGCTTGAAGGCACAGGGCATCATGGGAGGCAACGCTCAGCAAAGCAGCAGAGCTGAGCTCACCAGCCACACCAGGTGACAGGTCACCTGCCCGCCAATCCTCTCAAGATCTACCTGGGAGACTTTCCCAATATGCCACAATTCTGCCTAAATGTCCTTCCATGAATCCCCATCATTACTGGATAAAACCCAACTTATTTTGCCTGACAAGAGAGGGCTTTTTCCTGAGCTGTGACCTTTGCTTGTTTTATCAGCCCTTCATACCAGTATCTCTCTGGCTATTTCCAAGTGCTTGTCTGCTTCGGAGCAGAGTAGGCTTTCCTGTGCCCCTGTGATTTGCAAAGAGTATTTCCTCTGTCTGATCTGCCACCCTCCTGACACGTACCAAAACCCTTATAGGCCTGCGAGTCACACTCAGAGTTTTCGCACAAGCATTTCAGATCAAGACCAGGCCTCCCCCCCACCAGCTTGTCAGTTATGACACACCCTTGGCAGTACTTCCTTCTTTCTCAGTCTCCCACCCACCCCAACCCTAAAGGAGCCAGACTTTAAAGAGAGAGGTGGAGTGGGTATGTTCCCAGTTTAGACTATGCCGCTCTCTCCATTCCAAAACCTCTAAGGAAAAGTGAAATGTACCAGGTAGCATCTTTCAACTTCCCTCTCTTAGTCCATTCAGGCTGGTATAGCAAAAATGCCCTAGACTAGGTGGCTTACAAACAACAGAAATTTATTTCTCACAGTTCTGGAGGCCAGGAAGTCCAAGATCAAGGCACCAGCAGATTTGAGGTCTGGTGAGAGCCTGCTTGCTAGTTCGTAGATGGCCATCTTTTCACTGTGTCCCCAAATGGCAGAAGGAGACAAGAGAGCTCTCTGGTATCTCTTTTATAAGGGCACTAATCCCATTCAAGAGGGCTCCACCCTCATGACCTAATCACCTCCCAAAGGTCCCACCTCCTAATGCCATCACTTTGGGCATTATGATTTAACATGTGAATTTGGGGACCCACAAATATTCAGTCTAGGGCTTCCCTGGTGGTGCAGTGGTTAACAATCCGCCTGGCAATGCAGGGGACACAGGTTCGAGCCCTGGTCTGGGAAGATCCCACATGCCGTGAAGCAACTAAGCCCCTGTGCCACAACTACTGAGCCTGCACTCTAGAGCCTGCGAGCCACAACTACTGAGCCTGCGCGCCACAATTACTGAAGCCCACGTGCCTAGAGCCCGTGCTCTGCAACAAGAGAAGCCACCGCAATGAGAAGCCCACGCACTGCAATGAAGAGTAGCCCCTGCTCACCACAACTAGAGAAAGCCTGCGTGCAGCAATGAAGACCCGATGCAGCCAAAAATAAAAATAAATTAAAAAGTAAATAAATTTATAAAACAACAACAACAAAAACCCACTCAGTCTATTGCATGTCCTTACCTCACCTCACCCTGAACTTCCTGAGGAAAGCAGAGGATATTAGATTTAAATCAAGCTTAAGATCTAAGTTTTAAGTACAAGTGATTTTTTTAAAACCTGAGAATGATGAAACCCAGCCCAAGATGTTACTGAAGGAAAGACACAAGGATTGGAAGGCAGTTTATATCTGGCAGACTACCCCCAAACTGGCTACATTCAATTCTCATTTCTGATTCTGACTGACAGTCAGTTCCTCTGTCCCCCTATCACTCTCTCAAGTGTTATGTGGAGCGATGTTCTTCAAGGGGGTGTATAAACAGCTGTGTGTCCCACGCACACACTTGCAGGGCTGATGATTCATCACCAGCGTTCACCGTAGGTTTCCCGCTAGTATTATAAACAACTAGGGAACACCTGTGCTGACGGAAGCATCTTCCTTAGCTCATGAATCCTCTCAACCACCTGAGGTCTGATTCTGCCCATTTGTGCTGATGAGGCTCACAGTTACACTGTTTGCCCAAAGTCACGAAGCTGGCAGGTTCTGAGGCTATCAGTCACAGCCACCGCTGGTTCCCAGCTCCACAGTCTTTCTACTGTGCCACCGATACGTTCAGTTCAAGAGAAGCATTTATTAAGTGCCCGCTGTGTATCAGGCACCACGCTCAGAGCCAGGACACGTAGATGAAGAACGCTCCATTCTTGCTTTTGTGCAGCTCGTGTGACTCTGGGGCAAACGCACCATGGAGACTTTGTTCAGCGTGTCGTGGTGAAGATGATGGTGACGGTCTGCATCGGGAGCGATGGGGGCACAGAGGAGGGACGCTGAAACCTACCACGAAGGGGTGATGCCTGAATAAGGAGCTGGGCTTTTCAGTATGAGTTTACCCAGGTGAAGGGCTCAGGGGATGGAAATGCTTTGCAGTGGGAGATGCCCATGTGCACAGGTACCGTCTCT
Organism: Tursiops truncatus; assembly: GCF_011762595.2. Taxonomy (NCBI): domain Eukaryota; kingdom Metazoa; phylum Chordata; class Mammalia; order Artiodactyla; family Delphinidae; genus Tursiops; species Tursiops truncatus. The sequence continues at coordinate 92,229,403 of NC_047044.1, read as the reverse complement.
CCACAGGTGCAGATTGGGTGGCCTGGTTGTAGCATCCCCTCCCCCCTCTTGCTCTGGGGACATTATCGTTCATTTGCCCTTTAGTCTCAATCTGTGCCCATGCTAGATGTTTTTCTTTTTTAAAGTTCTATCTCAAAGTGAGGAACAGAGAACAAGGTCCAGAAGAAATATCAAGTACGCTTTGGGAGGAGATGCGGATAGGGGAGGATTATTTTAAGGGGCAAGAGGCCCATTTCCTGAATCCTACAAAATGTGCCGCATAGACTAATACCTGTTGCACCTGTCCTAAGGTTGGTGCTGGGAGGTGCTGTGGAGGAAACAGACCACCAAGGTGATAAAAATATGTTAAGGCTACTGTGGCTGATGGAAGGAAGAGGCTGTGCGCATCTCTAGAAAAGCTCCGTATAATCAGAAACTGGACTTACTCAGGGATGTTTGGGTTTTATAGCTACCCACTCATAGCTATAAAAAAGGGTTTACTTTTGAAATTGCTGCTGGGGAATAACTTTTTTTTTTTTTTGGAAGGCTGAACTGCTTTAGTCTTTAACCCATTTTTCCCATTGAAATAATTGTTCTTGTGATACACTTTTTGAACTCAAGGTTTCATAGCCACACAAAGAAAATATAACTAAAGAGACTTGGCATGATAGAGTTTAATCCTGGAAGAGCTTACAAATGCATGTAGAAGACAGAATATACGTGAAATAATGAAACCTGCCTAATATTTTTCATTAAGTGCTACAGTCTTTGACCTGTAATCACCTAAGCTCTGTAGGTTCATATATGTGAATATGGTGTTTTCCACAGGTGGGGCATTTGTGTGACTGCAGTCTGTCTGCACTGCTGTGATCCAGGTGCCGTCCTGGTGCAGCCTGTCCAGGACCCTTGCTCTAGGCATCAGGGCCAGCTCTGAGGCACTTACTTCCCTGGTGGGAATGCCACGAGCCATTAGCATGGCAAAAGCACACCAAGGGGGGGCGGTTAAAGAAAGGAATATAGATGGACGGAGGCAGAACCACCACCATGCACAACTCCAGGGGGCGCCATTCACATGGAATATACACTTGAATACGTAGTGATTGATGCCCTCTGGAGCAGCTAACATGGCGGCCTACTGGGGGGCTATTAGAGGATGAAGAGGGGGACCAAGGAGAGGAAGCAAACATGATTGCTTTGGGCGAGCATTATTATCATCTACTTTTCTCTGTCCCCCCTCCCCCCGTCTCTCCCTCTCTTGGAATCTCAGCAACTGTCCCCCTTCCTCCCAATTCCTTCATTTCTTTCTTTCTTGGCTTTGTCCATCTAAGGGTCTCTCCCTGATGCCTCAGCCATCACCAATTTCTGGTCCTCCTCCATCTGGTGCATTTCCCCACTCTGCTTCCATTGCTTTAGCCTATGTTCTTTCCTTCCCTTTATCGTTGTCAACTATTTGGCTCATAATTTTAGGACTTACTGCCAAAGAAGGACATCAATTTTGAAACTTTTGTGCAAAATGTAAAGCTAGCCTAATGAAGATGATCCCTAAATAACGCTTCTAGCTGAGAGTATTTCTCTTGGACACCTCCAGCTCTGACTCATCTCACCTCTCTGAATCCCTTCCCTGGCCTCCTGGGATGGTGAAGGAAACACTCAAATGTCTGGCCCTAACCATGTGCCTTCCCTCCCCTCCGTGTCACCCTGGGTCCTCTTGTTCTCTTGCTGACCCAGACTCTCTGCGATCGTCTCCTTTCTGGTCCCCCCCTTCCTTGCCGATCTCCTGTCACTTTCCTCTCTTCTCTGTATCCATGAAACATCACACGCCTGGACCAGCTGCCCTCGGTGCCGCCCTCTCCTGCTGGAGTCTCACGTTTGATTCTTACTCAGAAGCACCAGTCTCACCCTCAGAAGCCAAGTCCTTTGCCTCATGAAGGGTTTCCAAACAAGCCTAATCGCAAGAGTCAGAGGGAATGTCCAAAACCCAGATTCCAGGGCTCTGCCCAGCCCTAAGGAATCTGATGATCACTCCATAGCGAAAAATCCTGACCTGGTTTAAGGTCACCAGAACACTGAGGGGTGGCAAGGGCGCGGGCGGGGGAGGGCAAGGAGCTGGTCTGCAGCTCACTTAGAAGTCACATCCTCCTATCTCTGTCCCTCCAGGCTCCAGGTTAGTTAATTCTGGAGCTGGGGTGGAGGGAGGCCTGAACCCAACCAAAGCCCAGCTGAATGGTTCTGAGATCTGAATCAGCCGGAAGCCACTGCTCTGGTCCCCAGAACCCATGTCTCAGTTCCACCTGGCACCACCAATTATCTGTGCCTCTGACATAGGGTGTTTTTTTTTCCCCTCGAAATAGGGCTATAATTAAATCCAGAATTGTACTGGAGACTTTATAGTCATGGCAAAAGCAGAGCACAATGTCTGCAGACAAAGAAAAAACCTCTTTCAATAAAAATTAATTATTGGCAGCTCGTGTCCCAGTGCCGGTGGTGATGTAGGGAATGCGTATGAGGGTGAAGGCTGGGGAGGACCCCGGCAGGGAGGCGCTGGATGGCAGCTCCCACATCTCCATTCATGTGAAGCCCTCGCTGCGTCGCCCTCCTCCCCTCCCTCCCTCCCTCCTTCCCTCCCTCCCTCCTTCCCTCCCTCTGAGTAACTGCGTGTTCTCTGCGGCCCTGGAGGTTACTGCTTTTCTCTTTTCCCTCCTTCAGGGTCTGAGAAATTGAAAGCAGCCATAGAAGGGCTGGGAGAGGAGAGAGAGAGGAGAGACAAGACACAAAAGGAGACAGTGAACCTGTGATCTGCATTCCCGTTCGATCTCTCTTTCTTGCAAGTGGAGAAACCCACTGATGGGGAATATAGAATTTTGCTGGCAGTGTGTGCCTCTGCTTCCTGCCGAGGGGAGTGTGCAGGCTCCAGCTCCCCCGGTGAGCTCTGGGGGAAGATGGGAGCCTGGACACGGGCTGTGTAACACCCACGGGACAGAGCCCGCTGGGACTCGGCCTCTCCTCTTGTCCAGAGCGTGAGTCCAGATGTGCAATAGAGTCAGAAGAGAGTTCTGAGCTGCACAAGCCTCCTGGAGGGGGAGTTCAATGAAAAATCAGAGACAGGGATGTGACGGAGGAGGCAGAACGGGAGGGTCTCACTCTGTAACCTAGTCATCAGATTGGCCAGGAAAAAGGAAAAGAGCTAGTAAAATCCAAAGTGGGCGCAAAGCAGGGTTGGTTATCTTCCAATTTACCCAAGGGCGTAGACATGAGGAGCGGGAACCCAGTGTCAGTTGCTCCATCAGCATCTCGAGTTTCTTCCTGCAGTAGGTCAGGTCTTCGCCATCCGCGCTGCCTGGGGGAGGGTCCCACCAGACCACACGGAAACCCGATATCAGAGCGCCCGGGGGCTGTGCGTCATCTAAACACACAGAGTGGAACAGAGGGCGAGCGGCTTCCTCAACAGGGTAATTCAGTGGGGCACCCCCTGGGGTCAGGCTCCGCCCCCAAAAGACACCGCCGTGCTCATTTGGGTTACGGCTCACCCAGGCCCCCGTAAGGGGCGGAGTCAAATTTCATCCACAGAAGCCGCGGAGGTACAAGGTGACAACAACTCCTGGCTTGGTAGAAGGTGAAGGCTGGGAGTAGGTAACGCTGCGGGGTCATAAAGCAACAGGCAGGGGTCATGGAAGGGCTGATGGGACGTTTTTGGAGATGCTCTTAGATGTGGGGATGAGCACAATTGTCCTCCAATCCCAAGTTTTTCAAGATATTCCCAGGGACTCATGCTTTGGGTAGAAGATTGAATGAGATGCTCCCCAAGTCTAAGATCGGGTGATTCTGTTGAGTCAGCCAGATTTTCCTGCGTTAGGGGGATTACATGGGTTTAAGGACCAGCACCTCCTTATCGCCTGCTGATGGGACCCCATCTCCTCTCCCAGCACCACAGGCCTCAGCACATAGACGCTCAAATTGCACCCGCTGCACCACATACAGGTGGGCAACACATAAGCATGACAGGTCTGCCATTTATTCCACAGATGTTTGTTTTCCTCTTCGTTTCTGCTGAGGCAAACTCTCTCCTGCATACCTGTCCCCCACCCCCACACTTTATCCAGTTTCAAAGCTTATCAAAAGCTCAGATTATTTGACCTCGGAAGGGGAGAGGCCATGCCATGCTTCAACTCAGATGGTTAAAACTCTGTCAAGCCTCTCTTATCCTGGGGAATTGAACGGTAACTGCCACTACCCGACTTGTGGTCATTGTATCACACATCCCAGCCAAGGTGATAAGACAAGAAAAGAAAGTACAAGGATCGAAAAGGAAGAAATAAAGCCATCATTAGTTACAAATGGCATGACAGCTTATGTAGAAAAAATTTTTTAAATCTACAGATAAACTATTAGAATTAATAAGTAAAGCCAGTAAGAATATTGGACTCAGGACAACATAAAATTCTTTGTATTTTACATACATATGCAACAAATTTTTTGGCTAAATATTTTCAATAGTTACAATTTGAAAAGCATCAAAAATATAAAATAACTATGCATGAATCTTACAAAATTGTACAATTGCACTATTGCAGATGGAGAGACCCAAAGAAATTATTAAGGCAAATGAAGAGACCCAAACAAATGATGGGATACATATCATGTTAATGTGTTGAAATACTGTGAAGAGGTGAATTCTCCCTGAATTGACCTGTAGATTCAACATAATCATAATCAAAATTCCAGCAGAGTGGTGTGTGTGCAGGTGTGTGTGTAAAGTGTCATACTGATTCTAGAATTTATATGCCTGTGCAAAAGGATGAGGAAAGGTAAGACATTCTTGTAGAAACACAAAGCAGGAGCCCTTATACTACTGTATATTAAGGCTTATTATAAAGTACCAGTAATGAAGACAGTGTGGTATTGACCCAGGATAAACAAATAGACAAATAGAACACAATAGGGTCTAGAAATAGACCACACACATGAGGTCACTTGATTTATCACAAAAGTGACAATGCAGTGCAGTCAGGAAAAGATAATCCTTTCAGTAAATGGTACTGGCTTAATCGGATATCTAAATGGGAAATAATAATTTTACCCTACCTTACACCATACACAAAAAATCAGTCCCCAACACATAGTAGATCTAAATGTGAAAGGTAAAACTACGAAGCATCTAGAAGAAAACATAGGAAAAGATCTGCATAAGCTTGGTACAGGGAACAATTTATTAGATAGAAATAGAAAAGCACAAATCATAAAGGGGAAAAATCAACTGGAGTTCTTAAAAATTAAGAACTTCTGTTCTTCAAAATACTATTAAGAGAAAGAAAATGCAACCCATAGAGTGGGAGAACATATTTCCAATATACTTTTGTGTTTTTCTATATCCAAGATATAGAGAAGACTCCTACAAATCAATAAAAAAGAGAACTATTTACCAAAGAAGGTGAGTAAAAGTCTTGAATAGTATTTCACAAGGATGTCAAAATGGCTCATAACCATTTGAAAAAGATCAAAATTTCAGTAGTCATCAGGGAACTGCAACTCCAAACCACAGTTTAAGGTTCCACCATACACCACCGGAATCACCCAACTTATATAAAGTACCCATTCATGTAAAGTACAGATTGGACAAACTCAATCTATGCTGTTAGGAGTCAGGATAGTGGTTATTTCTTGGAGGGGGCAGTAACCAGGTGGGGCTGCAGTGGGGCGTCTGTGGTCTGGGAAGGTTCTATTTATTGATGTAGGTGCTGGTTATTCAGGTGAGGCCTCTTTGTGAAAATCCATTGAGTTAAACTCTTACGATTTGTATACTTTTCTGTAAGTATGTTATATCTCAAGAAAAAAATTCACTTAAAAAGAACAACAACTGCTGAAGAGTTTCCTCAGAAGAGCATAATCCCCCTGGTCAGGGGGAAAAAAAAAATTAAAAACTGAGGCAGGAAGGTTAGGTCACAAGCTCAGGCCAGCCTCCTAAGAAGGCAGAGTGGTGCCCATCCGCCTGGTACAATTTGAGGACCATCACACATGGTGATCACGGTGTCAGAAGTCCCAGCGCCGTCAATCTCTCCGTTCCTCTGAACTTTCAGGAGTGCCCTGGAAGGCTTAGACTTTATGCCTTGTGATCAGCTAACATGTCAAGGAGATTTACTGTCAGCGGGGAGATGGTCCAAGCTTCTTGAACATAGAATGGGTTCTGGGAGATCTAGGGAGGAGAGAGAGGACTGCACTTGTGGATGGGAGGTGGAAGTGTCCACAGATGCTCTGTCAACCACTCAGGGCAGCCCCTTACTATGGCTGTTCCATGTAAGTCATTTCTTCATTGATTTACATGCGACACGTATTTGTGAAGAAGCTACTGTGTCAGCACTGCAGCTGATTACAGACATGAACAAGATAGGTCCTGCCCTTGCCCCTTGACGTGTACAGTCTGTAGGTGGGCACACAAAGCTGAATTGCTAGTAGGTGGATAAGCTTACTCTTCTACAGCTCAAGAGCCACGCTGGGCTTCAGCTCCCCGTCTTCTGAGCCCTCACCTCACGCGATGATCTCAGCAGAACTGGATGGAACCCTCCCCGTCATGTAGTTCAAAGGGCAACAGGCATGCAACTCAGAACATAAAAGATTACTTTGAAATGGTTGAGGAGACACGGGCACAGCATATCCGGAAATGGCTTCTAGCCAATACTATGAAGTTCCTTTAATCTCATTTTATGTCATAATTACAGTCTACTTGCTCTTTGCTGTCATTGGCCAAAGGGGGTTCTTAACGGCGTATTTGTCATTATAAATGTTATGTATATAATCATGGAAATTTGTTACTGAGTCAACAGAGGAAGATTAATCATATTCAGGAGAGACACATTACCTACTACGAAACACAAGGCTAATTAATTATGGAAGAATATACCGCACACCCAAGGCGACAGAGCACCTTCCCTCATCTGGGCTTTCACAGCAACATAGGAGCCCACAGCGAACCCTGCAGCTTAATTTGTTTTTGTCTTAGAAATTAAAGAGAGACCAGTTATCAGAGAGAACAATTTCATCCAAAGAACCAGAATAGACCATGCATGTACAGTATTCATGCTTAACCATGGACATATATGCATTTTGGTTCCTTTTTATTTTTAGTATATGTTAAGTTCTTATGTTCTCATCAATAAAACTTCATCGTCCTTTCATTAAGAAATAATTCTGGGAACTTCCCTGGTAGTACAGTGGTTAAGAATCCGCCTGCCAATGCAGGGGACACGGGTTCGAGCCCTGGTCCGGGAAGATCCCACATGCCACGGAGCAACTAAGCCCGTGCGCCACAACTACTGAGCCTGTGCTCTAGAACCCATGAGCCACAACTATTGAGCCCATGTGCCACAACTACTGAAGCCTGCGCACCTAGAGCCCGTGCTCTGCAACAAGAGAAGCCACCGCAATGAGAAGCCCGTGCACCGCAACGAAGAGTAGCCCCAGCTTGCCGCAACTAGAGAAAGCCCTCGTGCAGCAACAAAGACCCAACACAGCCAAAAATGAATAAATAAATAAATAAATTTAGTGAAAAGAAAAAGAAATAATTCTGCAGCTTTTTTCCATAAGAAGACAGGTAGGAGTCTTTTGTCTCAACACACCATGTGTCCCAGGCCCCTCTACAGATGGTGGAAGAGGCAAAGTAACTTTGGCACAGTGCTGATGAGTCCCCATGACTGCCTCACCCCGTCACTGACTCTCCAGTATTGCTGGGCAAAGCTGATCACACATGAGGCCCGAACACATTCTTTGATCGTAGTCTGAGGCACTTGCATACCTTCGGTATCATTCCTTCAATAAATATTTAATGAGTTCCTCCCCTGTGTCAGGCACCAGGCCTGTGCATTCCACCTGGGGCCCATCCTCCCAAGCCAACCACCACTGACCATGAGGGCATTCTACAAACAGTCCTTAACCTAGGTGTATCCTACTAGACCTGCTTCCCTCTCTCTGATGTTCATTCTGAATCTCGTATGAGCGCACATCTAGAAGTGGACCCTCCCATGTACTCAGTGTGCTCTTTCTCATGTATCATGCCAACTCTCACTAGCACGTTGTTGTGCCCATAGCCCCTCAATGCATGTTTGCTGGTTCGTTCTTTGAGATCCAGACACAGTTCCTTTTACTAAGACTGTGTGTTAATACTGTGCTCATGCCATAAACAAGGTGTTCATGCCTTTCTTGGCGGGGTGGGCAGACGGTCCGAAGTGGAATTCCCTTGCAACTCATGCCACATCTAGATGACCCTGTGCTTTGGGAGAGTCGTATATATGCCATAGAACCTACACATGGTTAAAATACTACCGTGCAAAGGTACAGTGAGTTCCTGACAGCACATCGGGATTCACAGGGAGAGAGTCCACAGCCTGTAATTCAAAGATCACAACAAGATCATTTCTATCAACACCACCTGAGGTGTTTAATTGTCAGGCCTCAGGAGGCAGCTGGGTCAGGTGAGGTGCTTGGGGGTTTTCTAAAGGATCTTGCTTTTTTTTTCTGAGACGAAGAAGTGCAAGCTGACTCAATAATTAGTGCCATGAGGAATGTGAAGAGATAGGACACTGAACCCACTAACAGATGAAAGCAGAAAAAGCTCATGGAAGCAGAGTGAGCCTTCCCCAGATTTCTGAGACGAGGGCTAGTACATGGCACACAGGCAGCGTTAAATCTTAAGATATACTCCCAAGCGCTAGCGGCACCACTGGGATCTGGGCTGGTAGCTATTTCTGCATCTCTACAAATTCATCTGGTGAAATTCCAAAGAAAAACAAGAATTGGGCTATAGATGGATGAGACTAGAAGACACTTAGTTTTAAATTTAACTGAATTTATTGTTACTGTAAAGGCCACACAAGTTCTAAGAAATAGCAAGATGGATGATAGAAATAATAGGTATAATTTTCTGGAAATAACCAAAGTCATCCTGGATGCTGGAGACCCATGCTGCGTATAAATTTTATAGTCATCTTAAACATACTGGAGGCTCGAGAGCTACTAATTTTAACCTAAACTTACTAACCTTAAACAAATAACCTCCAACTATAAAAATTTTCATCATACATACAGAGAAAAAAATATTAGCTTGAGAATAACAGTGACAAATAGTGATGAGGGTAGTATGAGAGGAGTGAAATGGAGCAGTGCTCCCAGCCTCAAGGAGAGAAGAGAAAAGAAACTTCACTACTTGGACCAAATAGGACAACGTTTACCCCCAACTGTCCTCTAAGATTAAGCATGGGCTGGATGCCAGTTGCCTACTGCAGGGAAATCAAGTGGGCATTAAGAACCCAAAAGAAGAGGCCCAGAGAAACTATTTGGGAGGTGACTGAAAGAAAGACATTTAGCTGAGCTGGCAAGATTGAGAGCAAGTGGATGAACATATTTGAACTCTGCAAGCAGCTCTCGGCTAAAGCCCTGGATGGATTGCCAAGACAGGAAGACCCCCTGGCTCTCCTTTCTCCTTCTTCCCTTGGCCTGAAGGCTTGAACAGTGATTGGAGTTTAAAAACTGAGAGTGCCTGAAAGCATTCTTAGTTTCCATAGTCAGGGTTCAGGTGTGGAGATGATATAGATATAGATATACACACACACATACCACATATATAGCTATTTATGGTGCAGTTAATGGCTTTGATCAGCATTGAGGTAAAACCTACCCGGTAATGGATCAAATGATTATAGCTGATCAGCCCAAAATAGCCTGCCCCAGGCCTTGTTCCACATCCCCCGGAAACGGTCTACTGAGCAAGAAATGACAACCAAGCAAACGCCGGGAGGATCCTCAGGGTGAAGTCCAACTCCCCCAAATGTGACGCTACAAATGCATATATGTGGAATCTAGAAAAATGGTACAGATGAACTTCTTTGCAGGGCGGGAATAGAGATGCAGACGTAGAGAATGGATGTGCGGACACAGGGTGGGGAAGGGGAGGGTGGGATGAACTGGGAGATTGGGATTGACATACATACACTACCATGTGTAAAATAGGTAGCTAGTGGGCACCTGCTGTACAGCGCAGGGAGCTCAGCTCCGTGCTATGTGGTGGCCTAGATGGGTGGGATGGGGTAGGGAGGGAGGTCCAAGAGGGAGGGGATATATATATATACATATAGCTGATTCACTTCGTTGTACAGCAGAAACGGACACAACACTGTAAAGCAACTCTATCCCAATTAAAAACAAAAGTGGCTTTAGATTAACTAGTGGTATATATATATATGTATAAATTTTTACTTATTATTCTTGGGTATGTATAAGACTAAACACTTGCCACTAAATGGAACCAGGGCATCATGGAGTGATGGTTGGTTGATTATATTTCTGTAGCATGGAAAGTTCAAGTTCTAGAATATCTTGTACCAGAAAGCAAGGAATTGCTCAAAAACTATGGGAATGTGTTAAAACTACAGAGGAGGAGATTTGAAGTAGGTCATAATGCCCAAAACTTGGTAAAATTCAGGCGTTCAAAAGAATAATAATAGTGATGGATTATAATAATATACTCAATCAAACAAAGAATCCCTGAGTCCAGAATATTGCACAAAAAAGGGAGGTGGTTCTTCTAATAGAAGAATGCCAGCTAATAGATATAGGAGGAGTGATAAAGTTATAACATAACCACTTTACGATCACCAAAATAAGTTAGGTCAGTATCATCAATGGATGATAAAACCACTGGAGGAATGTTATTGGAAAAGGATATTCACACAGTCTCAAAGTATCACCCCGTCGATTATATATTAACTACAAATGAAAACATGTGACACTTCACAATGGAGAAATCCAGAAGACACCTCCTCAACCAATTGAACATACTCAGCATCACCGATAGAGGGACAAACTGACATTCCATGTCTCCCAGTTTGATGTACTAAGAAGTCACAACATCACCTATGTATATTCTTGGCAAAAATGTTTAATATAATCGTGAGAAAACAATCACATAAATCTAAACTGTGGGACAATCTACAAAATAAATGACCTGAATGACCTCTTCAAGATGTCAATGTTATGAAAGATTTTTAACAAGGCAGGGGACTGTTCTTGATTAAAAGAGGTTATAGAGATATATCAACTAATACAACACATGGTCTTTGATTGGATTCTGGATCAAATGAAGGAAAAAAAGCCTTCATTTGATCTTCATCAAAAAAGCCTTCATCTCCCTTCATGGGAGAATGGGAGAATTGACCAATTTAAGATGAGCTATAGATTAGAAAACATTCTCGTATCGATGTTAACTTTTTTTCAGAATTAACATAGTGCCCTTAGGAGGCATTTGTTAAAGTATTTGGGGGTAAATTTTAATTGTGATGTCTACGATTTGCTTTCAAATGTTTTTCTGTTGGGGGACAGAGAGGGAGGATGGCAACATGGAGACAGCAAACACACGTGGCAAAATGTTATTAACAACTGGTGACTATGAGTGAAACATAAGTGAACCTTCACTGTGATATCCTTTCAGTTATTTTGTAGGTTTGGAATTTTTCAGAAGAGAAAGTTGGGGGAAATTTGCTTGTGAGGCTATAGAGGAACTATGAGGACATACCATTTCAATATATTTTATGTTCTCTGCTGTACTGAATAGAATATGCTAGCAAAGAGATCGAACATGACTGTGTTGCCAAAAGGAAACGATTCCTTCTTAATATTCCTAAAATAATAATATCTCACCCTGGGATATTTACACATGTGCCAAGTATGGTGCTCAGTGCTTCAGGTGCTTTAGTCTTGAAGTCAAAAACCTTATGACATAGGCACTATACTGCAGATGAGGAAACCAGGACTCAGAGAGGTTAAGTAACGCACCAATGTTAAACAGTAAGTAGACAAGAACCATCTGCCCGACTGCAAAGCTTGGCTTTCCACCTCTCCTTCACTGACTCTGTGGCCAGTCCTGAGGGCCCTGACCCCGTGCAGAAAATCAGGTGACACGAGTCTTATATGTATATTTGTATATACATAGTCCTAAAAATATACATGAACTTGTTAGAAATTGGGAAGAAGGTCACATAATTTTATGAAATTGTATTCTGAATACTGTTAATCTGGTAGCCATCAATTATGAAAGAAACTCTCAAGTTATTTTAAGCTATCTGTAATTCAGCATGACCACTTAAATTTATTATGTTCATTCGATATTCTGGTCAACAGAGTTACCATATATACCGTGGGTTGCCGGTTTTGAAACAAAAAAGATCAGTTTGAAGTTGGCTCTGTAGAACTCTACCAAATGTACGAAGTCGTTTATAATAGTAGCAATGTAAATAACAAGACCACCATTTACTGTCATGTCCCTTTTATCTTTTCAAAAAATGCCTTAATAATTATTATCCATTTTTCATCAGCTCAGGAATGTCCTTATTAACATGGACAGAGACAGGTGTTGGTGCCGTAGAGATGGAGCTCGCTCGAAACTGTGTGATACCTCTCAAGATTTCCTCTAGAAAATACATCACTTGACTTGTGCCTTGTTTGCATAAATGTAGAGGAGAGAACGTGTGTCTCTGGCTTTGCTGGTGAGTAGAGAATTTCGTTTCCTCGAGTCCCTTCCCACCCCACAGGCTGGGCTGAAGGATCTCTCTGCCTGGTCAGCCCTGATAATGAAGGCTGAGGGCACCGTGACCGTACTTCTATCTGTTGGTGTTCTAGAAAGTGAAGCATGGGTTCCTAATAGCTTGGCATTTTTCTCAGCTGTGGCCCGATGCACTTGGACTCCATTTGTGATGGGTCCCTCATTGAGCATGAAAGCCGGTTTCCTTTTTCCTGCCAGAAAACCTGGCTCTCTCATTTGCCATATTTTCTGGGTCTGTTGGACTCAGCTCAAAAACGCCCCAGCAGAGTCTGTCTCCAGGGAAAAGCAGCCCCCGAGAAAGGGTGATTAAAGGCAGTGTTTGTCTCTGATTCTTCCTGGCATCCGTGTGCAGGTGAAGACACAGAAAAGGCCAAAGCCCGCAGCCTACACACAACCCAGTTGTGCAACTTAGCAACTCTCCACAAGCAGTTGAGCTGGTAATAGGAGCACTTAAAGGAGACTTCCTCATGGCACCAACGGGGGGAGGAGAATGTAGGCCACTTACCTACACAATGAGGCAAATGTCCTACTTGCTAAGTCTGGAAAAGTGGGTGGCAAGGCACGCAGTTTTCTGAGAGCACAGTTTGTCTCTTTGGCTCCATTTTTCCCCAGTATCATCCCCAGACAGGGCCGTCCTGGAATTCAAGGTCATGGCTGAAGCCCTCTGCATCAAAGAGCATTCAACGGAAGGTAACCTGCAACACGTTTGGTGCAGTTTTCCCAGAAAACAGCATCATTGACTTTTGTATAGCCTGGAAATTCGGATTTAGTTCAGAAATCTCAGGAAAACAAAAGGAGTAGGGATCAATCTCATAGCGTCATCTACTCTTGACTGTCCACTAAGAGTTAGATAGGGGTCATCATAGAAAGTATTGCCAGGCTTCCCTGGTGGCACAGTGGTTGAGAGTCCACCTGCCGATGCAGGGGACGTGGGTTCGTGCCCCGGTCCGGGAAGATCCCACATGCCGCAGAGCGTGAGTCATGGCCGCTGAGCCTGCGCGTCCAGAGCCTGTGCTCCGCAACGGGAAAGGCCACAACAGTGAGAGGCCCGCGTACCGCAAAAAATAGAAAAAGAAAGTATTGCCTAGATGGCTTATGAACAAAATGGGTTTTGACATCTTTTCATTGTTGTTGTTTACCAGATGCTAAATAAGAGAGATTTGAACACCACTCAGATTTCATATTTAATTTAGAAAAGACATTAAAAAAACCCCAACACCTCAAAATGTATGAGTCATTTATCCTGGGCTGACATAAACATTAATTGTAGGAGTAACATGATCTCCAGTGTGAAGTGTAAAACCAAAACAAAGGTATCAGTGAACTTTCCAGCACTTCTTGAGTTGGTCCCTCGTGATTACTTTTATCAAGGTTACCCAGTCCCTAAAATATCAGATACTATTTATTAATTTCAACATAAATTTAACAATTTTAAATCCATATCATAACTATTGCATCCTTTCATTGAAGGTAATCAGTAGTTAAAGGTTAATGATTATTTCTGGAAAGGGTAATCTTTTTTTTCCCTATGTAAGCCTTTTTTTTTTTTTTGCGGTACGCGGGCCTCCCACTGCTGCGGCCTCTCCCATTGTGGGGCACAGGCTCCGGACGCGCAGGCTCAGCGGCCATGGCTCACGGGCCCAGCCGTTCTGCAGCATGTGGGATCCTCCCCGACCGGGGCACAAACCCGCGTCCCCTGCATCGGCAGGCGGACTCTCAACCACTGCGCCACCAGGGAAGCCCTGTAAGCCTATTTTTGATTATGACCTTCAGCACCCCAATTTATATTGTTCAGCTCCCCAGTGAAATTATGGAAAGAATATACAAAATAAACGCTTTTCCAAGGGGGAGGGTCTCATGCTCTTGGTGCTATTGAGAAATACAGGGTATCTCAGGGCAGTTTTCACATATTCCTGTTCTTAGTCCAGAACCCTGCAACCAACACGTTCAAAAGCTTAACTCCAGCTGCCAGTACTCTTCCTCCTTAGTTCTCCTAGTATCCAACTGCTGTTGACCCCCTCTAGTGTTTCACAAATTCTTTCCTTCCTTTTCACGTTCTTTGCCACTATTCTAGTCCGGGTCTTTATCACTCCTATCCTGGACGGTGGTGTCAGTCTCCCGACTTATGTCTCCTCTCCAAGGCGGGTAGACATCACTACTGCTCATCGGGTTCACGTTCCCCTGGACTCGACGTCTCCTGGAAGTAATATGGAGATTCAGCCCTTTCCCTGACCGCTGAAATCTGAGCAGATATCTGAGCAGAAGTGCAGTGTCTTCTGCCCTCTCTCTTCTGTGATGGAGACTTAGATCATTGCAGAGAGTAAAGCCTGTGCCAGCAGGTGCCTGATGAGGATGTGCTGGAGCAGAGCCCCTGCCAATGTGATGCAGACATGCACAGGGATGAGAAAGTGTGCTGTTTTAAGCCACTGAGGTTGGAGTTTTGTTTGTTCGTTGTTGTTTAGCTTCACCTAATACACTCCTCCAAGTCTCCGTGCACGCTCTTGCCGGGGTAGTCTTCTGAAAGCTCAGGCCAGATTGCTCCTTAATCGGAAGCCATCAGAAGTTCACCACTACCCACAAATATAAAATCCCCCTTTCTGGCTTTCAGGAAACCACGAGCTCTGTCTTCGGTTTCCTTTTCCAACTTTCTCACCACACCCGTGTTTCCAGCCCAGTGGTAAGACTCGCTGCGACCTTCAAATACTCTTCTCTTGACTTGGGATGTTACTTTCATCTGGGGGGCCTTTGCCCTGATTACATCATGTTCAAATTCTACCATCCTTCGAGCACAGGTTCAAATGGTAAGACTCTCCTGACTCCCAGAAATGGATAATTACTCCCTTTCTTCTGGGATTTCCTAGCAAATTGGATCTTGTCTACAGTATGTATCCCTTTCTATTGTGTAGTACAGTTATTTGAGTCAATACCTCACCTCTCCTATTAGACTATAAACCACGTTAAGGCATATACCAGTATTGTTTATTTTTGCAATTCCCTACAACACCAAGCTGTGCAGTTGCTCAACAAATAATTTATGAATTAAATATTAATCTTCAGGGGAGGACCATGGAGTCCTATTTTAAATCCCAAGTGATCATAGTTTAGTAAGTGACTAGGAATGCCACCTGTAGAACAGACATGCATTTTCCCGGTGAGCCTCCTTCTTTGGTGGGAGATTCTGCAAGGCCACCTCTGTGTGAGGCATCAAAGAGAGCCTGTTTCCCAGGAGGCCTAATTAGACTTTAGCCCCACAGTAACCTCTATCCTGCAAATAAGCTAAAAACTAGAGGAAATCCTAAGGCAATAAAAGAGAAGCATATTGAACGAACCAAAAAAAGGTCGTTGAGAAAAGAATTGGTAATTCTTGGATTCAGAGGAACCAGCTGTATTGAAGAAAGTTTCCCAAGGTAAGATAGCACTGGCCATTGAAGCCTTGCAGCTACTTTTTGGGGTGAAGAGAAAGGAGCAAAGGGGAACAAGAGACTAAGTAGGGAAGGCGAGCTTGGAGCAGCTGATGTTACTGAAAGAGAACAGCCCAAATAATCATCTGGGGGGAATTCTTCAGTCTAATGGCACAGGGTAGGGAATATACATCAAAAGCTAGTCTAGAGAGTTACAGGTAGGGAAAGGTGGGGCCTGTAAGGAGACATTTGTAACTTTGGTGCCATTGGGATGGAATTTTTGTAGTTATGTCTTGAATCGGGAAGGGCCTTCCCCAGCTAGAAGATCAGTCACCAGCTCAAGAGGCAAGAGGAGCAGGCAACTGTGGAGTAAGAATAAAGCACTGAAATGGTGCAGAGAGAGAGGCGGAGAAGCACAAGGGGCTTCCTTGGTCTAGAAGCTGTGCAGTCCAAATCTACCTTGAGTTTAATTATTTTTACCATCTGGCCCAAACAAACCCCAGAAAACCGAGAAGCCCACAGGCTATGCCAACGCAGCTCATGTGTTTTTAGATATTAGTTGAAACGAAAAAGTACCACACAATTATAGAAATTAAGAAATTTATATTAATTTACAAAGTTGGTGTTGCTTTGCAAGACAGTAAAGAATCGTGGTCACTCTTCCAACATCAAACGCTTGCTCTCATATGTATGCGAGCCAGTGTGTGTGCCCCTGTTCTATTTCTGTACCTCTCTGTGTGTACAGAGTAAGTTTTTGTTTCAAAGCCAAAAAGCACAGAGAGTGTTCTGCTTATGTTTTCCTGTGAGAGTTTTATAGTGTCGGGTCTCACATTTAGGTCTTTAATCAATTTGAGTTTATTTTTGTATATGGTGTTAAAGAATGTTCTAATTTCATTTTTTCAGGGGCGAAGTGGGGGAGGGATAGTTAGGGAGTTTGGGATTGACACGTACACACGGCTATATTTACAATGGATAACCACCAAGGACCTCCTGTATAGCACAAGGAACTCTGCCGAATATTATGTAACCACTTAAATGGGAAAAGAATTTGAAAAAGAATAGATACATGTATATGTATAACTGAAAAAAATGTATTGCAATCCTAGGGGGAAATAGTCACTGAATTGTACACTTTAAAATGGGGGAATTTTATGATATGTGAATGATATCTCAATAAAGCTGTTATTAAAACAACAACAGCAAAGCCAAATCACAGTGTACTTTGTTCACAAAAAGTAACAGCCTAAGTCTAAGACAGAGGCATCTGGAAAATGACAGTATCAGTTTTGATAATATTAATCTGTTGAAGAGTAAGAAGAAGCAACTATTGAATGATTTTATTGCCAATTTCTTCAATAATCCTGTGACATTAGAGCCAAGGGACTATGTGTACCTAATACACCACTAACCCGTAGCAGATGTAGATGCCCGATACCTGGCTGGTTGATAGATGGAAAAACGCACACCATAGCAACAGATCCCGAACAGGATCCTTAATCTCCTTAATTCCTGACCAGAGCTATGTCAGCTGGCCACTCTTCAGTTAGAAGAGATGGGTAGAAGTGATGGGGCCGAGGGAGTTTGGGAGAGAAGTTAAACAGAGTCAAGGAAATGGAAGCTATTGACGGGGGTCCAGCACGACTGCCACACTTGACCAGTGTTGCCTGGAATAGATGGCAAGGAAGAGATACTTAACATCAGGATCACACCTGATATACTGAGCTGAATAGCGTCCCTCACAATTCACATCCACATAAAGCCCATCAACGTGACCTTATCTGGCAATAGGGTCTTTGCCGATGTTACTGAATTAAGACAGGGTGGACCCTAAATACTATACGACAGGTATCTTCATAAGAACAGGGATATTGGGACAGATGTACACAGAGACACAGACACAGGGGAGAATGCCATGCGAAGACAGCAGCAGAGATTGGATTGTAGAGATGCGTCCACAGGCCAAGGAGTGCCAGCAACCACCAGAAGATAGAAGAGTCAAGCAGGGATTCTTCCCTTGAGCCTTTGCAGGGAGCACAGCCCTGCCGACTCCTTGATTTGGGACTTCTGTTCTCCAGAACTGGGAGAATACATTTCTGTTGTTTTCAGACACCTGTGTGTGGTACTTTGTTACGGCAGCCCTGGGAAGAGACTATACCTGGATCAGGGCTGCATTTCAGACCCCAGGTCGAGGCTCTCTGCAAGGTGGCAAGGGGGCCAGTTTTTACTAAACTCTTCCTCTGGGTAGACTGAGCTCTGGGTGATCTTGATCGATCTTGACCGATTTCTCTGATTATGGCCCAGAAACCTTGCATCTGCTCCTGATGTCCTGATGCGTCAGCTTAACTGACGGACTGTGAAAGCCTTTCTCTAGATATCACAGAGGCCTCTCTTAGCAAAGCTGGGCTATTCCTGAGACCCGCGGGCTTCATGCCTCAATACCGAGCATTTTGCGAATAAGGGAAAACTGAGAGGCACTTGTAAAACTCACATGCCTTAGAGAGCTCACCGCTTCTCTCCCACCAGGCACATTTTATCTCACGCTTTCTCATAAATATCGATATGCATACAACACACCAGCCCACCTTCATTCCTGATTGCAGGCTCACACAGACAAAAACTTCCAAGTGGTGAAAGCACACTTCTGCAAATGCTTCTTTACTTACTCCGATCACAGCGTCCCCCTTTTTTCCTCGAGTCTGTATATTCCTGTCCACTAGCCCCTGACACACACATGCTAATGTAGTCTTGTTCTTCACATCTTATGTATTAGTTATCCATTGCTGTGTAACAAATGATCCCAGAATTTAACAGTTCACAACAATAAATATTTATTATCTTACACAGTTTCTAAGGGTCAAGAATCTGGGAGTGGTTTAGCTGCGTTGTTCTGGTTAATCAAGCTGTCAGCCAGGCTGCAATGCTTTCAAGACTTGAATGCGGCTGGAGAATCTGCCTCCAGGCTCGCTCATGTGGTTGTTGGCCTCTCTGACTATTGACTAGAGAATTCAGTTCCTCGCCACCATGCCAACCCCACAGTCTCTTCTAAATGTCTTCGTGACAGGCTCTTCCCCCACAGAGTCCACGATCTGAGAGAGTACATACCACCAAGATAGAAGCCATATCCCTTTATAACCTACCTTGGAAGTACCATACCATGACTTCTGCCCTTTGCTAATGGTCACATAGACCAACCCCAGCACGAGTTGGCAGAGACTACACAGGATCTTCGGGGGTCACCTTGGAGGCTGGCGACCACACCCACATGGAAATATTTCCTATATTTTCTGAGCCTGCAGCAGGAGACAGATTACTTATGGCCCCCAGAGTCTGGGAATATGTAACCCCTCCTAGAGGATCCAAATGTCTCTATTTATCAATCTGTCTTGATCTTTCCATAGGGCTAGAAAAACTGTGGTATTTTGTTCATTTCTCTTTGGTCAGACTGCCTGGATTCAAGTCTTGTTAGCTGTGTGATCGTGGGCAAGTTACTCAACTTCTCTGTGCCTTAGTTTCCTTGTATGTAAAATGGGGCTAAAATAGTATATACTCCACAGATTATTGTATGGCTTTAATGCTTTCATACACAGAAAATGAGTAGCACAATCCTAAGTGCTCCTTACCTTGTAACTATTATGGTCGTTGTTGTAATATATCCTGTTTTAGGAATCAGAAAGGAAGGAGAAGGGTTTAAAGGGGGCGATAAAACAAAAAAACGTCAAGAATTCCTCCTCGAATATTCTGCTGTGCTCTATGTAGCGTTGGACTTTTTGAGATAACTGTTATTCCGCGCAAAGTCTCTCATCCTCCCCTGCCCCTTCCTCTCATAAACACATTGCCATGAATTCCTGTACATTTCACTGGCCAACTGAGAAGTCCTGCCCAGTTGCAGCCTGATCTATGTGTGTGTATTTGGTGAGGGTGGTCTGCCCCAACACAGAAAACCTTAACTCAGACCTTTCAACTCAATGGAATTCTCTTTAAAAGGAAACAAATTAAAAACCAATGAAGTTAATAAAAAATTAAATTAAATCTCCTTTATTAAATCCATTATTTTTTTATTTCCCTTTGCTGAGTTCGGGGCAGTCCCATCTGCCAGAGGTCAGCCCAAATGTTTTTATTTGTAACATAGTCATTAGTAAAACTACCTAGACCGCATGGTTCAGAAATGCTTGCCAAGTGAATTGGGTGCTGCTGGTTTAAGCTCCTCGTCATCAACATCGAGAGAGACTCTCGTTATTCGGATCAATGGCTTATAAAGGAGACAGCATGAAAAGCTTGGTAGGACACTTCCTCATTCATATTTGTAAATAGAGAATCAGGAAGTGAGACCAACACAAATAAAAAGAGTAATAGGACTAGGCTTCACATTAGAAAACCAACCAAGGTTCATTCTAAAGGGGCCAAAAGAACAATGGTCAAGAACCATTCATCTCTTCTTCCTCCTGTTCGTTGAGTATATTCACCAGGCTCCAACTAACGGTTTTCCTGGAAGAGCCCCTGAGAAAAGCTTTGCCTACTGGTAAAGAGGGCCGCCATATTGCACCTTGAGTTGCTATGTTTCCATCAACATTTTAAGGCCAGCAACCACAGCCATTCCTTATTAAGCTGTTAGAACAAAGAACCCAGAGCTTCCTTTATGTCTGATGCTTATAGATCAAGGCAGTTCCTACTGGTAAGAATCCTTAGGTTTCTTTACTTGTTAGTCTCTCAACATCTGACAACTTAGTGCAGAAAATAGTGGCTATTTCTCAGAAATGGAAGGTATGGGACAGGTGCCTCAGACTACTAATGGTGCAAAGATTCAGCAGTCAGGCCAGAGAAGCTCTGATAATAAACAGGATTCTTTTCCAACCTGTTGTCCGCATTCCTCACCCTTCTCTCATCCAGAGGCCCTGCTGCCTGCCATAGAGAAATTCATAATGATGGTGAAAAATTGCCAAACCCAGGAAAGTTCTCCAAGCAAATAACGATTGCAATAAAGAGTGTTCAAATTTGCAATAATCGTAATAATGAAAATGATCCTATTTTATACACCTAAAGCACTTCTCATCCCCTAGTCTACGATTTAATATGTGAGGCTTATGCGTTTACATATGCCTGTAGGAGGATGTGCACAGTGTACACTGAGTCCATAAAACGATCCGATGAAACATTGCCCTCTGATTAATTTCCAACATTTATTCATCTTCCCTATTTTAAAATGTTAATACCAAATATTACATTAGCCTCCTCCCACTGTCATCAATTTCACCCATTTACATTTTTAGCATCAACGTTGTTATCTATTAATATCCAGTAGATGGCTAAGAAGTTGGGGGCCTCTTCCTGTGAGGTTGTCATTTCATGTTCAGAAAACTGAAGCAGAAAGAACTTGAGAGACAGGAGCAAACAACACATTTTGACATCGGGGATTGTGCCTGATTTCTGTTATCTCTACTCATGCTCTCTGAGGTCAGAAACTCATGAACCAGCACACTCCAGCCTGGCTTTATTCAAGTTTAGGAATGAAACAGTAGAAGTACCAAATTCTGCAGAGCTGGAGGGTCTTGCAGCCACGGTGACTCATAAACACGGCAAAAGAGACGTATTTCATTTGGGTTTTGGCCTCTCAAGGTGCCACATTAATCTCCTTTTGGCCTCTGCTCCCCTGGTGGGATTCCACTTAGGACGGCAGAGCCAGAGCTGTAGAGCTCCCCAAGCTCTTTGAAGAGAAAGGCCCATTTTGTGCAAAGCGAATCCGTATTCTTATTAAGGATACACGAGAAAATATCACTGGGCTTCCCAGACTGACAGGGAGAGGCCACTGTGCTGGGAAACTTAGCCATCCTTGGCCCTTTCAGGATCTTTGATCTCTTCTGGGATGATCAAGGAGAGGTGGGTGGAGGAGAAGAGGAGGACAGGGGCCGTGAGAAGGAGAAGGGGAGAAGGAATCATAGGGAGGAAGTCAGTTCAGCGCACATTCACTGGCCTACGTGCTGGAGACAAAACTCCATAAATAACTTCGTCAGTTATTTGCTGGATGGGAAAAAAAAAGGGGGGGAAAGGAGAATAAGGAGGCTTCTGGAACCATGGTTTTCAAAGTGTGACAGCCAGACCAGCAGCAGCAGCATCACCCAGGATCTTGTAAGAAAGTGCAAATTTTGTGGCACGGGAAGGCACACAAACAGAACATTTCAGTATCAGGTCCTGAGGAACAGTGTGGAGATGTGCTAGGGAATGCTGGGAAAACAGCATGGGGTCACTGAGGCCACCTTGCGGGGGTTTGAAGAAGGGCCCTCGAAAAACTGAAGGCTGAGCTCAGAGCCCAATGCACAGATAGAGGAGTGGTCTAGAAAGCGTGCCCGCGTCCAAGAGAACAGGGAAACGCAGAGTATGTGCTGGGAATTCCTAGCCCTTCGGTATCACAGGGAGTAATGGAAAAGGAGTGTGGAGAGGTAGACAGGTCCCTTGGGGCATTGCCAGCCATGCTAAAGAGCTAAACATTATTCTGCTGGTAGAGTGGGAGCCACTGAAGATTGTTAACCTGGGACAAATGGGGTCTGACGGGTTTTAGATGGATCATTTCACTGGCAGTACATAGCGAAGGTGGAGGTGGCCAGCTTGCGGGTCATTGGAATTGTTCACGAAAGAATGGCAAAAGTCCAAACTAGGACAGAGGTACCAGGGAGGAGACGGACTAATTTGTAGACAGAAATCAATGGAACCTGATCAGTTATTTGCTGGATGGGATCTGCAAATTTTGTGCAAATTTTGTGGCCGGTGTCAGACCTTCAAATTAGTTACTGCATCAGTGACTCTGAGGCTGGGGCCCCATAAATCTTCATGTTAGCAAACCCTGCAGGGTATTCTGAGGCAAGCTCGAGTGTGAGAGCCAAACTCAATAGAATAACCTCCAGAATTTTGCCTTGGGTCCTTGGGTAAATGAAGTTGCTATATGCTGAGATAGCGAATACTCTAAAAGGAGCAGAGTGATTTGTTTTTGTTTTGTTTTCTTTTGTTTGAGGATGAGAAGAAGACCAGAAGTTAAAGAAAGGAAAAGAAGTAGGGTGACACCCAGCAAAGAGAAACAGAAAAAGAATTCGAGAGAAAGACAGGAAGAGAGGAAAGGTAGGAAGAGGTAACTTTCAGACCCCGCTTAAGATTAGCAGTTGGCAGAGGGAAAATTGTGAAAGCTGATTTGCTGCTCCTGGAGTAGCGATGGGACGGAGAATGCAGCCTGAATGGTGAGTTAGCAATTTTTTCCCCCTGAATCATTAAAGAAATCTGAGTTGCCCACACTATCGATGGCAACATATCCTACTTTTTATTCCAATGCACAGTAGCCATAATTTGGAAGGATGTGATTGAGGTCTTCCTCCTTTTGTTTGGCTGAAAAACTGGAAAGAATTTGCAGAAACACAGGACTCAGGTTCACAAGCACTTGGGCCCAGGTCTTTCTTGTGTCACGGGCGTGATTAACACCATGTTCAGGCAGCAGTGTAGACCATGGCAAGGCTCGGCCAACAGGTTGGAAAAGCCCTTCTCATGGCGATAAGACCTCAAGCGATTTGCCTCTCAAGTTGTCTGTCACCGTGCCAGGGTCAGAGCTCAATGTACAGTCCACTGTGACCCCAGTCATGCTTCCGTTGACCTGGGGAAGATGGCGGGCATAGTGGAGGATGATGTGCAGAGAGAGAAAGGGAGGTGCTTTCTCCCTTTCTCCCTCTATGGAGCGCCCTGGATGGGTTCAGAGATGGATAAAGTGACTAAGGAGAGGCAAGAGCCAACACAGGGGGAGGTGGTAAATGAGAAAACTTCTGCCTGGATCCAACCCTGCATAATATAAAGAGAGATGAAATAGCATCCTCATCCCTTTGAAATGGAGTGACTTGTTCGGGACTTTCAAGTCTGAAAATAGAAGATTTAATGCAATGAGGAGGCCACTAACTCAGTTATGACAGGTGTATGGAAGCTTTCTCCTAACATGGTATCTGAAGATAAAAGCAGCTCAGGAGAGACATATATTTTAAGTGCCGTCCTCCTAATACAAATCCATCATCAGCTAGCCGTGCTTTTGACCGCCGTTTTCGCAGTGAAAACGGTTTGTGCTGTTGAATCCATGTGTTCAGTGCCAGCATTTCCAAGCCCTTGGCTTTGCGACATCACGCTCCAACCAACCGTTCCTTTGCCTGCTCCAATTTCTTCTAGGTATCGCTGCCAGATTGATTTTCAAAAGTAGGTCCCATGTTACACTTCTGTTCAAAAACCTGCAAAAGCTCCCTCTTGCCAACACAATTGAATTCAAACTTTCCAACTTGGCCAAGGTACCTGAAATTCCCAACTTCCATGCCTGTCTTGCCTCCAAAAGCCACCAGTCGTAATGGAAGTATGATGACACCCAGAAGGAGAGCATTATCACTCATTAGCACCAGATGGAAAATTCAACAATGGGTACATTTAACAGATGGAAAGAAAGCGGGGTCCTTGTAGACGCAGTATGGGCAATTTCCAGCGAAGTTTCCTTCATACATTTAGGGAATTTTTATAATAGAAGTTTCAGATGGTACATATTGATAGGGGGGTTGGAAGGAGGAAGGTCTAGCCTAGAGGATGGTGCACTGCTGGGGTTGAGGAGATTTGATGTGAATTAGGAAGAGCCTACTCTAAAGGCATACGTGGACTCTCTACCCAGGATGGGGATGAACCCAGAAACAGTGAGAGGGGCCTCACAAGAGCCTGGAACCTTTTGCAGTAAATTATGTGCAGCCCAGCTCCTCGGAGAGAGGTCAAGCTCAGAATTTCCCATTACAGAAATGCCTCTGCGAGGAGATGAGGGGACCCTGCCTCCCCCTCAACTGCACTCATACTGCTAGTCTGCTGTCCGCTGTGGGATCCCCATTGCCTTCATAAACAGGGTTCCAGGTTC
Source organism: Tursiops truncatus (assembly GCF_011762595.2). NCBI lineage: Eukaryota > Metazoa > Chordata > Mammalia > Artiodactyla > Delphinidae > Tursiops > Tursiops truncatus. The sequence continues at coordinate 92,204,535 of NC_047044.1, read as the reverse complement.
TTCTTAAATAGTGTGTGGCGTTGCCAAGAAGTTGACAAGCATTTTCTTGGGACTAGCAAAACCACGGGTGCAGGTGCCTTATCTCCAGGAGGATAGCTGAAGCTGGGACCCCAAGAAGGCACACAGGATGCTCCAATGCCCCCCTCCCAGTAGAGAGCTCAGAGATCTTGGTGGAGTCTCTTAACCTGCTTGTGCTTCAATGTCCTCATCTGTAACCTGCACATGATGTCATACCAGTGCCCACGCCACGAGATTGTTCTGAAGATTAAATGAGATGATATGTAAAATGCTTAGAACAGTGCCTTGTGCTCAGTAACCCCCATGTAAGCGCTTGGGGCAGCTGCTGCTGTTAGTGGTGGATAAGACCGGGCTCTGGAGTCACATTTTCTGGGTTCAGATCCTGCCGTCACCTTGTTGACCTTGGGCAATTACTTCACCTTCTCTCTGTGTCTCTGATTTGTCATCTGTAAAATGGAGATGATAATATTTTTCTCATAGGACTACAGGGAAGATAGTGCACTTTGAGCAGTGCCTCCTTGATATATATTAGCTCTTATATATTTTAGCTATTAGTTTAATCATCTTAGTTTTCCTTCTCTCCCCATTATCTTTCTTTGCCACCCTCACCCCACACTCGTGTAGTTTCTTAAATTTTGGTACTTGATGTTCTAGAAAGGGTCAGGATTCCCTGAAGTCTTCCTTCCTGTAAGTCCATTCTGCTTCATTTCTTGATCACCGGGTCATAGACTTACAACCCTGATGCTTGGGTTCCACCCCAGAGACTCTGATTCGAGTCAACTGCACTGGGGCTCAGGCATTGCTACACTTTTTTTGTTTCTTTTTTAATAAATTTTATTTTATTTTATTTTATTTATTATTTTTGGCTGCGTTGGGTCTTTGTTGCTGCACGTGTGCTTTCTCTGGTTGCCGCGAGCAGCGGCTACTCTTCGTTGCAGTGCCCGGGCTTCTCATTGCGGTGGCTTCTCTTGTTGCAGAGCACGGGCTCTAGGTGCACAGGCTTCAGTAGTTGTGTGGCACGCAGGCTTAGTTGCTCCGTGGCAAGTGGGATCTTCCCAGACCAGGGCTCGAACCCGTGTTCCCTGTATTGGCAGGCGGATTCTTAACCACTGCACCACCAGGGAAGCTCCTTGGTAAGTTTTTTTAAAGTGCCCCATTTTATTCTAACGTGCAGTTAGCATAGACCCGCTGGTCCAGGCTGATTGGAATCAAAAGAATGGAAGGAGGAGAAGAAGCATGCTGGACCACTCAACAAATCCACCAATCTTTTTCTAAAGGAAGTGATCAGGGAGCCTTGGTAGTACTCCAGGCTGACTTCATGCTTTTGGAACCCTTACATCATCTTGAAGTACTCTCGCCTTCAGCTCAGGTACCTGTGGTGAGACCACTGCGGACCCCTGCTCAGATGTTCTGGGTTGGTGGGCAGAAGACGTTGCTCTAGGGATATGTGGCATTGAATTTTCAGCCACACTGTTTGAGAAATTACTTGAGCTACAAAGGGAGAAATAATTCATCTCAGAGTGTTCCAGCTGCTGGACCGGAAACATTTAGCATTTCTTTCTATATCCAGAGGCAGCTTTCATAGGCATAGCAGAAGTTTCTTTGCCTCAGGTGAAGGCTTTTGGACTTTATTCTGTAAACCGTGGGAAACCTATGAAGATTTGGGGCAGGAAAGCAATATGGCGACAGCAGCATTTTAAGAGGATGGATGGTGGCATGTAGAATGGATTGGATCAGGGACTGTCAGAAGGCAGCTGAAACCACGTAGGTGAAGCGTATTGGGAGAGAAGAAAGGCTGTGTGATGGGATGAAAGGACTGGGGTTCTGTGAACATGGTCTGTCAGAGATCAGCCTGGGGTTTTGAAGAAGAAGGAGAATGAGACTCCTTTCACCACATCACTGCCTCCCAAAGCCTAAATTATGAAACCCCAAAGCCATTTTCTCATCTCTCATGCAGCAAGAAGTGTACTTAATCCCTAGAATATGGCCATTGTAGGTCATACGGTGAGTAGTGAATGGACAGAAGAAGGTGTATAGAGCCCACTGCCCAGTGGGGAGGAGAGGGAAGGGTAGACATTAAAAAATAAATACATTAGTGAGCATCACATGAAGGGAAGTAAGCCAGACAGAGAAAGGCATATACTGATATCATCTATACATGGCATTTTTTTAAAAAAGTCAAACCCATAGAAACAGAGGGTAAAAAAGTGGTTGCCAGGGGCTGGAGCTGGGGAAGTAGGAAGAGATTGGTAAAAGTGAACAAACTTTCAGCTCTAAAATGTATAAGGTCTGAGGATCTAATGTAAAACATGGTGACAGGGCTTCCCTGGTGGCGCAGTGGTTGACAGTCTGCCTGCCGATGCAGGGGACGCGGGTTCGAGCCCCGGTCCGGGAAGATCCCACATGCCGCGGAGCGGCTGGGCCCGTGAGCCATGGCCGCTGAGCCTGCGCGTCCGGAGCCTGTGCTCCGCAACGGGAGAGACCACAGCAGTGAGAGGCCCGCATACCGCAAAAAAAAAAAAAAAAAAAAAAAACCAAACAAACAAAAAAAAACATGGTGACAATAGTCGATAGCATTGTAGTATTGTAGACTTGAAATTTGCAAAAGAGAGTAGAATGTAAATGTTCTTACCCTCCACAAAGGCAAGCATGTGAGGTGATGGGTGTTTTAATTAACTAGATGGGGAGACCCCTTTCACAATGTATACGTCTATCAAATCATCATGATGTACACTTTTTTTTTTTTTCACGTTACGCGGGCCTCTCACTGCTGTGGCCTCTCCCGTTGCGGAGCACAGGCTCCGGACGCGCAGGCTCAGCGGCCATGGCTCAAGGGCCTAGCCGCTCCGCGGCATGTGGGATCTTCCCGGACCGGGGAATGAACCCATGTCCCCTGCATCGGCAGGCGGACTCTCAACCACTGCGCCACCAGGGAAACCCCATGACGTACAGTTTTAATATCTTACAATTTGTCAATCATACCTCGATAAAACTTGAGTGAATGAATGAGTGAATAATAATGAGATAAATGCCATGCAGAGGCCTAAAATAAAATGAATGATAGAGCGACTAATGACTATTTTAGGTGGTGGTCACCAATGACCTCACTGAGGACGTGGCCTTCAAGCTGAGGTCTGAAGGGCAAGGAGGAACAGCCCTGTGACAACTGCTGGAAGAACATTGCAGGCAGAGGGAACACAGCAAGAAGGTGGCCATGAGCTTGAAAAGTCTGGGGGACAAAAAGAAAGCTAGTGCCGCTGGAGTGTATGATCCAGGGGAAGATGGTCTCAGATGAGGCTGTAGGGAGAGGCAGGGCCCGGGTCAGTTTGGGAATTGAAAGTCAGGCAAAGGAGTTACTTTCTGTGTTATTCCAAGTGTGATAAGAATGGGAAAAGCGATTGGAGGAGTTTTGAAAAGGAGTGTAACGTGGTCTGATGTATTTAGTTGAAAATTGTTTTGGCTGCTCTGTGAGAATAAAGTGTTGGCAGGGCAAAAATGGTAGGAATGAGTTGCCCTACCAGGGTGGGAGTAGTAGAGGTGGAGGGGAGTGCATTGATCTGGAATACATTTTGATGATGGAACTGACAGGACTTGATGATTTAGGTGTGGTGGTGAAGGATAGGGAGAAATCAAGGTTACTTTATAGATGTGGGGGTTGAACAACTACATGCTATGTACTGAGATTGGGGGAGTTTCAAGGAGTAGCAGGGTGACAGGGGTAGGTAATCTGAAGTTCTCTTTCTACCATCTTAGGTTTTAGGTAACTATTAAACTTTCCAGCGAAGAGGTGAAATAAATAAATATAAATATTTGACATAGGTATCTAGGTTTGGAAAGAGTAAAAGACTGAAATAACGTTTAGGATGAAGGGGGGACTCAAGGTAGGTAACACCACGAGGCTGGGTGAAGTTGCCAGGAAGAGTGTTTGGGTAGAGCAGAGAAGGGGGCCTGGCGCCAGCTTTTCGGCATATTGATAGCTGGAACTGAACACAAGAGGAAGAGCCGATAACGTTATCTGTGAAGGACGGACAGGCCAGTGAGGGAGAAGGAATAGCAGGAAAGTGAGGTATCATGGAAACCAAGAAAAGGAAGTGCTTGCAAATGGAGAGAGTGATCAGCTGTGTGGAGTGCTGAGACGGAGAGTAAGATGAAAACAGAGGCAACACGTGGTCTCAGTGGAATGGGAGGATTAGAAGGGTTAGGCTGAAGAAAGAATACAAGGACAGGAAGTGGAAGGATGGAAGTCCTTGAAGGTGAGAGCAGACGTTTCCAGAGCCCAAGAGAAGGCTTGATTCTGGATAAGAGCCAGGAGGGAGGGTGAAAGGCACAGATACTGATGCCAGAAGGATGGTGGACTTGGTGAAAGGGAGATAGCATTGTTGTCCAATTGCTTGTATGCCCAAATAAAGTCTGAGGTAAGGTCCTTAAGGGTGAATAGGAACAGGTGTCGAAAAAGCTTAAATATATTTTTGATCAGAATGTTCATAAAATAATTATCAGTGAAATAATTTTATACTATACCTAAAACTGTCCCATAAAAAATTACGAATCTCTCTCTTAAATAAAACTTTTTAAGTGAAAAAAAAAAAGAGTGAATAGGAAAGAGGAAAGGGTATAAGGTCTTTAATGAGTGAGAAGAACAATAATCATAGCAAATATTTCTACTGAGGTTACTACACGCCAGACAGTATATAAATGCTTTACATCTATTAACTCATTTAATTCTCATAAAAATCCTCTATGGGGATTCCATATTAACCCCATTTTACAGATGAGGACACTGAGGCATGCTGCGACTAAATCCATATAACTAATAAGTGATAAAACAATTGTTGGCACTGGCTCTATGGATTAAGTGTGAAACAGTAGTTTGGGGGATTGCAAGAGTAGAGATGCTATGGAAGTGCTATAAGTTTGCCCATCATGGTGAGTGCCATTGGAAATTCACGCTCATGAATTTAAGGTGGGACAGCACAGTGTGTACTTTTTCTTCAGAGTTCATCAGTTAGGGAGCAGGCACAGAGCAGGTAGACAATTTGGTTTAACCAGCCTCGGGCTCTGCTGGCAAGCTCCCGGGAGAGGGAAGAGGGCAAAGGAGTTCATGATGTTGGGGAGGGAATGAGTGTGATGATGATGATGCTTGGCCATAGATAGGACTGAGAAGATGCATGGGAGTAATGAAGAGTGGGAGAAGTGGCAGGGTCAGCGGATTGCAGAAAACCCTAGGTCAAAGTTTTGCTGCAGGGGTCGTAGAAGAAGAGAAGTTGAGCTGGGAGGATGGGAAGAGGTGCTCGGATGCTGGAAATGAAATCTGGAGAAGATGAACTTATCAGTGATGACAAAGTCAAAGGCATCAACCCAATTCTCCCTCTGCTTCCATTCTTACGTCTTACAGTCCTCATGACAGACGCTGTGCTCCTTTAAATAAGCAACACAATCGCTCGTCTCCATACTTTTGAGTGTGTCCTTTCCTGGCTCAGGATAATTTTTCTTCTGTCTTCTCTCATTTCAATAGCACTCATTCTTCCAGTCCTTTCTCAAAGGGATCCTCCTTTGTTCCTCCCCTTTTCCCACATGCTGATGCCTTTAGCCAGAAGTTATTTTCATTGCTCTCTTGTGGCACAATTTATACCATTAATATAGTATTTATTACATATTGCCTTTTAGTGAGACATTTCTTCTTGGATCTCAGCTACTCTACTAGGCTTAAGGGCAAGGACCATCATTCCACAACTTGGTATTCTGGTTCAGGCTTGCTTAGTGCTTTCCTGCCAGTAGGAGCAGTACAAATAATGAATCCAATCTCCTAAGCACAGAGGCTGGGCAGTAGATGCTCAGTAAATGTCTGTCGAATTGAATTAATGACTCAACACAACGGGAGCATCGTTTTCTATTTCTCACGTGGATTTGTACTGATAGACAACTGTGAACCAGCGTTCCTGCATATCTATTCTCTCTCCTTTATGAGGTTAAATAGTTCGAGCCCAGTCCAGTTCTTCATGAGAGACCATAATAACAATAATAATTTTAAAAACCATATAATTCGTACTCTATGTCAAGCACTATTCTAAGTACTTTCTTTACATGTTTAACACATTTAATCCTCATCATAACATCAGGAAGTGAGTGTTATTATTCTCATTTCATAGAAGAGAAAACCATGATTTAGAGAAGTTAAACAATTGTCCAGGGTCACTCAGGGTGCTGGCAGCAGAGCTCATCAGCAACAATATTTAATAAAGCTCATAATTTTGACCAGTGTTTTCTAACTTTCGGACAATGGTCCAGAACAAGAAATATTACACTACCACCTAGGACAGATACACACAACTCTGAAATGAAAGTTTCGCAGAGGAATACTTCTCTTTGCTACGAGCAACGTTCTTCGGTATTTTTGGTTACATTTTATCGTATTTTATTGCGTTACAAATGTTAGAACTCCCTACATTGATTTCACAACTTCCTAATAAGTTGAGACTCACAGGCTGAAAAACACCACTCTAACCAATGTGCTTTACGGCCTCCCTTGGCTGGAATACGTGAATGACTCAGTCCTTCCCTGCTTCTCCCAAGTCACTGGTCCAAGCTTTATATCTCTAAAAAAGAAGTGTCCTAACTGGTATGCGTGGGAAATAAGACGCACCGAAGCTGCTGTTTAATTACACACGGCCGAGCTTAAGTTAAATGACATATTCCCTTCTGAGTTACAAGTAACCCAGCTACAGGATTGCTGGAGGATTAGGTAAGACAATTCTAATTGAAAAAGAAATATAATTACGTTCGGAGAGGTCATCTGCTCTGAGGCAAACTGCTCACCCGTCCTGGGGTCTTTTCTCTTCTGTATCACACTGACTAAGCAACCTTCGGTAGATAGATCCCTGAATTCAGTTTTTCTCTTCATTCCTTCATTTAGTTACTAACTTACCAACTCTTTTATTTGGAAAAGAGTCGTTAAAAGTGGGGCTTCCCTGGTGGCGCAGTGGTTGAGAGTCCGCCTGCCGATGCAGGGGACGCGGGTTTGTGCCCCAGTCCGGGAAAATCCCACATGCCGTGGAGCGGCTGGGCCCGTGAGCCATGGCCGCTGAGCCTGCGCGTCCGGAGCCTGTGCTCCGCAACGGGAGAGGCCACAGCAGTGAGAGGCCTGCGTACCACAAAAAAAAACCCCAAAAAACAAGAAAAACAGAGTGTTTGGCCATTGAATGGCACAGATGGTGTAATGTTTCAGGAAAGCAGCGATGATGTGTGGAGTAGGGGTGAAACAGGGTGACCAGCACAGGAAGTGGGGTGAAGGCAGGGGTAGGTTGGAGAGCCATTTAGCAGGAGAGTGGACAGAGTGAGTGACAGTGTGGAGGGAGTGGACAGTGGCTCCCAGATTCTTCTTTGGGTAGCCTGGGCAATAATAGTGTCATTTGCCAAGATAGGGGGTACAGGAGAGAGAACAGGCATGGAGGACGAATTAACAAGTTCTATTTTAGAGAGGATGAACTTGAAGCCACCAAGAGCCCCCCAGGTACGCATGTAACAGGCAGGCAGAAATGTTATTCTGGAGCTTGGACATAGGTCTGCTTACAGGTACAGACTTGGAAACTATAGGTTCTGGTTCCAGCTGAAGCATTAGATGTAAATGAGTGTGTGTGTGTGTGTGTGTGTGTGTGTGTGTGTGTGTGTGCGTGCATGCACACGTGCAGTAAAATTAAGAGGGCTAAAGGCAATATTTAAGAGGTGGGCTGGAGAGGAGGAAAATTAAAAAAAAAAAAGTCCTGAAAGTATCAGCCAGAAAGATGGGAAGAAAATTGCCAGGGATTATCATTATGGACACCACAAAGGAAAAGACCTTCAATAAGAAATTTTCAACAGTGTCAAATAACGTAGAGGAGCCCAGAAAGCAGTCACTGGTTTGCTCAGAGCAAGTTCAAGGGTGAGGCCAAGGGTAGGGGGCTAGGGAGGGAGGGAGTCAGGTTGCAAGAAGGGGCAGCCCAGCATTGCAGTGGGGGGAGAGGCAGCAGTGGACAGCACACCATCGCGATTAAGGAGGAGACTCTGGTAACAGATTTGTTTATTCAACTGATATTGATCAAATGTCCACTCTGTTTGGGGCATTTATCTAAGACCTATGGGTGTTTCAGTGAACAACAGAATAAAAATGAAAATCCCTTCTCTTCCAAAACTTACATCCTCAGATAACCTGAGTTTGACTCCTGACTCTGACACTTCTTCCTTGTGTGGCCTTGATAAGTTATTTTAACTGAGATTAGTCTTAGTTTACCAGTCCATGAAATGGGTATGAGAACAGAACTGTCAGGGAGAAAAGAAAGATTTTCCTCTACCTTTCTAGGTTTTTCTTAGGGCAGGGTGGGGTGGCATCTCTGAATGAGATTGACATGAGACAGATTGACAAGAGAAAATCAGACAGAAGTTCAATAACGTGTATACCCGGGAGACCCAGGAAAACTAAGTAACTCACCAAAATGGCTAAAACACTCACCTTAAATACCATCTCTGGCCAAAGACAGAAGAGGATGCTGGGGGTAGTGGTCTGGGACCTCAGAGGGGAGGAAGGCGATTCACATGAAGATGGAAAAGCAGATGTTTGGTAGACCAATGTTTGCCGGGGGCTGCAGAGACAACAGGACACAGCGTGACTCTGATCTCGAGGCCCGGCCGAGTTTCCCCACCTCATCCAACCCACAGTCTTTGCAGATCCCTCTGATGACAGCTTTCTTGGAGGGACAGGCCTCCTGTCTAAATTCTTTTAGGCAGTTAAGGGAAAGGTCAAAGTTTCTTCCTGAGCCTTTTGGGCCTTGATTCTTTTCAGCTTGAAATAACCCGCACACTAAGGAGGCATTTTGGGGTGGCAAATTCTATTCCCCTACAGTTCCTGTCTCACTGGGTAGTTGTGAGAAACTGAGAAAAAAAGAAATGCAAGTCACCCGGCTCCACGAATGGAGCCTCATCACCTCTCAATACGTGTGAGCCACGTTCCACAGACACTTTTCCCAGAGACTTGTCTGGAAATAAGAGATCTGATGACAGCTGAGCGTGGACCTAGCCCCAGGGGCACGCATTTCTCCACACAGGAGAGGCCTGGCTGCTTTGTGCACTGGTAAGACGGAGTCAGGCTGAGGAGAAACGGACGTGCAGGAGATCAGAGGTGCGGCTGTGGTTGCCTCTGGGAGAGCAGCTGCCCGTCAGGGCTACCTGAGGCTCAGTGAGATGAAACAGAATGACCCTGAGTTTTTGAGCGAATGACCTTGCCTCTGAACTCCCGTGCTCCTTTGTCTTTCACTCTTATAATCTGTTTCTGGACCCAGAGCTGCCTTGCCCACCCCTGGAGTAACCCCCCGGAACCTCCAGGCTGGCACACTCCACGGAAGCAGCCCGGTTGCTAGGGTGACCATTCACTCCAAAGCCCCAGCAGGATGTTTTTCATATCGACTTGGAATTTCAGCGCTCCTCCACTGGGAGGTGTCTTCCTTCTCCAGATTCAGGAACGGTAGGTATTGCAGGAGCACATGGGCTGAGAAGTCAGACAGACCTGATCTCCATCTCTGTCATGCACTAGCTGTGTAGCTGTGGAAAAGCTCCTTAACCTCTCTGAGCTTTTGTTTCCTCCATGGTGAACATGAGAATAAGAATACCTACCTCACAGCGTTACTGTGTGATTAAATCTGAAAATGGAAAGTACCTAACCCTCAGCCCGGTACTCAGCAAGTGCTGAATAATTATAATTTTTTCTCATCTCAAAGAACCCCGAAGCATACAATCATTTAATAATAATGGAAATGATAAACACAAAGAACCTCAGAGTATTACATGGTTGTTTACGTAACAATTGCTCATCTATAAAATGGGATAACAATAGCGACACCCTGCCCCCAGCACGTGACGACTGTGCGGCACAGGATGCGGCGTCACATCTTTATGCATAGTTTGACCACTGCTATTATGAAGGCAAACGTGAAAAGGCTCAAGGCTACTTTCCATCAGGTGAGAAATCTTGCTGCTGCAATGAGGTGGGAAACTCAGGTATGGGTCTCTGTTGAGGGCCAGATAGGAATCCTTAAACCTAAGAGACAGCGTGCACCGTAAACTTCAAGCAGGGCTGTCTGCAGTCCAACCGGCATTGCCAGGAGTGCCGACGTAGAGACCCTGCACAGGCTGACCCAGTGACACGGAGCTCTGGGCCACCAGACCTACCTAGACAGTGATGTTTTGGACCGGAACCATTGGTGTGAAAGAGGTTGGAAGTAAAGATACATCCAGGCGAGTCAAAGGTCAGGAGAAACATGGGGACGGCAGGCCACCAGTGAGATCTTCCCTTATAACAAGATTTGGCCCCCGGCAGGTGTCAACATGGGAACCCAGCAGCAGCCTGGGTCCAAACAGCGGGTGTGGTCATCCCTCCTCAGTCAGACACAACCACTGCACGTTCTCTGGAGGTTATGAATGTGCTCACTGCCCTTCACTAGCTGCAGGGCTTTCTGCCATTCCCTTTAATTTCTCTGTTCCCATCTGATTTCTCGTTGAATCCAGATACTCTGCACCTGGGAACCCGTCACAGGGACGGCCTGCGGAATTCCATAGCTAGAGAAAGCTAGGCAGCTATCCAAATGCTATGTTAGCAATACAATTAACTGGTAAATGAGGACTTTTCAGAGAACATAGGCCCTTTATTATATCACATAGCCAGGGCTGGTATGCCTTCGACTGGCTGGGATGCAGGGAAAGGGTGCTAGGGTTTGACCAGTCTAAGTCATTGGCACTGATAATACTGATAATAATACTGCCATGATGGTGAACCTCTCTTAGAAGACAGTGAAGGTAGAAGGGAAGAAGAGAGAATATTACACAAACTCTCTCCTCGCCGTTCTTCTCACCCAGCCATTTCCCCAACACGCCACGCATATCCCATCCACTGAGCCTTTTCACTGGCCATTCCTTGTGCACGGAGTTGTGAAAACTAACAAAGGGAAAACTCACTAAAATGGAGTCGAGAGGCCAGAAGGGGCAGCGCTCACGTGCATGCCATTGGAAATCAATACAGATCCCAAGGCATCTCTGGCAGGAAATGACTCCACTACTGCCAGCAGGAGGAAGAAAGATTTTCTCCTCCCCTGGCAACAGCTCAGCCAATGAAAAGCCACTCTACTTCGAACTCCCAGTTTACTCCAATGGACTTTTTGTTTATAACAGCCCCTCCCAAATTCCCCTTCTTCTCTATAAAAGAGTTTCCTCTCCTTAGCTTTACCAAACTTGCCTGTGGGTCGCCCTCTCCTGAATAAACCCATTTTGCTGGTAAAATAACTGGCTGTTTTATTGCTGTAGGTTAACAGAGTTCTCCTCCCTAAGATGCTTCATGGCTCACTTTCTCTCTGCTCATGTGGAACCATCTCGGGGAGGTCTTCCTGGTCACCCCCCCGGACTCTCTCCCCCTTTTCCTGTTCTACTTTTCTTCACAGCACTAATTACCATTCAGCGAACTAAATCTCTCACGTGTTTATCTTTCGCCTCCCCTCATTAGATCTTAAGGTCTGCTAGAGAAAGTATTTTTGTCAAGTCTAATCGTTGCTATATCTTTAGCAACAAGCATTTACCTGGCATATAGTAGATGCTCAGATGTCTGCTGGAAGGAAGGAAAAGAGGAGATGAAAGGGAAGATAAAGATATAAAAAAAAGGCAAAATTGCATTTTTTGCCCCCAAACTTTCCATTCAATTTAACAAGCTGTGTTTCCACCTATACTTTGTGCTGAGCCTCTGCTCACACCCTGGAGTAGTGAGTGGACCTGCCAACCCAGCTGTGATTTTGAGAGCAGGTAGGAAACAAGCGGCGTTAAGTTGTGGGCATCACAGGAAAGAGAGGATACATGGTCGCGGTGACTGGCAAAGGCTTTAAGAAAGAGGAGACATTTGAGGTGGCATGTTATGGGATAGAGGAAGTAGGATGTTGTGATTTATAATAAGAAGCATACTTGGTCTTCATCCGCATACCTGGCACAGAGCTTCTAAAATCCTTGGAATTTCCTAAGTGATAAGAGAGATAAAGGTGTCTTTCCTTATTCATAACAAGCCCCTTTCGACCACACCTGAGTTTATGTTAATGAGGTGCTTTTGGCAAAGCCCCTAGATAACCGCAGATTGGGAGCCAGCTCTGTGACTAGAGGGTTGGAACTTTCAGACCAACCCCATCCTCGCCTCTACCTCTGGGACGAGGAGAGGGGCTGGAGGCTGACTTAATCAGCAATGGCCAATGAGTTTATCAGTCATGCCGACACAAAGCAGCCTCCATGGGCTTCCCTGGTGGCGCAGTGGTTGAGAGTCCGCCTGCCGATGCAGGGGACACGGGTTCGTGCCCCGATCCGGGAGGATCCCACATGCCGCGGAGCGGCTGGGCCCGTGAGCCATGGCCGCTGAGCCTGCGCGTCCGGAGCCTGTGCCCCGCAACGGGAGAGGCCACAACAGTGAGCGGCCCGCGTACATGGCAAAAAAAAAAAAAAAAAAAGCAGCCTCCATAAAAACCCTAAACAACGGTGCTTGGTGAACAGGCGGAGGCGCTGGGACAGTGGCCTCTTGCCCTGTGCATCTCTTCCATCCGGCTGCTCCTGAGTTGTATCCTTTTATCATAAACTGGTGATCTGGTAAGTAAACTGCTCCTGAGTTCTGTGAGCCACCCTAGCAAATTAACTGAACCAGAGGAGGGAACCTCTGATTTATAGCTGGTCAGTTAGAAGCATAAGTGACAACCTGGACTTACAATTGGCATCTGAAGTGGAGGGAGGGGACAGACTTGTGGGACTGAGCCCTTAGCCTATGGGAGCTGATGCTGTCCCCAGGTCATAGCATCAGAACTGAGTTGAACTGTAGAGCACTCAGCTGGCTTGATGAAGGGGGAACCCACACGTCCGGTCACGGAAGTGTTCAGTGACAGAGCAGAGGAGAGGTGACACACAAGAGGGCTTTTTCCTAAACAGGGGGCATGCATAGGAATATCTGCACGAAAGCAGGCGGTACCGGGTGTGACTGATGAACAGGAAATAACCCAGTGGGCTTCAGCTCGGACTGTGTATCGTAACGCTAGGCAGGAGGCAAGAGACAGAGGCCAGGCCATGACGTCAGGGGAGCGGTCCCACTTCACTGGCAGGCAGTGGGGAGCCGCGGTGGCTTCGGCTGGGAAACGGCGTGGGTCTCACGGTTCTGGAAGGCGAGCCAGCGGGTTTGAAGCGGGGGTTGTCAGGAGGGGCTCTCAGCGGGGGGAGGAGCCCTCAGGACACCACTGCCATTGTCCCGGGGAGATCCGGAGGGCCAGACCCGGACGACGGCCGGCAGAGGAGGCTTTTAGGCACATTCCAGAAGCAGATTTGACAGAACATGGTAACTGACCCACGTCGGGGTGCGGACACAGAGTCGAAGATGAACCAGGCTTTAAGCCCGAATGCACAGGAGAATGGAAATGGAATACAAGGAGGGAGAATTCCCAGAAGCAGAGGGGGATGCAATCTTGTCTGTTTTCAAAGTTCCGGGCCGTTCAACCTTATTTTGAGTAGGCAGCCTTAGGACTGGGGTCCTGGAGTCAGCCACAGGTCAGGTTCACCCATCCATCCCCTCCGCCAGCACAAGGAGACCCTGAGATGTAGTTACACAGAGCGGGCTGCCCCGCAACGTGCTGGGAACAGAACATCTACTGCAAAGTGTAAGGGCCGGAGCACTGCTGAGCTGAGCCCCCTCGGCACGTCCCTGAACCAGGGATGCTCCAGTTTCTCCTTCTGTTGGAACTGGGTGATGCTGATTTGCACCAACTCAAACTGCAGCATGAACGTCTAAGGACAACGTTTCGTCGTGCACAAGGAACTCCTGGCCTAACAGGGGCTGTGGTGGAAACACCGTTGGTCGGTCCACACAAAGGGCTTGTTCCGCTGAAGGCGCTATTTATTGCGCGGGCGGGGGCGGAGGGATGTCAGAATCAGGCTTGATTCCAGCTCCCGTGGCCGCTGCTTCCGCTGTCCTGATTTCTTTGTGCGCAGCTCCTGGGCCCTCAGCTGTGGCTCTGTTCTGTTCCCATGCAGATGGTTCAGCCCCGCCAGGCTCCCCCCGGGAAGGGGTTGCATTTGTGAGAGGAGAGAAAGGGCACTAAATATGTCTGAGAGACACAGGCTATTAAGCCCCAGGACACTGGAACACCCACTGCAGCGGCTACGAGCAAAACAAGGTTGTTATTTTCCTTTCTCAACCATTCAAACAGGAAGCTACCTGTGGCATCTAAATTGCAAAGACTAAGCGTGGAGTCTGCGTTGGACCTACTGGTTTGGGGTAATTGGGAGAAGACTAGGGAGTTATTATAGGTTGATCGCCGCTTGCCGGGACCCAGGCCCCAAGGGATGCTGTAGTTGCTGTGATGAGAGCCCAGGACGCCTATTACTTGACCACGTGATGCCAGGGAATAAGCTTCCGCCCTCTGTGATGGAGATGGCAAAAGACGGAAAACATTGTATGAACTGGAGCCTGAAAACCAGGGCTCTCCTCCAACTGGCAGAGCCAATGTGGAAGGTAATGTAGAACGAAGGGAGCAAGGGTCCAGCTTGCACAGGGAGAAGCCAGCGTGCGAGGCACCCGGGGTCCCGCGCCTCCAGGCCCCTGCTGCGGCTTCCTCTGCTTTTAGGAGACAAGACGCCAAGGGCGAGCACTCCGAGGGGAGAGCTGGGTTGACTTCCTCGCGGGCAGGCAGGGTGACACTAACCTGCAAAGCATTCCTGTGAGGTCTTGGGTCCGCCTGACCCTGCCACTGTGGAGAACGCCTGTCAACTTCCTTCCCGGGGATTCTCACTCCAGGGAGATGGAGTGAAGCCTGAGGCATGTTAGAGAAAAGAACTAAGAAGGAAGACAGAGGTGGAAATCAAAAACAGAGGCCTGGGGCTTCCCTGGTGGCGCAGTGGTTGAGAGTCCGCCTGCTGATGCAGGGGACATGGGTTCGTGCCCCGGTCCGGGAAGATCCCACATGCCGTGGAGCGGCTGGGCCCGTGAGCCATGGCCGCTGAGCCTGCGCGTCCGGAGCCTGTGCTCCGCAACGGGAGAGGCCACAACAGTGAGAGGCCCGCGTACTGCAAAAGAAAAACAAACAGAGGCCTGACCCACGTCTGCCATTCGCCTTTGTGTGGAAAAGGAGAGGAGGATTTGGCTTTCCGTGTTTCTGTTTTGTTCAGTTCTGCTCTGTTACTGGGAAGGGCACCTTAATCACAGGGAAGGGTGTTCATCTGTGTCTACATTTGGTTTCCTTCTATTCTCCCTCTGCCAAGACTTACATAATTGTGTAGCGAAGCATTCAGTCCTTTCCCCAAACTCTCTTGGGAGGGTCTCTCTCCCAAGTGAGTCGTTACCGTTGCTGTTCCCCTCCTGTCAATCATTTGTGCAAACCCTCCTCTGAATCCTGTTTCTCCAGTGTTTACCCTGGAAGGTCAAAGCCACCATGGCTCAGAGGCCATGGAAGGGACAGCAGGGTGCCAGAGCGATGATGCTAGACAAAGCCCGGAGCTTCGTCTTCTGATGGTTAGAGCCCGTGTATGTTCTCAGTCCCCTTGGCCATCTGTGTGCCTTGAGAGCATCTCACTGGCCACGGATGGGTTTGGTGAGGGTGACATGAGTGGTTGCAGGCAGCCTAGAGGCCCCCTTATTCATCTTTCTTTCCCACTTAGATAAGAGTGGCAGTGGGCTGCAGGCTGATGTGGGGGAGAGGGGTCATCACCCTACAGATGCTACAGGACGGGGCAGAGATAGCTTAGAGCCTGGCATACCAGGAGGATGTAGCAAGGCAGTGCCTGAGCAGAACTCTGGCACATGTTTTTGCCCCTAGGACAACGTCTGTACTTGTTGACTCAGCAGGATGGCGGGGGAGTGACACTGGGCAACCAGGGGCTCTAGGACAGGCTCAGCCCCGGGGGCGATCAGGTTGTAGATAAGCAGAAACCTGGCTAAGATGCAGCCCTCACACTGGTATTTCCTCAGCGGCCTCTGCTGTTAGATGCCAGCACCACGATGCCATGCTGGCAAGTAAGAGCCAACGCAAGTTCTGTGGGTTCATATGATTCTGTTCGTGCTGGTAAATGTTTACAAAGGATCTGCCAAGTTGTTTTCTTCACGTGAAGGTTTTGCAACAGTGACTTAATCAAAGTCATAAGGAGGGGTGTGCATCTGTCTCTATATTTGGTTCCATTTTACTTTCACTTCTGCCTCATCATCCTTCATCACCTTATGTTACATTAAAAAAAAAATTCCTGCAATTATCCATGTCAATCATCATGAAAGTAGCCTGGTGCAATGGAGAGAACACTGGGCTTAGAAAACCTGGGACCCACTTTTTACTCACTGCATTACCTTGGAAAAGTCCCTTTCCCCCCCGTTTTCTCATTCTATAACATAATAATACTCTCTGCCTGTTTACCCCTCAGGGATGTTGTGAGACTCAGAAAGACAACTGGATGGAAGCAATTTGTCTTCCTAAGTCGTTTGCCTCTTTCCGTCTCTCCCCCACTCCACCCCTACCTCTGGTTCTAGAGTTCATTATACTCTTATTTATGACCGTGTCTATTTTTCACTTCAATTCAGGTATGGCTTTCATCATCTGTTGTGGAGGCATTCTGCAAAATGAGTCTATGTGGAAGAGAACCCCTTCTCTGAAGAGGAATTAAGGCATCCGTTCCAGACACAAAGGCTCTTGCATTGGAGTTGGTACCCCAGGCACAGAGAGCACTTCCTGGGACCAGTGACTGAATCTACCTCCAAACTATGTGCTGGGCCAGATGCAGTGGGCACAAGTGTTGTCCTGCCTGAAAGTCAATCCCGAGGTTCGTTGGGGCCATGAATGATTTTCCAAGGCTCTGCCCAATTAAGTACTAGCATGGGTGTTCCTTGAGAGCAGAACTTTTTTCTGTTTTACAAGCTGCTGCATCTTTAACTTCCAGAACAATGTCTGGTGTATAGTAGACACTCAATAAATGGAGGAATGAATAAAAATAAGTGGAATCAGTGGAAACCCTGCTCTTCCCCTAGAATCTTCACACAAGCCTTGCCTGGGAGTCCCCACCCAAGTTTTGTGATCATTGTTGATTCGGAGCACACCAGCTTTATGAAAATTTTCCAATAAGTTTACCCTAATAAAAAGAGACACAGAGAAAATGATTAAGACTTCCTTATCTCTCCCCTACTGCCACCACAATCACCAGCATCAATATAAAACATAAAAGGATAAGCATTTACTTATATAAATTATTATTAAGTCACATAGAAAACTAATTATAAATTATATATTAGGTAACTCATCTTATGTAAATATCCTCTGTATGAAGTTGTCAGGAAATCATGTGTCCTAATTATATGTAGCTTGCAAATTAATTCACTTGAATTCTCCTACCACTGTGATAACGCAGTGGAAGCAGAGCAAAGATCCAGTGTTAACTGTCACAAAGAAGTCCGCAGCTCACGGAGTCTTTTGTTAACCAAAATCATCAATTGAGATAGATCCCCCTATTCCTACAACACCCATGAGATCTGTTTCCAGAAATACAACATCTGTCATTTGTATAAAAGGGACATGCTTATCCAGGCTTCACAGGGGAGCCTGTGCAAAGCTTTTGTGATCTGGCAGCAGGGTTGGTTATAAAGAGAGCGATGGACGCTGCACACAAGTTTTTGACGTAACCCAGTGTAGCCGTCAGGGTTCAGGAAAGAAAGAGAAACCACAGCAGTCATCTAAACGGGGAAAATTTAGCTTGAAGAATTGTTTCCTGGGTAATCGTTTACTGGAAGGGTGAAAGAGAACCCTGCAGAGAAGGGCTTCCATCCCTGGGACCGAGGGGAGGGTGAACAGACAAGAGACTTTCCTCTTAAAGGAGAACCTGCGAGGCTGAGACTTAACCACTGTGGCAAGAGGGAGCAACGCCCTGGCTGAGGAAACAATGAGGAAACTGGCTGGAAGCTGTTCTGGAACCCTGGGAACTGCCCACCCCACAGGTGTGGTGTAGCCTTGGGGGCCAGATGTGCAAGGATGTGCTGCTGGCTTGCTGACTGAACAAAAGAATTCTTCCTTCACCAACCCTCCACGCCCCTCCAGCGCCCTCTACTGGCAAAGCCTAACATGGCATGGCTGGCAAAGGAGAAATGAACCTTGCAGAGACCAGCTCTAGAATCACAAAGCAGCAAAGAAGGGTGTGCGTGGAACTTGGAGGCCAAACTTAATAACTGACACATCCCCGAGGGCATATGGGGTAAAAAGTATTTCTGGGTTTTATATATTGAACCAAAGAGGCCGTGAACCCTCTTTGCATTCACTGGGCTGAAGAAACTTGTTCCAGCCTCTCCCCCATCTTGTGACCCTGATTTATTTGCTGGCATTAAATGAAACCACTTGTTCCCAACCCTGGCCCCAGGTTAGCACCATCCCATGAACTTTTACAAAATACTGAGTATTTGGCATCTGTATTTTCAAAATCTGATGGGGTAACTCTAATATGCGGCCAGAGTTGGAAACCTCTGGCAGGAAGAAAGTGGCAAAAAGTAAGGCTGCCACAAAAATAATGTGTTTTAGGGGCACTGTAAACCTTCAAAGGCTCTGTAGTGGAAAGGTTCTGGGGTTAGATGGATCTGTTCCACCTGTGAAATTCCAGGCGTATTAGGTAACCTCACTGAGCTTCTGTTTCCTTCTTTGTAAAATGAGAGATGGAAAGAAAAATATGATTTGTCCCAACATTATTAGGAAGAGCAAATGAGATGATACACGTGAAATATTTAGCACAGTGCTGGTAAGTAGTAAGTATTCAATAGATGGTATTTATAATGATAGAAGTAGTGGCTATTTTCACTTGCAAAGACCACTTCAGCGTGACTTTCTCAGAATGGCTCCGAAGGGGCAAGATTTACCAAGATTGGTGCCTAAGTGAGTAAACGTAACTAACTGTTGAGTATCAGAAAGAGGTGAGCGAATACCAAGCCATTACTAGACAGGTTAACATGACCTTCCGTTTATCTGGAGTACGCTTCTGTTCCCAGAATGGCTGCAGCGTAATGTGTACTCCTTTTAATAGATCGGTAAGACTTTTTGACTTAACGGTGAGAGTGGGGCGTCTGGGATCAGCTTTGCTGGTTCTGAACTGCTCATCTTTCACTCAGTCGTGTGGATATACATTTCTAAGCTCAGGATGGAGTTGCTTCTGCCCAGCGTGCCATGTCAGCAAGCCAGAACTTAGATAACGTTAGTGTCCCTGTAAACGCTCTGCTTGATAGCATATCCAGCCAGCCAATGTCCAAACACCAAGGCAACTCTGGGCTCTATACTTACTTCCTATTCTTTATCCCATAAAAATCTCCCTGCCTTCCGCCCCACTTTACAGTTCTCTGGACCCCTGGGCATAGAGACTGCCCATTCCGTGAAGTGTTAAGAAAGTTTGTTTGTATCATCTAAATTGTCTTCTTTACCCACAACAGCTGTGTGGCTTTGGGCAAGTTGATGAATCTCTCTGAACCTCAATAACAATGTTTGTGAAATGGGAGTTATTAAGAGGATTATATAAGATGATGAATAAAGGGCCTGGAATACAATAGGAGCACATTAAATGACAGTTTCTTTTAGGTATAACTAAAAGGAAAAAAATATCCTCTCCTCTGATGTCTGGGAGGTTTCTTGGATAGGATAAAACTCACACTGCCATGTGCACTGGGAATAAAAGAAGGATCTATCCAAATATTAACTTTAATCTCAAAAAGAAGCAAAAGAGAGAGGAAAAAAAAAACTTGACATTTAAAGCTTTTGTGGGTATGTGTACTTAAATGTTGTAGACGGTCGTGTAGTGGGTCATTTTATTAGTCATTGGTGGGACCTCGGTACACAGACTGAGGATGTGAGGAAAAACAAAACACTGTTACCGCTTTGCCCCGAAAGAAGGAATGCTATTTTCATGGCGTAATTACAACTTTGTTGAGTACCTTGCAGCAGTTAGGAGATTAGACTTGTATATGTGTGTGTGTGTTGAGGGCAGGTGGCAGGGAAGGAGAGTGTTGCAGACTTAATTACCTGCTAAGATGAGACAGGTAATGGAAACTGATAGGAGCTGCACAAAACTCAAGAGCAGATACTATCTAGAGGTGTTCAATCATTAGAGGATCACAGGTCATTGCAAATTTCGGAATAAACCCAGGAATAATAGTATATCCATAAACCAACCTCTTGTAATAGGTTTAACTGTTTGACTTTCCTCCCGTGATCATGGGCATAGTCATATTTAATGTGCATCCCGAATTTAAAATGTATGTGTTGAATTTCCTTTAGGTAGAGTAACTTCTCAGTATATCTCTATCTGGCCATGGATGTGGTGGTAGGCAAAATCAAAGAACTGGATTGTAACAGTCAATTGAGCCTTCCCTATGTTTATTCTGCAGCTCCAGTAGAGGAGAAAAGAGGTCTAGGAGTTCCAGAGGGTGACATCCATGACATGTGACATGAGTGGTGGTCCATAGTGAGGTTGAGAATGGGAACAGGCAACAGCTGCAGCACAGAGTTGAATTAGAAGCAAATAGGAGACCTCCTTTGCCCCCAATACACTGCTGCATATTAAAATCACCTGGAGAGCTTCTACGATGCCCTATGCCCAGGCTGAATATGCCCAGAATAATTGAACAAGAATCCTTGGGAGATGAGACCAAGGCATCGGTGTTTTAAAAGCACCCCAGATGACGCCACTCTGCAACCGGAATAGAGAACCACTGCTCCAGGTAACCTGTGTTGGAGGAGGGCAGAAAGGTGGCTATCTGGGCTTAGAGGAAAGAAAACTGAAGTCCGCTGAAGTTCAGTGATTTGTCGAAGACCACAAACGACAGCTTTGGCATAAGTTTTTAACAGGCTTCCAGACTCTGTATCAGAACGATCTTTCTGGTCATCTTTCCCATTCTTTGATCATTCTAGAATTCTACAGGAAGTTGCTTCCTGAGAATAATTTATTTCAAAAGGATTATTTCGGGTTTGTGAAAGGACAAGGGAATTCAAGCCAAATGATCAGGGCAGGTGTTTGAGTGAAAAATGCCGAGAAAGGATGTCAGTCTGGGAAGCCCATCTTCCTGGGACAGTTGGCTGGTGGGGACATGACTGGGTGCCCTTCAGCCCATCATTAGAGTGCTGTTGTTGATTCTCCCTTACAGTGGAATGCAGGGTGGCACAGAGATGTGAAGAACAACACAGGTGCTCTGAGATAATTAATTCAGGAGGTCCCAGGTGGTGGGTGAGGCAGGTGGTATGAAGAACAGACATCTGCCACAGTCTCGAGAATTCCTACAGGGTGACCTTGTCAGTTGAGTCTTTGGGGGTTTTTTTGTTTTTTGTTTTGTTTTGTTTTGTTTTTTGAGGTATGCAGGCCTCTCACTGCTGTGGCCCCTCCCGTTGCGGAGCACAGGCTCCGGACGCGCAGGCTCAGCAGCCATGGCTCACGGGCCCAGCCGCTCCGCGGCACGTGGGATCTTCCCGGACCGGGGCACGAACCCGTGTCCCCTGCATCGGCAGGCGGACTCTCAACCACTGCGCCACCAGGGAAGCCTGAGTCTTTGGTTTTTTAAGGTGCTCTGGTCATGGTCAAAGCTTTAAGTATGTCCTTGCCTGGGGCTCCCACCAGAATTCTGATACCTATTCTTAAGCTTTCATTATTTAAAACCACTTTAAAATGGGGTGGAAATCTTATCTCCCCCAACTTTTTTTTTAAATGAATGTCATATTTTCAAATCAAACCTACTATATAACTTTCAGATTCTTTCTAAAGCAAGTTTATGGCCCAAGAACAGTTTGGGCTTCAGTGAAATACCTCCAGAAGTGAAGAGAATAACTAGATCTGGGAAGAACTCGGGCTTTATGTTAGAGCTCATCTACTTTCAGGAGTGATCAGGGAGATAGGAGACCTTTTTGTTTCAGGACAGAGGAAAATACAGGAGAAACCCTCACAGAGAATCCCTCCGAGACAAAGAAACAATACGTCACCCTGGAAGATGCTCAGAACCGAGGATCGGAAGTGCTGGCTTCTAGCCAGGACTTTGCCACCTGTGTTAGCTCTCTGAGACTCCTGAGTCGTAAGGTGGGTTTCTCCTAACTATTCTCTCTATAGTATAATACTTTCTAGCACTAGGATTCTAGGAGAAGCACATGGCTCTTATTAAAGTGATGCTGGAATGTGCTTTATGATTTCCATCTGAAAAGCTAAATATATCTATGCTATTTTCTTTTATTATCAGAAATATCCTTTCACTTGAATAATTTAGAAATTATAGTAAGAGAAATCATCCAGTGTGTGTGGTGTGTGTGTGTGTGTGTGTGTGTATACATACATATATATAAAATCAATGACAGAACTGGGGCTAGAGGAGAAAAAAGAAGACCTTTCAGGCAAATGTAATAGCTCAAAAGAACAGGTTGGGGCTTCCCTGGTGGCGCAGTGGTTGAGAGTCTGCCTGCCGATGCAGGGGACGCGGATTCGTGCCCCGGTCCCGGAAGATCCCACATGCCGCGGAGCGGCTGGGCCCGTGAGCCATGGCCGCTGAGCCTGTGCGCCCGGAGCCTGTGCTCCACAACGGGAGAGACCACGACAGTGAGAGCCCCGCGTACCGCAAAAAAAAAAAAAAAAAAAAAGGACAGGTTGAAGAGCTAGACCAAGTACAGTTTCTTGTCTTGGCTGTGAGAGGAGCTCGGTCACCTTGTGACTAGAGCCACATCACTGTTGGCCACCTGGAGGTATGTGAGCAGCTAATTCTTTTCAATGCACCACACATTGGTTAAAATGAGGGTTAGTTAGCTTTCCTGATAACTCTACACAATGGAAGAAAAATGCATTAAAGAGTAAGAAAGACAGTTAACAATTTAAAGAAAACAGAGGATAGAGGAATATGTCAGTTGTGACCATGGGGATGCCACCAGCAAAATCTAACTGTGGGAACATTTACAGGATAAAAGACTCCACGTCTCTAACAAATACATTTCAAAAAATAAGTTGAGACGTGAAACTATAGGTTCAAAAGAAATTTGATGAGTAGCAACCAATTGTGTGGACTTTATTTGGCTTGTGATGAAAAAAAGAAACACCCAACTGTAAAACAGTGTTATATTTGAGGCAAGAAATTGGAACAGTAACTAGATATCTGTTATCAAGGAATACTGGGAAATTTGGATGTCATGATGGTATTGTGGTTACTCTAAAATAGAGTCCTTAATTATTAGAGATACGTTAGTGAGATATTTACAGATTAAATGATACCATTATGGACTTTGCTTCAAAATAATATAGAAGAGGGAAATGGACAGGGATATGACTGAAACCAGACTGGCATAAGTTGATAATTATTGAAGCTGGATGATGGATACACAGAGGTTCATTATACCATTCTGTTTACTTTTGAATATGTTTAAAATTTTCCATGCTGAAAAGAAAAGTAGATGACAGGTATCATGTAGTAAGAAAGAATCTTATGGAAACTAAAAAGTTGCTTTAAGATCATAATTATTTAGTCTCCTCTCAACCCCTTACCAACATCATTTTCAGTATTACCAACATCTTCAGCTGGCAGAAACAGCCTCTTAACATAACTGGATTCACCAGTCCAGACTACCACTGACAGTTAGAAACCAATTGGGAAAGGAATTTTTTCCAAACGGCACCTTGTTATAACAAGCTTTTCCAAGTCATAGTAAACAGTAAAGAAAGCACAAAGACCAAAAAACAAAACAAAACAAAACAAAACACACACACACACAAAACCACTCTGATTCTGGATTTTTTAACCCTGATAATTTATGGTAGGTTTCTTTATTTTTTGAATATAAAGTGACAGAAATAATTTGCCATTAGAAAAGAGAAAGAATCTTTGACTATTTACAGCTTTTATACATCACAAAGTTTTTCTTGTTTTTATGTTGTGTCTTTTTTTTTAATTCATTTTAATTTTTGTTCCTGCATCATTTGAACAAGTCCAAACTGGAAATCTATACAGCTCACAAAAAAGCCCTCCACCCAAAAGACCCCCCCCCCAACCCCCATGAGAAACAAGATAAATCAAAAGAATGAAATCAACTTATTTCTTTTTTTCAAGGTAAGTCATTTGCTTATATATATACTTGTAATTATTTTTTTTCAAGTTCAAACACCAAAATCCAAGAGAGAAAGGAAAAAAATAAAAAGACCCAGTCATCCGCCCTCTCCCCCCACTCCAGAATCTCAGTTGATCCCTACACGTCCGAAATAAGAAATATATATTTACAGAAAACAAAAACAAAACAAACAAACAAAAAAAGAACTTGGAGGTGGATGGACTGGGGATCTGAGAGTCAAGAGGAAGAAGAGCCGGCCCCAGGGACGGGAATGGGATCTGGGCCTCACAGAGTCAAGGCGAGCCTGAGTCCTCTGTGTTTTCCCTGGGGAGGGTACCACACTGGGAAAGCTAGAAACGTGTCCTCTGTGCCATGGTGCCTCGGGAGGGGTGCGGCTCTGAGTTTGCAACCCAGCCCTGTGGTGGATTCGTATTTTGTGGTTTCCACCATCACCCCCTCACGCTCACACACGTATGCGTGCACGCACACACTCACAGGCACACACACGCATGTGCCAGTCATTGCGGCACAGTGTAATGATGACAGTGCTGGAGTTTTGGCTTCTGTCAAGTGGACGAAAGAGATTGGCCCTTCGGGACGAGAGCGCATTGCCCTATCTTGTCCCTTTTCTGATCTCCACTGTAACATGCCGTCTAGGGCCTTCAAACATTTCCAGCTACACTGAAATATTAATGCTGGGATGGTCATTGGGTAACAAAGCTCCTACGGAGATTTGCCCCCTGCCCCCCTCCTACAAATTCCCTTAACAAACAGGTACACCCACTTAACCAGGTGTGGGATGCAACCTGAACTAGGGAAAAACCTGAGGCAATGGAAGCCATGTTGTTTCCTGCTCACCTTTGAAAGGTTTCGTTCCCAGGCTTCAGAAAGCAAACAGAGGGCATGACAAACCCATCCCTGGCTTGCCTCCCTTGCTTCCTTCTTCCTTCCTTAGTCCCTTAGTCTTCGGCGCAGAAAGCCCAGTATATCCCCTTGGGATGGTCACGATGTCCCTCCAATACAAGAACTCAGGACGTGGCATTAGACAAGCCAGGGTGAACACAAGAGAATCTTCTGGGGAAAATGCCAGGCAGGATGTGACTAAGCTCGGGGGTCCCTTTACTGGGGGACAGAGAAACTGAACCAGTGGTAGCCGTGGTGTGATGAAATGCATGCCTTGTTCAAGATTCTGCAGCAGCTTGGAGAACTAGTGCACCCGAAATGGTTGGACAACTTCTATGTCTTTTCAAATTATGAGAGTTTTTTTTTTTTTTAAGGGCACAGGATATAAAATAGAATGAGCACGCCATCTGTGTCAGAAGCATGTGGACTATTCCTGGGGGCAGGCTCTAGGTTGCTCTTGCTAAATCTCTAAATGCTGATGCAAGTGCATTTTTTCCCCCTGCCTCCCTTGGTCAAATTTCTGATTTTTTTCAGCCCTCCCTAAAAGCCCTCACGTGTCCCTTTTTCATGCAGCCCCACTCAAAGTCCTTTTCTTCCTAACCCTCTCCTGCTCTTCCAAACCTCTCATCCAGAGCTTTTAAAGACTACCGATCATTTCCTTACGTTCCTCTCTGTCGCAAAAGAAAATACTAAATGAATACGATCAGTCAGAGAAAACTTTCATAGAGCAGAACCGGGCAGAAGCAAAGCTGCTTTCCAATCCTTTTACTTTGATTTTGTTTACAAGGTAAATGAGGAGAAAGGTGAACAAAGAGTTATGAGTCCCCCAAGGAAACTGACTTCGATGGGAACCTTGAAAATAGAAAGGACGAGATTTACTGGGAAAGTGTGTTCTTTCCAGGGCGAGAGTCGAAGTGCGGCCTCAAGCCACGATCACATTCGCTGACACCTATAAAAACAGGCTGCGGCTTACCGCAGATGGCAATGGAGTTTCTAGTGAACATCAAAGAACCCCAAACATCAGGACTGAAGAAGAGGCACCCGAGTTGCGCTCAGTGCCTTGGCCTCCGCTCCTTCCATAACCTTTTCCTCCACCTAAAGGCAGTCCCACCCCGCCCCCCCCCAGACCCCCGACCAGTAACTCCAACCTCTGTGTAATCGAAGCCTCAAGCATCACACTCTCTGACCCAGCTCCTACTTCCCAGATCGCTCTTTCTGGCGACTGACTCAGTAATTCAGGCACCCCAGTCTGCAACTCGATCCCCTCCCCCTACCACACTTCATTATTCCTGATTCCCTAAAAAAGCCTCACTTTTCCCCTCACCCAGCTTAGATTCCAGGGCCAACCATAATCACCGCTTTGCAGTTGCCCTTGACTGTGTTTCTCGTGCTGCCCTCATTGCATTTACCTGGCTAACCCCCAGCTCTGTTTACATCTGACTCTCCGCTCTAGCCGAGCAGCTGAATGCAGCCGAAGAAGATTCTTAAGTTACTTTTAAACTCACGACTGGAAGCATCTCAAGTAAGTCCTTCGTGCCACCTAGGACGCCTCTTACAGTCACTTTCCCTCCTCACTCTTCTGCTGTATGGCAGTATGAGTAATTCAGGCCTTCTTTTCCTCCCAAACCTCCAATACCCATTCCCCAACACTCACTATTGGTTGATGAACTCCCTTTGTAATTCACTACAAAATTATCAGTCCGAAAAGACGTATTCCCAGCATCACATCTACCAATCCCCTTGCACCTGTGCCCCACCCTCTCCCTTCTGTTACCATAACAACCTGGTTAGGATCCTAACGCCAGTCCCTCCACTTGTGCCCTGGATCCCGTTCCCTCTCACTTCGTCGAAGACATCACTCCAGCAATGATCCCCTCTCCTTAAGGATCAGCAATTTCCCCTCTTTACTGGATCTTTCTGGTCAGCGTGAAACAGAATGTTATTTCTTCCATCTTTTAAAAAAATAACCTCCTTGGACCTCACATCCTTTACCATCTACTATTATTCTATGTTCCCTTTACTGCAAAAGAGTGCCTTTTCATATTGTTTCCACTTCCTCTTCTCCAACTCTTTCTTGAACCCACCCTGACCATGCTATTGCCCCCCCCCCCACCCAGTTCACTGAATCAGCTGTTTTCCAGGTCATGAAAAGGACGACCTCCCTGTTGCCATGGAGGCCACTCCTGGCCACTCCTCAGTGCTAGTTTCTCCCCATCTCCTGGGGCTTTGAACAACCCCCCCACCCACCCAGGGCTCAGGCCGAGGGACTCTTCCGTCTGTACTCACTCCTAGATCTAGTCTCATGGTTTCAGATACCAACCAAATGTCTCTGAATTCCAAATTTATATCTTCAGGCTCTACCTCTTGCCTGAACTCCAGGTCCATAGAGCCAACAGTCTAATCAGCATTTCCACTTGGACGTCTGATGGACATTTTAGCCTTACTAGAAGGAAATCTTTCCCAGTCTCCTTCACCTCCAGGATTCCCATCTTATTAATGGTGACTCCAAACTTACAGTAGCCGAGGCCAAAAATTCTAGGATCATTCTTGATTCTTTCTTTTCTCTCACTCAATACCTAATTCCTCAGCAAACCCTTCAGAGTATTTCTGGAATCCAGCCACTTCTCACCATCTTCACGGACACCGTGGCCCAAGCCACTACATCTCTTACCTGGAGGGAGGCCACAGGCTCCTAAGTAGTCTTGCTGCTCCTTCCCTTGCCTACCCTCTCACAGTGTATTCCCAACACAGTGGTCACAGTGCTGCTTTTGAAATGGAAATCGGTTCCTATCACTCTCTACTCAGACCCTTCTAGTGATTTCTCATCTTGCTCTTGGTAAAAAGGCCTTACAATGGCCTATAAGGCCCGTGGGCCAATGCCATCTCTCTGACCTCATCTGCCACACTCACCTCCTCACTCATTGGCCTCCTGGCTCTTCCTCAAATATGTCCAACATGTAGTTTGACCTCAGGGCCTTTGTGATTGCTTTCTCTTCGCCTGAAAAACCCTTCACAAAGACAACTCCTAGTCTCACTCCCTTGTTTCCTTTTAAGCCTTTGCTCAACTGTCACCTTCTCATAGAAACTTTTCCTGTCCACCCTATAAAAAGTAGCAGGCCCATGTCCACCGCATCACCACTACCCCCCTCAATCTGCCTCATTTTTCTCCACTGCACTTTGAAGTGTCTGACATGAAATATATTTATTGATTTTTTGCCGATTTCCTCTCATCAATATGTAAGCTTCACAAGGGCATGGACATCGCATTCTTCTCTTTTGTATCCCTGGCCCGGGGGTTCCATTCCATAAATATCAGTGCACGAATAAACAATCACTCCAAAACACGCTCCTACACTGCAGGCCAAGTCTCCCCCAAAGAAGAGTTTCAGTCAAAAACAAAAATCTGGTTATCTATTCTAAACTTTAACAAATCTGTAAATGACAAGAGTGGAGCTTTCCTTTCTGAGTTAAGAATTGCCCTTGGGTTCATTATGTTTTTTAATAATTAAGAAAACAATTTCCTTGAGTCTCAAAGGCTCTCTTGCTGTTGCCTAACTCTTAAATCCCTTGTGGGTCCAGCAGAATGTATAGAGACTCAATATTTGGAAGGATATTTAACATTTTTCAGCCTTTCTGGTTTGCTTACAACATATGATCTACTGCCTTTCAATAATATTATAGCTTAAAAGATCATGTCTGAGTCAGTTAATTCCATGTTAATATGTGTAAGACTCGGGATTAAATCAATCTGTAAAAAATGCCTATTTGTAATCAAATCTATCAATTTCCTTCCCGAAGTAAAGAGTAACCAGATTAGAAACCTGGTGTGTTCTCGGGGGACGGGCAGATATAATTTTATTTAAAAGATTTTCTCTCTCAGAGGTGACAACTTTGTGATCCAAAGTTGAGAAAAGCCCCAGCTAAATTCTATTTCCCTGATGTACTTTTTTCCCACAGCACCCTCTGCCTTCCCCATTTAAGTAAATGTAGTCATAATGGGGCTACAGTTCTTCTACTCAGAACACTTTTGACTGGAGAACGGAAATCGTTGGAGAGGAGCTGCCCTAAAGATCTGTGGACACATTTTGGAAGAGTTAAGGTGCAGTGCTTACCAAGGTCTACCTGGAAGCAAGCCTACACCCCTTTCTCAAGTCAGCGTCACCGTTTTTCCTGAACGATCAATACCTGCCCAGCTTCCCCTGCTGCGCAAATCTCTTATGGAATAAACCAGAGCATCTGGGTGTCGGTGTCACTGCCTCCTCACCCCCAAACCATTCTACCCTGATTTCTCCTTTCCTTGCTTTTGAATTTTTCTCAGCTCAGTAAAGAGCAATTTTCAGAAGAAAGGTTTTTGTCCCCTTGTCACCATGTCTGTTTCCTAGTTCACCTTCTCTCTCTCATCCCAATAGAGGGACAATGTTAACGATTAATAAAATAACGTACAACAGCTCATTGGGTGAGATATTTAGAAAGTCTGGGGCCGCCAGGCCAAAGAGAGCTGAGGAGAGTGTCATATCCCCAGCACCTTCAGACTGGAACGCAAGCATCCCCCGTCTCACAGGGCTTGTGCTTTGAGACACTAAAAAAGAGAGAAGATGATGACAGCCACAGAACGCCTCTGTGCACACGACAGGCACCTCAACCAAAGCCCCGGTGCACACTCTCAAGGAGGTCGCCTGATACTCAAGAACACACCCCCTCTCCACTAGGTGAACCACAGGTTATTACCGGAACAGGCACACACTTTCCCAGCATTCGACCTTGAGTTGAAGCATCTGGTAGTAGGCCCTTCGTGTTTGCTTATCATTCTCCTTTTAAAACTTCTCCATCTTCCCAAGTTAACAAACAAACAAACAAACAAAAAAACCCATGAGAAATTACCAATGGTTTCTTTTAACGATCTAAGAGTTTAGATAATAACACGGCTTAAGGACTACATCCCTCCTTGAGGCGGGGGGCGGGGGGGAACCAAATCCATGAAGAGGAACCAGGAGAGCCACCAAGAAGGCTGAGAGGTGAGGAAGAGTTTCCACGTAAGAAACCTGGAAGGTTCCATGATAAAAGCCACCTCACCACAGCTAAAAACATAGGTATTTTGGTCTATTTCCTATCCTAGCCGTCATTCTTCTTGTTCAGTACCAACCACTGGAATTGGTTTTGGAATCATGGCTGCTGGGCCAGGAGCGAGAACAAGTGCCCCAAAGAAGAGACGGCTCTGGAAGAGAGAACAAGCTCCCCCAAACGATGGGATTAGAGGACATATGCTGATTCTGTTCGTTCTGTGTGAATTTCCATACCAAACTCTGCCTGTAGGATGTTTGATGGGCGATGACCAAGTAGATTTCCCCACAATGGGGCAAAGAAAATGAAAACGAAACAAAGGAAACCAAAAAGTGATGATGACAGCCCCAGAAGATCACAGTTTTGTTCTTGGTCTCGTTCATCTTTCCACTCACTGGACTTTACCCACCTACCTGAATTACCACGTGGGTAATTCTTTCATGTTAGCTACAGAAAGCAAGAGGCCAACGAAAAGTGTGAGCTGCCCAGGTGCCCATGACCAGATGGACAAGCCTGGCTTGAGGAGAAATCAAAACCACGCTACCAGAGGAAATTACATCCTGCCCCCGGCCTCCGAGAGAAGGAGTTTAAACTCATTGTGGAGGCTGCTGCCCAGCAGAGCCCTCGACTCTGAAATGGACTCTCCCCTCCGCTGCTTTTCCACGGGACACCTAGCACCCAGGCCCAATAAAATCTACTCCCAATGGGAAGCTACCCGCATCTTGCTTGTGCTCTCGGCTTAGAACTCCAGTCTCGTGCACGCATGGATTTTCTTTGGAAAACTTTGCCCTTGTAATGCTTCCTATCTTTCTCTATGAGCTAACTTTTTGGCAGCTGTACTGAAGGGTTGGCTTTTTCATTTCTACCATAATCTTTAATACTAAGCACAAAAGCTCTGTAGTTTTGATTAAATAATTCTGTTATTTCTTGCCCTTAGGGTCCCCAGGAATCCTTTTATTCCCCTCCCCGCTTCAGTGAATAGAGCTGCAGTAGAGCACGGAATGGCCATCCCAGGCACTAAGATGTTCCGAATGCTCATCAGCTGTTGGCCCTGTTACTCCTCATGAAGGAGCATCAGGACCAAGCATCTGTAGTGACACGCCTGTGAAGGATGACGTTCCCATGGACTGAAGATGGGACAGCCCCCGCCCCTCTCTCTTAGCTTCCTGTAACACCATCATGATTTCAGGTGGCCTATGGGGAACAGAAAGGAGTGGATATTTGTCATTGGCTTGATTCTAAACTTTGAGCTTAGGGAGGGCTCGAGTACCTTCTGCTACAGCAGCCCCGTACGTGAGAATAAAACTCACCTCCTTCCTCTGCCCCTATTCTCTCCCGAGCGAGGGTCCTGAGCCAGGCTCTGGGAATGATCACACTGTGCGATCTATGATACAGAAGACCACCACCCTCCACTGCCCCAAGCAGCTATTGCTTTTCCAACTTCCTATTTCTTCTCCTATCTTTCCCCTGGGGCAGGAGGGACCAATGAAATGAAAAAAAATTTTTTCTACATTAAACTAGGACACTTAGACCTCTTTCACTGCTCTTGGTAAGCAGCGTGCTCTGTACATGAACCAAAATCTGTTCTGTGGGAGAAACTAAAGACTACCCTCTTTGGAGAGACTGATGATTACTTCCTGATCTTAAATCATTCATCAGTGAACAGGTGGATTGCAAAAGAAGATGGTGGCAGGATTCCCTGGCCCTTGGGTGCGTAATGATTTTACCGCTATAATCTTGGGGTGAAATGAAGGTTTCGTAAGAATTCTCAGGAGACCTTTATTAGTCTTTGCAACGTCCATGCTGCCCTGCCTCTGGGCTTTAGGCAGCAATAATTATTACGGGGGATAATTGCTTCCTCCTGGAATTCCTTGCATGCGTGAACTTCCTTATATTTCTATGTAGGCTTCCAGAACTAACTCACGCCTTCAAACTGGCATCAAGCTTGCTGTGTTTGAACTTGACTAAGTTACCCAGAAGAAACTAAAAGGCTCTGTCTTGAGGTTGCCCTCTTCACTGTGAGCTGATTAAAACCACTGATACCTTCAGAGTACCATGACTTTCTCGCACAGATTCTTGAAGTCTCCCTTCCCCATGGAACACTCTGGAAGAGATCCTCTGTCTCAGTTTTCCTTGAGCTTTTTATTTGAGTGGGTTACATGCTACATACAAATTTTTTAATGATAAAAAATTATTCACAATGTGTCGCCCCACAAAATTCAAAACCGTTTTTGTTATTTAGCCTTCAACTCTTCTTCATTATAGAAACTCTTCTATTCCTTTCTCGTTTTTAAGTTTTTTGTTCTTACCCGTTTGACTGGTCTCTGTAGACTAATGTGGACTCTGTGTGTGTGTGTGTGTGTGTGTGTGTGTGTATGGCTTTGTGAAGAAGACAGGTTCTCATGGGAAAGATTTGGGTAAACCATAAACTAGCTGCCTGGCTTTCATGACTTTTATCCATTAGATGCTGAACACGGTGGGGGGGTGGACAATTCAGGCAGCCATGTTTTCTGAGCTAGGCCGAGAGTGGGAAATTCAGCCAAGTTTTGGTTCCGCCAAGAATTTCCTGTATAACCTTAGTTCTGACTGCTCATCAAATTTTGCCATGCTTCAACATTTTCCTCTTTAAAATTAAAAGACGACCGTATTTCCATGCCAAAGGAAGCCATTCACAGGGATGGTTGTGGCGGAGGTCTAAGTGGGCTGCTGGTGACCCTGGACAACTCTATCCTTCTCCAAGCATGGGTAGCAGAGTCAGGCTGAGAAACTGCCGTAGCTCAGGACCATTTGACATGGGAGTTAAGCTACGAATGCTCAAGAATGACTCCTCCAATGTCTATGTACCCCCATTTCTCATGCCTGCTACCGAGACACAACCAACGTACTTGCCCTGATCACTGACAGTGCCCAGGAGTCCCAGGAGGAGTCACAGTCACAAGGTTGTTCTCTTTTCTGGGATCCTAAGTACACAGTTATGTGCAGCAGGATGTATCCTCCATCGTTAAAATGCAGCCGGGCTGACTGTACGAGGCGTGTTGGGCTCTGGTTTGAAAACGTTAAACACCACGCACACGTGCAAGCTCTGTGCTCTCTCAACTTCTCATTCTAACAACGTGTGTGTGCGTGGGTGCGGGTGTTTGGAGGGTGAGCTGCTCGGAGCTGACTTAGAACACAGGACACCTTGAGACCCCTCGCCTGAGAATGAGAATGTAAGATGATGAGTGAAAGAGGGAAAACACGGCTGTAAGTGCCCTGGTTGTCTTCCAGTTGCGTTCGCATGAAAGAAAGGGTATTTTTGCTATTTTATGTCTTAGTAAGAGTTTTGTCTGGATGCCTCTCTAGCCTCTTTGCTTCCTGCTGACGTGAAGTCTTGCTATCTTCTCTGCTCTTGACCCTGGGAGAAGAAAAATGATTGAATCTCCCAAGGTATGTTTGCCATTTCCGTCCCACTGAGGACAGACCTCTCCACCCCCGCGCATGGTGTTGTCAAGAGGAGATGTGGGTACCCATGGAGACGTAGTTATCTGAGCAGCAAGCCTGTCTGTCCTTGGAGAGCCTGGCTTCTACATCTCCATCCTCTTAGCACTGATCCACTAATGGGACATCAGAGGACCACATGGATTCCACAGGGCTCAGCAGGGACAGGCAGTAGGACAACCACGTGGTCGTTCCATTACAAAGAAATGCTCCCTTCATATAAAGCCTGGATGTTCTGTCAGACCTTGAGGTGTCAGCGATCCACAGGCTAGGAAGGGCAAAGCGAAAACACTGGCTCGAAAAACTGTAATTATGTCCATCCGGTTCCAAATGAACACTTTCATCTACCGAGAACGCAGCCCTGCTCCTCCGTAATATGACTGACAGTGGCACTGTGGGATCTAGTCGTTAGGAGTGAGTGAGTGAGTGTGTGTGTGTGTGTGTGTGTGTACGTGTGTGTGTGTGAGATGTGTGTTGGGCAGGGGCACAAGCATGACAAAGAGGCCAAATTAGGTGTAGTCATGCTGTTCGAGTGAAGCTGTGGAAGCATTAAGAGCACATCTCAGGCAGAGGCAGCATCGTGGCCTAGTCTCTGATTTTCAGATGGTCCTACGTCACAGCCAAAGGGAACATTAAAATAGCCCTTGATTTCAAAAGAAAATGATCAATGACAATTCAAGTGTGACAATGACATTGGGCGGTAACTACAAAGACTGTTCCGTATAAGACTGAGGTTTCAGGCAGGCATGTTTTTGTTTTTCAAAAAAAAAAAAATGTCCCCTCTGGAAACAGGTAACATCCTTATCTAAGAGCAGCCGGCAGCCCAGCAAACTCCCATTCCTGGGGCCGCTTTCCCTGAGGCTTCGCTCCTGGCAGATCTCTGAGACTACGCGCCTCTTGATACAAGGAGGGAGCTGGAGCCACAGCCCGGGGGCTTAGACTTCCTGTCACTCCCTCTCTGCCCAGGTGATGACCAGGGGCTCTCGAGGTGCTGTGGTCTGAAGGGCATAGCCTGAGGATGGGCTCAGGGCTGACCTGTGGCCGGACTCCCTGAGGACACTCGGGAAGTCACAGGTATGGTGGCATCCAGGCTCCTCCCTCACCCTGGGGCGGGCACAGTCACCGCTGAAGGCAGCTGCGATGTGGCTCTGGCTTTCCTGGCGCTGCCCTGGACAGCTGTTACCTGCCCTGGTATTTCCGGCATTGCATCAAACAACTCCCAGTCCACACGAGGGCAGGAAGGTGGCCCTCAGAAAGTGCTTTTGAACCTGCTGCAACTCAGGTTACAAGTGGAAATGGAAAATGAGAAGTGTAATTCTCTCTTCAGTCCAATTATGCCCAGAAAACGAGCTCCGAGTTTGAGTGAATGTTCACGCCCTGCGAAGGACTAAAGGGACAGACACCTGAAAGGTCATCAGCTTTGGGTCCTGCCCTTTCCCAAAGCTACCATCAACACCAGTAACTGGGGGGGGGGGGGGTCCCAGAGACGCAGGTGCAGCTCCTGGCTTTGTGACATGAAGGGGTGCTCTCCTCTAGACCCCCTGTACTCTCCCTTCCTCCTATGCTACCCTTCCTCTGCTTTTGTAAGTATTTATAGGCCAAAAATTGACATGAACACCTCACGGGTAAAGCTTCCTTCTGGATATATTCTGAGTTCCCTGGACATTTCTTCATTCCACTCGTCCAAGAGAGACTCAGGAATGTACCTCTTCATGAGGATGGCATCTCTACACCCTTCCACCAGCTATTATCAGACTGTTTGTTTCACTGGTTAAAAAAAAAAAAGTGTCATAACATAATGAGCTGGATTTTGCTCTAAAACATTAACTATCCCTATTCCTTGCTGCAGGACTATCTAGATTTAATGGGATTTTTGAGAAGAACAATTCTCCCCCAGACTTACATTTTAATTTTCATTAGGGTGCTTCCCAAGTTGTCACAGTTTGCCCCATCTCGCCCATAATAATTCCTCTACCCGCTCCTGTCTCAATGAAGAATGGAGTTTGTTCGCTTTTTTGAAGAAGAGACTTGCCACTTCCTGTAACTTATTTGAGTTTGGTTCTCTATAGGATGCTTTAAATTAGCACACAGTGGCAGAAGATGCCTCCCATGGGAGAATAATTCACGTTCTATGACAAAATGAAAGTTACAGAGAAGGCTGGCCGGGAGAAGGGAACATGATCGGTTCCCAGAGCAGCGTAAGTGAAAGGACAGAACCAGCTCTAAGAGTTTGTTTACGGGGACATCA
This sequence comes from Tursiops truncatus, assembly GCF_011762595.2. Taxonomy (NCBI): domain Eukaryota; kingdom Metazoa; phylum Chordata; class Mammalia; order Artiodactyla; family Delphinidae; genus Tursiops; species Tursiops truncatus. The sequence goes on along the minus strand of NC_047044.1, from coordinate 92,168,730 downwards.
GCAACTGACACTGACCGGAATAGGAATAGGACAGATTGCCCAGTAGACCACCAAGGAGGTGAGGGAAGGCTGAACGGGGCTCAGAGACTAAAGTGACAGGAGGGCCATAAGGTCAGAGGTGATGTTGTCTCTTCCAATGCTATGAATCCCTTCACATTTAGAGAGAAAGGAGTCCTTTAGAAACTAGAATTCTCTCTAAGCCAGCTCGTTCAAATCCTAAGCTACTTTCGTTTGTGATATAAAGATCAGAAATAAAGTGCTTGATTACGTCAACTCTTGTCTACTCTTTGGGAGAAGTTGTCCTGTAGTCCAAGCCTCAGAAACGGCGAGAATCACACAGAGTCCAGGAAATATATATCATCAAGACACAGGTCGTGAACTGCACAAACAGTTCCCCCAAGTCTGATCTAGCATAGATACAGAGGTGGAAAATACCAGGTGTGCAGCATTGATACATTGGTCCTAGTGGACCACTGTTTGGGGTCCATAAGACTGTGTGATTAATGAGCCGGAACTGTGACAAGTTCTTTCTGGTATTGCAAGTGCTTAAAAAAAGGCTAGAGGTTACATCAAAGCCAGATGAATCCCTGTGTAGGTCAGGCTGTTAGAGACTCAGACTGGACAGTGCAGTGTCTGGAGACAGGCTCCACTGAAAGCGTCTGAAAAGCTCCTGGTACCTAACATTTGATCAATATCCTCCATGGTCTCTCCCTCTGTGACTGACAATATGTATACCTATTGCATGCCAAGGACACTCCACTAACCGTGAGACAGTCACAGCGTAACTTTGAAGGACAAAGCAAAACTTAGAAAAATCCAAATTCCCATCTGAAATAATAATTTACATGAGAATGTACACATGTCCTGTGTTGCAGTGACTGTTGGTGGGTGCAGATGTACAGAGAGAAATGGGAAGGGACTCATCCTTAGGTTTTACTGCAGATTCAAGTATCCTGTGGGCAAAATAAAGTGACTCCTTTTCAATTACAATTTATAATAACATCAAATATTTTTCAGTACCTTCCATAAACAAGATGCACTGGTAGGTGCTACAGGAGATAAAAAGATGAATCAATGCATGACCCCTGACCACAAGGAGTTTATAATCTAGCAGGGGAGATGGATGTATATCTAAACAACCATAAATAAGATGGTCCACGATGGTTGCCACTAGACAGATTAAACTAAAGTGTTATGAGTGTTCACAAAAGGCATATATATGGGGGTTTTTGGGGGGGCGGGGGATGGCAGATGAAGACAGTGGACATGATGGACCAGATGTTCTGGTCTTTGAAGACTTGTATTGAGGAAGATGGATATTAGGCAAGAAGGGAATGAGATAAGAGATCGGGAGGCGAGAATTTGGGGCAAAGCGCGCAGTTTAAGGAAAGACAAAAGTGGGAGAACAAGTTAGTACAGGAAAGGAAAGGGACAAAAATGTGATTCCCCTGTTGTCTGGGTCGCAGGCAAACAACAGGAAGTTATTCTTGCTGGTGGATTGTGGCAAATACAGCCCACTGAAGGGTCGTTTGTTTTGTTCTGAGTTGGAAAATGACATGATTTAATTTGTACTGAGCAAGTGATACTGATGAGAGTAGATTCAAATATAAAATGTTGGAACAGGGCTAAAGGACACAAATAATCCAGACTAGAGGGAAGGGCCTGAATGAGGAGACTTGGAAACTTTCAAGGTATGAGTTAACGGCTTCCCAGAGGATTAGATGTGCAGGATGAGGGAAATGAAGGAGGCAAAAGTGGCTGAAAGTCTTTAGTTTGGTGACAGAAAGAATCGTGGTACCATTAATCAAAGGGGGGACTTGGTGATTATGTTGGTTTCCATTGGATATTTGACTCAACATGAAGTTAGTTGTCCAGGAAGTGGCTGGAAATATGTGCATTAAGGTGAAGTGAAAAGTTGGGTCTATAGGAGTGAAGATTTGGAATTCATCCTCATCCAGCGAGTCGTTGAAGTTGTGGAAAATGGAAATATTGCCACAGAAGCACAGAGGAAAGGAGAAGAGCGTCAAGCTCAGAACATCATGGTAAGTCGATGCTGAGGAGGCAGGATGGACAGCAGGAACCAGTGAGGGAACACCGAGAGAGGACCAGAGGGCTGGGATCAAAACCAGAACGTGCTGCTACCCAGCAGTGGATCTAGGGTAGTATTCATGGTGCCGAAGAGCAGAATTAAAAAAAAAAAAAAGATTACTGGATCTTGTAACAAGGAGTTCATTGGAATGTTGCCGCTGAGTAGTTTCAGTAGAGTGGCAGGATGTAGCCCAATTTAAAGGGTAAGTCATGCGCATTAACTGAGGAAATGAAGAAAGAAAGGCGACCCTTTTGAGAAATTTGGAAGTGAAGAAAAGAAATGGAGATAGGACAGGAATTCAAGGGTCTAACTGGACTGAGAGAAGATTGGGATTTAGGGACTGTTGTAGGACTTGTTTTTGGAGATGGTGGAGGACTGAGGACTGTTTTTAGTGATGGTTGTAGGCCGATGTGTGGAAGGGATTAAAGATGCAACAGAATGAAGTGCTACTGGGTGGAGCGCCATAGAAGAGGTTGGGGGGGTATCAGAGTACGGGGAAGAGGGTCACCGAGTTGGGAGGGAGGATGGCGAAGATAAGTGAAGGATGGGAGAAATTTAAAGGTAGAGAGGAGAGGTCATGTGAGAATTTGCAAAATCAGGTGTCTTTTCTTAGTAATTCAGTAGGAAAGAGACGAGATAAAAATGAAAATAAAAAACAAATGAACAAATCCTTGGAGAATGTGACAGGGAGTCAACACTGGAGAATAAAAAAGATATCTGAGCTGGGTAGGGTTTAGGTGAGATTAAATGGATCCAACCTGTGCTCTTTGGCATAGGTTTTGACCTTCTGTTCTTGGCGATAGAGTGGATGTTGGGAGAATGGGAGACAGAGCTAGAAAAGCAAGGTAGGTGGGGTGAGAAGGCGAGAGGAAGAAGAGATTGCTGGTGAGGGTGTTGTTGATACGGGTGATCACAGGGTGAGACCAAGGAGGGAAGTAAATGAAATCAGAGGGGTTTACGGACCAGAACAACAGAGGGACCCTGAAGGAAGGCAGACAGGATATCGAAAACGCCAGGTCGTGGTCAGAGAGGGAATTTCACTGGGCGGCGGAATAATTCCAAAAGAAGGATTCAGGCGAGGCCACGACGGGGAGAGGTGAATCTCTGTAGTGTTTTTAAAATAATATAATGCATAATATATTTGACTCACACCCTGGAGCCAGAAAAAATTAAACCTGCCTGTATAAATCTACCCAGTTATGCACACCTATTTATACATACATAATACACACACTTAAATATTGTATGCTTCTGCATTTGCATATTATATGTGAGTATAATATACTCCATTTTAAATTCTTTTATCTTCCTCACAGCACTAGCCCAGGGGCATATATGTTCAGTAGACATTGGTTTAATTGAACTAACACATTTAACTAGAGCTTTTATTTTTTTCTCCTGCATATTACTGGAATCTGCTCTACCCCTAAATCACAACGCTAAGTTAATTACGAAAAAGAGAGTTCAGGTTTAAACTGAGGAGACCAAACCTTTAAAATAACAGTTTTATAATGGGCTTAGTGGTGTGCTTTTTCATTGTACCCTTAATCCTTGCAGTGAGTTCCATTTCTCTCACCTTTGCCAAAACACGAATTCTACACACAAGAGTCCCGAGGCTATGGGGAATTCTACTCCTCCGCTCTGTTTTCCACCCTTAGTTCTCATTAGGAGTCCTCACCCTCAGAATCACACCAGCAATTCTGCTGTAAAGCACAGAACACAGCCAGAAACTCACTGCGATGGGCTCGGAGATGGATGCAAATGGACACACTGGCAGAGAAACCTGGATGATTTCTAACTCTGCCCACTTATTCCCAGTACTGCTATCCGAACCCGTCACTCTCTCTCCTTTTTCCTTGCTTCGGCATTGTAAATTAGAAGCCCCAAACTTAATTAATCTCTCCAGGACACGGAAAGAGCACTGATTTTCACTTGAGGTTTTTGGGGGCATTCTTTGCCGTGAGAATAGATAGGTTTCTATGCTTTAAGTCAGAGGACCCACAGCAGCCCTGCGTGGTGATTGAGTCTGTGTGGTTGGAACGGGATGGAGGGGGGATATATGAAGATCTTTTGGGATTTTATACGGTACTGGAACCCCCAAACTAGAATGGAATCCTAGATCCAAACTAGAATGGAATCCTAGAACTAAACTATGATTAGAAGTTCTCAGACTGCCGAATCTACATTTTAGTGTTGTCCCAAATACCTGGTAGGTCTAAAAAAGAACTGCCCACCAGTTAAGTGGTACCTGGTAGTCCAGTAGCTTCCGTTAGTGTGTGTTGGGATCACCCGAGACCCCCTATGGAGGTGGGGAAGTGGAGAACATAGAACGACCCAGCTACACTGGAAGATTAATTGAACTGGGACAGAGGACAGACAATGACAGTAACTTTTTATTATCATAATTTGATCTTTCCAGTTGTCTACTCAGTAACTTGTACCAGAGGAGAAACATCAGTGTTCCATTTTCTACAGAAGGAGCCAAAGCCCTTAACCCGTCCTACAAGGTACAGATGTTAGAAATTCATAAACTACACACTCATATGGCTGCTTATTGAAAATAATTCCCAGCTGGGAGTCCTAGTCCTGTGTCCCATGAGCCTTCATAAAAGCAGGAGAAGGATGAGATGTTTTGAACGTCTTTACACTCTAGAACCTGTGTCTTTCCTCCCTCCTCTGTCACCCTTAGCATTCTTTGCGCTCTCCCTCTCCTCCTGTACCGTTACTTTATTTCCAGGAAAAGAAATGAGAATCCTAACGTAAGCTAGGTGTTTCAACGTCTAAGCTTCTAATATGGCTGAATACGGCACCCTTCCGGGGATGACTTTCATTTAAATGACAGATGAGCAGCTCGGGGCTAAAGGAATAGTTCTGTGTGGGAAGCCAGTAGTTGGAGTGGGGTGGGGAATGAAAAGGAAAGGTCTTCTCAGGACCTCTGAAGCCACACCATGGACCATATGCCATTTTTAAGTCCAGACCCATTCCAGGGTAACTGTCTACCTTGAGCTGCTTCTCACCCATACAGAGTTCCTTAGACAGGAAGGAGAATCTCTTGACACTCAAGAATGAAACACTCCACCAAAGTACCTGGCAGAGTCTACTGAGCACACATTCCTTGTATGGCTTTGGGCTCAGAGAGCACAGAAGGTATGGCCACAATATCTAGAAATGCCTAATGCGTTCGTCCACAGCACTGCAGCTGCATCATTTATGCACACATCTGAATCATTCCTAACACACCAAACAGACACACACAGGCTGTCAAGCAGTGACAGGGCTTTTTTAAAGAGATGGGAATTAAAAGAATAAAGTGAGTTCTGGAATAGCTTTTTCCAAAGGTTATTGCCCAGACAATCTGGTTATGCTGTCCCTAAACCTTGAACTAAGTAAAAACCAAACCAAAAAACAAACAACAAACAAAAAAACACCAAGAAACCCTAGTTCTTAAATGAGATGTGCAGGTGACCAGCACGCTGCGTTTTGGTAACACAGTTTCTTCACCTCCCATGCAGAGAATTCACCCTTGGGCAACTTCTGATGGCCATGGAAGACTGGGCGGGTGATATTCCCTTAATTTTCTAGACGACTCCTATTTTATCACATTACACATGCGTTTTGGCACGACTGACACCACCGACATTGAATGGAATCATTTGGGATTTTTTTCTCCCTCAGTCACAATATGGCTGTGGCCAGCAGAGGGGAATCCGTACCAAGGCCGTTTCCCACGTTCTGGCTGACGAAACACAGTGACATACTTTGAAATTACAAGATCCACTGTACATGCACACTCTTGACTCAGGCAAGTTCAAGGGTCAGATTACCTGAAGTTGGTAGAAATGCTGAGATTTAAGCATGGCCACCGAAAGGAGTGATATAGGACCACACCCAGAGACTCACTTCCACAGTGGAAGGGAATGATTAGAGGACACGAAAGATAGAAAGCACGGACTCCGAAGAAAGTCGGAACCATTAGCGCTCCCAAGGGTGTCTGTGGAACGTCACAGTTTGGACAGACTGTGTCTTTGTCTAGACCCATCTGTGGAAGAGATGGGGCTGAGAGCTGCATTCATCCTCATGCATTTTTCCTGGCTTCTTCTTTTGCAATGAAGTTAACATCTAGAACTTGGCCTGGCTCAGCCTTCCTTTCTTTAAGCTTTCTTGAGCAGGCCATGAATATCTTATTTGGTCTCAATTCATACATTCAGTTGAAGAGAAGTGACCAACAGGGGCCAAAGAGGGGTTTAGAGAAATGGAATTACCCAGCTGACAGCTCTTGATGATGGCAGGATAGGACAAAAGATGTAATGTAATATCTCAGCTAAATGGATTTGGAAATGTCATCTGGTGGTAAAGAGAGAGAGAGGCTGCCACCCTTCACAAAGCCAAGGGTCCAGTGAAAGAAATTCTACTTGTCTGGTTAACCCCAGGTCGGGTTCTGAATACCTGGCTCGAGGCAAATAGCACCTTCCTGACAGCAGAAGCAAGGACAAGGCGAATATAAAGTCACTACTGGCGCTGTCCCTCCTGTGCTCACCCTTCTACCGCTAAACCCAACTTCCGAGACCTTCCTAAGAGAACCCTCTGGCCGCTGAGCTTTGAGTAGAGCCGGTAAGCCTTTCTGGAAAAGCACGCTCATTTGTAAGACACGCATCCAGGGCTACCTCCCTGTAACCAGATAGCACGTGCTTCAAGAAAGGAGACCTCGTGGGAAGTTTCTGGGCGTGCTTGCAGAGGAATGGAGGGGGTCGCGGAGAGGGCTGGAGCCCAGGTAGTAGGAAGAAAAGAGTCCGAGTGACTGAGGTGCTTGTTAAACATGAGAGGGGGCTGTGGGGAGATTTCTTAAGACTGAGTCTCCTGAAGCTCAGCTTACGGTTGATTTGACCTCAATTCTGGTTTAAGCCCTTTGGGGAATCTTTCCCACCCTCGGTGCCGACAGGGAAGATATGACGCCACCAGCTTGACTTTGCACAGATGCTGGTGATCTACGGTCTCCCTGGAAGATAGGAGCTGGGCCTGCGGTTTGCCCAGGCCGACAGGCATGACTACTTCTCGCAGGCCAACGAGAAGACTGGTGAGGTGGGAGGTGGAACACGCAGCCCTTCCCTGGCTTAGTCACCACGGTGGCCTCCATTCCCCTTCACTGTTCTCCGGACACCCCGAAGCGAAAGCCATACAAAACAATTCCCCCGAAATGGAAAACGAAAGCCCGTAACAAAACACTTCTTCCCCCTTCATTCCCATCCCGACCCCGCTCCCTCCGGCCAACACCCTGAATACTCACGAGAGAACACTTTATCTATACAAAATTAATTAGAAAACAAAATATTTACATATGAAATAAACACCATCTTGATTTCTGTCACCAGCGGAGACGCCAGAGCCCCCTTTGTTCTAGATTGCTGTTCGCTAGGTTAGTTGGTTTGGTTTCTTTTTATTTGAAAGGGATGAGGTAAGAGGAAGAGTGAGGGACGAGCCCCTGACCTGGGACAGAGTCGGGGCAAAGAATGCTTGACGGCCCTTCGCCTTCTTCCTCCTGGAGATGTCTCACGCCCTCTGTCCTCTCTCTCCAAGGTCCTTCCTTGAATCTAAGGTAAAGCACTCCGTGCTCCTCTCTCCAAATCTGTGAGAGGTTCAGCCCCTTGCCCCCAGGTTTGTTTTAGAAAGAAAACAAAGCTTTACAAGGCCTTCGGTTGGCTTGAAAATGAAAGATACTGAGGTAAGAATCAAGGAGGAGAGCGGGGGCGGCAGTCAAGGGCTGGGGGGTGAGGAAGGGCGGTGAGTCGGGGCGGGTGGGACCTGAAGAGACATGGCAGCTTCCTTCCAGAGGAGGATGAGCACCTTTCTGGTTTATGTGTCCTGTGTGCGACACGGAGACCCTGCAGCCAAGCCTCCAAACGGACCTGGCTCTTTGGCTGCCACCCTGGGTAAGGGGACGATGGCAGGACAGTGGAACTGACCCACGGAACACGCCTACCCCAAGTTTCAGGACTGGCAGTGACAAGTATTCGTTTCCCTTCTCAAGTTTCCAACTCTGAGTGAAGGGGGTATCACATCTGCCAGTGCCCTCATCTATCTATATATATATATATTATTCTTTATTCTTTATCTGGGAGGGGAAGGAGGTGTTGCAGGAAGGTGGAGGGGTTTCTACAGAGAGTGTCCACACTGGGTTCAGCGTCACATCCTCAGGGAGCCAGACCCAATGGGGTAGCGGGGGAGTCCCTTCTCGCCTCCCGTCCCCGCTTCCGAACCTCTTCCCTTCCCTCCACTGTTTCCCGAGCTGTACTCGTGGAGCAAACTCGTGCCTCTTCACTGGCTGTTCCGTATCGGTTGTGGCCAATTCAGGGGGGTAACAAGCCTGCTCTCCTAGCTCCAGGTTAAGTAAGAAGGGATCAAAGCATTGAAAACATCCCCCTCTCTCACTTACCCGACCACAAATGACCCCCCTGTCCTTCAAAGCCTTACTTAGCTCCTCCCCACAAACTGGCCAGAGGAGGGTCCAAAAAGCTCAGACGAGCTTTGTACAATCTTCTGCCCTCAGGTACGGGCCAAAAGAATCCTGGCTGCTTCTACTTCCCTTTAGCCTTCCTGGAAAGTTCTTGGCCAAAACTGGTGGAATGTATTGGCAACCACGGAGGAATTATTTTTGTACGTTGCCCTTGTAGGACTGTTCACCCACGTTTTTGTCTAGACCACAGGAACTTCTCCGTCAAGAACTTCCATTCTCTTCATTTGGGAAGGGTCAAGGGGAGAGACAGCCAAAATTCAGGTAACACAGGCCCGTCTCTGTTTGTATATAAGCCAAAACAAGCCCCGGTGCTTGTTGAAAGAAACAACATCATGAGGCAAGGTTGCCTTCTCCGCATGAAAAGGCCTGATGACAGGCGTGTACAGACAACACGTGTGCAAGTGTATATAGACACACATACACACGCAGTCCCTCCTTCCTTGCCTTTAATGCACCATGAAACACTGCTCTGATGTACTTTCCATCATCCGTCAATGACCTTTCATTCCAGTTCACTACCAGCTAAGTCTCATGGAATTGAAGCAAACTTTTTTTTTTTTTGGCTTATATAGAAACACACGTGGCTTCCCACCCTCTGCCTGGCGCACGATCCCCAAACACACGCCATCTAAGCAACAAGAATTTAGCAAAAGCCTCTGTTCATTCACAGGCAGTAATGCTAAAGGCGCTTATTGGGGCGCTGTGCTTCCTCACCTAAACGTAAAGGTCAGTTCGGGGAGAGCTATCCTGCGCTCCCGCGGCCTCCTCCCGCTTCTCCGTGCTTCCCTCGAAGTGCGTGGCAAAGAGTCCTTCCACGCTAGGAGGAAGCTCGTGTGGGGCCACTTCCTTCAACCACTCCGCCCTCGCCGGCTGAGCGAGCCCACCGTATCCTCTCGCGGGAACTGGGAACTGGAAGGATGGACAGACCGGGAAGGAGGAGGGGACTGGAAAGGGAGCAGAGATGGTTCTGGTCACCAGGGTCGCCCTCAGAAGGAATCAGAACTCCAGGATCCCATAAATAAATGAAAACGACAAGAAAGGAGCAAATGGGAACCAAGTTCACCCCCGTCACCCTCTGTGACATGCGCACCACACGTCCACAGCCCCGACCCTCCCGTACCCACCTTCGCCTCTCTCTTCCCTCACTCAGACATCAGACTCAATGCTAGACAGTTTCTCATACACATGCCCATTGCTGGAGCCATTGAAAGCCCTGGGGTTTTTGTTGTTAGGCACACAGGGGTTGGACTGGTTCCCTATACAGATGTCTTTCTGGAAACGGCCTGGTACAGCCCCGTGCAGGGCCGACACCACCGGCTTGTTGGTGACAAGGGCACGGAAGTCCGGCCTGGCCTTCGGCACCCCTGCCACCGTGGGCTGCCTGAAGAAGTAGGATTTGCTGCCGTGGAGCAAGCACTGGTCGTCCCCGAAAGTGGGGATGAAAGGGTTCTGCGTGACCCGGTCGGGGTAGAGCGACTTGCTGAGCATGTAGCTGCCGCCGCCGCCGCCGCCGCCGCCGCTGCCGCCGCTGCCGCCGCCGCCGCCGCCGGGGTTGCCATGGTTGCCGTGGTGGTGATGTCCCGCGGCCGGCGCCGCCGCCTTGCCGTTGCCGAAAGCGCTCTCGCCCGCCGGCATCTCAAACATGTGCGCGTAGGGACTGCCGTCCAGGAAGCGGCCCTTGTCTTTCAGGCTCACGCTGCGCGGGGCCAGGGCGGCCTCCTCCTTCTGCAGGTCCACGAAGGTGTCGTAGGAGTGCTGGCGCCGCAGCTTGTTCCGGGTCTTCTTCTGCGCCTTGGAGTTGGTCGGGCTCTGGGGGTACTTGGCGGCGGGCGCGCTGGACGGCACGGCCACCGGGGCGGCCGGCTGCTCCAGCTCCTGCAGGGAGCTGTCCTCGCTGATGTCGTACAGCTTGCCGGCCTTCTTGCACGCCTCGCAGCGGATGCACGCCTGCCGGCCCGAGTTCTGCCCGGGCACCGCGCTCGAGTAGTTGTGCAGCTTGGACGGGCAGCTGCGGCAGAAGTTGCCCCCGGAGCGTTCCTCCCAGTCCACGCTGGTCAGGTTCTTCTCCCAGGGGGCCGGGACCCCACCGACTCCGCCGTGCTTGTCAGCCGGCCCGTGCTTGAGGTGCGACCGGTTGGTGCAGGGCCCTCCTCCGCCCACCGAGTCGCGCTTGAAGTCCTCGCCGCGCTCCTTGTAGATGTCGGTCAGGTCCACGTGCTCCCAGTGCGGCGAGGTCTCCTTGGTGCGGAACTGGTCCAGGTAGAAGTCCCGCAGCCCCTCCTTGTCCCTGAAGTAGCGCTTGTGGTCGGGGGAGCGGGGCGGCCGGCGGCGGTAGGCCAGCTCGATCTCGTCGAACTCGCGGCGGGACTTGGCCGAGGCCGGCCGCTTCTTCAGGCTGTCCTTGTACTGCTGCTTCCGCCTCTTGGCCGCGTTGCCCTCGATGTTGCCGTAGGTGACTGTATGCGTGGAGATGTCCGACACGTCGGAGCGGATCAGGTCGTCGTGGCCGCCGTAGCGGTCGCTCTTGAACGAGAACTTGCCGTACAGGTCGCTGAGCTGGCTGTGCTTGGAGGAGGGGAGGCCGATGTCCAGGGGCTTCTTGCCGAGGGACCTGGGCTGCGTGGTGAAGGGCGGGTTGTCGCAGTCATAGAGCCCGTCGATGGAGCTGGTGCTGCCGATGCTGTGCGGCCGGTGGTGGGGGTCCTGGTACGCGTTGCTGTCCTTCAGCTGCAGGTTGCCGAAAGTCCTCTCCACCTCGCTGATGTAGTCGCTGAAGAGGTTCTCCTCGCAGGGCGGGTTGTTGTAGGATTTGCAGTCAGAGTGCGTGAAGCTGCGGCGGTGCTCGGAGATGTCGTAGACGGACGACTCGCGGCGGATGAAGTCCAGGGCGCTCTGTGGGGAGCCGTTCACGCCGGACAGGTTGGCCATGTTCTTGGCCGTGCGGAGAAGACGCAGGATGTTGGAGTGTGTGTTGTTCATGGTTGCGGTGGGGGAATTCATCACGGATTGGCGCTCCTCGATGGCCACCCCGTGGATGCAGCTGTAGATACCCTGGAGGGAGGATGGGACCGGTTAGGTCTCCGGCGAGGCAGGAAGTGACCATAAACAGCACCCCCCAACCAACCCACCACTGACTGCCCAAGTGGATGAGAAAAGTCAGAGCGGACATGAAAGGGATGGTCTTACACACTCACAGAAACATATGGCTAGAAGCTTGCCTGCCTTACCCCCCTGCATTTAGCAAGTCGCATCACGAGCTGGCGGCCTGGTGATCCAGAGGGAACACGGCTACACCAAGTGACTTGAACAAATGGATTCGAATTGCAAGACAGGACATTCTTGCCTCAACTCCACTACTAACTCGAATTGATTTTCCTTTCCGTGCTGAGGTTTTTGTGTCTTAAAAATGAGGCCATGATATCGACTGATAGCAAAAAATATTGTCAGCCTTCTGGAAATCAGTAGCAATGCTCTACAGATGCTGGGGCTTTTCGGCCCTGGCTGGTCACCCTTGGCTGGCAGTAAAGTGCGGCAGAGCCCAGGCGCTCACAACTGCCACTCTTTCCCGGCTCTGACAAACTTTGAGCAGCTTTTAGGATTTTGGTCACCAAATCACAACTGAGCAATTCTCTTCTTGAGCCAAGCGTGAACCAAATTCACAGAGACAGTCAGGCAGCCCTGGGGTCAAAGAGGGATTTTTCTCCTGCTGTGCCCTATACCAGGGCAGGAAGGACCTGGGACAGATATCCCAGTACTAAATACGAATAAAGAATGCCCTTGTTGGGGAGACGGAGGTGGGGGAGGGATGGATTGGGAGTTTGGGGTTAGCAGATGCAAACTAGTATATATAGGATGGATTAAACAACAAGGTCCTACTGCAGAGCACGGGGAACTACATTCAGTAGTCTGTGATAAACCATAATGGAAAAAAACTATGAAAAACAGTATATTATATATGTATAACTGAATCACTTCGCTGTGCAGCAGAAATTAACACAACACTGCAAATTAACTGTACTTCAAGAAAATAAATAAATAAAAGAATCTTGTGGAATCCTCTCCTTTATTCTCTCCTTAGCTCCTGGTTTCCTCCTTATAGTTTCTCACTCAGTTACTCTGATCATAAATAATGAATATCTTAACAAATTAGTATTGACTGAGAACTCCCTGTGTGCGGCTCCTCGTGCAGAGCCCTGAGGAACACCGTCCAGGAGAGGGAAAGGCTTGGGCTCAAGTCTAAAGTCAGGCCAACCTCCTGCCAGTCTCTTGCCCCCTGCCTTGAAAGGTGGACACATTTGGAACTTTTCTGCCTGGCAAGGGAAGGTCTCTGCAGAGGAGGTTGTTTGAACTGTATCTTTAAAACTAGGGGGATAAATTTGGAAAGGGGCTGTCCCAATGGAGGGGCACGAGAGGAGAGATTAGAAAGGAGAATGGCAAGGCTTCCCTGGTGGCGCAGTGGTTGAGGGTCCGCCTGCCGATGCAGGGGACACGGGTTCGTGCCCCGGTCTGGGAGGATCCCACATGCCGCGGAGCGGCTGGGCCCCTGAGCCATGGCCGCTGAGCCTGCGCGTCCGGAGCCTGTGCTCCGCAACGGGAGAGGCCACAACAGTGAGGCCCGCATACCACAAAAAAAAAAAAAAAAGAAAGGAGAATGGCAGCTACATGGGAAAGAAGGAAGATTTGCATATGATAAGCCTCAGTTTCCCTGAGGCAGCAGTGAGATAAGAGATCTTTAAGAGAAGGTTCCTCTACTTTCCTTCTCAGGCCTCCTTTCTAACCCTTCTTGATTATGGCCAGGAGAAAATGCACTTTTCCTCTACAGAGCCATTGATTATGTCGAGGGGCTACAAAGGGGATTTCTATTACAGGTTCCCCCCACTGCTGCCATCCCCCTCTCTGGAGAGGTCTTGGGAAGGGCCACGCAGTACAACCTCCTGCTCCCAGGTAACTGAATGGCCTGCAGCAACTCACAGCCAGAGAGGACACTTTCTCTATCAACTAAAATACTACAGGAAAATGATCAGAAGATGCGACAATTTAATGAGTACTCCATTTTCTCATATAATTCCATTAGAGACAAAGTTGGTTATTTATGTCTGAAGCCTAGACCTCTATTTGAAGAGGACATTTGAGTTCACCTCTCATGAATGAATCCCATAACTTTATTAACAAATTCAAAAGAAGTCTTTTTTTTTCTTTTTTTTTAGCTCTTCCCTGTGACCCTCTGTTCATATTCAAAACTGTGTTCAAAATCTCATTCTGGACTAGATACACAGAAGAGCACGAAATAAAGAACGACTTGAGCTATACTCTTGCTCCAATTAAGGAAGTTTCTGGAATGCAAATTTCTTACAGGTCAGGACTTATTTCTGAAGGCTCTGTTAAGCTCTTTAACTCCCCAAACTCACACATGGTTAAAACATAGAGTAGCACGGTGAAATAACCAACAGTATACCTTTGGATGTCAGAATAAGAGAGATATAGTTCATGATTTAAATAGAAATGTGACTTTTTAAAAGGATTAAATGATTAATCCAACCTCTGCAGAATTAACTAATGGTGATGAAAGGCATCTGGGAAAAGGCCAAATGTTTCATTCTGATAGATCTGCCAGTTCTTATTGAGAACCAAATGCCCAAACCCCACACAGAAATCTGTTTCTTGAAGGAAAAACTGCATCACCTGTTTTTTGAGCCACTTGAAATGATGTCATCCCCCCCCCCCCCCCGGGGGAAATGTACATGATGTGGCTTCTCGCTTTAGCAGCCTCGGGCTGCAGTCAGTGCCCTCCTGGCTCTCCGTGCTCTGCACAGCGAGCTGTCTTTCCCAAGCTCCAAGCACCTGAATCAAAGCACTTACTCTGCTGATGGAGAAGACCATGCCAGGCTTGCCAGAACACACACCCATAAAGCAGTGCCTGAACTGCCAATAGAAGAGGTGTTCGCAAATGAAGGTGATGAGGCTGAGAGCCATGGCGGCCCCCAGCATGTAGAAGACGCCCGCCATGTTGTCAATGTCCAGCTGGCTGCTCATGACCTCGTTCTTCTCATTGTGGCAGATGCCCGTGAGCCACAGAGCTTCCAGCTCCTCCATCTCCCCTGGCGGCGGGACGGGAAGGAGAACAGGCAGAGAGAGGAGAGAGGGCAGGAGTAGAGAGAGGGGGCGAGAGGGGTGTTGGGGAAAGGAGAGGAAAACATGCGAGAGAAAGAGAGAAGGAGACATAAAGAAAGAAAACCAACAGAGAAAGTTAGGATATTATTAAATACCGTTATGTAGTAACTTATCGATGTATTTAGGTATTCAGTGAAAACGATAATGTGGATACCACCGGTGACACAAAGACAGGAGACATTACCTCTGTGCCCCATGACTTACCCAGTGTAAACTGGTGTATAAACAATCAGTATGACAAGCTATATGCAGGTCACAAGAGCTGCCTGAATTAGAGTGATTTTGCAGATGGGTGGCCAGTGGGTTTTCATGAGGATGTAGGACTTGGAGGTGGGCATGGTGAATGGGTGAATTTTAATTTATATTGCACAAAAAGGCACTCCAGGCAGCAGACATAGCATGATCAAGGGGAGGAAGGTAGAAAATCACAAGGCGTATTTGGGAAAGGCAGGCAGAACGAGTCAGAGTAACAGTAGGCAAAGGAAGCTGAATACAAAAGGTTGATGCAAGATCGCCGAGGGCCCGAGTATCAGACTAAAGCACTTTGAACTTTTTCTTGCTGTTGTGGTAGACAGTGAGGAACAACATAACCGAACAAGTGGTTCAGAAAATTGCTCTCAAAATATATGCAAAGCAGATTGGGTCGGGGGGAGGAGAGACAGAGACATATCGGCAGAGAGATTGATTGATTCCCTAGAGGTCCTCAGACTTCCTGATCTCTTGTTGAAAATATAAATGTTCACAGTAAAAGGGAGGAAGCTGCAGTAAAATGACACCACCCAGTTCGGACCTGCCTCCTTTTAACGCTGCTTGAGGAAGTTTTGATTAATTCAAGTCATGCCAGGTTACAATAACCTGGTGGATACTAGGAATTAGAAATTAGAATTAGGAATTAGAAAGGTAGAAATCGTAGACAAAAGGAAAATGACAGACACCATATGCTCGAGAATGCATCTAATTCCAGAGAAGCGAAAATCTGAAAATCTCATGAAGAAAACTGCCTGTTCCAATAGTTCCAGTTTGGTTCAAAATGTGAACCTTGTCTGAATAATCTGACCGAAGCCCTGGCAACTTCTGCAAATCATCTCTATGGCTGCACTTCCTCGTGGAAGGAGGCCCCGTTATTGCCTTTGAGTGACAGCTGCATTACAATGACAGAAACTCTTATACCAAAATGGCTCGTAACCCTCCACCTGGAACCCCCCTCCTCTTTCCAATGTTAATCAAATCACTTTTTACTCATTTCTTGGATCAAAGTATGATTTTCCTAACTAGGGAACAACTGACTTCACCCAGAGTCTGACAATCTCCCTGTGCTCCTCTGCTTCTTCTCGCATCCCTAACAGCAAAGATTCTGCAGACAGAACTTAGGGAACCGCTTGGTTGATGGCCTGTGAGGCCAAGTAGATTAACTGGATTAGCTTCTGTGAGACGAACAGGAGGAGTAGGTGCTTTAGACAATAAAGTGAAGAGGGATGCGGAAGGCGTGAGTGTAATGAAACAGGAGATGAGATTTCCTCAAAACAAGCTGTCTGCTCAGTCTGCTGCGAGAATCACTCTGGGGGGTGAGTGCCTTCCGGTGTCTGTCTCTGAGGACCCTGGCCCTGCTTCCTCCCTCTTCCAGAGGGAAAAGCAAGATGGGAGAGGGAAGGATGAGCAGATGCCCACGTGTGGATGTCTCTGCCCTTTCTCTGGGCCCAGAGAGAGCAGAGACCTTTCCAAAATCCCATCCACTGCTCTGGCCACATGTGAGAAGACTGGGGAACTTCTGACCCCAGCCCCTCTTACTTTATCCCTGAGGGTTTGATCATACCCTGCAATCCTGAAACACACCTCCTTGACTGACTAATCCTCTCCCCCAAATTTCACCCTGGGTTGGATTGTATAACCACGCCCCACTGCCCCCCGCAGTTCCTTTGTTGAAGTCCTAACTCCCAGTACCTTGAGATGTGACTTTATTTGGAAGTAGGGTAATTGCAGATGTAACTGGTTAAGATGAGATCACCTGGATACAGTGGGCTCCTAATCCAATATAACTGGTATCCTTCAAAAGGGAGGGAATCAGACATAGACACGTACAGAGGGAAAACATGCACACAGGGAGAAAGCCATGTGAACATGAAGGTAGAGCAGGGGTGATGCGCCTACAAGCCAAGGAACGCTGTAGATTGCCAGCAAACCATGACGGCTTAGGGGAGAGGCATGGAGCGGATTCTCCCTCGAGTCCCTCATTAGGAACCAAAGCCGACACTTTGATCTTAGGGTTCAGGCCTCCAGAACCTTGAGCCAAATGTCTGTTGTTTAAGTCACTCAGTTTGTGGTACTTTGCTACAAAGCGTTAGGAAACGAATAACATATACCCTCCAAATCTCCTAGTATACTGTGAAATGCTTTTCTGGAAACGCAGAGGTTAGAGGGATGAGGAAGGAAGAAGGGTTGATGTTTCGGACTGGCCATCGGGAGAGGCCAAAGAGGCACTGTCCCTTTCTTTAACTCACCATCTCCGAAGAGCTGCAGGATAGCAAGGTCCACCTGGCGCTTCCATCCAGAATCCTTTTGGATGGCAATGCCATAACCAGTGGAAGCAAAGACCTTCCCGCTGCCAATGGTCACCAGCTTGCAGCCTTCGTCTCTGCCTGCCATGTAGTTCAGCACTGCTGCATCGTAGATGAAGGCATCCAGTTTCCTGTGCGAGAAAGAAACAAACAAAGCAAGTCCAGTGGAGGAATTTTAGTACAAATCTACCACTGGGGTCATTAATAGGAAGCAGTAGGGCTCCAGCAGACTATGGGGGGAAGTGGCTCAAAGTAAGGCTCAAGGTGGAACTCAGCCAGAAACTAAAGCCTAAATCCCAGGCTGTTCTTTGTGCGATTTCAGGTGGACAGGAGGAGTTCTCTCCCTCCCACTGGGAATGATGAGAATGTAAGCTGGGCCTGAAGCCAACTCATAAGCTGTGTCTGAAAGGAGAAGGAGTAAAAAGGAATCAATAAAAATAATAACAGAAATAATGAAAAGGAACCATCACAATGATAACAGCAAATAGCATGGGTTAGACTTCTATACCATTTTTCATTTCTCCGTTCGTTACAGTCCGGAGTGGGGTAAGTGTAGGTAGACGTGTAGCACTAGATGGACAATGCTTTGTTTGCAGTCAGAAGGGTTTCAATACTCTGTTTTGCAGCGCAAGGAGAGAAGTGAGTCATTGGGGTGGTGGCAGCACAAGCTTGTGTCAAGAGCCAATGGTGAAACCACAAGCCAATGCAGCATGCAGGAGAAGTCAGAGGCCTCAGATTCCCAAACGTATGAGAATCTCATTGTACATACTGTGCTTTTCAAGGAAAGAATATACAGGGAAGGGGATAAAGCTAGGGGCGGGGCCAGGAAGGTATAGGTCAGTATTTAAACACATCAAAGGGGGAAGCAGAAATTGATATATTCATATAGGTAGTAGAGAGGTCTGCAAGAAAGAAAGGCAGCCATCATCCTCTTCACTTTTACAAGTTAAGTTAGCTTTACTCCTCCTTAAGAAAAAAGAAATCCTTTCTGGCATGATAAGACACAGAACATTTTTTCAAAAGGCCTGTGAGTAACCTTTAGGAGGAGTGTCCATCAAAAAGCCAAAGTTCTGATTGACAACTGTGATTGTACCAGGGACCAGACTGCCCAGACTAGTCCACCCCAAACTCAAATCCCATCTTCTGAAATCTGCCGTGACTTCATAATGATAAGACAGAGGCTAACAGTATTTAAGTAAACATGCACCTGGGTGGTTCTTCCAGAACCAGAGCCACCAGGAGGTCTAAGTGTTGTTAGTTAAGCTACAACACAGGAAATCAGCTACGAGGCCCCAGGACCTTCAAATTCCAACAACTCTCATGGTCAATTGTCTGTCTTACTCTGCAGCTGTGGCTTCTGAAGGCCAAATGAATGAATGTGGCTGAGATTATGCAAGCAAACCTATTTGCAGTTCATGAGCTCCTTTTAGTGAATGAACTGAGATTATAGAGCTGGAGCAAAGAATGCCAATTTTGTTGGAATTGGAGATCGGTTAACACATTCTTACTGTGTGTTGTCTAAAAACTTTTACCCTTTCATTGTTTATTTCTCCCTGTCCATAAGACACCAAAATCATCATTTTCACCTTTTGGTCAACAGGTCTTTATTTCGTGTGTAACGTGTGAACTTTAGCCTTGACTCTCCCCTTTGACTTTTACATCTATTACCTTCTTGTTTCATGTTTACATTAATGCAAGTAGAATACAGTTTATTAAAAATACATAGACGTGAGTAATAGCACAGGGACCTCTGTGCGCTGGCCTGAATTACACTGTCACTTTAACTCGGAGATCCACAAAGAGCAAATGCAGCCTGCTTTGCTTTAACGTGGCGTGGCACCAAGCATGGCACATCTGATTCCACGTATGTTTCATAAACGTGAGCAACGTATCCAAGGTTCTGAGCTTGGAAGCAGTTCTTACCCTGTTTTCAGGGAGAGCAGTGCATCGTCCACGCCCCTCTGGTTGAACTTCCCCATGTAGGCGTGCATTTCCGCATAGTTGTTGCGAATGTTCCTCTCCGTGCTGCCGTTGGGCACAGTGCCAAAGCGGAAAGGGGGTGAGAAGTCATTAGGTCTCTGGAACTGGAGAGAGAGAGAGAGAGAGAATAATATGAGGACTTCAGAAAATGTGAAGAGATATTACGTTAGCATTAGTGGATTTATCATGGAAGGGACAAACAAAAGTTCACCAAATACATTAGCCCTCACTCAGGAGCAGCAATTGCTATCTGAAAGTGAACTTCAATTCAACTCAATTTATTCCACGTTGTTGAGAGCTTTCTATCTGCCCACCCTTGACTTGCATCTGTAACACTCGTGTGCCGCATTTATGCACACTGCACGGAACCAGGGATGATGGAAATGTGCTATTAGCTTACCTGCAGTGGGCTGGTTACCTTTATTTCTGAAAATCGTGTGAAGTCTGCTTGCAGGCCCCTTCATTGCGCTATCGAGGCTATAGGACCTTAGTGAGGTAAGCTACAACATACTCCTGAAAATCACTTGTTGGATAGCTAATATGTTTTGCTAAGAAGTTTTCTCTTGACCTTGCTTGATGCTTTAAAAGCCCATGTTTATCCTACATGAGTTGTAGGATAAATTGTAAAAGCAAATGCAATTTTAATTATGTTCCCTCTCGTGTTTAAGAACTGAGTGTGGATTACCAGGGCTTAGCATCACAAAGTGAAATCTCTTGGATTTTCACCCCTATGACATCAGCTTTATTTCTGGCCATTGCCCTGCAATGAGCAAGTCTTTATGTTGCTTCCTGAACACACAATTCATTCACTTGTACCTTCACAGCCTCATAGAGTCTGTTCCCTCAGCATGAACTCACCTTTCTCCCCGGGCCAATTCATGTCCTTCACCTCAACATGTAACTCAAAGCAATTTCTTCAGGACAGTTTCTATGAGTTCTTCCTTCCATCAAGTCTACCCAACAGTGACCCACCAGTACTCTGTGTTCTTGGTTTAGATCATAATTAATACTACTAATTCATTTACTTTCTAAATGAGCTGGCTAAGTTCTGAGAGCTAGTCTCCGACGTAGTCATGAAGCTCTAGACTGAGACAGATATGGACTGAAGAGCAGCTCTGCCACTTGCTACTGTGTGACGTGGGGCAAGTAACAGGAGTTCTCTGTGCATCATTTCCTCATATGTAATAAGGAGACAATAATGTCTACTTTTCAAGATCGTTGTGTGTTGTGTTAAATGACACAATGTACAAGAAGTGCATGGCACAGCATCTTGCGCACAGCAAGTGCTCAAAGAAGACCCCTTAGATTATTTTAAATTCATGTCTATATTCTGCATTCCCTAGTAAACTTCATACTTTCTAAGTTTCTCATTCTATTAGAACAGCAACGATCAGATGGAATGTGACCAGAGTGTGTGGTCATATGTGCTGTGCCTTGGTATAGGAAAGACAATCTAGATATTTGAAGTCCACTTGGTTTCAATACTATACCATTTACTGTGGAGATACATTTGAAAATCTAACTCAGGAGTACTCTGAAGCTTTGGAGCTGTCTGGACTTTAAGCCATTCTCCTTCCTCCCTCCCTTGACCTGAGACACTCAAGAGCTTCTCAGAATATGGGGATTTCATGGACCACAAAATGTCACAGCACCAGGAACCATAAATGCCATCTTCATTGCTTAAAGTTGGCCATAGTTAAAAGTAAGGTCATGCAGTGGTGTTCGTTAGGTAATCTGAGACGCATCAAAAGACCACTACTTTCTGACTTACCGTGGTGCTTTTTGCCATTAAGAGTTTCTGTTTATTTTTAAACAGGTTGTGATTTTTAAGTGAAAAAAAAAAACCACTATAAAAGAGTCAAAGAATTTTAGAGTTGGATGAGCCACTCAAGGTTAACTAGTCCAAACCTTTCATTTTACAAATGAAGACAGAGGCCCACAGAGGACAAGCAATTTGCTCAATGTCCCACAGCAGCAGTGATGGCTAACATTATCAGGAATCAGCTGGCTTAATTAATAGTATTCCTCATGGTCCCCAGCAGATAACAAGCTTAAAGTAAACAGGGATATGTTTTGTTGGAAGAGACAGAATGCTGTGCATAGAACTGTCAATTATAACACTTCAGATGTTTGAGAAAAGGTATCCCCCAATCAAAAGTAGAGTAGATACCATGGCAGGCAGCAGTATAACCAGATGAGCTCCCTTTAATCAGTAATTCCCCACTTTGCTAGGACAATGACAACTGATGCTCACAGGGTCCAAATACTAGGGTCCAAAGTATTTTCTGAAACATCAATGAAAATTGAAATCATGTCCAGTACAATTCTGGTATAAATTTTTATGTTCTAGTTGTTTTGAAAATCGGCAATCCATGTAAGGTAGATACAATAATTTTTCTTAATTAAAATTTTTTTATTTAAGTATAATTGATTTATAGTGTTGTGTTAATTTCTGCTGTACAGCAAAGTGACTCAGTTATACAAATATATATTATTTTTCATATTCTTTTCCATTATGGTTTATAACAGGCCATTGATATAGGTCCCTGCGCTATACAGTAGGGCCTTGTTGTTTATCCATTCTATATATATAATAGTTTTCATCTGCTAATCCCAAACTCCCAATCCTTCCCCTGCCCCCCGCCTCTGCCTTCCCCTTGGCAACCACAAATCTGTTCTCTATAGATACAACAATTTTTGATTAACCAAATGGAATGTGATACCCAGAATGCCTCACGTCCTGATGAAGCTAGATTATGGAAAGTTTCCATACTACTCTTAATTAACTTTAATTTCTAAGTTATCTTTAGATTTCTAGATGCTGTTTTATAACTATATCTTTGAATACATAAATACTAAAGAAATAATAAAGGACCTAGAATAGCCAAGATGACCTTGAAGAAGAAGAACAAAGTTGAAAGACTTATACTACCTGACTTCAAGACTTTAAAGCTGTAGTAATCATGACAGTGGGATATTAGCATAGAGAGAGTGAAGAGATTATGGGACCAGAATGGAGTGCCCCAACAGACCAACACACGTATGGTGCAAAGGTGATTCGGGACAGATAGGACAGTCTTCAACCAGTGGTGTCAGAACAGCTAGCTATTCATATGCAAAAAAACCTTCATCCCATACCTCACAAGATATATAGAAATTAACACAAAGTAGATCATATATCTAAATGCAAATCCTAAAATTATAACATTTCCAGGAGAAAATATAGGAGAAAGGTTTTGTCACCCTGAGTTAGACAAAGGTTTCTTAGATATGACACCAAAGTACAATCCACCACAAAAAAAAGATGAATCGGACTTTGTTAAAATTAAGAACTCTTTGAAAGACACCGCTAAAATCATGGAAAGACAAGCCACTGGCAAGATAAAAATATTTGAAAACAATTGAAAGCTATTAAGGAACTACAGGAATTAAATAAGAAGATAGCAAGACTTTGAATAGTTAAAGCATCTTCCATGGAAAACAATCAGAGAAATCAGCCAACACTAGAAGAATGGAAGGCGTGGTCCTGTGGAAAGCATTGGTCTTGGAGGCAGATAATTTGGATTTGAATTCCAGATCTTTCTCTGACCAACTGCGTGAACATGGGCAAGTTATTTAAATTCATGGAGCCCCATTCTTCTGGAAGTATTATTTTTAATTAATATTGAGATAATATCTGGGATTACTTAACACAATATCTGGCCCATGGTGGATTCTCAAAACTATTAACTGCTTCCATGAGGATGACGTTGTAATAGCTAAAATTGTCCTATGTTAGATAATGTTCCCTAAGATGGAAAACTCTCATTCCCTAATTTGTTCCTTAAACTCAGCCAGTCTGGGGACCAAAAGGGTGAGTGTATCACCCCACAATTAGCTGAAGCAGAAGTGAGCCTGCCTTTTCCTTTGACGATTCTTGTCCCAGCTTGGTGAAATTTAAATAAAAACCTAGATCTTTAAAAAAACTGTCATTGGAACTTGAATTTTACTAAAATTCATGGCCATGGAGAACTGTATTTTTAGTGAGGAAGAAGGAAAAAAAGAATCCTCCACATGCCACCTTGATGCTTCCACTAAACGCCCTGTAATAAAACTTACCCCAAGCTGGGAGGCACTGCCTGGCACTTACTTAACCCGAATGACAATCTGTGCTCTCTGGGGTTTGGGGAAGGAGTAAATTAGTACTGTCCAGAACCGGAAGTCTTAAAAATCCATAGAACAAGAAGGACTCTAAGAAACAAATTTTTAAAATATTAAAAAACCCAATACCCCAAGGAGACCAGCATTGGATTAAAAAGCTTAGTCTGATTTTCAAATAGGGAATTTTATATAGTATTCCTTATGCGTCGCCTTTGGCCACTATAGAGCTTCCTTGAACTTGGAATCTTTTTCCAGAGCTACCCTGGTCGGGATTCTAAAAACATACAGAGGAAAATAAAAACGCAGAAAGGAAGGAACGTGGGGAATGGATCCCATTTCACAGACGAGGAAACTGAAGCTCTGAAGAGACGAAGGAAGTTGTTCCGGGCCACGTGGTGAAATAGCTTATAGGGCTTGGCCTCGAGCTGAGTCGTCCCACTGCGGCTCAAATGCCAGCCCCCTGGTTCTACTGCTCACTGGGGAGTGCAGCCACGCACTGTGGAGACACCCGGTGAGGGTATCCTTCCCTTCCTGTCATATCAGATGCCAACACCTCCTTGGGATTCAACACAGGGTGTCCAGCCATCACTGCAAGCCACTCTCGCACAAGGGCAAAACAGTGCCAGAATGTTAAGAGACCTGTAACCTCACTTGATCCTCCTAGAGAGCTGCCGGGAATCAGAATTCAGCACTCTGAGCTCCTCAGACCATCATCTCAGCCCCCATCTTAATGACCTCAAAGTGAGTTAGTCTTGGCAGTGAGGCAAGGAGAGAGGTGCGGAGGCCAGGAGCAAAGGCCCTTTTCCCCACCCAGAGATGGTGGGATTAGGGGGCGCTGGGGCTGCCCCTTCCCAACAGAGAGGCTCTCCCGCAGCCTGCTGCAGAGGGAAAGGGAAAGGGGAAGGAGTCAAGGAAGTGGCGATCTGGTCCATTTTGTTTAGTTATTAAATAAATATATAAACCGATTTTACTACGTATAAGGCAGTGCTAATTTATTAATAGCTGCTACTCATATTCAACACCTATATATGTACTGGGAACAACTCACGTGATCTCCTTTAATGATAATTAAAATGCATCCATTCATTTGGCAAATATATCCTGAGCACCTAATAGTGCAGAGGACTGTATTTACGAGGATACAAGAAGTTTACATACCAGAGAGGCAGAGATGTAAACATTCATTCAATTTCTCATTCCTTTACTTTTTCATTCATTCATCTGTTCATTCATACAGACATTCAGCACACATTTATAGCATCTGTCACGATATTCTGGGCGCTGGGGACACAGTATGACGGGAGAGTAAGAACCTGCCTTCCAGGAGTTCACATTGTAAAGAAGTAGGGCAGATAACAAGTTGGTTTTTTTCTAATGTAATGGACTAATATAGAGCCGCAGATTCTTTGCTAGTCCTTGTATAAGAGATGAAGTATGTTCCCTGTCCTTGATTCTGGCCTGGCCTTGTGACTTGCCTGACCAGTAGAATGTGCAGAAGTAACATTCTGGGGCTTCTGAGGCGAGGTCATAAGAGCCTTGCAGTTTCCTCTTGGGCCTCTGTAAGAAGTCCTATGACCCTGTGGGCTCCACGCCGGAGCTGTCATATCTAGGCACTTCTATCTGCAGGCCCAGCTGAGCCCAGCCCTCCAACCACTCCAGCGAGGGCACCAGGCAACCCCGCCCACATATCTGACCCACAAACTGGGGAAATAAAATGAAACGGCCCTTGCTTTAAGCCACCAAGTGCTGGGGTAGGTTGCCGTGTAGCCATAGATAATGGGCACACAGGTGATCTCAGGTAGTGAAAACCAAGCACTGGGAAGAAATGGACACAGCTATGATACAGGATGAAGAGCGACTGGCCGGAGAATAAGTTTAGCCTGGCTGTCCTAAGAAGCCCCCTCTGAGAAAGGTGGCTTCTGAACAAAGCACTGGACGATGAGGAGGAACCAGGCACGTGAGGATCGGGGGAAGGGCAGCGGGTGTGGCTGGGGGACTGGGAGTGACATGCTGGGTGCCACGGAGCAGCGTGCCCATGACAGTGGAGGCCAGAGCAAAGGGCGCCGTCCTGAACAGCCTTAAGGAGGCCACAGAACCGGGGCTAAGAGCTGAAGGGAGAGTTCTCTAGTAGGACAAGAGGAGACCAGGGGTTTTTAGATAGACACAGCAGTCTGTGCAGACGCAGGGCCCTGGGAGAGACCGGGCATGACTGGAGATCACGGGCAGTTTGTCATTGCCGGAGCCTAACAGCTATGGCCCTGGTAACTGGAGGGCAGCAGGGCTGAAGAGCCAGGGCCTGGTTCACAATGGGAGTTGAATTCTGCACAAAGGAGTTCAGAGTCCATGCTCTAAGGGAAAAGAAACAGCAGAGCCTCTGGAGCCAGACTGCTTGAGTTCAAATCCCAGCTCTGCTGCTTAATAGCTGTGTGACCTGGAGCAACTCACTTAACTTGTCTGTGCCCCAGTTTCCCCATTTGTACAATGGGGCTAATAATGCTACCTACCTCATGAGGCTTCTTAGTATTCAACAGGTTAATCTGGGCAACATGTTAGCACAGTGCCTGGCACATATTAAATACACTATATTAGCTATTATTACTGTCATCATCATCGTTATCAGAAGCAACTGAAGAATTCTGGCTGAGTGTCAAGGCTGGGTTTTTGTGTCAGAAAGAGCCCGGAGGGTCAGCATTAAGAGCAGGTTGGAAGGAATAAAGCAGAGAGACGGGAGCTGCGGAGGACATGCGCTCGGATGAGGGTCTGGGCCCCAGGGAGAACAAGGAGGGGCAGAAGCGCCGTCAGATACTTGCTTACCGTCCAAGAATGTGAAAGAGGCCGTATGCACAGCTAGACGAAATCACGACCGCGGGCTGTGTACCAGTGCTACCGAAGTTCCACGGGAGAAAGGCTGCAAGCAGCCCGGCTTCCTGGATGGCTTCTTGAAGGAGGCTGCATTTAAGGTGGTAGGGGGATGGGTTGGGCTTGGAAAGGTGGAGGTGGGGCGGGAACGTCCCTTCACGTTAGAAGAACCCTCTGCCGTAAGACGCTCCTCGTCCGACTCTGTTCAGTTCCCACGGTGAGGAAGGAAACAGATCCTCGCGGAGTTATTTTGAGTCCACGATGGCAGAAGAAAAGAAAACCAGATGGCGCCCAGGCTTCTGTGCTGACGACCAGACACAGACCAACGAGGTTCCTTAGTGCTAGACCTTGGGAACGACAGCAGGCAAAGGAAAGGGTCTCTACTCAAAGGAGGAGGGAGGCAAGAAATGCCTTCTGGGGCGGCTGGTGACCCTGAAAGTTGGCTCTTCTCCTTCAGTCGGGAGTCCGATCAGTCTATGCAAATTAGGACAAGCCAGCTCTGCGACCTTGCAGAGATGGATATTGTAATGTCCTGTTTGCAGGGTCCACCCGCGTGAGACGCGGAATCTGGGGGCTTTTGTCTTCAAAGCTTGACAATCCCACACATCAATATTCATTCCATCACTCTGGCTTTTACATTTGAAGCACACACAAAAAATCAATGCCCAAATGCCACTCAGCCCTGTGAGGCACCCAGGAGAAAAGGTGGGAATGCTTAGGCTACAAGGGCAGCCTTTGCCCGGTCTGCTAATAATGAGGAGGTGGCAGAACAGCAGAATTCTCCGGGGACCACGTTACCTACGCAGCACGCTCCCGTTATCACCGTTATCGCACCGGCACCCTCTGCTTTCACAGGACTGTTTTATCACTGACTTTCATTATTTTTTAGGTACAGTTCTATGCATTTTGTTATTCTATTGATTCATTCATTTAAATTGGGGTAAAATATACATAAAATTGATCATTTTTTGTTATTGATGTATCTTTGAATCCATTGTTTGTAGTTTGGTTTTGCTTTGTGATCCAATCTGAGAACGTTTTGCCTTTAACACAGGCATTTGTGCTATTTTTATTTATTCATAGGAAAGGTATGTTTGGTACTCAGTTTACCTTCTAAAAATGTCCTTCTGTTTTAGCAATAAAATTTGCCATTTTAAATATTTCTAAGTGTGCAGTTCTGTGACCTTAAGTGCATTCACACTGCTGTGCGACCAGCACCACCATCTACCTCCAGAACTTCTTCATCTTCCCCAACTGCGATGCCGTACCTGTGAAACAGTAACTCCCCATTCATTCAACTAATTTTAACCACATATAGAATCTTGTAACCAGGAGCACGATCACGGCACAGAACAGTTCCACCACCCCAAGAATTCCCTTACGTTCCTTGTCTACGGTCCTCCCTCCACCTTTAACCTCCGGTGACCACTGATGTCTGTCCTCTGTTACCATAGTTTTGTCTTTTCCAGAATGTCCTACAAATGGAATCACACAGCATGTGACCTTTTGAGACGGGCTTTTCACTTCTCGTAATGCCTCTGAGATTCATCCAGGCTGCTGCTGTGTATCCGTAGGTCATTCCTTTTTATTGCCGGGCAGAATTCCACTGCATGGCTGTATTGGTTTGTTTATCCATTCACCCATGGAAGGACATTTTGGTTACTTTCAGCTCGGGGTAACTATGAATAGAGCAGCTATAACACTGACCTACAGATTTTTGTGCGAGCCTATATTTTCATTTCTTTAAGGTAAATGCGTCATGAGAGCTACCACACTGCCTGGGACACCGTCCCCCCAAGGGCATCTCCTTTTGCATCTCTCCTCTCTTTTGATCGTCCCAATTTTCCCATGAACTATAAAGTACATCAACTGTTATTATCTTATTATTCTGCCTGATACTCGTTCTTCCCGTAATATTATCCTACAGCCAAAGTAGGATGATGTATGTATGTGTGTGTGTGGCTTCAGACTCTGAGCAATACCCGAAGGCAGGACGGGGTGGCTGGGGAAGGTGGTCCCCGTCCTCTTCCACGGTGATACCTTGTTCGCCCAAAGAGGAAAGAAGGTCAGATGACAACACAGACCAGACTCTCTGAAGGTATGACCTTCACTGTTCCATGGCCCATAAGTACTTGGGACAGATGGGGAAAGCAAGCAGAGTGTGCTTACACTGAAAGGGCCATGTAATGATAGAACAGTTAAGTAAGGACATGGGTTATGGGCCCAGAAGATCTAAATTCAAAACTGAGCTCCACCGTTTATTAACTGAGTGACTTAATCAACAAACCATTTAGCTTTGAAACTGAATTTCAACAATGTTCAGGAGGAGAAATAAGGAATAGCATCTCATTACAAATCTCCCATTTCAAAGATGGGGCGCAGGGCAGCCACCTAGGACCCCACCATGGAATGAGCTGGCTGTGGATATAGTGATGGGTTCGAAAGTCAGACTCTTCACCTTCATGAGAGTTATAATCTGGGATGGAAGTGGGGGGAAAAATAATTGTTTTTACATTTCATTATACATTATTCATCGGAGAGAATATTGTTCAAATTCATTTGGAATAGGTGACTGACTTGCGATAACAATAACACGGAATGTAGTTAGAAGATACAGGTATATAATGAATGTGCCCAAATTAACTCAGTTCTCTTCCTGGGCACCAGGAGAAATTGATCCCATCTTGCTACCAGGAAGTGAGTCAGCATTTAGGAAGCACTTGACACCTTAGTTGTTTCTGCTCTTTTTTCTCTTGTTATTCATATTAGTACTGTGGTTGTCTACAGTGGCAAACACATCTAAGTTTGCATGTGAAGAAACCTGTACTTGGATGCAAGAAGCCTGGTAAGTACGTCTTCACAACTCCGGGTGCTGTGCTTCTGGGGAAGGAGCCCCTTGCCTCTCTGAGCTGGGGCTCCAGTGGGTGACAGGCTGTAGAGGGGAGGGAGTGATGGAGGGAACAGAACTCGTTCTCCTCCTGTCACTTCCCTCCTGCTGTGGCCCAAACAAGAGCTTGTAGGAAAGAAAATACAAGTTCTTTGGATTCCTGGAATTTATAGTTAACGCTCAGTTTTCCTCATTGCAAAGCAGTCATTTCTTTTGTATTTTCCTAAATTTGCATATATAAGCCTTAATAAATATTTCCTGAAATATTTCATAAGATTAGACAGTGGCATCATAGTTCATGTTAGCTCGTTGAGGTTTGGTCCCTGAGCTAGTAGAGCAGAGCAGAAGGGCTTATTCCTGCATTATGACACTTTACCATGTCCCACTTGGACCCTGAAGTCTTAGGCGGCTGACCCTAAAGTATCAACATCAACACACATTTAATGTGGCAAATCCACGCATAAGTCACTGAACTCTGAAATGACTCTGAAATGAAATGGGGCAACAGACACAATTCTTACACTGCAGTTCAGTTGGAAATAATAGTGATGGTATAATACAGACACAGCTAACACGTCTATGCTCATGTACCACACAATTTACATAGAGTGACTCACTAATCTTCCCATCAACCCTATGAGGGAGTTATTATTATTCCCATGTAACCGACATGGAAACTGTTGCCCAGAGAGATAAGTAACTTGAAGAAAGCCACACAGCTAGGCTTCCAATCTAGGGTTCTCACACTTGACTGTAAAACACATCACAGAGCTCCAGATACACAGAGTAGATGTTCAGCAGACACGTAGAGCAGAATAATCCAATAACTAAATGAATATGCCAAGTTCCAAAAGGGACGTAAGGAAAGCAAAGGCAATGGAGATTTACAGGGAGTAGAGATCATCATAAGAGAACGGGGATGAGGCGGCTACAGGGAGGAAGCAGAGATGGAGCTGACTCCCACAGATGGGCCAAGATTGACACAGGAAGGTGTGTGGGGAGGGCACTCAGGACCAGAGGAAGGGCACCAGCAAAGATGCAGAGGGACCCGGGCACAGTGTCTCAACAGAAGTTGGAACGAATGTTTGTATGTGTGAATATGGACCACTAAGTTGGTGTCCAGGCAGGAGCCGAGCGGCCAAGCGCCCGTCATGGTCGGGCAGGGGAAGGACGCAGCATTTAGTTATCATTACACAGCTGAAGCCACCGAATGAAGAACTGAGAGGCTGGGGCGGGGATGCTCACTGGGGGTCTGGCCTGTTCCCAGGAGAAAATAACGGGAGGAATATATGGAAATGACATCAAAGCGTAAGCCTTGACAGAGTCCAAGTCTGCTTATACGTTCAGAAGAAGAAGGAGAGGATGCGGCAGAGGGGCCTCGTCCACACCACCTCCTCTCCCACTGCTTTCCTCGCCCTCCCCTCATAGCCACCCTGGCCTCCTGGAAGTTCCTAGGAACACCGAAATCCCCGGATACCCATCGCTCCCTCTCGAGCTTCAGATCAGACCTGATAGTCTCACTGAGACCTTCCCTGACCACCAGATCTAAAGATGCAACTTCTCTGCCAACACCATCTCCCTTCTCTGCTGTATGTTTCTCTGTGCAGTAAACACCCTTCCTAGATTGCATATAATTGCCTTTTACTTTTCTCCCCTCCGCCAACCCCGCCCTTAGAATACAAGTGATGTGAAGGACAAGATTTTTGTCTGTTTTGATCACTGCTGTCTCTCTGGCACCTAGAATAGTAAGTGGTACTTCGTAGGCTCTCAGCATGAGTGAACGACGAAATGAGTGAATGAACTGAATAGCGCAAATGCAGATCTATTTATTATATTTTAAAAAATCACTCAAAGTGCCCTCCTTACTGGCGAATGCATTATCAGGCAACACAGCTGAGAATGACTATTGTTCAGAGCTAGTGAGTGCCCTTCTGGCATCCCTGGTGAATGAGGAGTAATACGGCCTCGTGCCGGCTGGGGACACCTTTCCTGGTCCCGTCTCCATTTGACCTTCAAAAAATATATCCGAGCTGAGATCCCTCAAGAGCCTGTGAAGTTTAGGACTTGACAATGCGTATGGGCATTTCGTTGGCACCAAAAATGTGACAGAGCTGGAGATGACTATGATAACACAGGGATGAAGGAAACAGAGGCGTAAGGACGGAGGCATTTGAATTTTATCCTTAAGTCATCCTGTGCCTGACGGGTGGCCTTGATCGTGCTTCCTCAACCTCCCCTTAGGCGAGACTGTTACAAAGAGCTGTTACTGTCTTCTGTCCACTCACACCCCTGCGCAGACAGACCTGTTAGGGGGCGGGGACCATGTAGGTAGTTTATGAAAGTTGTGGGCGCTGGCAAAGAGACGTGGCCTTTAAAGGAGATTTTAAGTCAATGGTACAGATGGATTCGCTGTGGAAACTGGGACTCCAGAGCTTCACTAGAAGCCCCAGTCGCTCATCTACGGTTTGGGGGACACCGTGAGGGTTACTCCCAGGATTTCCATGTGCAGGATGTCCCAGGAATTTAGGGGCACTCCAGTTGTTAGCATGATGACCTGAGGCTCTTATCACAGTGGAAACAGCTCAAGGGTTGCGAAGTTGGGGTCAGGGGAGGGCAGCCAAAGGTCTGTGCCAGGCAGGGCTGAGGATCCAGGGAGAGGTGTGGCAGGGGGACGAGCACACCTCTGCTTTCCTGGCCACCAATCAGATCAGTCACTTCCAAACCAAGAGATGGAAACTCCAGCATGAGCACACACGCTCGCATCGTGCCACATTTACGCAGACCGGAACTCCTTGCCTTGGTCAATAAAGTCAGCCCCCAAGCAGGGGACATTGCAGCCTGCAGAGTATCAGCCCCGGGAGGGGGTGAGCGATCCCACCGTACACACTGCATCCCCTTCTGGGTTCACAAGGGACCCGCACAGGAGAGGGCTCCAACAAGTCCTTTGGTAAAGGAACTTATTTAACCTTGTTACAGCATTTTCCCGAACACGTTCTGCTGTCGATCTTTTAAAAGAATACCCATTATGTGTCCCGGGACACTTGCGGGACACTTGCGGGTGAAACAAAGTTTGAGAAATGCCGACTGAGCGACGTCCTCACTGTGAAGAGCGGGAAGCAGAGGCCTGGGCAGTTCATGACCTATCCAGGGCCAAAGGGCCGTCCCCGGCTCCTGTCCCCTCCATCCCCTCCTTCATCCAGTCACCACGTGCGCACTGAGCATCTACTCGGCACCAGGCGCTGCTCGAGCGTCAACATCGCGGGAAGGCAGAGGCTTCCGCTCCCCGGGGCCTTTCGGGGCCTTTAGGGATAATAAGAGTCCAGTTGTGCTTCCCTTGTCCTTTATGGGCCTCCAATTACAATGCAAACGTCATTATTATAAGGCGACTGCTACAAAAGTAAAAGACCAATAACCCCATCAGGAGAGGAATGGATTTAACTTTTCCAGTTGACTGAGGGTTAAGTCAAAAGCCCTCTCACGTTCAATCCTTTTGTCGTCAGTCATCCTGAACTATGGTAACTCACACTCCTCTTTAGGGTTACCCTTCATCAGACATACTCGCTGAGCTCCGCTATGCACCATGATGCTGGGGTGGGAACGCTGCGTAGGAATTCAGACCCAAAAGATCAAAGATGGTTTAAGAGATTGGGTTTAATATGTGTTTATTCCAGGAAAATCTTAGAAACTGTTTTTACTTTTAATAAGTCCTTTATATAAAGCTGGTTTTATCATCATGTATCTCTTTTCCCTCTAAAAGTGGCAAGTGGCACTGTTACAGTTATTTCAGGGCTGGCTACCTCTTGTTAAATGAGTGATGGGAGAGCAGAAAGCACTTGCTGGACACCTGGCTGGTTGAGAAGCTGAGGTCTCACACTCAGAGAACACAGTCCAGACTTAGTGAGCACGTGCGTACACAGAGGGCCCACCACACCCTGCGCACGCATGAGAGGAGACGCCATCAGGGGCTTGGAGAAATCAAGTATCTTGCCAAATAAATCCTGAACTCACTGTATAATTTAAGACATGACCAGCCACAACAGTAGTATTATTCGGTATTCTCCTTATATACCTGCTTGATTTAGATGATTTGACAGCAGAAATCACAAGTCGAGCAAATTCTGAGACTATAAATGTCCAACATTTCTCTACATTACCCTCTCTTCCCCACCAGTATTGACGAAATGTTCCTCACATTCAAACGGCTAATAAAGAAAAGGAAGTACTGGCTTATGCTATGACCGCTATATGAATTATATAACTGTCTTATTCATTCATTCATTCATTCGACTAAATAGTTCATTAACTCATTCTTCAACAAATATTTGAGCACCTATGTTTGCCAGACTCTATTATAGTTACTGTGGATACATCAGTAAATAAGGACAAAAAGTCTTGCCCTCACGGAGGTTGCGTCTAGCAGGGAGAGACAAACGTTGTAAATATGTTAAATATGAACATGTCACACCATATAATATAATTTCCATTAGTGGGAAAAAGAGAAACACAGGTAGGGAGGGATAAACCTCTCTGAGAACCTCTTTGAGATTTTAGATCAGTTGCTTAACTGGGGCCTGCCCTACAGGATGTCCTGAGCTTAGACTGCCTTTTAGGGTCACTGCTCCCTGGAAACTCTTGTCTGTAATAACATACCTCCTGTCGGTGCCTTTCTCCTTGAGTCTAGCCCCGCTAGCTTGGTCTGATGTGAATTCTCAGAAGAACAACTTCAAGTTCACATCAGATAAACATATTAAGGTTAATTTTTCCACTTAAAACCCAAGGCGTGTTTCGTCTCAGGCTTGGAGAGAGACTTCTTCTAGAATAAGCAAATGAAGAGAGAGAATTACTGGCATGGTAGCTTGCTTATGAATTGCCATATATATTTGGGAGAATAATCTAGATGAGTCCATTTCACACTTATATTTCTTTAAATCCTTACCTGGGTGGACGTAAATTCGAGGTAAATGTGTGCACTAACTGGGCTATTGTCTCAGCTACCTAGCAGGAAGTTAGTCGAGCTTCCTTATCAAGCTCCATGATGATTCTTTTAAGATACCAGCCCACCGGGTCCTTTTAATGGTTCCAAGTGCATGTGTCATGTTCCCTTTGTCAATGGTTTACAGAGAACCTAGTCTACTTTAAAACTATTCTATAAATTTCAAATCAGGAGCCAATTAACAGAATGGGAAAAAGTCTCTACCCAATGCCAGAGTAAACTGTAAAGAAAAAAGTTTCTCTGTATCAAAAGGTAGATGGGACCCTTGGTGAAGGGGTAGGTGTGATTGCTTGAGTTGGGAGGGTGAGGGTAACATTAAATACACAGGGAAAGGTACCATTTTCTTTACTCACTTAGATGGTGGGACGGAAAACTTGCTCCTTGAATCTGCTATGACATTAAATTGGATTGGATGGCTGGCCATTTGGAAATAGAATTAAACATCAAAGTAATAAGTCTGGCATGAGGAAAGAGGATATTAAAAGGATGAAGTTCAATTAGGGATCGAACAAAGTAACCCTCACAGGATGTAAAAACCACATGGTCCTGGAGTAAGAAGGGGCAGGAACTGGCTTTGTCAAAGCATGGTCAGAAAGGATCATGGAGCCCTAGAGGACCACAGGCTACACGAGCCGATAACGCAGTGCTCCTAGTTAAATAGGGAGCCTATAATGGGAAGCTAAAGAGAAATGTGGCAGGTGGGAAGCACACGGCCAGGCCCTGTGATGCGCCAGTGGGAGGGCTTCATGATCACTGTGCTCGCTCCTGTAACTCACAAGTGAAATTTGAGAAGGTTCAGAAAACCATTAAAGGTAAGGGGAGCAAGTCTCACGCTGAAAGGTTAAAAGACTGGGTTTATTTAACCTTGAAAGGAACATCCAAGGACATTCCTCTATCATGGTACTTGATCTACTGTTTTGAGTGTCTGCCCCCCTCACCGGACTATGAGACCAGGGCTGTTTAAGCCCATCTCCAGCACCTCCCAGGTAGGGTTCCATGAAATCTGGGGACACATTTATACTAAAATCATATTTGCTGTTTATCAGAAATTCAAATTTAAGTAGGTACCCTATATTTCTATTTGCTAAGTCTGGCAACCCTACTCACAATGTAACTGTGGTAACCATCCAATAAATAACCTGTTGAATTAATTGCTATTATGTACTGGGTGTTATGCTAAGTGCAGAGAACAGAAAAACTTAAACAAAAAGCCAGGCAGATGATACAACAGAGGCCTTAGTTAATCCAATGAACTGTGGAAAGTGGCAGGATTCTGCTAGGAGGTAGAATCCAGGTTGAAGTGGGGGCTTACAGAAGGTGGGAGGGGTTTCAGGAGAGATTCTTTGAGAAAAAGAAGCACAGCTACTGGTCTTTCTTATCCCCAGGCCTCTAGGCCTTGACCACGGACAGCGTGGCAGCCGCTGGGATAGACAGGGACAGATGTGTGGTTGGACTCTGAACTCAGTGATGACAGGAAGGTGAGAGAGAGAGAGCGTGCTTGCACAGAGCTGTTCTGACCTTCCCACACCATATTCCGGGCAGTGGTTTATGTAGATATTTAGACTCTAATGGCTGAGTGAATAAATGAAGAGTAGATAGTGAGACTGAAAAACAACGCAACTGATTGTTTAGAGAACACCATCACACTAGGCTTGCATCACAGAGGTACGCAAGATAAGGGGCACTAACACAGCATGTCTAAAGTGTGAACTGGCCAGTGGAGACACCTCAATGGTATAGAACATGGGAAGAGAGCTCCCTGGCTTAGCTACCGAGAAGAGGAGCTTCAGGGACTGAAACCATTGGGTCTCAGGCTCTTCTCCCAAACCCACATCTAACTTGACCTTCTGGGAATTTTCCAAATGGCGAGGGGTCATTGGGGAGCATTAGTCTTTCCTTCATTAGCGGGCAAATTATGATAGAGTAGCAACTCCTTACGACAATAAGAACATGATTTCTATTGCTAAATAAACTAGTCAAAATGGATATTAATAATAAACGTAGGGATGTTATAAATTCTCTGGCTTCATCAATAATTCGCAGTGTAGCGAAAGCTCTTTTCTACGTCTTAAAGAGACCTTGAGGTAGAAGCAGTTAGGTTTACTTTTTCTGGGAGTCTGAAAGGACAGACAGCTCTTGGGCAATACAGACCATGCAGTTAGGGAAGGCTTTAAGAGGAACCCAGGTTTATCGTCTGTCCACTCCTGTAAGAAACTGTTTGGGGTAGGGCCCACTTGCCCAAGGAAATAATATTTGAAGTAGCTGTTTTCTATCACAGTGATGGGTGACAGACATAGATTTAGAAACGACCACTGAGCTCTTACTCCGCACCTAGGAGGACGCTCAGAAAGCATCCTAGGAGGGGCTTTTCTCTCAAAAGCCCCACAGGATGGCTGTGAAGAGGTCCCGGGCACCTGCTGCCCATGGCAGATACCCTCTTTCCAGGCATCCCTGGATCCAGAGCTATTTTCAGGAAGTCTAAGCACTGCAGAGCGGCACCTCCATCCTCCCCTGCACACCTTTCCAGCCCTGGCATAGTACTAGTCGTCCCCACCCCGTCTCTGAATCTCACTGAAATAGACAAGTGCAGGGATCCTGGAGGGGAGAGGGAGGGTGGGTCCTAGAGTGGATTAGGAGCAGTTTGTCTGCGGCTTTCCAAGCACATGTTGATTATCTGCTGGAAACAGCATGGCCTTTGTGAGATGGATTCCGGCGCAAACCCTGGGTCTGTCATAGGATCCGAACCCTAACATTTACTGAGGGATGCAACACTATTCTAAGCATTTCACAGTATTATAAGTATAGACAGTACGATACATCTTTAATCAGCACAACAGCTATAATGTAGGTGACATTTTTATCCCCATTCTATAATTAGGAAACTGAGGCACCAGAGGGGCTTAGGAACCCAGCCATACCACATGCTTTCCAGTAGCTGAGTCTTAGTTTTCCCTTCTGGAAAGCAGAGGTAGCATCTGCCTAAAAGGTCTGGGAGGAGAAGTAAAGAAGACCAAGAATGTAGAGCATCTAGCCCAGGAAGGCAACCCCTGGTCAGGGATGACTGGTCCACTCTGAGACCATAACTACCGATGTGGTTTCCATAGTGACCACCACGGATGATGGTCATGGTTGCTCACACTGCAGAGGAGCGCACAATATAAAGACTGATGTATTTTTGGCTTTGGAAATGCAATTTCTAATAGGCAGGCCCCAACCTATGAACACGCTGTCCTCAATAGTTCATTTATAAGTCAGCTGTTCAGAAACAGAAATACATTTCCCCAGAGAAAGAAGACTGTAAATGCTTAGCTCATTAAAGGCAATTTAATCCATAAGAAAGCAGAACTTCAGTGTTAATATTATTAGTTTCTGTTCTGGGAACATTCATTCACTTAACACCCTTCTATAATGTACCAGGCACAATCCCAGGAGCTGAACAGAGTTATTGAAAGCATGTCTGTTGCCTCAAGGAGTGCCCAGTGCAGTGAAGGAAATGGGCATCGATCAGTGATTCTAGTGGAGGGTGACAGGTGGGGTCTGGTGGTGGTAGGAGGACAGGGGTGGGGTAGCTGGGCTGGGGGAGAGGCAGGAGACGGTGATGAAGCGCTGGAGGAAGGGGAAGGGCTCCCCTCTGCTTGGGGTCAGGGCTGGCCCTCACACTTCTCTTTCTGTACTCATACCCCACTTCCTGGGCCCTGCTGCTTTTCTAAGCTCCCCTCCAGGGCATCCAAAAAGTCTCTATTTTCCTACATGATCCATGGCCACAAAATCAAAAGCCCCGTTTTTTCAGTCCAAAGGAATCACATCTAAGTGTCAAAAGGGAGACAATCTTAAAAACAAAAAAGTCTCTGAGGACACGGGGAGGGGGAAGGGTAAGCTGGGACGAAGTGAGAGAGAGGCATGGACATATATACACTACCAAACGTAAGGTAGATAGCTAGTGCGAAGCAGCCGCATAGCACAGGGAGATCAGCTCGGTGCTTTGTGGCCACCTAGAGGGATGGGATAGGGAGGGAGGGAGACGCAAGAGGGAGGGGATATGGGGATACGTGTATATGTATAACTGATTCACTTTGTTATACAGCAGCAACTAACACACCATTGCAAAGCAATTATACTCCAATAAAGATGTTAAAAAAAAAGTCTCACTAACCTGTGATTAAACTATTACTAAATGTCCCCAAGATCTCTTCATTCTAAGTAGCAGATAGTTTAAAGTTTTTTAGTTCTTTATATAAATGTTTCAACTAGAAAGCACGTGAAAATGTTCCACAACAGCAGCGGTCACGCAGACCAATAAGCCCCGCTTGAGGACTGCCCTGGGCACCATTTTTTTTCAGGGATCCTTCCTTCCTCGCTGAACCACGCGTCTTTCAGATCCTGCAAGGATGTCGAGGATGCCGCGCTGTGCACGGAGTGCTGCTTCCGGCAAGGGAGGGGGAGTGGTGGTAGACTGGCCGCTTGGCTGGGTCATCTGTAACCCGGAGGGACCCATCCTGGGTGTAGTGGATGATGTGTGATTTCGCGACCTTTCAAACCGAAAACTGAGGGCACATCATGAAGACTATTCAGGAGGGGCTGGAGAACTGCCCAGCTTCCCAACAAGCCCTCCCTGCAACCCCCAGCCCCGCTCCTGTCACCGAGACCACACCACCAAGCAGAGGTGCCCATGCTGCTGGGAGCTGTGTCTGGCCTGTGCCACCCCCAGCAGAGACGACCAGGGCGACAATTACCTGATTCTGTTAAAAGCCTCTTTTTGATGACTCGGGACTGAGAGGAGAGATTGTAATTCTAACTCAAGTGCTGGGGTGAGGGGACAGGGCGAGGCAGTCAAGAGCGAAGTCAGTCCTCCCAGCTGTGATCTCTGGGAAGACTCCTGCTCTGCGTACAGCAGCTCCTGGATGAACCGTGCAGGTCTTTTCCAAAGAAATGAATCTCACGATGTGAGATCTTAAGTGTTCATTGATTTCTTCGTGCGCGAGCGTGTGTGTGTGCGTGCGTGTGTGTGTGTGTGTGTGTGTGTGTGTGTGTGTGTGTATCGTTCTGTGCCCTTTCCATGGTGGCTCATGCTTGCCCTTGACTGCAGGTCTTCTGAGTATGGATACGTTTATGGTTACATCTGACCCCCAGCTAACTGACATCCACATGTCCCATGAACTGTTATTTATAGCTGTCAGACCACCTCTTCTCATCACAGCCTGGAATCACTGCTGTGCTGTGCTGAAGGCTGCTTGGCCTTCTTCAGCGCTGGAATATCAATTTGCATAATGAAGCAGGTGAGAGAGCCTCCTGCCTGTTCGGGCGGCCCTGACTGGCGGAGAGAAAGGGATTTGGCCGTAACTGGCCGGAATTAATCTGACGTGCTTTTACAAGGAGAAACGGAAAAAAGCAGAAATTGCCCAGCACGCCCCGTCAGAGCCGCATGTGCACCCTCTGGTGTGTGTGCGCGTTTGCAGGCATGGGTGGGTGTGTCCCGTAAAGACACGTAAGTGGATGACCTTGTGTGTTCAAGTGCATTTTTTTCCCTGGGAGCATCACTCCCTAGTGGCACCTCTGCCCGGGAGGTCTGCAGCCGCAGCGTGCTTCCTAACGCGAGGCTGTTTGCCATCTTGTCCAATTTGTACTCGAGGCCACTAGGAGACATCACTAGACATCACAGCGTTCTCTCTTCAGTACCAGGATGACACCCAGCTCAACGGCTCTCTTGTACTCGGTCTAGAAGAGGCCAAGTCCCAGCTGTCTCACGGTCTGCTGGCAATCAGTTCTTGCAAGAACTGGAACTGCCTTATGCTTAACTCAGAACCCAGTGCCGTGCAAGTGATGAGCCGGGAGATGGGTGAGGAAGTCTGAAGGAATTAAGTATTTAGCACATTTACTATCGAGGTGGTTTCTAGACTTAAGCCACTGATGGTCTCCTAGCCACGAGCACTTCAGAAGCAGTAAGTGAACACAGTTCTTGCTCTAGTTCCCTCCTAAGAGGAGGATGGAGCTGGGGGAGAACGATACATTTCCCTCCTCTCCAATTCTTTCCTCTGTCTTGAGAGTAGGATCTTTTCTTTTCTGGCCAGATTAAGTAAGTATGTATATTGGTTACTTCCAGGAAGGGAGAAAACATGGTGCCCGACAACATTCCGTGTCTCTTCGATTCGTTCATCCAGGCAACACTCGTCAAGTACGTGGCTCTTAAAGGTGCGAGGGGCTGAGTTCAGAAACAAAGACAATAGAGCCCTTGGCTATTCCTAGACTGGAGTGAACAGAAGTCTCTTCTAGGTTCCTGGGCAGAGGGTCTACCCGCTCTCAGTGGGTTGGTGGGCTTCCATAATCACCTCCTTGAGAATCCGAGAGGCCAGGCCAGACAGGGTCCCGTGACGGGGGCTGGTCTGGGTTCTGCTGCCCCAGGCCTGTGTCTCTAGAAGCGTGTCCCTCCTCCCCGTGTCCACACAGAGAGCACATGGGGCTACGGCGGTGCGGTAAGACAGGACGGCTGCAGGCTCTGGAGTCGGCTCTCCCTGGATCAAATCCGATGCCCTCACTTGCTGGTTGTGTGACTTGCGAATTTGCTTATCCCTTAAATGACTCTCCTCATCTATGGAAAGATGTCGATAATATCTAGCGCAAAGGGTGGGCACGAGGATTAAAGGAGACACGGATGTGAAGGGTCTGACAACAGGCACATAGCATGTGTTCATTAAATAGTTCAATCATTGCTCATGAATAAGGGCCGAGGCGGCCGTGTGTCTGCAGGAACCCCAGGTGCTGACGCCGGCTCTTACGGGACCTGCCCCTGAGCTGTTCTGTCCTCCCCCGTTCTCTGGGGGGCCTGGAGTGGAAGGCAGAGAGTAGGAGAAGCCGGAGGCGGGCAGCACCCACCTCGTGGTGTCGTAGTGAGCCGGCATGGATGGTCTCTGGACAAGGCCGCTGGGCAAAGCAGACTCTTCTCCTGGTCAGGCGAGCTCACGGGTTCCCCGAGAGCCTCTCGGTGAGCACCTGGGTCTCGCTCCCTGAAGGAGCTGCTCGTCTACATCAACCCCTCCGGCTCCCCTGCCGGCTGCCACCCTCCCACGTATCTCTGGATGGGCAGCTGCCTCATCCTGAGCAGGAAGCCCAGTGGGCAGGTACGTTTAAAATCACCTCCCTCCACTCCCGGCCCAGACTGCCCGAGTGGCCTGATGTGGACTCGAGGGATGCAGGCCTGACCTGCCGTGGGTGGGAACCTGTCACCTGGGTCTTCTCAGGTTTGGGGCAAATGCCAGCCCCTCCCCCATTCTAACCACAGGGGGTGAATGCCAAGCTCTCCCAGTGACCCCCTCAAAGCCCCTTCAGTAGGTCTGAGGGGTGGGAGGAAAGTGGAGGGGGCGCAGCCCTCCAGTAGCTCCCCGCAGAGCGGCTCCTCTCTCAACCCTTTTCACATGTCTGGTTTCCTGACTGCGTCCTGCTCAGGCGGCAGCTCTTGCCACCTGGACTTTTATTTCCAGCTGGATGGACAGAGTCCTGTTTCGTTTGAAAGGGTTCCCTGAGTGACTCTGATATCAAGACTTGGCCCTAACCCACCCCTTCCTGGGTGTCGCCAACACAGACAGGTCCACATGGACAGACTAATCCTATGACGATTACACAGAGGACCCAGAACCCCGATTTTCCTCCTCCCGACTCTGCCTCCTGAAAGTCTAAGCTGCCTGCACCTCGGGGACCCTCCATGTGGGCAGCTGTCAGGGTCACACTGGCCTGGAGCCATGGCCCTTGACACTCTGCATCTGATCTTCCCAAATAGGGCAGAAGAAATGTCTGAGGCTGTGGTTCCTGCAGAGCTTGAGCCGTCTGTCCTGGGCTCTCTGTGACCCTCGCTGGAAAGGAAACCTTGACATGAATTGTAGAAGAAATGGTTGGGCTTCCCCAGCCTCAGGCTCTCTCAGCCACCACCCTCACCCCGCTCCGAACACCCGCTTCCCTACCTTCCTGGCCCGAGCACATGCCCAGCTAGCCCGGCTATGCAGAAGGCTTCCCAAAATACAACAGGCTGCACATGGGCCACTGAGGCCCTTGCCCACCTCTCTTGCCACCATTATGGGGTGGAGGGTGTACTGGAAGCGCCAAAAGACCAAAACAAAGGCCCAGAGCCAGCCCGGGCCACAGTCTGCACTGTGAATACAGTTCTGACGTCTCTAAAACTTGATTCATTTTAGGCCCGATGCCTTTGGCCACATATAAATTTTCATGGCTGCGTTAATTTGTCTCAAAGGACTTGAACTTAGTTGCCCAGAAGTGAAACACTAGTTCTTAATAAATCCTCAAAACACAAGCTAAGATTTCATCAGCCTGTAAAAGCCCCCTTTACGGAAACATTTATTTCTAATTTTTGTTTTTAACCAGAGAGAAAAGGATGTTGAGGAACTCTCTTATTTTTCTTGGACATCTATAAACTTCGGAATAAAAAAACTGCTTTCAACAGTTAGCTAAGTGCAACGGCTCACTTCTCTCACAACCAGAGACTTGACCATAAGTAGATTCGAACTTCTATGGGATTCCCCAGGGCCGCTTGCTCTTCCCAACCTGGAAGAGATGGCCTGACCAGAGAGGCCCCATATGGAAGCCACACAGATAAATTCAAGGACCTGACCAGTTCAGAGACACGCTCACTATTTTCTCCCGCTCTCAGCGCACCCAAAGCTTGAGTACTGCACTTGGTGGTACATGCTTTGAGTTTGGTTAATAAAATTGTTTGTTGTCTATTGCTGGCTTTCACTTGGGGTCAATTCGGGTGGGGAAACTGTGAATTCATCCTCATGCTAATCTGTGTAGTAGCAATTATAAAAAATGTCATGGCTCCAGGAAGGCATCTATCTCTCCAATACCTTGCACAGGACCACCTTTCTAAGAAGAGATACACAGAGCAGATCTAGCTTACGATTGGGTTCTGATGTTCGTTTTTCTTTCCTTCTTTCTCTTTCCTTCCTTTTTTTTCTTTTCTTCTTCCTTCCTTCATTTCATTTTTGTTTCATTTCACAAAATGATGGTTCCACTAATATCAGCAGAATGAGACAAAAGTTTCTTTCTTTTCCAGGTAAAGACGTCCTTTCTCAGATCAACTCTGTAAAACGGAAGTTCCTATGGACATGGGAAACTTGAGCTCCTTATGCATCTTGGCTAAGTGTCAAGTTCCTAACTACCCAGTTATCCTGTTATCTTTATGTAGTTTCGGAGGATGGAGATATAGGTATCTA
This sequence comes from Tursiops truncatus, assembly GCF_011762595.2. NCBI lineage: Eukaryota > Metazoa > Chordata > Mammalia > Artiodactyla > Delphinidae > Tursiops > Tursiops truncatus. The sequence continues at coordinate 92,125,324 of NC_047044.1, read as the reverse complement.
TACACACATATGCACACATATACTTGCATATGTGAGTGTGCACTCCTATGTAACATGGAAGATACATTCATCTACATGAAGAGAGAGGACACCTGTTTACCTTTGATGAGCAAAACATCACTTGTACCTGATGATCAAATAACGTCCCTTGCAGTCCCGTGATAGGAACAGCACAGTGAAATCCAGAATATAAGAGGGTTGCATTAATAATATTTTCCCCAGAAGAGTGGTGAAAATGATACATCTTACAAAAACATGTCCTCAGTCCCCTTTGACAATGGCCTCCCTGCTCAGAGGTCTAGTAGAAGGCTGCGCGGGGAGCGTACACACAGATAACACGCGACATACTGGGAGAAACTAACAGTAATCAGGCCCAAGGACAGAGCAAAAGGGAGCACACAGTGACACGCGGGATTTTTATTGTCTCCTTAAAATTAAGCAGCAGGGAGAAGACTCCCTCTGGGTGTAAACCATATCTCTGCAAATCTTCAGGGTGACGTAGATCTGTTCTTCCAAGCAGAGGAGATTAGTCGGGGGGGGCGGGGGGGAATGAACTGGATTCTGCTGTAAGAAATACCCGCTTTGGAAGGACGGGGCTGGGTGGCTGACAAGAGCAGGTGAGTAAGAGCTCCAGGGTTTAAGGGGGGCAAGCCCCTGAGAGTGCAGGTTACAGGAGGGGCACTGAGGCCCCGTGTTTGTTTCCCGTGGCTGCCACAACAAGCCTCTGGCGGCTTAAAACAATACAAATTTCTTCTCGCACGTTCTGGAGGCCAGGAGTCCAAAATCAAGGTGTCAGCAGGGCTGCGCTCCCTCCAGAAGCTCTAGGGGAGAAGCCACTCCTTGCCTCTCCTAACTTCTGGTGGTTCCAGGTGTTTCTGTGGCTGCCACACTCCCGTCTCTGCCTCTTACTTCTCCTGGTCTTCTCTTCTGCGTCAGCTCTCTCTCTGCCTTTCTCTCATAAGGACACTTGCCATTGGATTTAGCAGCAATCCAGGACGGTCCTAACCTGAGATGCTCAACTTAATTACATGTGCAAAGATCTTTTTTTTTTCCAAATAAGGTCACCACTCACAGGTTCCAGGGATTAGCATGTGGACGTATCTTTTGGGGGACCACCGTTCAACCCCGAGAAGCCCCAACAGTATAGCAGAGGTGGGAGGTGAGGTATCCTGTGTGGGAAGTCACAGAGGGTCAGGACGCAGGTGGTCCTTCAAGGAGAGGAGGGCAGAGCGAGGCCTGATGCTATAAAGGGGACACGAGAGGAGAGGAAGGGGACCCTGGGGTTCCCTCGGGAGCTCAGCAATCAGCACGGGGACACCCGTATCCCTGGGCCGGGAGGGTGGCCACTGCTAAGCCCTACTGGATGCCTCAGTCAGGGCGGCCAGTCACGAATGGACTCGGGAATTAGAGCTCACGGGGGCCAGCTGGGGGCCGTAAGCAGTCCCGTTCTCAAAGAAACCTAGAGGAGTGCTGAGAGCTGACCCTGGGCAGCAGAGCTGGGCTGCTTAAGCCCCAGGGCTTTGTTCTGGATGCATCTGGATGGGGGCCGCCCTGGCAGGAATGAGTGGGTTCAGTACTTGGGGTGGTGGTCCATGCATTGGACCGGCTAATTAGGTTCAGCTAATTAGGAGACAAATGGGCACGTGTCCCCTCTCCCACCCATGTGTGTCCTGTACCCCATACAGTGCCAGGGTTTGGGGAGTTTTCTTCTCTTGTCACTTCCTCCAGAACTGCTCTCGGCCAGCTGTAACAAAAGGACCAGATGCCCGACAGCTCCAAGGGACTCCATGTAATAAATCACACCCTTTTTTTGCTCAGCTACCTGGAGGTCCAGCCCAGGCCCTCATTTCTAGGTCCCCGGCTAGTCGGTCATTCCTGCTGCTTTGCCTGGCGAGCTACTTTTAGTTCACTGTTCCATGACCTGACCAAGATGGTCTGGGCCAGGACCAGGGTGTGACAGATCAGGCTTGAGGTCAGCTGCCTCCACTGGCTTCTGGCCTAAAGTTAATAGGGCAAGGAAGTACCATTTGTACAGTGGCAAGCAAGGCCCATGTCCTCACCCATGCTCAAATGCCATCCAAGCATCACACATCAGTGTAGTTGTGGTGTAAATATCTTACCCCAGGCTGGCTTTCTTCCAGGATGCACATGGACACGTTTGTTTGCGTGCTGATTTAAAAAGTCATACACTGCCTATCTGCCAAAAGGACATGAGACAGCTTCCAGACTCTACGGAACTTCTCAGAAACTCAGAATAATCATCATCTAGAAAAGCCACGGGCTTCTTCCTTAGTTTTTAGAAGGCTATCCTGAATGCACCTTCAATGTTGCAGGCGAAGATGTCTGCCCTCCTTAACCAGATAAACACCTTTTGACATTTAAAGTTCATAAAGTTCCCGTAGTTCCTTGAGGAAAAGAACAGCAAAATACAATGCGGGCGTATGTCACACTGGTGGCAGGAATGTGTAAGGTAGGACGCAGCCTCGGGAGCCCCCTGGCCTGACGGCAGCCCCTGGTGACCTTGGCAGCCTCTGCCTCCCTGCAGGCTTCCTTCACCCCCTGAACCTACCACTGACGCTTCTCTGTCCTGCTGCCACCCCTCTGCCACCCTCCAACAGTGGCTTAAAGCTCACGGTCACAATAGGCCCAGGCTAAAGTCCATTTGTGGGCCATTAGCCTGCCCAGGTCCACGAAAGCACCACCATTCTCTGTTCAAAGCAATGCCTCTGAAAGACTTATTAAATAAGGGGCAAATGTTAAAATACTATCTAATTATTTTGGATCAGTTAATCAGATAGCTCCCCTTTAATAGGGGAAAAGGATCCCACTTGTTGAGCTTCGGGAAGGTAGATGGGAAGGTCAGGAAGAAAGAGGATTAACTGGAAAGAACACTGGAATCTGAACACGGTGGCACACGGCTGAGGGGCTGTTGGCCAGCCAGGAACATCAGAAGGGCAAATGACTTAACCTCTCCAAGCTTCAAGTTCCTCATCTACAAATGAAGGTATGATTATAAAAGCACCATTACATAAGAAATCTATGTGATGTACTTGGCATTACGCCTGGCTCCTGAGAGCTGAAAAAAATGTTTGCAGAGATATCAGTGTTGAAGTCATATTAATAATAATGATAATTGCTATTATTATTATCAGTCCTAGTAGTAGAGGTAGTAATAGCAGTCTTGGCAGTGGTAGTGTATGGTGACCTGAGAAGGGTTAGGTTAAGTGGAACCAAAACTGAAGGTCATTGAATGAGAGGGTAGGAGATTCAATGAGGAAGTGGGTGGGGTGCAGGGGTGTCAATACCGATCCTTAGCTGTGTCATAACTTTGTCTGGGATTCACTACAAGGGAGACATCCTGGCAAAGTGACTTTTAAAGCCAAACACACAGAAACTCAAACCCTGGCTCTGTCACTTGATAATGTATGACTTTAGGGAATCACGAAAGTTCCCGGAGTCTCAGTGCCCGTATTTGTAAAATGGGAATAGTCATACCTGATGAAGATTATTCATATAACATATATGTAAATACTTAATGTATCCAGTGCCCGGAAAATACGTCTCCTGTTCGCCTGGCCAAACTCTCCTCCATGCTGTGGTTGGCCGACTGCGAAATGAGAAATCCATCTGGATAGCTGAGAATATGAGAATGAGCACTGTGGGCTCTTTGTTAAGAGAAGAAAGATGTCACCAGCTTCCTTATATCCTCCTCCCACTGGGAGAGCTGATGGAATGTACAGTAGGGCTGCTAAATGTTAGCACTTGCACCCATATTTAGTTCTAGCATGTAGTGGAATAATTCTGAATTCAATGATGTAATGTGCTATTGCAAGATGGAAGCCATCCAATAAAAAAGGAGCCCCCAAATAGGATTTCATGGAAATTTAACTCTGAACGTTCTGACTTTGTACCTTAACATAAATGAGATCTGGGAACATTTTCCTGCCATAAAATTGAAGACAATTTCTTAAAATATCTAAATCTAATGACGACAAATATCTCCCCATCATCACTCCAAAATATTTATCGTTTGGTCTGAGTTACATAGAAGATATGTCATCCGTGATAGTCTAAACAAGTATAGAAACCCTTCTCCACTTTAAATGTTACCTTCCTTGATGAAAATTTCATGGCACTGAAAAGAGTCTTCAAAGTCACCTCATTTCTGTTCTCAATGTTATCGTTTTGAAGACTTTATTATTTTCTTTTGCTAAATTCACAGAATATACTTCCTCTCATGTAAGTCATTCTCAAGACTTAGTTTTCTTTAGGTGTTTTGAAGTCAAATTGATAAGAATTTTGACATTTTAAGTGCACTTTCAGAAAACTCTCTGACTTATAATACTGTTCCTGACACTGATCTGCAGTTGTATGTCATTGGTTACTTAAAGGTTTTCTATACTTCTGTAAATTATGTTGACACTTTCTGGTCAGATGCTATTTTGTCATTTGCAGAGTTCTGAAGTGGATCAGATAATCATTTTCAAACTGAACAGCTGTTAAAGGCTTCTTGCTCTCTTGCTGCTTTCTTTGCCTGTAATGCTTAGTCCACTGCTCTGTGCAAGAGACTCTTAAATTAGTACACCATCTCTCCCTCTCACCCTACAGACTTTTTGTAAAAATGATAACCAAGTTATGGTCACTGACCCTGTGAAGCTTATGGTCAAATAAGGGGAGATATGGACAGGTACACGTCTGTAGGTTACAATGTGGGAGACAAGCGCTATAATAAAGGTATGAATGATTGCCACGACAGAGGAGACGATGGCTAACTTCCCAGATGAGCCCAGATGAGAAGGCTTTACAAATAAAGGGATCTCTGATCTGTGTCTTGCAGTTTCAGTAGGAGTTTGGTGAGTGAAGAAGTAAGGAGAAGAACACCCCAGGCAGATGCAGAGAGGTGTCGCTGGGAAGGCTAAGGAGGCAAGGATGCCTAGAACATAGGATGCGAGAGCCTACGCCTTGGCTGATGAGACGGAGTTGCTGGTGCACACTGGGAATCACTTGTAAAAGCCCTGAGCGCCACGCCTGAAAAGAGTTGTCTTTATTCTGTAAGCAATGGAGCCTCTCAAGTTCTTTAAGCAAAGATGGGATCCAACTTCTCAGAACGTAACCAACGTGGTGTGGAGGACAGACAGGGGCAGAGCCTCTCTGTTCAAGCAGCCCAGAACAAGATGTTCTTTCCAAACCACAGAAGGGAAAACAATCTCCCTCCATCTCAATTATGCTTAGTTCAAGTAGAAAATCATTCAGTTGTTGCCGGATGGCCCTTGAGAGGATGAGAAACATAAATACAGTGTCCTAACCAATTCTCAGAGGAAACGAAAGAAAACACTGTGATGATTGTGGTGGATCCCCTACTTCACAGCCCAGAGTCCCCGGAAGGGCTGTGGCCCACCACCCTTCGACCATGTTATTTACTGCATGGTGACACGGTCCCACCACACGCTGCATGGGGACATAATCCGGCACACCTCTGCCGTTCCCTGATGTGAGGATATGGTCCTCCGTACCCCTGACAGATCCACACGTGGGGACATGGTCTGTCACGCTTCTGCCACATTCGTGTCTTAGGGTGGCCGTGGCCCACCTCAGCTCCGTCACATCCAAGTACGGAGCCCTGGGAGATCAGCTGCTCTCAGCACCACGACTGCCCAGGTCACAGAAATAGGCACAAAAAGTAGCTGTAGAAAGGGATGAAGGGAGAGGTCTAGCTCAGAGTTTCTGAGAGGATCAGAATGGTAAAGGAAGGACGCTGACAAAGGAACAAGGAGAGAGAGAAAGGTTTAAAGTGAATTAAGTGATAGATGGATGAATATCTGAAGAAATGCATAATAAATCATGAGTTAGAAAAAAAGAAGTAAAAAAAGAAAAAAGCTTAAAGGTAAGGGAGAAGGAAATAGAAGAGAGGGAACGTTTTTAAAAGGAAGGAAGAAAAATAAAGTGAAAAGGAAGACAAACCAAAGAAAGAGCCAACCTAAAGAGGTGAACATCGTGAGTGTTCCATGTATGTGTGTGTGTATATATATATATATTTTTTTTCATTCCCTTAAGAAGCTGTTTATCTTCCTTAAGCTTTTGAATGTCCTTGGTGAGTAGTGAGAGTAGATGGAGAAATCATAACTTGAGTCCCCAAAGAGAATATCTCCTCCTTTTCATTCTTCTCAAACCATCTGCTAAGTGTTTAAGGTTTTGTCTTGGGAGAAGCTGACCCACGTGATAAAGCATGAGCTACATCTGACCTATGTGGTCTAAACACACATCCGTCTATATCACATAGTTTCATCCTGGGGGAAGGGGTGGGAAATCACATTTTCTAAATCTTAAGGAAACGGAGAAGAGGAGACATTGTAAGTGAAAGTCTCCAGAGTGATTTGGGGTATCCAGGGGCTCTCCTGGGCACTCCAGGAAGGTAGCCGCTAGGACTGGGGTTGGACCAGAGCTCCCACGGAACCTGTGTTGCTTCCAGCAGACCTAGAGAGTAACATGTACTGAGCCTGGGTTTTTACACATCCTCACCCAGTAAACATGGCAACCAGCAGACTTCCCTTCCTCTCTTCGCGGCACAGGCCAGCAGGGAGGCCTGCGGTTGGTATGGGGACAACCCATTCATCGGCACCCCCCGATCCAGTTAGGTAGCAGCTACCTTTCTTCAGGACACAATGAGAACAATCCTTCTCCTCGACCCTGGGAACCTGCGAGCGTGCAGAGGAACAAAGGGGGAGCGTGCAGGCGAACAGCCCTGGGAGGAAAATGAGGGCCGTGACGGGCCGGCACCCTCAGCGTGGGTGTCCTCTAGTAACAGCCCAAAGGTGCAGCCTGGTGCTGCTGCCAGGCCTCCTGAGCGCCCCAGACAAGAGGAACCCTGTACTCAGAAAACCGCTAACACACCAGGCCCCTCATTTGCGGCCCAGGGCGCACTGGTGACAACCTTTCACAAGTGAGAAGGCGAACGTGAAGTAATATTATTTCGGTGGGGAAACTGAATTCTGCTCCTGTGTCCCAATTTCAGGAGCCATAAGGAAGAACGGTCGATTCTAAAGGTTTAGGATATTAACAGGTCCGTGAGAGCTCCGAGTATGGCTGAGAATGGGACTGGGGGAAAGATGGGAGGTTTCAAATGGTGCTCCTACCTTTTTGTCACTCAGGCCGGAAACCTGGTCCACATACTCCTCTTGGATCATGAAGGCAGCTAAGTTGGCAGTGTAGCTGGCCAGGAAGATGACAGCAAAGAAGGCCCACACCGACACCATGATCTTGGAGGTGGTCCCCTTTGGGTTCTGCACCGGGACGGAGTTGTTAAACACCAGACCCCACAGTAACCAAATAGCTTTGCCGATGGTGAAAGATGGGCCACCCGGCTCTGGCAGGACAAAAAAGACAAGGACAGAAGGTTAAGACAGAGTCACTGGTTCTATTTCAACTTACAGGTACATAGAGCTGGTAAGTTCCTGCTCAGAGCAGGAAACCCGCCAGCAAAGCCCCAGCCCTAAAGCTACCCTTAGGCAGCTTTTTCAGTTGAGAGCTTGTGTCTCTCTTCTCCTGGGACCCACAGGAAGGTGGAAGAGAAAAACCAGAGGCCTGGGGTGTGTGTGGGCTCTTACTCCAACCAATGATCATGACTCAGCCAGGGCGCCACAGGAGCCAGCTTCCCGCCCTGATGGATGTAAGACCCTTAAGAGCCCATCAAGACTGAGTAACGAAGGCAACCATCCCACTGTGGTCACACTTGCATCCTCATTACCACGTTCCCAAAATTTCTATTTGTATCTACCGAGAAAGCATTTCAATTTCAAAGAAGGTTAGCAAGGGCTTCCCTGGTGGCGCAGTGGTTGAGAGTCCGCCTGCCGATGCAGGGGACATGGGTTCGTGCCCCGGTCCGGGAAGATCCCACATGTCGCGGAGCGGCTGGGTCCGTGAGCCATGGCCGCTGAGACTGCGCGTCCGGAGCCCGTGCTCCGCAACGGGAGAGGCCACAACAGTGAGAGGCCCGCGTACCACAAAAAAAAAAAAAAAAAACGGACGGTCAGCAAGAACCTTGTGGGGTCTTTTTCTCCCACTAGTCATAGATCTCCTCCAATTTTATTCACAGATGCCGCTTTGAATGCAGTTGATCCTGATTCTCCCGTGGCTTCCAGCTCTTAGCACTCAATGTTTTGAAGGCAGCCTTGACCTCATTCCAGTGCCGACACCTCCCATCTGGTTCCCTCCAGCAGGGCCTGCCTTCCGTGTAAAAGAATACCAGGCGGCCCAGAGAGTCTGCCAGGGATCCCTGGCTTGGCCACATGCATCTGAGGGTGGACAGGGAGGCTGCATTTGTCCTCCACCCGACCTTCACACAGATCACACAGGGCTTCTGCACACGTATTTATTGTGACCTCTCTGCTTTCTCTGCTTGGCGATGGTGAAATCTTGCCTGCTGTCTGGGGCTGCATGCAGCCCCTCCGCTGCAGAAACAAACACCTGCCTGCACAGTTTTACAGCGCATTAGCACAGGTGTTTTGATGCTATCTGTGATCCTGAGAGCATCTGCTCAGCCACCTAAATCATCAGTGACTACACATGTCGAGCCTAAGATCTAACCGTGCACACACATCTGCACGAGTGGACCTTATTTCTTGGAACAGATGCATAACTAAAAAACTGTTTATAAATCAAAGTTTTGTGCATTGTAAAATGCCCCAAGGAGACTTGATAGTTAAAGCGGCCCCATGTTGAATTCTTTGGCGAAGTCAAGCATCCTTTGGTAAAGTGAGTAATCGTAAGCCCTGGCTCTGATTTTTGTGTCTGAATTTTTGCCTCTTTGATTTTCTTTGCGGGGTCGGGGAGGGTGAACACTAGCTTTGGTTCTTGACATTGTCAACATGTGTGTGTACTCTCGTGCTTCTCGGACATTTCACTTGTTACTAATGCCCACCGGGATGGGGAGTAGTCATGGCTTTCGGATGACCCTTTGGCACAGGCAGGAAGTCCCTGACTATTCCGCATTGTGGAGGCATCCAAGTGTCCACCCCAGAAGGCACACCCCAAACGAGAAGGTAGGTCTACACCTGGAAATACCTCAGTGCAGGGGTGGCTCATAGCCTGGACGTGAATTCAACGGAAGCACGAGGGGAGCTTTGACAAAATACTGACACACCATCCCCAGAGATTCTTACTAAACTGGGGTGAGGTGCGGTGGTTATTGTAACAGGCAGCCAAGGTAGAGAACCACTATTCTGAAACATACAAGGGTTCAAGTCCCGCTCTGGACTTAGTGAATCAGAACATTAGAATATGAGGTCTATGCATCTTTGTCTTTTAAGTGCCCCGTAGGTAATTCTTATGTGTAGCTGGGGTTAAGAATCTTTCCTCTTTGACACATAATTCCAGGATAGAGCTCACATGGTGGATGGGAGAAGACGCAGAGAAGGCACAATATTTCCTAATCCTGGTGCTCTCAGGAAGTTTTAGAAGAGATATCTATAAGGACCCCTTGGTCCCCTTCAGAAATCTAGTAAACTTTTCGTGAAGTCTCATAAATGCCTCAAACACATGGGTAGCCCTCACATCTCTGGACCTTCCTAGTCAGGAAGATGGACCACCCCCAAGAGTAGCTGTGGGTGAGAACTGTTATCTCCCAGCCATTTTATTTCAAATACCCAACTCCTCTACCTCCTGGCAGCGAGATGTAAGCCGGGGACACATGCTTTGGGGATCTTGTAGCTCAGAGGTTATCCTTGGGCTGTGGAGAGCTGTTTCAGCCACAACTACCCTGCATGTACCCTCGGGTAACCTGTGTTTTCTTACTCTTGATACATGTGTCTAATCTGCCTTGTTAGCACATCTGATCGGACAGACTGCTCGTAGTCTAAGGTTAGCAAAAGAGTTTCCTCTGACATGTTTATGTTACACATTTCTGCTGCCAGCTTTGATCTCACTTGCTTAGGGGTGGAACTGGGCTTGGGGTCAGGCTTGAGGCAGGGAGGGGACATACAGATTCAAACTAACATCTAAATTGGGGTCTTTGTGTGTGTTTGCTTCTTGTTGTTTATTTGCTTTAATAATGGGAAATGATCAGAAAGTTTTGGAATCTACACAAGTTTTTGTTAAGGGGTCCAGTCACATAGTCTAGAAGATAGGTAATAACAGAAGAAAGATAAAAGTTTTCACATTCTTGCTCTACTAAGTTTGGGCTACTTAATAGAATGGCTACATGTGCATAAAACTTAAAAGACTAGAAGTATATATACCAATATATTAACAGACATTATTTCTTGCTGATAAACTTACGGGTGATTATTTTTAGTTTTATCTAATGCATTTGCAAATCTTTCATAAATTCCACAATAAACTTTAAAAGTCAGGATAAAGCTCCACTCTTTTCAAGTGAACAGATGAGTAGAATGTTACAAGTGTATCCGTCACTATTTTTTTTTTTTTTGGTGGTACGCGGGCCTCTCACTGTCGTGGCCTCTCCCGTTACGGAGCACAGGCTCCGGACGCGCAGGCTCAGCGGCCATGGCTCACGGGCCCAGCCGCTCTGCGGCATGTGGGGTCTTCCCGGACCAGGGCACGAACCCGCGTCCCCTGCATCGGCAGGTGGACTCTCAACCACTGCGCCACCAGGGCAGCCCTCCGTCACTAGTTTTAAGGTATATTACTTTGCTGTGAATTAGTCTTCTACTTACTTCTCAAGTTAAAGAACAATGGTAATCCCAATTGTCACTGTACATTTAGCAATTAATATTTTCTGAACACCAAGGTAAAATGAAAAACCATAGCACTGATTAGAAGCCCTTAATTGGGGTCTTTCTAACGAGTCACCAAGGTGGTGACCTTGAAGACTGAGGGTTAGGGCGGAGGCAGGCAGCAGATGAGGGGCACAGAGATTCCGAGCTGAGAGCTAGAGAAAGGCAGAAAGGCAATGGTTACAGCTGGCCTTACCTCTGCCATCGGCGAGGCACCTGTTGTAACCCACAGGGCTAAAGTACTCGAAGACGAAGACGGCCACGGCGGAGACGATGAGTAACATCACGAACATCATGACCCACACGTCGGCGCTGAAGGGCTCTGGGGAAGCAAAACATCGGCGCTCAGGGTTAACGCAGAGAACAAACAGGTCCCGATTGACTCGCGCATTCATTCACTCGCGCGACTCCTATCTTTGCGGAAGCAAGCCAAAGGTGTGTGCGTCCCTTCAGAAAGCCAGGGCCTGGCTTAGGGAGGAAGGAGTAAGAAGCTGTGTCTGAGTGTCTCCACTCCCCTGATGGGCGTGTCGGGGCTTGTTTTCGTTCAAACATATGAGAAGGACGGCCTCTTGCCCATCCTTTCTGAGACCGTACAGATAGTTTCTGCCATGCCTGGACCAATATCTGGGTCTTTTGGAAAACAGTGGAACTAGAATAAGTACTAGACATGGATAAGTGAGTCGTGTTGGACTGGCTCTTGGTTTGCACGCCTATCTATATGCCACACCCCACAGCTGGACCTGGAAAAGTTTTCACCAATGCTTCCAAGCCTTGAGGCCAAGTTCATTCTCAACAAACTTGGTTACTCTTTGTGGCTTGAATTGGTTCAGTAATAATTAGGCACAATGAATAACTCCCTTGCCCCCTTGCTTCACTTCTCTTAAACTTTCCAGCCTGGATTTGCTTTTTCAACCTGGTTTGACGTGGTATATTTTATTAGACATCATTAGTGTAGGAGAATACGTCAATGTTAAAAAAAAAATCCATCCACATTAAATATCAGTGTCTACAACACTGGGAATTTAGCAAATGACAAGGGGACGTGATAATCAACAAAACAACCTCAATCTAGTCCCTATTTCCAGGTGACAAGGTTGATGGGACAAGAACAGGCAAGAGAGTAAGAATGTTCTACATATGCTTTCTTTAACTTTTTAAAATCATTTTTGCTGGCTCTCTTCCAGTTGATCTAAATCTCTCTGGCTCAGACATGTCTAGAAATTGAATACTGAATTCCAGGAGCCCTCTCTCTGGAGGCCTGTAAAAAGAGACAATCGCTCTTCAGTCCCATAATACAAAGCTTCCTCAATTGTGCCTCAAAATAGCCTGGCCTTTTTAGCTGTCACATCACACTGTAAATTCAGAACTAAGTGAATTTACATGCTGTTTCCTCCACCTTCCAAATCATTAATAAAGATGAAACTGAAAAGGGAGGGAAATGGGCTGAAAATTAGAAAATATTGCCTTATTTTGAAACCTACTTTACTTCTGAACTCCCAAGGGAATTATAAAAGCCTGGTCACTTCATTAATTTAATATGGCACGCACCGAAATGCACAGAAATGCAAAACCTTGCGGTGGCAGCCAGAGATGCAAAGGTGGAAGGTACAACTCAAAGCCTCTGTACGGTGGAATAGAGACCCTCTCCTCCTTGGGTCTGATTGATTGAAATCCTACTCTGATCCCAGTCTGTCCAAGATTAGGAAATAACTGAGTAAATGCACTGTCTCTATGCTTCCCTTCCCCCCATTAAGCCCAGAGCAACTTTCGGTACACAAAATACAAAAAAATATTTGTGTTGGTCTATATAGTTTAGGAAGTACTTTCACCACCTAGTTTCTACTATCCTTTAATGGCCCTTTCATTATGGATGGTTACATCTGTTTTACAGAGCAGTAAACTAAGACTTAAGAGGTCCCAGCCCTTTGTAAGTTCATACTCGGGAGGTGGCAGGGCCAGGTTATGGACAGAGGGCCTCTGAAGGCAAGTCTGTGCTCTTCCATTTTATATCACATCTTAGTCTCGGCCCCCTGCACTGTTTCCTGATTTTAGTAGTCGAGCTCTGAAATGCCCCCATGTGTACTAAAACACAGGCTGCAAGGGCAGCCACATCTGGGCTTTAATCCTGGATCTGCTCCTTCCTAGCTGAGAGACGGTTGGAAAATTGCATAACCTAGGGTTCAGTTTCCTAAGCCATAAACTGGGTATTAGGGTAGTGTCAATGAAGTAATATAATCAAAGTTTGTACAACGATGCCTGGGCCTTCACATAGTAAGTGTTCAATAAAAAAAAAGTGTTGGTATCCTTTAGAGAGACTGTGACTGGTCCAAGGGCTTTCAGCTTGTTTATGACCAAACCAGCTTCCTATCTCCTAGCCCAGTGGCCTGTTTTCAAGGTGACATTTTATTTTCCAATCCCTTTGCTCTCACAGCCCCTGCCAAAAATATGGGGTTATGAGCTCACAAAAGACCTCATCTAATTGAAATCTTGGCCTCATCTCACCCAGTCTTATATCATACGGAAGGCTTTGACACATAAGTAATGCTGGAGAGCGAGGAACAGGTTCTATGGGGAAGGATGGGGTCGGTGGGAGGGAGAATCGGAGCAGCTTTACCTGGCAAAGCCTCCAAAAATTCACGTGAAAACAGAAAAACCTTTTTTTCTTTTTTGGTAGCACTGAGCTCCGCTCTTGAAGCTAATTTGAAACAAACAGGTATTTGAATGATATCCAGAATTAGACATCATTAAAGCAGGAAGCAGCTTCAGAGATCAGCTAGTCGAAATGCCTTCTTCTGTGGATGACGAGACTGGATCCCAGGATGGAGCAAGTTTGTTCAAGGTCAAATGCAGGCGTGAGACTCAAGCAGGACCCCTGGTTACCGGTCCTGTACTGTTTTCTTACCGGGTACCATGCCTTCCTATTTTTGAGGGTATTCTTCAGTTTTCATGCTGGAGAACGATCAATTCTGAGGTTCCCCAAAGTGAAATCCCTGGCTGAGGGAAGCTCCTGAAAAATCAGCTCCTGCACCTGTTCCTCCTTCCCTCTACCTGTCCCTGGGTCCATGTCCTTCACGCCTGCAAGCCCATCACTCACCTAAGAAGGCAGAAGGTGAGACGGTCCCATTGCTGCGTGACACCATGACACTGATGCCAGTCTCTATGAAGGGCACGGAGAAGTCGACCACCTCCGATCGCTCCTCGTTGATGGTCAGCGACCCCACTGCCATGTAGGCCCTCTTCATGACCACCTGGGGAGAAAGACGCAAGGCTCCAGTTAGGGCATCCAGGAAGGCAAGGGGCCACCATGCAGAAAATATTTGGGGCTCTACAGTGCTTTCCTTTGTAGAGTGGGAACAGTACATTTCATTTATAGCCTTCCTTCGGTATCTTCCCTCGGTATTGGTTCCTGGACCCGCCGTGGACACCAACACCTGAGGACGCTTAAGTCCCAAAGTCAGCCCTTCTTATCCGCGGATTCCACCAACTGGAGACTGTAGACACAGTTCAGGATCCACGGTTGGCTGAATCCACAGATGCAAAACCCACAGGTAAGGAGGGCCGACCATATATTCACTGAGAAAAATCTGCTCACAAGTGGACCACAGAGTTCAAACCCATGTTGTTCAAGAGTCAGCTGTACTATTTTACATTTTCTAAAATTTATAAAATGAGCGTTTTAAAAATATTTAAATGAAACACGGACATGGCCCTTAATTCCTGACACGTACCTCTCCAATCATACCATTCCAGGTTCCATTGATTTTCTTCCCATGCTTGCCATTGGTCACCAGATAAAGATCATAGGTGAACTTCACAGATTTAGAAATTTTCTTAAGGATGTCAATACAGAAGCCCTTGCAGCATTTTTTGATGTAACCTGGCTCCTCGTCTGTTTTATTTCTAACCAGGTAAAGAAACAAAAAACAAAAACGAGGCTTTTATACAAGAGGCAAAATATTACCCTTGCCAACCACAAAGCAGGCCCTCCTTCACAGCTCAGCACAAGTTATGTCAGGCCCGGGTGAGGACATAAATCAGACCACAGAACTGCCATAATCTCATTACCTCATCATACTGGACCATGTTTTCTCATACTTTTAAATGCTCCTTGGAAGTATAACATATATCAGGAAAGTGCACATATCCTAAGGGTTCAGCTGGATGAATTTTCATACACTGAACCCACCCATTTAACCAGAACCCAAATTCAGATACAGAAGCGTTACCAGCACCTTGGAGGCCTCTTGTTCTCCCTTGCAGGCCCTTCCCACCCTCACCAAAAAGAACCATTATCCTGACTTCTATCAGCATAGATTAATATTATCTATTTCCAAAAATGGTTCTAAAGACATGCTGGTCTCAGAAAACATCTTTCAACACCAATGTAAACTTAAATCTTCACGAACTTGAGGTCCCGGTCACTGAGACCTCGCGAGGCCCCAGAAACGATAACATGGTTAGCAGTAATTCTCCCGGGTCATGATCCGGACAGAACCAGATGCCAGACCACAGGGCTGCCAGAAAGTCCACTGCTCAACTGTAACGAAATTCAGACATGGTGTCCAATTCGTTCTGTGCCTCGGATCCTAGCCGGGCGCTGACAGCTAGGGCAAATCTGACTTTCCCAGGCCACGTACTCAGAGATGATGCGCTTCTGACAGGGCACCGTGTTCCTCATGCAAGTTCCGCTCAGGGGGTCCACGCTTTCCACAATGACGAACGGGGCCTCCTCCAGCGTTACGATGCTCAGATGGTCATCTTCCTGCTCTTCCGTCTCAGGACACATTCGGGGCCACACGTAGTACTTCATCTGCAGAGACTTGTCTTTCCACTTGCCCACCTGCACAGGGATAAACAAGGACTCAGAAACCACTGGTGGAGACAGAGCTGCTTCTCCTGGCCTCCCCCGGGAAGCTGTTAAACGCAGTCCAAAGATGCAGGCATTGTCCGTAATAGAGACGAATCCTCCTCAGACCATATGCTCAGGATGAGACTTACTGTGTCCAGATCTAAGAAAGGTAGGCTCTTCATCTACCCACCCACTTACCAAACATGTGCCCGGCACTCTGCTAAACCTCGTGGCTTAAAGAAGCATCTTTCTGCCCTTTGTCAAGTTCACACTGAGTGAAGGAGTCAGAAATGTAAGCAAATGTTTACAGCACCGTGTGATAAGTGCTAAAACTGAAGCCTGTCCCAGTGCGGGGAGGAGGCCAGAGCCTCCTGCCTTGAGTGCCTATTGGTGTTTTCTCCTCAGCTGTAACAGAGAGCAGGACGGTGAGAGCAGCAAATAGCTTTGGGAAGGTCAACAGAGTGACTGGAGCAAGTGAGCCGGAAGGATGTGCTTTGGCTTGTGCCAGAGGTCTAGTGGGAAGCCACAGGGAGGACTGGGTGGATCTGAATTGGAATAAAATGGTAAGTCAGGATGAAAGAATACAGCACAGCTTGGCTGGGGAAGGGAGTGTGGTCGAGGGGGTGATGGACGTCACAGGTCAGCGTGGATACGCACCTGCTGGGCTGGGTGGGCGCCCCGGGGGGGGATCAGATAGGTCTCTCTGTGAGCTGCTACACGTGGCCACATGGGCCGTGTGCCTCCAGTTCACGGACTCCAGTGTGAAAGGCGGGTGCCCCTGGCATCATGCATTTGGTGGCCCTGCTGCCAATCATCGGGAGAAATGTGTGGGTTCCATTGTTTTTTAAAAGAGCCCTTCGTTCCTGTTTTTATAATAGAATCTGCACGCCTTGTTGGTAGGTTCTTGCTCTCGCTCTGCCATTGAGTTTATTGAAGAAAGAGGGAGCGCCTTTTAACTTTCTATAACCAAACATCTTCAGTTATCACCAGGAATTATAGATGGCAAGTCCCTGCATGTTCTCTCCTCTATGCAGCAAAACAAATTAGTAGCACAGGTGAGGCACCAGGACTACGAAACGACTTAATTTATGAACTACGAAAACCAACAAGGAGCAACAAATGGGCAGTATGTCATGAATCTTCAAGCAAGTGGCTTCGATTTCCGTATTCATACAAAACCGAAGTTCACTCCTTTGCTACTGCTTTCGTCTACACCTAAGTCTACCTAGTGCCTCCCCTGGTGTGGTTTATACCTCCCCCCAACCTGTCTGGTAGGTGTTGCCTACTTTCATGCCCAAATTAGGCCTGTACAGCCACCGCCTCTGTTCTCACGTGTCACTATAACACGGGCAGTGGCTCGGTGGCCTGGGCTCTTTGGTTTGGCATTAACCCTGATGCTAGTTTTCTTCCAAGCGTGTAGCCATATGTGACTTCTGTGTTCGGAATTATGCACTGAAGCAAACATCTGCTTCCCTTTACATGTATAGTCTCTTCCGTACTGTTGGTTCTGATTTTGGTACAAGTCTATTTTTCTTCATATTACTAAGACTACTCATTTCTAAAACAAAAATGTCCAAATAGCTTCCCAGCCGTGTGGAGAGCTTAATGTCTTCTGCCTGTGATTTGGGGGAGGTAGGGCTTGGGGAAGGGAAGACCCAGCCGTGGGAGCCCATGACATTGGGTCACATCCATCTCCAAGCGGCCCTAGTTTTTTCTGCATGTTCCCTTATGTGAAAAGGATTGGGAAGCCCTAAGGTACCTATTTTTATTTCTTTCACTGCTATCATGTTCCCCCAGTGTCTCTCTGAGTGTTTTTCTTTAATCCAAATGTATGCTCTTCCATCTTTACTGCTACTAGCTTAGTCCAGTCGTCCAGCAGCCCATCTTGGGATTACTGCAGGCAACTGCAAACTTCACATAAGGCTTCCCCTAGAGTCCACCGTGGACACTGCTGCCAGACGGCTCTTCTGAAAACATCATTTCATCATATAATTTCTATTCAAAAATGTCAACAACTTCCCACCACCCTCAGGACTGTGTCCAAACTTCTCACCTAGATGGTCAAGATTGGTGCACTGAGCCTCATCTACCCTGATACAGTTAACTTCACTATTTTGAAACATGCAGCCTTTATTAAAGTCGGAAAAGGAAGGTGTCGGTTTTGGAAGTTAACATAGGTTAATCAGGAACAGGTTTCAACAAGCTGGCTGTATTTTCTTTTCTGATAGTCTCACTGTATCTGTGAAACAAAAATGCTGCACACATAGCATGTAGGCAAAGTTTTTTCATGAAACTTGTGAACAAGAGGGGATATAATATAGATCCTTGTATACTTGATGGATTTGAAAGGAGTCTACAATCCATATCCAAAAAAAAAAAAAAAAGATTGTTTAACGAATTAATGCCAACACAGAAAAAGGTCTCTAGTGTCATGTCGGGGACGCTGTTTTTAGAAGTGGCCTGTGTAGTGCTTCAGAAAACAAAACAGAAGTCATGCTCACCAAACTGCAGGTAACCCAAACTAGAAAGGATAGAAGATACACTGCAGTGCAGAATCAAGGCTGGAAGCCGTATGAATTCACTGGAATAATGGACTGAACGAAATGGAATAAAATTCAACAGTATTTATACTTAACGTCTAGCACTTAGATTTTTTAAAAGCAACTGCACAATACTGAAAAGGAGATATTTCAAGGAACAGCAGTCTACACAAGCGATTGCAATGACAAATGGTATATTTACAAACTTACGGCGTCCAGCTCACCGAGGGAGGGGAGGGTATGCATGATCCCACCCTGCTCTGTGCTCATCGTACCACAGCTGGAAAGCTTGGTTCTGATCCTATAATCCTATGATCAACTGATTTTTATTTACTATCTCATCCTCATTTCCCCAGCAATAATCTGTTCGTGAGGTCTCCTCCAGCACTCTTTCTTAACTTCCTGTCAAGATAGCTGGATCACATCCTTGCTTCACTTCGACGTAATGCAACCAACATCAACTGCACATCAGCTCTGTGCCAGGCGCTGGGCCGTGTGCTAGAGAAAACAATACCAGGCAACATTTACTAAGGGCTTAGTGTGTGCTGAGCAAGCACCAAACACATCCAGGAATCTCATGCATCGTCAGAGTGAGCGTGTGAGATGAAGGCTGCTGTTTAACGTCTCACTTTGCAGGTGTGAACAGAGGGGTCTGATGACTTGCTCATGGTCTCAAGGTAAGCGAGCACAGTGTCTCAGATCTGAAGCTGACCAGTCTGGCTCCAGAGCTTGGGCTCCCACCCACCATCCTGCATTGCTTCTCGGATAATAATGAAGGAGTAAGACACGGTCCCTGTCCTCCAAGGACAGTCCCCTGGGGAAAGACACTGTCTATTGACAGTAATATCAAGTCAGGCTTTGGTAATTACCCTAATAAAAGGTCTAAAAAATTACTTGGATTCAGAGTAGAAGTGACTGTTTCTGAAAGGGTCAGGGAAAAGCTTGACTGGGACCCTTTTTTAAGCTGGGCCTTGAAATGGAAGTGATAGCTCAGTAGGTGAAGAGAGGTTTATCTGCTGAGGCAAGAGCAAAGTTGCAGAGTCCTGCAGCTGCCCCATGGAAAGACCAAGCATGGTCCTTCATGTGTGGAGAGAACTGGTCTAGCTTAGTTCTCTTCCTTAGAGACCTGATCCCCGCTCCAGCCAGAAGAACTCTGTTACTCTTGACCAGCTAGATTGTATAAATCTGTTCCCAACTCCTTGTTCAATGCATTCAGGTTGGTAGTTTGAAACTGGTCGTGGGCACCATGAAATCAGGGCTGCCCCTGCCCACCCCTGCCCTCAGCAGTTAAACACTTACCAGCTCACCACTGCCCAGAATAACCAAATCATTCATTATTTCATGCTCTTTACTACCTTATTTAGTGACTTTTTAGATGTTTTGTCTCCTAAACGAAATTCTTTTTTTTATTCATTTTTTATCCTTTTAATATATGTGGGATAGTTTTTTGTTGTTGTTGTTGTTTTTGTTTTTGCCTCACCCCAAGGCATGTGGGATCTTAGTTCCCCGACCAGGGATCGAACCCACACCCCCTGCATTGGGACCACAGAATCTTAACCCCTGGACCGCCAGGGGAGTCCTTCCTAAACTAACTTCTGAATGTGTCTCTAAGTATTTCTGTGACTGCAGACAAATATCTATAATTCTCTGAGCCTCAGTTTCCACATCTGTAAAATAGGGAGTGATTGCTAGGTGTCTTCTACATAATTTCATGGTCTTTAGGACACAGGCTCCCTACTACATTTCCATCTGATGAGAGCCCAGTAACAAGGTGTTCTTAGTGGTTATTTCCTAAAGGGAGGGAAGTATCTGATCTGATTCTACAAAAGATTAGCTTGTCTTAAAGTCTTGATTCTTTTTTTCTTTGTTTCTTCAAGGATGATTACAGTGAGAAAGAAAGTTAACAAATGCCTTCAGGACTGAAAGGAGAAACAGGTTCGCAAAAAAACCAACACAACTTTGCTATGAATATCAGATTTGCAATGCCACTACACAGTGCTTATGTTAAAGAATGTGTTTGGTTCCCACAAATTAATTACTTCAACTTCTTGTGAAGCAAGACAGTTAGAAATAAGTAAACAACTAAAATTAAATAAAATAGGGGCTATTTATGTGGAAGAACAAGGTATATTTCAAGCAATTCTTCTTTCAAGGGGAAAAAAGTATGGTGAAAGTATTAAATATGGGAAAGTTTGTAAAAGTAAATAGAGAAAGAGAAGCCTGAGATTCCGAAAGGAAAAATCTTGAATTCTTTTCTAGGGTGTCTGAACTGGCGTTAGTGTATCATATTGGATATGCAGAGTGGGAGGAAATGAGGTTAACAGGAAATATTTCAGAAAAAATTCAGTGAGAAAAACTGAATGAAAAATTTAAAAAAAAAAAAAATTAAAAAAAAAAATTTATAGTCGAGCATAAAACATGTTCAGGAGAAAGAAAAAAGCCTTAAGAAAAAATGAAGAAAATGTCTGTAAAGCACTCTGAATTCCTCAGAGGAAAGCACTAAACAAACATCTCCAGAAGCACATTTAACAACAACATCTGTCTGTAAAAAATGCAGTTCCCTGCCACACTAAGATTTCAGAAGATCTCTTGAGACCTGAAATCATCTTTCTCAAGAAAAAAAAAAATCTCTGATTAGTTTTCTCAGGAAAACATGGAGTCATTTTGAGGGTTTCTGGTTGCTTCTCTCAGTACACGCTGAACACCTGTTCAGCTGGGGATTTCTCCTCAGAAGGAAGTCTACCTCACAAACCTACAGCGTGTTACTCCGTAAGCTTTCCCTTAGGAAAATTCTAGAACCAATCTGTGGTGATGGGAGACGTCAAAGTCTTCCTTCTGCTAACAGATTTCCTCCACCGCTGGCAGTGAAGCTGGCACCCAACAGCACGCTGGGACACACAGGGGCGGCACTCCTTCTGGAAGCCCCCGAATCTGTCCCCTTGGTGAGCGCGTCCTCGGGGAGAAGGAGAGGAGTCCAGGCAGGGCATGGCTACTGTGAAGGCCACCGTAGTCCTTGCCCAGAGAGCAGAGGGCATCGCTCTCCCCGGGCAGCCTCTCTCATCTGCAGGCAAAGTCATTTCTCAAGATGCTGGCATGAAAGCCCTTAAGTGAGCCTCTTTAGGCGTCAAGGGTTATTTTCCCCAAGTCAAAGCATTGTTGTTTCTTGCCGGAGATGACATCTGGCTCTAACGCTAAACACTTGCTGCTTATTTGACGCCTTCGTCTGACTGTTAGAATGCAAAACTGAAAGTAATTTCCCTGAGCAAGTCGAAGGGACCAGCAGTCTCTGCCAGGCAGCCCGGATCTGCACCCCATCCCGTCCCAAAGTGCTGTCAAGCAGGCCGCTGTCATGTGTGGGGCAGGCCCCGGGGCAGGCCTGAGACTCCTGATAGAACAGAAATCAAGGAGAGCAGGGCACTCCTCTTTCTCCTCCCCCAAAGCTACACATCTTAGCTCTGAGGATTTTCAAAGGTTAAGTGTGTGATAACACTTCATTTTGTTCAACCTTTCTTTTTCTGCATCCATCCCTCCCCTCCATTCCTCATAAGCAAGTAAACATTCTGGTGTATGACCATCCATTCTCTATATTCATACAAAATACATCTGTGAGTATGTATGTATGAGTGTGTTTTTCCAAAGTCGGATGTGTATGTGTGAGTATGTATGTATGACACCAGGTCATAGTATGCATGTCTCCGCAAACGTGCTTTTCCCACTTCATTAGACATCATGGGCTTCCTTCCAACTCAATAGATGGCAGACTTGAGTCCTTTTAATAGCTGCATAGTATTTCCTACTAATGAATGCATCCTAATTTATTCAGTCATATCCCTACTGATAAACATTTGGGATGTTCCCCCCAAATTTAACAAAAACACATCCTACTGAATACATATCTTGGTATTTCCAAAGCATCAATTACCAATAATAAAAAAGTAGAATGAAAGGATATTTGTGTTTTCAAATGTGCTAGGTGTTGCCAGACTACGTTACCAAAGGTTTAGAGTGACTGAAATTCCCACCAGCAGAGCACGAGAATGCGCCCTGCTCACGTTCTCACCAGCACTAGGTTGTTACCCCTATTAAGCGTTCGCCAATCTGAAGAATAAAAACTGGTGTCTAATTGCTCTAATTTTCATCTCCTTGACTCGCAGTAAACCGGAGCACCCTTGCACGGCTGTTAGCCATTTTGATTTCTTTCTTTTACCCTCCAGTCACACACTTCACCCATTTTCTGTTGAGCTGTCGGTCTTTCCTATCTACTTGTAGGGAGTTCCTGGTATAGTATGATAGTAACCCTTTATCTGTCAGATGTGCTTGAAATATTTTTCTACTCTAAGATTTGTCTTCTGACTGTTTTTGGTATTTTTTAATGCACAAGATTTTACTTTTACTCCTTTCTGTCGAAGTAAAACATGTCTCTTTTTATACAGAACGCTTGATTACCCACCCTTACTTTAAAGAAAAGATCTATCCCACTCTCATAGCATTCCTTATTTTAATGTTTGGCAGTGTTATTTACAATACTAATTTAAACGTAGAGCTACGAATAAACACTAGAAAAACTAAGGTTATACAATGAAATGTGTGTGTTATAAACCTTGACAATGGAAAATGAAATAGCATGTACTAAGAGTTAGGGAATGGGAAGAAGTATAAAAGTACTAAATTTGTTTTAAGTGTGTCTCTAGAGTATAGCATGCGGTTGGCTTTTGCTTTGTAAACCAACCTGAAAGTCTTTTTGTCTTAATACCTAAATTTTGCTCATTTACGTTAATTGATGTGGTGTATTTGGCTTTGTCTCTGTAATATTTTGGTCTTTACTATTTTTTATTTATTTATTTTTAAGGATAGTTGATTTACAATATCGTGTCCATTTTCAAGTGTACAGCTAAGTAAAACTCAGTTGGTTTTTCTTAGATTATATTCCATTACAGGTTATTGCAAGATGTTGAATATAATTCTCTGTGCTCTACAGTAAATCCTTGTTGCTTCTCTATTTTATGTAGAGTAGTCTGTATCTGTTAATCCCATACCCCTTATTTGTCCCTTCTTCCCTCCCTCTCCCCTTTGGTAACCATAAGTTTATCTTCTATGTCTTCTCGCAGTGTTCTGTGTTCTTGCTTTTTGCACGGAGCTTTGTCTATACTATGTGGGGTCGACGTGCAGCATCGTTTTCTGGGCTGCACAGTCCTCTCTCCATCAGCCCCTCCCACGTTTCTCAAATGCTCTGCATCCTTCGTAGCCCTCCTCAGGCCTCAGCAACACCATGATGCTGTGCTTGTCCACGCCCAGCCAGAGAACAAGCTCTGTTTGATCTTCCGTAATCATTTTGTGGGTCAACTGCTCCCTTGGGCTATTACATTAAAATCTCTGTCTCTGTCTGTGAATGTGTCTTCAAGCACTCGAGGGCAGAGACTATATTATTTACCTCTTTCTGTCCCTGTACTGGCTTGAAACAAGTGTGTTCTCAGTAAATTATTGACTGATGTGTCACTGGGGGACAAATACTTCATACCCTCAGAAAGCCTCCAGTGCTAGATATCGGTCCAGTGCTCTTCCACGGAAAGGCTGTAGCAGGTAAGGGCTGCCTCACATACTGCCTCTCTCAATTCTGCCTCTAGATTACAGAGTGCCCTGGGCGGACTCAGTTCCATGTGGATGGCTGTACGTACGACGGCACATCTGCTGTGCTCCTTCCCCTTATCGCGTGCACACTCGGTGATGTCTAGATTTGGAAAGTTAGTGTTTTGAAAAATGTGTTAGAAAATAATTTCCATATTCAAATTTGATCCCTGCTGCCTTGACCCTTTACTGCCTTGACACGTACTAAGCTGGGGACTGGGGCACACACGCCGAAGGGAGACCCTTGCAGCCACTCTTGCCTGGCACCTGAGTGGGTCTCCCAGTGGCACTGGGTGTCCGTTGTCATCTCAGGCCTCATCTGCTATCCCTGGCTGAGCCCTGCCCCTCTGAGAGAGCCCGGGACTCCCTGGGGGTTGTGCAGACCCACTGCTGCCACTGCCCATCGCCCCCTGTGTGTGTGGTCCCTGTTCTTCACGGTTCCTCCCTCCATCTCTCCTGCTCTGGAGAGTGAAGGAATGGAGAAGTGGCGAGCTGGGGTAGAATCTGGGGCCGGGAATGGAAGGTGCTGATTCCCTCAGCACCAGAGAACAGCTGTGGTCATCTCAGATAACACCACGAGCAGAGATGCGATAATATTAGAGTAACTGTGTGTATCCTGAGTCAGGCCAGACACTTCACACAGAGTGATGGCATTCCGTTGTCACTAGATCCCAAATAGGTGGGTACTGCGATGCCCACAGTAGAGGCAGAGAAACTGAGGCTCGCTGAGGGTCCAGGACGTCATCCCTGATCTGTTTGACTCTGGAAGCCCGTGTTTCCTGCACTGTGCCATGTGGCCAAGAGAATATTTCTGGCCTCTTGACTCCTTCCCTGCCGTGATCTGAGAGAAAAGCATCTGCTTCAGCTCCACAGCCCCCTCCAGTCACCTAAGCCTCCCAGAAGCTGGGACTCATGGCTGTGTCTGAAGACTTTACAGCAAGTGTCAACTGGAGTCCGTGGGGGGCGGGGGGCACAGGCAGGATGGTAGCAGTAGGAGGCAGGGCACAGACAAGCTGTGTGACCTTTGGTGAGTTATTTCGCCTCTGGGCCTGGCATGCAGTAGTTTTATGCAAGCAGTATTTGCTATTTTTTCTCCTTCTTCCCCTCCTGCTGTTACTGTTACTCCTACTACCAACAACAGCAACTCCTCAGCGTGCCTACTTTCCTCCCAGAACCAGCTCCAACTTCTCAAACTCTTAACTCGATCTGTTTCAAAATGTCAGACTAAACTCCATGCCCTTCTTCCGGTTACATGCAATATTTTCATTC
The DNA here is from genome assembly GCF_011762595.2 of Tursiops truncatus. Taxonomy (NCBI): domain Eukaryota; kingdom Metazoa; phylum Chordata; class Mammalia; order Artiodactyla; family Delphinidae; genus Tursiops; species Tursiops truncatus. Next base: position 92,100,311 of record NC_047044.1, on the reverse strand, counting down.
AGGCGCAAATAAAAACAGAGATCACGAGAGTAAAACTGCTACGACCCTTCAAGATTTACCAAAGGTCTTGAACCCAACGAATGCCACCCAGCCAGGTGATCCTCTCCCATAAACCCCTCCCTGGGGCAAGGTGGACAGTTTAGAAAGCGTAGTAATTCCTTTAGGTCAGAGCATATTGTAAATACTCAACAGGCTCAACTAAGCTGAAAGATTCAACATGTTTTCCTGAAGTATCTGATGCCTTCCTGGCCCGAGGGTTTGAAACCTCCCAAGCCAACTCCCCATCCCTGGACAGCAACCCTCAGAGTCCATCCTGGGGCTCAGAGGGGCTCAGTTACTGAGAGTGGCGCCCCATCGACCTTGTCCTCTGATCCACTTTTTTCCAAAAAAGGCCCTCTTCTTGAACATCAAGACTGAGTCCTGGACCATCTCCTCTGGCACATGTGGGACCAGGCAGAGACCTCTGGAACTAAACAGCACCAAGTCATGTCCCACCTCCTCTGAGTCAACTTCCTCCCGTATCATGGGGCTCTAGACATGTGTGCAACAGGCCCAAGGCTTAGGTTGCTCCAGAACCCAGCTCGGCAGGGCTGGGATGCTGACGGACTGACTTGACTGATGGATGCGGGTGGTGTTACAACCTGCTTCGGGGGACTGGCTACAGGCTTTAGTCACGGACATCATTCCTCATCAAGTTCCCTTGTCATTGCTACCTTTGTTCTCTGATTGCAAACTGAAAGGATAGAGCGCGAGTGCACAACGCCTGAAGGTTCTGAATGTGACTTCCTGGAGTTGAGCCCCGGCTCGGCAAGGTCTTCACTGGTATTTACATATGTGTGCATGACTGTAAGCATGCGTGCACGTATGTACGTGTGCATTCATACATTCACTCACCCCACTACTTCATTCTAATTTGTCATCTTAGTTACATGCAGGGCCTTGAGTCAGAAAGGCCTAAATTGAGTCCTGGCTTTGGTTGTGTGTGACTCTGCAGGGGCTACCTAACCTTTTAAGTTCTGGGTTGTGGATAACTGCTCTTTTGTCTACCAACCAGCCATCCTCTGCCTGACCCCCTAACTCACTCTCTCCCCCACCCCTTTTGCTTAGCTCAGTCTCTCCTTTTGTGAACTGCCCCTTCCTCGATTCCAACCACATGGTCCTCTGAGAATGGCCATGTTATTACATCTCCCAGTCCATCGTCTGACCCAGCTACAGCTGAGGGGCGGGCACCTGACTGGTTGGGTCAAATCCTTGGGAGTTTTGGCCTTAGGAACAAAGAGTGTTAAGTCAGTCTTTCCCCAGTAGCACAAGCTATCATATGTAAAAATCAGAAGCTCTTTCCACCACCTTTCCGTGCTGCCGTAGTGGTGCCCATGAAGGTCCTGGCTGATGCTCTCAAGAGTGTCAACAGTGCCGAAAGGAGAGGCAAGTGACAGTTTCTTATTAGGCTGTGCTCCAAAGTCACTGTCAGGTTCCTCACTGTGACGATGAAGCATGGTTACATTGGCAAATTTGAAATCACTGATGATCACAGGGTGGGGAAAATCGTTGTGAACCTCACAGGCAGGCCAAAGAAGTGTGGAGTGTGCAACTCTAGATTTGATGTGCAACTGAAAGTCTAGACAAATGGCAGAATAAACCGCTCCCATCCCATCAGTTTGGTTTCATCGTACTGATAACTTCATCTGGCATCATGGACCATGAGGAAGCAAAGATGAAAACACACAGGAAGGAAAATCCTTGGACTCTTTTTCTAGGGATGTAGTACATACATGCAAATAAAATGCCTCAGAGAGAAAAAAAAAAACCCGGAAGCTGTGGGCCACCATGCTTCACACCCTAGGAGAAAACTGGCCAATGGAGAGAGAAGAATGAAGCCAGTGGCCAGAGGAAAGCACGTACCAGTGAGAGAGTGAGCAAGATACCCGAGAGCATCAGTGTTCTAGAGGCTCAGCCACGTTCCCATCGTGGGTTCTGGTCAGACGATCCAGTATCCTTGTAATAAATTTGCCTTTTGCTTAAGTTCATTCAAGTTGGATATTTATTCTTTATCACCGAAACGGTCCCCATAACGCACTGTTTATCTCATCTATAAATGGCAATAGATAGTAACTATATTTATGAGGTTTTGATGAGAATTAAATGAAATAATGTATCTAAAATGCTTTTGCAAAATGCCCGGAACTTGGTGAGCACTGAGTAAATGAGGCTGGTGGCGGTTGGTGTTCATCACCAACTTTCTGTGAACATCTCAGGGGCCAGGAAGTAGGTTGCATCACAGTGACAGGCAGATCCCACTGCCATTCCCAAATAAGCACCCCCTGCATGGGATCAAGGAGAAGCAGGAGGCTTCCCCTCAAGTTCTCAGGTGCTGGGGTGTAGGCAGGGCCAATCAGCAGAGTTCCTGTTGTCAAGTCCCACAGTGACTTGTGGCTGCATCCCCTTCCAGCCCTCAGGCCTTGGGGAGGTGGGGAGGGGTTACTTGGACAATCACAGGGTCTGCACTTGCAGCCAATCTCACTTGGCAGGTCCAAAGTACACCAAAGTACCTTTTGCCCACTGGCCCGCATGCTAAACTCTGCTGCCAGGTCCCGTTATTTCCATTCCCTCCATCTCCTTTTCTACTCTCCATGGCCCCCTTCCACAAATCCTTTTCCAGGATTAAGAGCTTATAACCAGAAGGTTCTTATAAGATCCCTATAGAGAGGTTTCAAAAGCCAAGCAAGCGGTAGGGACAACATCTGAATCCGGACATTCTAATACCAGAGTCTTCGCTTTTTGCCACTCCTCTGTGTTGCCTCAAATATTGGATAAGACACATGAGAACCGTATCAGGCATGTAGTAATAATGTTCAGTAAGTGGTACTGATCCAGAATGGCCCCACCTGCCCTGTTCTCCTTAGGCAGCCCATGTGCCTCGGGCCCGCCATAGCATCAGATGTCCTAGAGGCCCAGAGCAGCAGCAGGACAAAAGACACTAAGTGGAAGCAGTGCCACCAGCCCGAAAGCAGCAACTCGTTGTGCGAGACCTCCGGAAGCCAGAGGTGATTATACTGCTCTTCAAATGCTTTACTGAACCGCTCCCTGATTGCTCTGCCCTTGGCTTCCTGATGAGTTTCATTACATCGTCTATCATGATCTTTCACTTAATTTTTTTAAATTTATTTTTTATTTATTTATTTTTGGCTGCGTTGGGTCTTCGTTGCTGTGCACGGGCTTTCTCTCGTTGCAGAGAGCGGGGGCTACTCTTCGTTGTGGTGTGCGGGCTTCTCATTGCGGTGGCTTCTCCTGTTGCAGAGTATGGGCTCTAGGCACGCAGGCTTCAGTAGTTGCGTCGTGTGGGCTCAGAAGTTGTGGCTCGCGGGCTCTAGAGCACAGGCTCAGTAGTTGTGGCGCACGGGCTTAGTTGCTCCGCGGCATGGGGGATCTTCCCAGACCAGGGCTCGAACCCGTGTCCCCTGTATTGGCAAGTGGATTCTTAACCACTGAGCCACCAGGGAAGTCCCTCTCTGAATTTTAAATGTATTTAATATTTAAAGACAAGGTTATTTGAAAATATGCAAGACTCTACCCATAAATCTTAGATACATAAGGCTAGCACCTGTATCAAGTACATCTCAGGACTAAGAAACATCTCAGGACTAAGTACATCTCAGGACACTAAGAAAAATGATGCAAATGTTGCACACTGAGTGAACCCACCAAACAAGCAAAATCGGGTTCTCGTGCAAATCTTCAGGAGCTAGAAAACATGCCCAGGACTGAAGCAGGACCTTATCAGGTGAGGGTGCGGAGAGCTGTTTTCAGCACTGCGGGGTGCTCACACATGAGAGCCAAAAGGAAAGTAACGGGAGGGATTCTGGAAAAGGAACATATTGCATAAGTGTAATGACAATGTTTCCCAGCCCACAAATCTGAATGTAAACTCTGATGATTATGAATGTGTTTTCAGGGACAATGGAGCAGCAGAGTTGTGAGGCATAAGGTTGTGAATATATATGAAAAGAAACAAGGCATGAACACTGATAAGGCACATCAAAATAACTGAGGCAATAAGGGAACACAAATAGAAGAGAGCAAAGTCATTGAAAATGCATTCAAGTTTAAAACGACTAGACCACAGATAAAAGAAAAAAATCGTGAAGATGTGTGTCCAAGAAGGTCCCTTGTAGAATTCATAGAACAGTGTGCTCACACCTCACTAAGGCCATGCAAAAGAGGAATAAATTCCTAGTAAGAACACTCTAAGACTGTCCAGGGTTTACCACCCCTCCTTAGCCAGAAAACGTCCATTTTGTGGACAGGCATACACTTGTTAAGAATATAGAAAGTAGTTTTTTGCCAGAATATTCTGGACTACGCTATCCCAAACTAGGATATCTAAAGTCATTCCTTTTCTCACCGAAGTGCCTTGCCCCAGCCTTGCAGGGTGGAAATGGCAGGAAAGGATCTCAGTCTGGCCTCCATTCTCAGATATTCTATCTCTTGCCTGGATTTCTGGATTACTCCTAGCTGGTCCCTGGCCCCCTCCAGTCTTATCTTCCTCCAGTTCATCCTCTTCTTGGCCCCAGATTTCTTAAAATACAGATCTGACCCCATCCCGACTCTTCTCAAAGCCTGTCAGTGCCTCCTCATTCACCTACAGAAAAGTACCCAACCTCCTTGGGAGAGGACACATTTGTTCCCCATACTTTCCCTTTATCTTTCCCGTTCCTATCCACCCTCCCTCCCTCTCCCTCTCCCTCTCTCTCTCTCTCTGTCTTTCTTGCCTTCCCGCTTTCTTTTTGGGTTATCTCTTCAGATTTCCTAGCCTTTCACTCTGATAAGAGCACACTACTCTCTTTCTTATCTAATGCCTCCACTCATGCTGTAATTCTCTATTTTAAATGCCTGCTCTTCTGGGTGAAACCCACTCAACCTTCAGGATTCAGCTCATTTGGTATCAAGAAGCCTTTTCTCACCACACCCCCAGGCTGGGTTAAGGGGTTAGGTATCCCTCTTTGGTACTCCCCAAATACCCTGTGCAAACCTCTGTCACTGAACTTCCATACGACACTATATTTAATTGCTTGCGTGTCTGGCCTGCTCCAGTAGACTATGAGTTCCTCAATGGCAGAGACTAAATATTATTTCTTTTTTCCCAAATGCTCAGCATAGAGAATGGTACCACAATGGGCACTCAGTATTACTAGGTTAGTTGAATAAAGGAATGAATGGGATTTCAAAAGGAGAATCTGCTCCTGGCAGCTAATAACGGCTAATGGTGATCCTACTACTAATACTGACTAATATTTTTTGAGCATTTTACTGTGTGTTAGGGACTATGCTAAGCAATGAATGTGGATTAGCAAATTTAATTCTCAGTATAGTCTTATAAGGTGGATATTAGTTTTTACATCCATTTACGGTAGTTTATTATATTAGTGGTACCCAATAAATCATATGTCTCAGTAGCCATGCCCTTGTGACTCGCTTTGACCAAAAGGACAGCAAAAAAATGTGACACATGTAGAGATGATGATTGACAGTGCAAAGGGCCTTGCCTTCTTGGCATGGTGGCTGACAGCTCTGAAAAAACTTGGGCCAGCCTCCCTGAGGATGAGCGAACCTGCAGAATAAGGTCCAGCTGATAGCCAGTAGCAGCAGTTAGACACACGAGTGAGGCCATTACGGATTACCCACCCTTGGTTGGGCCACCAGATGACTACATCAGGTGAGTGTTACCATGTGAGACCAACCGAAGGACCACCTAGCTTATCCCAACTCAAACTAGCCCAAAGAATAACGAGTAATAAAATGGTAGTTGTTTCAGGTCACTAGGTTTTGGGGTGCTTGTTACATAGTAGAGGTTAACTGAAGTATGTGCATCTCGGGAAAAGGCTCTGTGTAGCTGGCAAAACCAACGAAGAAGATAGAAGCAAGAAGCAAGACATATGGAGATAGAATTAAAAGACAAAATAGCACAAAGTCCTTTAGCCCACTTTAATATAAATAAGTACAGTGCTGACGTTAAGTCCTTCTTAATTGTAGTACTGTTGAAATAGTGCTAAACATAGAGATGGAAATCCTAGATCTCAGGCCCAGCCCTGCTCCCGACAAGTCCTGTGAATGTGACAGATCGCTTAACCTCTTGGACTCTGTTTCTTTATCAGCAATGTGGGAAGTTACATGTATATGTTTACAGGTATATTCTACTTCTGCTAATCTCACAGGGCTGGTAGAAGAATCCAATGTATATAACAAATTGTCCAAATGTAAGTATTAATGTTGTTGAATTAGTTAATAACTTTGGTTCGCAACAATGACTAGCAATTTACCTGTGAACCAACATAAGCCGGTGGGACAGTGAGAGAAATCCTGAAGTTAAACAGTCATCATGTTTCCATGTATCAAATAATATTTCTCTACTAGGTATTTCAACACCTTTCATATCAGTGGTATCTTACCGTCTTCTTGTAGAAGGTGCTCTTGGGGTATCTCGTATAACTCTTTTCCTTTTCTCCCCAGTGTTTATAATCTAGTTTTACGTCATCCACTGAAGGCCAGGGGGATACCTGGTCTCAGGGCAAGAGCACAGGGCCAGGAGTGTGGACACTTGCTTGGCCTCTGGCTCTAACCAGCTGTGGGACCTTGGCCCTTACTTTCCTGAGCCTGATTCTCTATCTGTAAAATATGAGGGTAACAACATTTACCAAAAGTCCCCCAAAGGGGTTCAAGAGCGACAACTGGGATGATGTGTGCGGAAATGTCTTGAAACTATTCCCTGCACAAAGTCAAGGTGGTGTCAAGTAGAAAATACCCTTGATGTTTAAAGGTATTCATTTATTTAGAGGTATTTAAATTGACGATATGCCAGACACTGGCCTAAGTGGTAGGTTTTGCAGGGGAAAAATGGGGAAACTGACCTTTTGAGATGCGAGGTCATTTGCCTGTGGTCACGTAATAATTAAAAAATGGCTGAATTGGATTCAAATCCTTGTCTGCCTCCCTCTACAGCTTGGGCAGCCTCCAAATGAAAACGCCTCAGCCCCCAGGAAAGCAGAAGGATTGGCCAGGTTGTTTACATTCAATGGGGTCACCAGCTTGCGGCTAAAGAAACAGATGATGAAAAAAGTGCTGGGGGAGAAAAGGCCTGTGTACAAACACAGCTTAATTAATTAGGCAACTCAGACAAGGCAGAAGAGGCGGGTTTCCAGATGCCTGACATGGAGGATTAATTAGCAGAGAGGCACCAGTCCCCGGCCTTGATTTCTGTCCAAAGCACATGGTGGGATTAAATGACTAAATTGCCTCAGTGCCCCTCACCTAACTCAACTAAAGCCACTTGACTGGTTGTCATTGAGAATGACAACCGAACTGAAAAGGCTTCACCGACTAAAGCTTCAAGTGCCGTCCAGAAAATAAAGTAGTTTCCAGTGTTTCTAATTCAAGTCACAAAGGGTCAGAATAAAATTAAAGTGAGGTTAGGTTGCACGCCACTAGCACTTGGAAATTCCACATCTGTACCTACTCAGGGAAATAAAATGGAAACCCTGTAATTCCTAGCAGGCAAAGCCACCAGCTTCACTGCCACTGTCTTCATGGTTGCAATGGAAGTGTGTTTGGGAAAAGCCAGAGCACACAGCCCACTGCTTCCATTTTCTAATTCATTTTGCTTATTTAAAGGATAAATGATTATTTAGGAGAGAGAGATTGACTGTACTCACCTGAGTTATGGTAAATATAAAGTACAACCATCCCTTGATCTCCACGGGGTACTGGTTCCAGGACTGTCCCCCCCACCCCCAAGGTACCAAAATCCAGGGATGCTCAGATGCTCAAGTCCCTTATATAAAATAACATAGTACAGTCAGCACTCATCCTCGGATATGGAAGGCCAACTGTATGTGTGAAATCTTTCGGGATCGTGACAAAATGGGGTTGGACCAGCCTAGGGGAATAAATGATATGGAGTCAATATTAAATGAAATGTGTACTGTTCCAGCTCTAGTGTGACTTTATGAGTCAAAGTGACTTTCCAGGAATGGGTCCCTTCTCTGCTTCCACAGTTAACATTTCCTAGGGGTTCTGAAAGCGCTGCTAATTTGTTGTTTATGTGTTTGACAGTGAATTTCCCTGTATTCTGCAGTTGTTTGGGACTTGTCCTCTGCCCAGTTAAGCAGAGGAAGTTAATGAGGTATGCAATGACTTCGTGCCACCCAGCAAACAGGATACAAAGTGTACAGGGAGAAGTCAGTGAAGGGTCAGGGCAAAGAGTCAAGGGAGGCTGGAGGGTTAGGTCTGGGCAGAGGGTGGAGGGGCAGAGAGGCCAGGCGAGACTCCACATTTGTGGCAGGCGGGGGTGGGGAGCTAAACAAAGACACCTAGATCTGGACGTGGTCCAGACAGATTCAGTCATTTTTCAACCACGCTGTATATTAGAATCACCTGTAAAGCTATCAAAATGCTGATTCCTGGGTCCTGTCCCCACCCCCAGTCTTGGAATTGCAGGATGTAGTCTAAACAACAGTAGGATAAAAAAAATCTCCCCAGGTGATTCTCATGGGCAGCAGGATGGAGGACCACTCATCTATGGGGACCTCTTCATTTTACTAAAGGGGAAACAAGGGAAAAAATATGGGGAAGCAAAAGAGAGCGCCACTGGGGGCCAGTGGCGGAAGGTGACACTTCACTGAGTTGTCCTGGGCAGCTTCGCTCTGGCTTCAGGCGGAAGGAATTTCTCACGGCCCGGCATCCTTCACCCTGTCAGGCTGTCGCACTTGGGCCCATTTGCAGATTCTTCTGTTAACATGAAGTGAGGCTGAGGGGATTTAGACCAGTGGCGCTCAAAGTGTGGTCCCCACACCAGCCCCATCAGCATCACTTGGGAGCTTGTTAGAAATGCACGTCCCCAGGCTTCACTCCAGACCCTGTGAATCGGCAGCTGTGGGAGTAGGACCCAGAAATCTGGGTTTTAACACACCTGAGGCACACTGAAGTTTGAGAACCACTGGTTTAGATCATTGTTTTTCAAACTTGGGTCTTTAGAGGCAGGAAGTAGAGTGGGCGGGGATGGTACTAAGGTTCATGAGGACACTGGCTGCTGCAACTGAGGATGAAGGATGGGGTTTTCTTCTAAGGAATCAAGGACCACAGGGTAAAATTCATCCCTGTCCACAATGAGGATTTTAATATTTACCATGTGTCCCCTGCCTGGCTACAGCTAACTGGTGGAAATAAAGTGCCTTTTCTTCCCTCGAAGAGATGTGAGGTCACACTGATACATCCCTGCTTTGATCAAGTTCCGTCTTTGCCTACGATAGGGGTTATTTCAGAACCTTCCTCGTCTTAACGTTAATATTTCTATTTCAGCTCTTGATTATGTCTCATAATAGATAAGAAAATTCACATAATAGTAAAAAAAAAAAAATCAACATTTTCTTTGCTTGCAGAACGTATTCACGACTCACACCCAGCGACACAAGCACCCACCCCCAAACCCTCCCCCACTTGTTTCTCATTCTCCCTTGGCTCTGGGCCCTTCTCGTCACTACCACACAGCTGTTGACAAGAGGAATATGCTGAGATGATGGAAGAGCCAGGTCACAGCAGATAATCCATTTATATATAACAAAAAATGTGTGTCACACTTCGCTGACCATGTCAGTTCTGAGCTGCTATACATGCAGAAGAGATCCTTCATTCCCAAGATGGATTTCAAAGCCAAATGAAAAATGCATATGATTTGGCCATGTTCCTGCTCATGTTTTAACGCATCCTAGAATAAAAGGTAGAGAGAGGCTCTCTGACCAACAACTCTTTATTGACCACGTGGGCTGTGCTAGGCTCTGTGTGAGACTCCCTGCCGGGGACACAGAAGGCACTGACACGGACTCTGCTTTCCAGAAGCTGATAGTCGTGCCTCGGTATCCACTGGGAACTGGTTCCAGGACCAGCCAGGGATGCCATATCTATGGAGGCTCAAGTCCCAGAGTTGGTCCTCTGTATCTGTGGGTTCCACATCCACGGATTCAACCAACCCCAGTTGGTTGGATTCAATCCTGGTTGGATCTGAGGATGCAGAAGCCGTAGACACAGAGGGCGGACTGTATGATAAAATGGAGAAGAAAGAAATACACACACTGAAAACCGTCTTACAACATCTGGTGGATTGGCTATGGTGGGCTAACTGCTGTAACAACTAGTCTGTGAAATGTATTATAAGTCCAACACAATAGAATTTTATTTCAAGTTCATGCAACTGCACTGAGGTGGCCAGGGCAGCCTCCTCCATGTAGTTATTTGGGGACCCAGGCCCGTGGAGACTTCCACCTTCAACGTGAGGCTTTCAAGGTCCCCACGGAGGTGTTTGCATTCCAGCTAGACAGAGACAGGGGGAGCATAGTTGAGCGTGTGTGGGAGGATTTTACGGCACCCATCACTTCTGCTCACGTCGCATTGTCTAGCCGTCAGTCATGTGGCCACACCTAATTGTAAGAGAAGCTGGAAAACAGAGTCCAGCTGTAAACCCCAAGACGAAGCACAAACACATTTTGGCAAAAAGCTACAGCTTCTGCCATAGTAAGCATGGTTGGAGGGTGTGTGGGGCTCGGTGGGGAGGGAGATTGGCAATAGCTTTCTCTATATGTGGTGGTCTTGTTTGGTTGTTTCCCATGATCGAGTTTTACTTTTGTAATCTTTGAAGATCCCGTTATCTGTACTTATGGTTACTTCCTTGATCTTCCTAGAGCGCTAGGGAACACTAGACAGTACAGTCCACTCCAGGGATGAGTGTTATTGGGAGGAGAAACTGCGCAAGAGAGGGGTAGCAACATTCAAATGATGCTACTTTGACGTCTTTCTGTCTCTCCTTTTAGCCAGTAATTCACTGCCTAATGCCAATGCATGAAAACCACTTTAGTGTTGCACTTACCGGGAAGTGATGGATTTCATTCAGATGCCTGGGCCAAGAGAGGTCCAGTAAGGCAGGACACCGAATGAATGTTTGTTCTGGGGTCTGATGGGATATGAATGCTGAAAGGAGATTTAAAAATACAGAGTGTAGAGGAATATGAGAAAAAGAAATCTCTTCACATGGAGAAAAGCAGGATGGTGAGACAGTCTGTAGTACTAAAGAGGGACTGGAAATGGAGAGAGGGCCATTTGCATTTTTTCCTGTTTTCTACAAAGAAGGGAAATCAATAGACCCTCCTTAAGAGCTCTCTCTGGGCAAAGAACAGATACCTATCTCATTTCTCCCCCTCACTACCCTGCCAGCACTTTCCCAGACACCATTTTATTAGTTCAGGGTACTGGGAGGAACAGAGGAAGATGGAAAAGCAGCACACATCTGGACTTACAGCCCCCCTGCTGCTTGTCTGCAAAGATAATTATCTAATTGGAATTAACAGACACTCAGCGTCTGTTGGAAACAACAGACGTAAGTAGTCATCAAAAGGTTGAGTGTGAGCACAGAAGGATTGGCAAATATGTGAACCTGGCCTCTTTAACTCGGTGCCCTGAATCTAGCCGTCTGCTTGCTTTAAGTAAGATGTTCTGCTTCACGTAGACAGTTAGTGGCAGGGAGGAAAGGAGTATGTGTTAGATGTCCCGTGCATTACGCTGGGAAAGGTATTTTACACCTCTGGCGTTTGATGGTGGAAACATAAGCTCAGGAAAACCTTTCATATGTTGATAGCTGTAATTAGAATACAGGTTTTTGTTCTTTAATGCATTCATTCATTCATTCATTCACTTAACAAATATATACCACTCAGGAGACAGGCACGCTTCTAGCTGCTGGGGATAAAGGTGAACAGTCCAGTCCCTGGCCTCCAGAAGTTTACATTTCAGTGAGGAAGAAAGACAGTTAGCAAATATATAATAAAATGTCAGCTGGAGAGAACTGCTATTAAGCAAATTAAATGTGGGAAAGAGGACGGCATGTGATGGGGCTTAGACAGGGTGGTCAGGGAGGTCTTCTCCAAAGAGGTGGCATTTGAGCAGAGACCTGAATGAAGTGAGGGTCCTGGGAATATCTGAAGGAGGAGGAGTTCCGGCAGAAGAGTGCAAGGGCAAAGATCTTGCAATGGCACCTTCCTTGGAGTGTTTAAGGGACAGCAAGCTGGCCAGTATGGCAGGAGCTGGGGAATCCAAGGGGAGAGTGGCAGGAAATGAGTCTGGAGGGCTTGGGGGCAGATAGACCAGCTAAAGAGGCTTTGGATGATCTGTGTTTGATGAAAAGCTGTTGCAGGTTTGTGAGCAAATCACTGACATGAACTGTTATGTTTTGAAAGTACTGTTTTGGCTGCTACATCGAGAACTGACCATAGGCAGCAAGAGAAGATACAGAAGTCAGGTAAGGAGATGATAGTGACTTTGACCATGGCGGTGATAACAGAGGGAGTGTGAATTGGTTAGTTTCAGGATATGTTTGGAAGAGAGAGATGACAGGATTTGCCGACACATTTGATATTGGATGGAGAGAAAGATAACTCTGAGGTCTGGGGCCCGGGCCATGGGTGAATGGTGATGCCATCTACTGAGATCCCGTACAGAACAGTGATTAGGCTGCAGCCAGTGCAGACGTGGATGCCAGGAGGACTGAGATTAATACCCAGTTCTGCTATTTATGAGCCATGTGATCTCAGGAAGTTCTCTCTGTATCTCAGTCTTTCCTCTGTGTAACGGGGATGTTAAAAACACTGACCACATAGGGCTGTTATACAGATGAAATAAGTTAACACCTGTAAAGCACCTAGAACAGAGTCTGGAGTATAGGAAGCTCTCAATAAATACTGGCTATGATGAGAAGCATGGAGAGTGGGAAGCAGACTCATAGAAAAGAATCAAGAGCTTGATCTGGGACAGGTAAGTTTGAGTCCCCTCTCAGACATCCCAGTAGAAATGTCAGTGAGCAAGTAGGCATAAGAGTTTGAGTTCAGGTGAGAGTTCCAGACTGGAGGTATAAATTTGGGAGATATCCACACATAGAAGATTTTGCAGGTCAAGGGGTTGGATAGTATAAGCTTGCCCTTCCCAAGCAAACACAGACCATGGACTGTAGCCACCAGGGAGAACAGTATGGAGGTTCCTTAAAAAACTAAAAACAGAGTTACCAAATGATCCTGCAATCCCACTCCTGGGCATATATCTGGAGAAAACTTTAATTTGAAAAGATACATGCACCCTAATGTTCCTTGCAGCACTATTTACAATAGCCAAGACATGGAAGCAACCTAAATGTCCATCAGCAGATGAACGGATAAAGAAGATGTGGTATGTACACACACACACACACACACACACACACACACACACAATGGAATATTGCTCAGCCATAAAAAAGAATGAAATAATGCCATTTGCAGCAACAGGCACGGACCCAGAACATGATACAAATGAACTTATTTACGAAAGAGAAGTATACTCACAGATATGAAAAACAAACGAATGGTTACCAAAGGGGATAGCGGAGGGTGGGGAGGGATAAATCAGGAGTTTGGGGTTAACGTATGCACAGTACTATATATAAAATAGGCAAACAACAAGGACCTACTGTACAGCACAGGGAACCATACTCAATATCTTGTAATAACCTATAATGAGAAAGAATCTGAAAAAGAATACATACATACATATGTATACACATACACACATATACATATGTATGTGTTTTTTCAGATTCCTTTTCATATACATGCATACATATATATGTGTATATATATGGTATACATATGTGTGTATATATACATATATGCATGCATAACTGAATCACTTTGCTGTACACTTGAAACTAACACAACATTGTAAATTAACTATACTTCAATAAAAAAAACTACAGACCATGGACAAGAGATTAATGTGTTCTGAAAGCTAACAAGGAAAGGCAGAGTAACGCACAAGAAGAGGTGCTTACTTAGACTTGGGGGACAGGGACTGTTTCTCTGAGCAACTGAGGTTTAAGTGGAAACCCTGAGGGAGGACTTGCATTCATAACTATGCTCCCTGCTCTTCTTTGTCTTTTTTTGGTCAAAACACTCATGGCCTATATTGAGCAGATTAAAAAAGATGTGCGTATAGAAAAGGACAATGACAAAATTAATTGTGCATCTATGTACATTTCCTTAGGAAAAACATCAGTTGGTCTTCTTCAATGAGATGTTCTGTCTTCAGTAAAGTTTTGGCATTTACCAGTGAAAGGAAATGTCATAATTTCCATACATTTTGCATTTGCAGCAAGAAATCACTCACGGCTTAGTCAGCATTTTCTTAAAACGATAACGATAATCACGACACAGCCTTATCTAAGCTAACAAACCATTATCCTTCATAACCTAAGCATGAACGGGACCCTGATGAAAAGGCTTACTAGTTTTCCTCCCTGTTTAGGACATTAGACCCTTAATATACACGTAGAAGCTGTATATATTAAGATGCCTGTTCACACAGTCCACCAAATATTTCAATACTCTTTTCCCTTTCCCTTCCACTCTGGGTGCCAAACCACTAAAGTCCATGCTGCATCAGTAAATTGTTTAACTCAAACAGAGCTTAGGGGGCTTCCCTGGTGGCGCAGTGGTTGAGAATCTTCCTGCTAATGCAGGGGACACGGGTTCGAGCCCTGGTCTGGGAAGATCCCACATGCCGCGGAGCAACTGGGCCCGTGAACCACAACCACTGAGCCTGCGCTCCGCAACAAGAGAGGCTGCGATAGTGAGAGGCCCGCGCATCACAATGAAGAGTGGCCCCCGCTTGTCACAACTAGAGAAAGCCCTCCCACAGAAACGAAGACCCAACGTAGCAAAAATAAATAAATAAGTTAATTAATTAAAAAAAATACTCTCCATTCTTTATGTGCTCAAAAAAAAAAAAAAAAAAAACACCAGCTTGGTTAAGAGTCTAGGCCAAAATAATGTCACTGACCTGTGAATAAGCGTGCAGGCCTGACCGGCAAAGGGGATTTAAAAGACACAAGATTAGAGTTCCCACTGAAGTGGAAAGGAAGGCTTCTACTCTTCAGAGAGACCTGCTGTCATTTTTCCACTGTCCCAGATGGTGAGAGTTATATACTCCTTGACCTGAGCCAAAGACGATGTAAGAGAAAACAAAGGGATAAACAATATCTGCTCAAAGAAACTGAGCAAAAGCCTATCTCCAATGGCTTAAGTACAAGACAAACTTTCCGGACAAGGATGCTTCGCCTGACCCTGTTTTCTACACTATGGTTTACAAGGTAACTGAAAAAAAATCTCGTAAGAGACTAGTTCAAGGTATCCCACAATACCTGGAAATGACAATACTAGATTTAAAGGACTTTGAACGCAGTGATTTGATTTTCTTTTTTTTTTTTTGGTAAGGAGTAAAACAAGGCCAAGATATGTCCATATGCATACATAGTACATGCTGAATGAACGTGGATGGACAGGTACTGGCAGAGGCAATCACTGGGCACTGGCCACTGATCAGAGAAAGTAATATCTTGGGGGAAAAGCCATGCCTGCCAAAGAGAATCAGAGCTGGGGATCATAGTTTTCAATCTAGCCCTCTGTCAACAGCACAAGAAAGGGTCTTCTTAATTTGCAAGTTAAACAGGTCTCCAGAGTGCAGGAGTCCATCTCTGTTTATGGAAGGGTGCTTGAGCTCTCATTTCAAGATGGTCTGTCTTAATAATGCAAGTAACAGAGCACAGATGGCAGCCTTTAACACTGAAGCAGCACTTGGCAAATGTTAGTGGAGGGAGTTTCTAGTAAGTCACATCACGTAGAGAACTGTGCACTCCCAGTGACCTCAGTACGGCGAGCCCCATCCTACCCCTGTCTATGGAAATGGGATGGGTCTGAATTTTCTGGGCAAAGAACATGACTCCTCTTCTTACCCTACTCTTGGCTCCCCTGCATATGACAGCCTACGGTGAAGATGAGGCATTCCCTTCCCCTTTGTTTACCCCATGGGAAGGAAACAGGAAATGAAAGATAACATGTATGGAATACCTCCAATCTCCCAGTCCCTGAGGAAGGTCTACATACCCAGCTAGGGAAGTTATATTTTCTCCTTTTTACTGAGGAGAGAACTGACGTTCAGGAACGCTGAGTAACTGGCCCAAGGTCATCGAGTCAAAAGTTGCAGTGTCAAGATTCAAACCCAGTTGTCTCTCCCGAAGCCACATTCTTTCCAGGGGAGGCAGTCTGGTTCTGATCATGCCTATCCTACTCAAGGTCCCAGCAAAATTTCAGCAACAATGCTTTTTGATTCATACGCTGTGGCAACCAGTCAGCAACAGACCCTCGTGCCAGAGAGCGCCTTGCTCAGGTCATAAAAATAAAAAGGTTCTGCAGTCGCAGAGGCAGTAAAAGCTGTCACAGCGCTCACAGACAAGGAGGAGGCTGCCCTAATACCAGCTACATCCTGTGGGTTTTGGCAGTCACGGCATTAATAGCTTTTTCATACCTGATGACCATTAATAGGTCACTTCTCAATGTTCAATGTCCCATTTCCTTTAAGTTCCCACACGTGTTCCATTTACTGTCCTCTTAATCATTCTCTTATTTTCCAATAGACACTCACCAGGTTCTCTTAAATTCCTGTGGAGTCTGCAGTTTTCAACAGGATCCAGTCCTCCGGGAAGACTGGAAAAGTACCGTACGTCTTGGAAGAAAGATGTCTCGATCAACACTTAGAACGCGCTTGTCAGACACACGCCGCATCCTCTGCTGGGGAGTCACACTTCCCCACCCCTCATTTCACTGCAGCCTCCTTTCCCTTCATTACTTACCTATTTCTCCCTTCCATTGGTCCTTCTATTTTTCCTTTTCATTTTCCTCTACTCATTTTCTCTTTCCATCCTTCTCCCTTTCACTTAAATGGCCCGCGTTCTTTTCTTCACCCCTCTCTTCCTTTTCTATTCTTAGAGGCCAACCAGTTCAGTTTGAAAAACACAGGTGTCGATGTCACACAAACCTGGTTCAAAAGCTGATTCTTACACTCAGTGTGCCCTTGGACGAGTAACCATCCTGCTCCTTCCTTCAGCCTCCCCGTCTGTAAAGGATAGTTATCAACTGTATTCATGGCTAGATCTGCATTTTAAATGAGATCATCTGTGTAAATTCAGTTCAGGGCTTTGTATGGAAGTAGGACAATGCCCCGACTTCTGCCCTGTCTCCCGTCCTGCTGTTGTGAATCCTACCTTCTCTCCGTGCCTCTCCTAGCTGTCGTCTCTGGTCCTGGCTCAGCATTCAGCTCAGCTAATCCCCCTCACTGTGATATGGTTTCCCTTTAGCTGACTTCTCCTCATGGTCAACACGCCTCTATTCTGAGTCCATCCTTGTGTGGAAATAATTAGACATCACAGAACATTGCACACAGACGGAACATTCAGGCACCTCAGCGACATGCTGATTCTAAAGAACAGTAAGAACAACAATATTAAATATTTCTGGACCATTCTGAATTATCCATGAAGAATGAGGAGCTTAGGATGAAAGAATGGCCAGGTTGCCCTGTACCTCCAGGAACCAGATGTGTGACTGAGAAGGAGCCTACCATTACCAACATCACACTCATGACATGCCCAGATAACGAAGATGACGATATTTCTTAAATTGAAAGTTTTCAAAATTTGTGAGTGACATTAACCCCTGGCTCTTAGATTACTTTTTGGTGGACATAACTCTAATCTAAGGGGAACAATTTAGGAGGTAAACCTTCCACAAAAACTTCAGACTCGTAGCTCTCCTTTCCGTAGAACGTCGGACCCCACTCAGAGACACTGACTTGCGTTGTTGCACGTGGTGACCTCTGCTACGTAACCGCATCGTGTTTATTTCCTGGCCTCTGTAGCCCATGCATCTTTCGGTAGTTCTCAGCCTGACCTGCCATTTCCGTGTCTCAGACTTTTCTTGTCTTTATTTTCTCTGAGTCCTCGAGTTCCCTCTGCCCTTGTCTTAACTGAACTTCATCCTGTTAGTTTCTGATTACTTGTCCAATTTGTCGAGGTCATTTCCAATTCTAATCGCATCCCCCACGGCTTTAGGCTCCACTGTAGATTCAGCCTTATCTGTGAACTTAATGAGTGTGCTGCCGCTGCGTCCAAGTCGCTGATGACAGTCTTCACTAGAAGTGGAGCCAGGACTGGGCCCTGTGCAACCCCATTCTTACGTGTTTACTTGTCAGAAGAAATGTATGTGCGGATGCCTTAACGATATCTAGAGAACATAAGCTTCTCTTCTCTTCAGAATCTAGGGTTATTTGGGTAGAATTTGTGACATTTTTGGCATTTCAAGTCTGTAGTTCCTTACAAGCCAAATTAAATAATCGAAGTCACGGCTCCAAACATAACTTTCTTTGTTTAAAAAAGTCTCAGTATTTTGAATATAAAAGTCAGTACCTATTTTCACTATTTCTTCCCTGGGAATCACTCATATGCACCCTCAGCCTTGATGAGGGGGCACCGGGAGGGGAGGGCAAGGCCCTGGCTTTCAGTTCCATCTTTGCCATTTGGCGTATGACCTTGGGTGAGTCACCTAACCTTTGTCACCCTGGACCTTATCCTCATCAGTAAACGCCTTCCAGTCCAAGAGGCTGTGATTCTCTCGTGATGAAGGGCCTAATTATTCTCAGTGACAAATTGCTACACACATTTTTTGATTATAAGCTTTTCCCATGACACTTACATATGATGTTACAACTCTGAATACATTTAAGAAGTAAGACTTAGATTAGCTCTACCCATCATCTGGAATTTATTTGCCAAAAACACATGCTTATCTGCTTAGGCGTGACTTCTCCGTGCATTCTCAAATACTTGAATGTTAGGTATGTGTGAGGTGCCCTGACGCTTGTCATTTCCTTGTGATATCACTAACAACCAATATTCTCTTGCAGAACTCTCACTTGAAGAATGAGGAAACTGAGGCCCAGACTGTTTTAGTGACTGCGTAGGACAACAGGGCTTGCTTGTGGTGAAGTTCGGGCTTGAACTTGGGTTTCTGGGCACAGAGTTCTGTACTCTTTCCATATGGCATGCTCCCCTTCCACGTAAATGATTGTTCAAACTCAGTAAAGTATATGCTCTAAAAGAAAATACCAACAATTATTTCAGCAATCAACTAAAATGCCTCCCTACGCTGTGGAGGACCATCTCTTTTTCAATGATGAATGATCATCAACTCGGCTGGTGGAGACGAAAGTAATTCTACATTTCTTACACTGGGATAGGTCAATTATTTTCTTTAAGATATTTGGCTCTAAGTCTGGAAACAATCAATTTTTTAAAAGTCAAATTCTTGGTACTTATTTCTTCACAGAAATAAACAATTTCCCCCTTCTTCTCTCCTCCTCCTCTTTCTTTTAAGCCCAGGGCTTAGGTTTTCTTTTTTCTTTTCTTTTTTTTCCCATTTGGTACTAGATTCGGCCTCCAGGTAGGAGTAATGATGTCAACAGCCCCCTTTCCTGACCTTCCTTAACATTTCTACCCTCTGACTCACTGATTTCTCTGATTCACCTGAATTTTTCTGCAAGACAAGTTCTACACAAATAAATATTTAAACAGCAGGGAAAAAGGTGGGGGGGGAGCATCTAAAGACCTAGTTGTAGAGTCTGGGGAAGAGTAAAAAGAAAGACGTATATTTGAAAGGAATGATTAGAAGAAATTTGAAAGCATCATTTCACCTCAGAAATTTGTATTCTTCCAGTCAGTCACCTTAAGACACTGGGAGTTGTATTTTTAATCCCCCAAACAATTCTCACTAATAAACTAGGGAGCAGTCTGCAATGCTTGCTCCACGGAACAAACAACAAGAACCTGAAACAGCAGTAAATCATAAGAGGTTAATGATTAAGTTCCTCTCCCTGAAATTACAAAAGAATAATGCAAAGAAATACACGTAATGTTTCTAATGAGAGGCTTGTGGACAGAAGCATCTGCCCTCTCCTTGCTGAGACCTTCCCTTATTACCCATTTCTCCTCCTCCAACTCTATCCATTGTCTTAGTTTCTTCTTCTTTAAGCTTCTCAGAACATCTGCCTCAGTGTGTCTCCCAGATAGGAAGAAAGGAGCTGATATTGTTTTCATGTGTTTTACATAGATGATCTCATTGAATCCTCATTGTAACTGAATGGGGGGGGGTATTATTTCAGCAGATACTCCCTAAGGTGACTCCTACCGAGTTACTACTACCTTGTGTAATCTCCTCCCCTGCAGCTTGTTTCTAAGCAACAGAATATGGCAGAGGTGATAAGATGCTACCCCCTCGGTTAGGTTACGTTAATGGCAAAGGTGACGTGACTGTCACTTTCATGACTATGTTATGTTACCTGAGATTTCTTCTTCACAGACTAGGGGGAGAGACTCTCCCACTGGCCTTGAGGAAGCAAACAGCATGCTGTCAACTGCCTATGGAGAGGACCACAGGGCTGGGGCCTGTGCGTGGCCTCTAAAAGCTGAGGATCGCCTCTAGCCCACACCCAGCAAGAACCTCAGGCCAGTGGCCACAAGCAAATGAATTCTGCCAACAAAGCAGAGGAAGCTGGAAGCGGATTCTTCCTCACTCAAGCCTCCAGCGGAGAACACAGCACGGCCGACACTTTGACCGCAGCCTTGCAAGATCCTGAGTTCAAGTCATGCCTGGCCTCCTGATCTCCAGAAACTGTGAGATGACACGTGTGGGCTGCTAAAGTCACCAGGTTTGTGGGAGTTTGTTACACAGCAATAGAAAACTACTCCAATTGCTCTCTCTGCTTCATGGAAGAGAAAAGCAAGCTTTGGAGAACCTACGTGTGCGAGTTTCTGAGAACTTAACTCATTTGTTCAGGATCACACAGCCAGTAAGCAGTAGAAATCATATTAAACTTAAGTCTCCCTAAAGCTCAAAGGTCAGATGCTCTCCAGTACAGCACGATGCCTTTCCACAAATCCCTGCTCGTTAACTGGCACTGCTGACGGGATATCACCACCTGCGGGCTATGATATGACTTCTGGCCGTTACGAACCTCTAACGTACATGGTCTTGAAGGTTAAAATGAAAGAACTGAATTAGTTAGTTCCTCGCCCCATGCCCCCCTCCCTGGCCATCATGTAGAGGGGTGCTTCCCCCTGCTCACCCTTTAGAGAGAGGAGAGGAGGAGACCAAATGGGGAAGGGGACTGCCTGACTAGCGCTGGACAGAGGTTCTCACCCACTCAAAAGGGGAATTAAAGGAACGTCCTCCAAAAAAGAATTGCTCCACCTAGGAAAAGGCTCTGAGGGTCACACTAATGAGCCTCCCCCCAGGAATACCCCAGAGGCAGAAGCTCAGGGCTGATGAATAAGGTTCCACACTTTGGGTCCATATTGGGTAACGATGAATCCCGCAGCTTCACTTCAATAACATTCGCTTTGGGTGGCATGAGAGATCGCTGGCAGCAGGCTGACCTGGAGCCTGACAAGTCAAGGAGCGTTGCTTCAGATATCTTAGGGGCTGTTTGTTTGACGTGGATCATAAAGGCTGAAATTTCATTAGTTAGGCTTGGCGGGACCTGCCTGCCGCTGGGCAGCGTTGGACTGTACTTTATACGCACCTCGGTTAAATGACTGGGACAGTGATAAACTAGGTGTATCAAAATTTTGAGACATGCCAAATTACATGGGAGCAGAAAGGGACTAGTATAAAGCTCAGCTCTCTGCAGTCCATCATAACTCTCAATTTCTACAGCACAGCTTCAGAAAGGGCTCAAGAGTTGAGGACCGATCCCATGCCAGACCCAGGGCTGAGTGCTGTGAGAAGAACAGGGGTGAGACACAGCCCTCACCACGTCCCCCACTCCAGAGTCTATAATCAAGCAAGAGAGAGAAGGGTGTACATTAATAACTAAGCAAGCTTCCTTACAGTTGGAATTTGCCATCTTTGGAGCAGGAAACAGTGAAGGGCACAGCCAGCCCCCACTTTAATGCAGTCGATTAGATGACACTAAGTCACTTGGAAGACCAGGTAGCAGGTGTGAAAGGCCTAAGGGACAGGCTGTCATTTGCTGTAAGAATTCCTAGAATTTTCAATTCCCTTCCACTGCCGCAAACAGCTTCTTTTTTGTTGAAAGATCTTATTGCAAGTACCTCCTATGATAGCAGGCAGGGTCTAGTTGAAAAGGGGTGTGAGCTCAATGAACACTTCTGGACTTCATCATCTTCACCTTCCAAGAAAAAGGCATGCATAGGCAGTGTGCAATGAGAACTTTAGAATATGGATAACAGATCCTGGCCCTGGAGGATCTTGTTGATCGAGCTAAGGAAGACTAAATTACCTGCTAAATCTTAAATACCTAAGAGGCACAGGAGACGTGGGAGCCTTATGGTTGAATACCCTTGAGAGTCCAAGATTCTCCTTCAACTCATTTAACATGGATGCTTTGCGTGGTTGACGTTACAAGGGAGAGAAGAAAAAGAGAGGAACAAGAAGAAATAACCTGGGAAGAATAACATAACAGACAACAGTACTACCTTTAATTAAACACTGGTTCAAATCTTGGCTCTGCCAATAAACTAACCGTACGATCTTGGGCAAGTGACCTACTATCTCTGTGCTCAGTTTCCTCATTTGGAGGGGCCATTCCTGACCTTTCCAGGAGCTTACTAGGAACAAGCAAGATAACGTACGTAAAGCCGGTAGCATGAGGTTTTACATATAGTGGACACTCAGAAGTTATTTTGGAAGGAAGGAATGAAGGCAGGAAGGCAGGTGAGAAGACGGAAGACAGAAGGAATACTGATTTTTCCGTGATTATTTTCAGGCTTTCCTCTGAAGCTTCTCTGATTTATCTACCTTTCTCTTCCTCCATAGAGGCTCTGAAAGAGCCAACTGTTGCTGAGGACAGATGGCTCGTGGTTCCCAGGAGCGGTTCCATAGGACCGTAAGTGCTTAGTGAAAAAAAAAAAAAAAAAAATCAACATGGTGTGATATGTATGGAGACGTGCTACAGAAAATTTAAACCATTTTCTTTACTATCACTAAAGAATCTTAGAGGTTATATTTTTCTACTGTGCATTATAACTTTTCAAGATGATGATAGAGTAGATAGCATCTCCCAAGTGGACTTGACAGGGACCAGTTTTTCACTGTGGATCACATGAGGCTAGGGTTCCCTGGAATACCCATTTGAGGGACTCTGATTTATATCAAGACAGTGGGCAGTAGTGGGCACCAAACTGGGGGTAAAAGTCCCCAGAAGAGGCTGTTGGGAGAATATTCTGGAAGAAGAATCCCACCTTTCTTATCAGCTAGGCTGCCCTAATCACTCAAACCTCTGGCCCTCTGTTTTCTCATTTGTAAAATAAGGGGTTGGAGACACATAATCGAAGTACCCTTCTAGCTCTAACAGTTGAACATTTCCATGGGGATGTGAACTATATGGTTAAGGATTCAAAAATTATACACGTTACTAGGTCCCTTCTTAGACAACCAGCAATTCCCTTCCAGGAGGCCTTCAGTGGTATTCACCAAGCACCCACCATGAGCTGTGATCTATGATAAAAGCTCTATACTCCAGATTCTTCTAATTGATTGTTAATGCAAGAACTCCCCTTACGAACAAAGTAGAAATGGAAAGAAATCACTTTGGCCTGGCAGTCAAGGCCCTCGGGGTCTCTCCATTTTGTATTCTCCATCTCTCAGTAATCCTGTGTCCACCATGTTCCGTCGGTCCAGGTAGACGCTTCCCTTCCTATTCCATTATTCTACTCATCTTCTCAGTGGGCCCCAGCCACGTGCTTTCCTTTCTTTCACAGCATCATCTTGCCTGCGATCCCCTTCCTCCTCCGTCAACATAAACTCTGTTCTTCCTTCAGGACACCAGTCAGGTCACAAAAAGCCTTCCCTGATCCCATAGGAGGGACCCTCTGTTTTTCTCTCTCTCTCACTTGAAATTTAACAGACCTTATTCCTGTGTGTGCTCTCACTAAGATGAGAAACAATTCCCTTTGCACGTATGTCGATTTATCTTTCCAAGAAAATCTTAAGGGTTAGAGGCTCAGGTCTACCAGCCATGCATTTTTCTCTCTGGAGTACTGAACAAGGACGTACGTCTCATAACCATCAATTGGCAAGTGGGGGAAAAGTGCCACTTCATTTAGTTCAGTAACTCCCAACTCCCCCAACCCCCTCAATCCTTGGGTGTGCCTCAGTCACCTTCTCAATGAGGTCTTCTTGGGCTACTTATCTAGAACAACACCCTCCCTATTACATTTCATTAATCCTTCCTTTCTTTATCTCCTTTGCGTTTATCTCTATCGAACATACTGTATAATTTACTTAGTTCCCATGTTTTTTGTCTCCCCAGCTAGAATGGATACTCCACAAGAGCAGAGAATTTTGTCTTTTGGGTTTGTGACTGAATCTTAGCGCTAGAGGACTATATAAGTGCCTGGTGCATAGTAGGTGCTCAATAAATTTTTTTTGCATCAGTAAATTAATGCAGAGAATGCCATTTAACCTAAAGGGTTTATAGGGCCTTTTACTCTGCTCTTTCATCTACCAAATCTTTCCACGAAGATGGGATCTTTCCACTCAGTAAGGGGAAAGTCTGGTTTGAAGCACATCCACCAGTGCCAGAGGAAAGGGAATGAAAGAGATAGTTGGAACATACTGTTTGTCTCAAAAACCTTGAGCTAAGCTGCTGTAGACCTCCTAACCCAAGGTAGGGACAGGACCCAGGCCAGGCTGGCATGTGGAAGAAAAGAGAGAGGATGACAAGACTGATTTCCTCACGCAAAGAGAAAAGGGTGATGTGGACCCAGACGTGTGCAAAAGGAACCAGACAGCATTCAGGCAGAAGCACACACACGTCTGTGACAGTGACTGTGTCCTCCATTAAAAGAGGGCGTGTGATCAATCAAATTAGTCATCAACCATGTGTAGACAGGTGGGCCTCCAACATCTTTCCTCCAACCTAGTGGGGGAAAAGAGCCTAAAAAGATGTTTCATTTCTTTTGAGAGAGAGACAGAAATGAGAGGAGAGGGGGAAGAAAGATACCTCAGTGCAGACTTTGACAAGAAGTGACAATACTAGTTCTACATGCTCCAACAGGCCAAGCATATAATGGTGGTTCGGTGAATGCCACTGAATTGGATGGCTGGTGTTGATTTTATAGGCATTAGGAGAAATTCCGGGACTAAAATAAAGGCCAGCATAAAGTCCATCCATTTCACGGGGCTTCAGGAGCTACTGCTGATTTTCCTCACTCAGCCTAAGTATGACCCTAACTCCTTAATATGAACTCCTCCCTACCTATCTTCTAACCATGCTCAAAGCTGTTCTACATCAGAAGCTGCTTTGAGTGCCAAGAGATGGCCATGAGTCCCATGGCCCATGCAAACTCTCCACGAGGTTCAGACAGACCCACACTCTTCTGTGATTTGATATTTGCGTGATCCTGGGCCAGTTATTTAACCTCTTCAGATCTCAGTTTCCTCGTCTATTAAACTGGGATAATATTTACCCAGTGGGAAGTTGTGTGGATTAAATGAGATAATTTAGGATTTCACTTACTTAACCTTTGCTGAGCCTTTACTATGTTCTGGGCTGCATTATGCACTAAGGATACAGAGATTAAGGATTCAGTTCCTGCTCTTTGGGAACTTGCAGTCGAGAGAAAGAAACACAAACGCAAGTAAGTACAATATAGTGTGATAAGCGTATGGATGAAGGTGTGTGTCCGTTGGTTCTGGAACACACATACTCAGTTTCTAATCTAGCCTGCAGGGAGGTCAGGAAAAGCTCACCAAAGAGCTGAACTGAGCCCTGAAGGGTCATTAAGAGTTAGCCGAGGGCTTCCCTGGTGGCGCAGTGGTTGAGAGTCCGCCTACCGATGCAGGGGACACGGGTTCGTGCCCCGGTCCAGGAAGATCCCAACATGCCGCGGAGCGGCTGGGCCCGTGAGCCATGGCCACTGAGCCTGCGCGTCCGGAGCCTGTGCTTCGCAGCAGGAGAGGCCACAACAGTGAGAGGCCCGCGTACCGCAAAAAAAAAAAAAAAAAAAAGTTAGCCGAGTGGAAAAGGTCTGGGGCAGTTGACCCTTCTAGACAAAGGGAAGAGCACATTAAGAGCATGGAGGTGAGCGTCTAGCAGATTCAGAGAACCACAATCAGTTTCTTATGGATAGAAAGTTGGGTTTAGGTTGAGGAATGATGGAAAATGAGAAGGAAGAGAATGGCAGGAGTCTGCAGCCAGAACATGAGAATCAAAGCTTCTCAGCGTGGCTTTGAGTTTTCATCCTGATGTCACTGGAACGCCATTGCAGAGTTTGAGGCAACAGACATGAATACTTTTATGTTTTAGGAGGATCTCTCTGACACTGTGTGAAGGCTACATTAGAACAGGGCTAGATCAGAGTCAGGGAAAGGAGGCAGATGCAGTGATTCATGCAATAAATAACAAAGGCAAGAAGAGAGGAAAGAAAGAGATGAGGTGGATATAAGAGAGGGATAGATGAGAAAGAGAAATCACGTAGAATGACTCCCAGGTTTCTACCTTGATAATTGGGTAGACACTGGTGCCAAGGTTAATTCAAGAAGAGAGGAGGAGATGAGAGTTTTGAGTTTGGTGGACTTGAGGTCTCTATGGGATATAAGAGTAAAGGTGGCTGAGCACCTAAGTCCAGGGCTCAGGAGAAAAATCTGGGTATAGACGTTTTTAAGCCATCACTCGTAGGCATGGGTTGTCCATAAAGTCTATGTAGATGGGTCAGTGATGAGACCAGAACCCTGGAAGTACACCAGTGAATAAGGGGAGGCAAAG
Source organism: Tursiops truncatus (assembly GCF_011762595.2). Taxonomy (NCBI): domain Eukaryota; kingdom Metazoa; phylum Chordata; class Mammalia; order Artiodactyla; family Delphinidae; genus Tursiops; species Tursiops truncatus. Next base: position 92,073,569 of record NC_047044.1, on the reverse strand, counting down.
TGAGAAGAAGGGTGAAAGGTAAGCCAGCAAAGGAAGGAGAGACAAGACAGAGAGGAAGTCGCAAGAAGGAAAGAGGGGTCACCAGTGTCAGCTCTCAAAGAGAGGTCAGAAAGGGAATAAGCTGATTTACTGGATTGAGAGCCAGAAAGCCACAGTGGCACTAGGAAGGGCCATTACAATGGAAGCACATTATGCAGTGTTAACTCGAGACAACTTCCATTCTGTTCATCAACTGTATACAGTGTCAACACTGTGACTTTATATTTATCACTGGAAATAAGTTTATCTCTTAAAATTTTTTTTTATTAAAAAAATTATTCTATGAGGTTAAGAATACAACATGAGATCTACCCTCTTAACAAATTTTTAAATGCATAATACAGTAGTGTTACTATAGGTACAATGTTGCACAGCGGATCTCCAGAACTTACTCACCCTGCATAACAGAAACTTTATGCCCATTGGTTCGTAACTCCTCATTTGCCCCTCCCCCTCGGCCCCTGGCATCCACCATTCCCCTCTCTGATTCTATGAATTTGGCTGTTTTAGAGACCTCCCATCAGTGGAATCGTGCAACGACTGTCCTTCTGTGACAAAATATTCACATTGTTGAATATTGCAGAATTTCCTTCTTTTTTAAGGTTGAATAATATCGCACTGTTTCTAATAAGTACGTCTCCATCCAGTAGGCGAGTTTTGTCTAGAATCACTAACTGGTCACATGCATTGTCCATCTTTCCCCTTAATGCAGTGGGTCTACGGTTCCTTTACCCTAGAATTTCTATTTGTTGTGCCAGACTCAGGACTAAGTATCTGCTTTTGTCAAGAATCACCAAGAAAAGAGCTGCATAACTCTGCGACCTCCTTCCTGCACTCCCCACCCCCTGACCCTCAAAACCCAAAGGGGCTGCCCCTGTGTCTCCAGCTCTTTCCCTCTGGGACCCGGAAGCAGAGGAACGCTGCCCTGGTGGCCACGCTGCTCAACAGTCCTCACTGCTTGAGTGGCTCCACGGGAACCCGCGGATAAAAGGCGTGAGAGAAAAGGGAGATGTTATTTCTGGGATTATCATGATAAGAGGTGTAATGAGAAGCTCACTGCTGGGCTAGACGGAAAGAAGGAGGTGGAGGCAGCAAGGGAAAGAAAGGCTTCCTTGGTTTCTTTGCAAAGAAGCTGTAGGAAAATATTTGAAAATGTGTGAATGGTGAGAAATAAGTAGGAAACTGAAGAATGAAAGGCTTCAGTGCTGGTTAACTAATCCCATTTGCTTGTTTGTATGTGAAAGGCCAAAGAGGGAATCTTGACATAAAGGACATCTTTTAAGAAATCTGTCGCTAATACTTTACATCTGAGGGTCTCTGCTTAAACTTTCAGATAACAGCCTTGCAGGGTGATGTCCACAAGAAGATGGACAGGGCAGCTTAGCCACTGGCTCCCCTGAACGACCTGCTGCCAGTGAGTCAACTGGTTCTGTTTCTGACAGTTAATTTTCATTTTCGCTGAGTTCCTGTAGATAACAAGTGCTGACTGTGTTCTCCTTTGTAGCTGAAACTGCTAAAGGCTCGGGAGTCCGGTTTTGCCCATCCTGCTGGTGTGTTTTGCTTTTCTGGGCTGGAACTGTCCCGATAACTAAGGTCCTGGCGTCCCTGTCCACTCATTACCATGGCAATTACAATGAAGTAAGGCTAGGCTTGCATCCAGTTCTGTAAAGCCCAGTCCGAGGCTTAAGAACAGTTTTTAGGTTGAGGATGACATTCTGGCCCAGGTTCTGGCTACTTCCTTCAAGGTCTGCAAATAAGAGAAACAGAGGCTTCTAACTGTCAGAGATGGTAGGAACAACATTTTGACTGAGGAAATGGAATTAGGAATGTCAGGCTCCCAGAACCTTCTCCCTATGAGTCAAAAAAATAAACAAGTAACTCCCCTAAGTTGGGTCAGTGGTTTTATGTGCTCAGTTGGAGCACACTCTTTGAGAAACGTGGAGAGGCTAGAAATGAGTGTGGTGTCAGTTACATGAAACCAGCAGGCACAAGATATCCAAGGTATTCAAAACCCATCCAGTTCGCATCTCTCCTTCTCTGTACCAGCAAACCTGTGGGCCAAACGTCTCCTCTTTTCTCAGGCTTGTTCTCCTAAGAACAGAACCTGACTCGGCCCAGAATAGAGCTGCACAGCCCAACCAGCGATGATTATACTCAATGCCTGAGGCCAAAGCGAATGTGCTGGGCACCGTTGGCAAACGTGGAGCATGAGGCTTGAATTTCAGAGCTACAAGAATGGATGGGGAAGGAAACAGCCAACAGGACACTTAGAAGCTAGAGCATTAATCCACACTGCCCCCTGTCCCCCACCCCCATGGAACATGAGTGGGATCAGATCCTTCCTGTGCTGCCTTCAGTGGTGTGTGGTAGTCAGTATTGTCTCCGGAGTCTGCACGGTCCAAATCCTGGCTCTTCCACCTCCTAGCTGTGTGACCTTCAGAAAGCCACTAAACCTCTCTGGGCCGCATGATTTTTTCATTTGTGGTTTTGTCTTGAATAATGCTCCATAGGGACATTGTGAGGGTTAACATGAGTTAATATAAAGTAATCTGCTTAGAACAGTGCCAGGCCTATAATACAGAAGTGACAGCTATTACTAACACTGTTACCTGTCAGCTAGGGCTCCTGTCTCTTTAGAAGAATTGGCACAAACTAGGGTTTTGACTCCCCAAATCTTCCGATTTCTTCCCTTCACTTCCCCTGCTTTCTGCCCTGGGTGGTGTCTACACCATTCTTTACCCCTTTTGAGAAATTTCCGCCCTTTCTCGCTTCTCTTGTAGTGCCGACCCTTATCTCAGTTCTCTCTTGCTCTCTCCACCTGTCCGTCCATTTTCCCTCACACTCCTTTCTTGGAGAACAGAATCCAGCACACTGCAGGCACTAATTAAAAATTCGTTGAATGAATGGTAAACCGGAGCAGAAACATACAATATAGTCCCAGAATACAATAGTGACTGCAAAATATAAAAAGGAAAAAAAAACACCTATAAATTATTTCTAATTTTGAAGGACGGGATCACAGAGAAAGAGGTAAGTGATCAGTTACAAGACAATATCCAGAAACACAGAATAAAAAATAAGAAGAGGCTGGCTTCCAGTGCGGTGGGGAGCCCTGGTGGTCTGCGTGTGTGCAACCGTGACGTTGATGTGTAGGCGACACTGCTTGACTCCAGCCACCCATGTCTCTTCCATGAAAGAGACACAAATAGTCAAACTGCATAAGGCAGTCAAGGCTTTTCCCTGTGTGCTCAGAAGCCAGGCCCCGAGGAAGCCTGCCCTCCACTGTTATTTCGTGAATGACTAGAAAGGCCGGAGAAGCAGGGCAGTGGAAAAATTCAACCTCCCTTTCCAGCCCCCATCCCAGAAGTTAGCTGTTAACAAAGCCCGTGGGGCCAATGACAGAGCCACCCCATCTAGGAAATGAAGTTCTAAAAATAAGCAATTCTTCTAACTAATTAACGAATAAATAGATGTCACTAAAAATATGCCACAGACAGAACACCGTGAAAAATCCAAAGGCGTACTTGAAACCACAGACTGTCTCAACTAGAAGATCTGGGGGATTTACTGCAACCCTCTTGCTTTATAGATACAGAAACTTGAAGCCCAGGGATCTTAAGTGACTTGTCCAAGGTCATCCAGCAGATGGATGTCAGAGCCAAGACTCGATAGGCCAAGGGGCGTGGACTTGCCTATTTCTGGGGATTTAATGGCAACCGAGTCTGGATATCCTGCTTGAGGCAGGCAGCAGCAAGGAGCCAGAGCAGAGAAAGAAAACAAGGAAAGAGCTCGGGAACTTCCACGCCAGCAGACTGGCTTCAAAGATTCAGTGAAAGTTGAGGCCGGGATTGAAGAAGTAACTCGGGAAGGAAATGGAGCAACAAAACCCACCAGGCAAACCTTCTGCTGTCCTGGAGTGAGTGGTTATTAAACAGTGTCCTGGGGAATTGGGGGTGTTCCAAGACTCAGCTCTAAAGGGCCAAATAGCTTTTTCATGTTCCAAAAGCCGCTTGAGCTCTCCGAGAAGAACGGCACAGGTGCTCATCTATTATTGAGCATGTTTAAAAAGGCATTTAGGAAAGAGCACCAAGAGACAGATTTGCAATACAGCGTCAGTCCCAGGAGGGCTGCGCCTGCTTAGAGAAGGAGCAGAGTTCACGTTCAGCGATATGGGAAGAGCCACCATGGGCAGGGGGCCTGGCGTTCTTGGGAACACCTGTTGGTGTCCCCCCTCCAGCAGGTGCCCGGAAGTGAGTGATGCAGGGGGCGAACGCCAACAGGCGCAGCCCCCCTGCTGTCAGCTTGCTCAGATCAGTGAGCCGTGGCCAAGATCTTGCACCTTGTGTGTCGGGGGGAACCGCATGGTGGGGGAGGGATTTTGTAACACTTACGTCTACATACACGGTTTCTAAATAATGAAATAATATATGGCACTAAAAATTATGTGATAACTAGATGAATACAAATAGATAATAGATCAATTAATGGCTTGATAAATATTGAATGATATATTTTCTATCATATTTATATTTTTAATATTTTAATGGCATACCATTCACAGCACATTGTTAAAGGAAAGTGTAGGTTACAAAAATGGGAATGTACACTACTATCCCGATTTTATAAAAATATGCACTTACATTAATAAAACACATTTATAATCTAGAAGAGCACAGAGGAAAAAAGATCGGAATGATAGAAACCACAATGGACATAGAAATTATCCCTGGGAGGGAGAATTTGAGGTGAATTTTATTTTTTTTCTTTACGCTCTTGTCTATTAAATTTTTCTCAGTGAACAGCTACTATACTTTTGGATCAGACATAAATAACAAATATCATTACATAAAAGAGAAGTTTATTACTCAAGATGAAACTAGACAGCGCTCAAAATTCTCATCTGCCCCCTAGGGACTACAAGGTGAACTGCAACAAGCAATCAAAAGGCTGTGTCTGCTCCCTTTTTACCTGATTCCTTAATCCTGAATGCACCCATTTCCAAGGTATACATTTTTGTTTTTAAGCAGGGACTGAATCTTTTCTGAACTTGTTCCTGCTCTAGGAGTTGCAAACTCCAATGGCTGTAAGAACTAGGTAGATCATTAATAAAAGGGATGGGACACCTGGAGGGTGTGTATTGAATTGAGAGCGTGTATTCCACCCAAAGGAGGCTCTACCCCTCAGCCCCAGCAGAGTGTGAGCCCCAGGTGGCCACTCTTCAGATTTTTTTAGGAATCCACAAATCTGGAGTTTTAAGGTAATCTCTAAATTTGTAAGTGCTAAAGCCAATTTAATCTTAAATACACCACTCTTGGGCCACCTAGAACGTGTCTATGACCCCAAAGCTGCCTGTGTTCTGTGCGTTTTATGACCTTTCCTGAACATCCTCACCAGGTCCTCGTGTAGTGTCACATCGTGACCACAGGGTCACATGGAGACAACTCAGGAAGTGAAATAATTTCCACAACAGCTGCAAAAGAATGTCATGGTCACTTGGAACAGTAGATGAGGGTATGTGACTTACTAAATGCAGTTCTAATTAAACAAAGAGGGTTAATGCTTTTCGGTTTTTCGGAAAAATCAAGCATAAATGGTGAAATGTTCACAGTCCAATGTGTCAAATTAGAAAAATCCATGTCCATATTCTCTAAAACCTAGTAGTAATGGGAAAAATGGAAGCTCAAATACTACCCACACTTGCCCTGCTGCTTGGAAGTGGGTCTGTAGTCTCAACACAGTATCTGTGCCAAGTTTAAGCAGAGGACCTATGGGCATCATTTGAAAGGTTTTTACTTTAAGTTGCCAGTTAAATTTCTAACAGCTGTTGGACATACCCCTTAGAAATTTAACTGTCATCTTATTTAAAATAAGAAATTGTAAACAAGCCCCGCTGGGGGCTGGTATTCCTAAAAGCCCCTTGGGGGGCTGGCATCCTGTGGTTGAGAGCCCCCATACCCTATCTTACCACCTTAATGGCACTAGACGCCACTTGAAGTGATGATATTTACTTATTTGTTGATGTGCTTGTTGTCTGACCTCCTCACGAAGACAAAAATTCCTTGAGGGTGGGGGAACTGGTTGGTCTTATTCAATCCTGTTTCCCCAACACTTAGAATAGTGTCTGGTACTTAGTAGGGGCTCAGGAGATATTTCCTGAATGAACAAACCCAGCCAATCAGCCTAATATCCTGGAGTTTCTGTAGCAGTGACTGAAGACCATAGATAATTCACAGTCTCCTGGAGTGAGTGATACAGGCCTTCACTCTTTCTTGCTGGGCTTCTGACTCTATCCTCAACTTTGTGGAGGGATAAAGATTCAGATTGATTTCAAAGTAAAAGGCTGGAAAATAAAATGAGAACAGAAAACGGTGACAAAGTGGCAGTCTTAAATGTCCATTAAACAGATAACGTCTTTTCTCCTTGTGAAAGGGAAATGTCTGTGGTCAACTATCTCTGTGTTTTATAGGTCAAAACTCAGATTTCTGGGCCTCATCCCTGGAGCTTTGGCAGCAGGACCTGAGAATCTGCATTCCAAATAAGTTCCCAGGTGATGCTGATGTTGCTGGTCCAGGGACCACACTTTGAGAATCACTGGTGTAAACTATAAAATGCTATGTGTCGGGCATTCCCTGGTGGCACAGTGTTGGAGAGTCCGCCTGCCGACGCAGGGGACGCGGGTTCGTGCCCCGGTCCGGGAAGATCCCACATGCCGCAGAGCGGCTGGGCCCGTGAGCCATGGCCGCTGAGCCTGCGCGTCCGGAGCTTGTGCTCTGCAACGGGAGAGGCCACAGCAGTGAGAGGCCCGCGTACCGCAAATAAATAAATAAATAAATTAAATTAAATTAAATTAAAAAATAATAAAATGCTACGTGTCAGTTGCATTTTCTATTTCACTCCCCACTTCACCATCATCCCCTTTGTAGTCAACCCTGACTAGGACGTGTCTTTTGACATAAACCACCTTCCCTTGTGGGAGGAACTCCTCTAACGCTTGTGGGCCAATCTACCCGCTGCACAATAAGGAAGCCATAAAGGGGAGACTGGCGGCGGTTTGTTACAGTGAAACAAAGGCCAAGGAGATCAAATGGCACAAGGACACACCGTGAGGTTTCACGAACAGTCACTATCGCCTAATGTGGTTTGGTTGTTATGTAATGGTTACTGAGAACCCACAATGTCCTAAATCTGAGCTGAACATGTTTTTAATTCCCTAATTTGGGGGCAATGAGCCCAGCATGGATGCTGTGCTGTGTTGGGGACTTTACCATTCTTTTATTATTAATAAGACTCAATTTTTAAAAATCCCTGTGCAAACAGTTGTGTAAGAATAAAGGAAGAAAGTGGGTCCTTTGCCAGTTTATCATCGGGCACGTCAAGGATTCTATGTGTTGTTTCCTAGTTCCTTCCTTTCAGTGACTAAGGCCAAGGTCCAACCTTGCTGTGCACTTGTGTATGCGGTTCATTTTTCTTCACTTTCTTGTTTTCTAGAACCCAATTTCAGTTAAGATTGGTTTAAAATATGTTCAATTATACTTCAAAAACAAACAAACAAACATAGAAAAAGAGATCAGATTTCTGGCTACCAAAGGCAGGGGATGGGGGGAGGTGGAATTGGATGAAAGTGGTCAAAAGGTATAAACTTCTAGGTATAAGATAAATAAGTATTAGGGATGTGATGTACAACGTGATAAATATAATTAACACTGCTATATGATACATATGAAAATTGTTAAGAGAGTCAATCCTACGAGTTCTCGTTACCAGAAAGATATTTTTAAATGTCTATATCTATACAAGATGATGGATGTTCACTAAACTTACTGTGGTAATCATTTCATGATGTATGTAAGTCAGATCACCTTAAACTCATACAGTGCTGTCAATTATACCTCAATAAAACTGGAAGAAAAAAACATGTTCAAGTAAAGAACAGTGAATATTTGCACAGCACCTGCTACACGCCAGATACTGTGCTAAGAATTTTAAATGAATTATAGCTTATTTGATCCGTATAGCCACAGTTTGAGGTAGGTGCTATCATTCTTTCCGTTGTATAGATAAGGAAAGCGAAACAAAGAAAGTTGAAGCAACATCTATTTACACTGCTTTGGATGAATCAGTGTTAGGCAAAGGTGAGGAAGATATGATGCCCCTTGGCTTTTAAACTATGCCGCAAAGGGTAAGTTCAAGAGTCCAAGGTTAAGGGGAAAGCATAGGGTTGTTGCAATTATGCTGGTGTGTAGACTAAACGCAGAGAGCAGAAGAGGAAACAGGATGGGAAGGTAGGTCAGTCTTGACTACTGTGATTTGGGAACCGGGGTCTGGAACTCACTTTGCCCTCTGGAAGCATTTCTCAAATTTCAGTCATTTGAGTTCCACTGTACCGATTTTTGCCACATCTGTGCACCACCTACACTATTTTTAATTACATATGAAACAACCTTCTTTTAAAAAGTATATTTATTAAAAAATTTCATATCATGACTGTAAATGTAAGACAAGTGTCACTTGTCAAAGATAGAAGATAACTATAAAGATAAACAGATTATTTAAATAAAAAATACTCATCCCTCTTAATTCATGTACCACAGTGAAACCCACAATCACACTTGGGGAAACACTGAAGTGACAATGAGGAATCACAGAAGATCAGTGGTCTTAGCTATTGGATTTCGCTTCTACTTTCTCTTTTATATATTTGTATGTATTCATCTCAATGAACCTTCAGCTAGTTTGATATGAAATGCCCAAACTCCTCTCTCTTAGCTAGTTGAGCTCATAAAATATTTAATTGATTGTGTTTTATGTAAAACAAAGTTAAAATTTCAGGTCACTCTCTTGGTAAGATTGGAGGTCTGTTTTGTAGGTCAGCTATTTTAAATTCCTCTTGGTGTTTCGACATTTCTCTGCACCTCCTGCAGGTGTCTGATCAGTGGGGCTGCCTGGCTGCAGTGTCACTGCCATGGTGGCTGCATGTTAGAAGAGCTTTCAACGCAGAAGCAAACTATTTGCTAGGAAATCCATCCCGTCTATGTAATCAGGACCTAGACAACTATTGCTGTAGGTAGCTGTGGCCTTTGCTATTGGGAGAAACGTGTTCTGTCCTCACAGTTTGAGGAGATACGTTCTTGTTCTGGCTGAAAAAAAGAGGCAATGTATGCATGTATGTATTTTTAGGGATGTGTGTGTGTGAATGTGTGTTTAAGAATAGGTAGTAAAAAGGTATAAGGATGTAGGGATGCAGAAAAGCTTTTCTGCTGTTGTTCCTATCTTTCTTGCCTCTCGCCATTTCTCCTTCCCTTACTTTTTCATTTTATAATCTTCTCAGGAAAATATTACACTGAAACAGCCAGTCCCAGTTTAAGCCAACTCACCCCACCTACCTGGTACAGGACCATTTCTGAACACTTTGTTTAAAAACTCTCATGTGGTAGGGCTCACGTATTTCCGTGGTGTGGTCTGTCCTCTGGTCTACAAAACTGTCCCCATTGGTAGTGCTACACTTTGATGCCATTAGTCTAGTTATACCGTTATACTCTGTGTATCAAGGCAAAACATATATTGGACTTAAATGGAGCCAGACGTAAATATCTACACTCAGCCCTGCCACTCCTTAAGTGTATGACTTTGGCAAATCATACAACTTCCCTGAGCCTCAGTATACTTACCTGTGCAATAGGAAGTAAGTTTTAATAGGAATCAAAATTAGGTCATATATGCCAAAACTCTTCATAAACCACATTCTTAATAAAGGGCCCAATAAATGTCAGATGTGTTAGTGCCAAATCTCCCTAAGATCCCTTGGTCTCAGGATAGAGTGTTTCAGAAACTGTACGTCTTTCTCAGACCCTTTAGGGAGAATAGATGTTTTTTCACTGTTCTATGAAGAGAATGCTGAGGTGGCTTAAACATCCACCCGAAGTTCTACCCAAGAGGTAATATTCTATTCCTACGCCAGAAAGCTCCCCTCCTTATGGGATGAGTGAAAAAGATGGTAGGCGTTATTATGAGAATAGCCAAAATTGACGATCTCAGAAGACACCATACACCAAACCTTGAGAGTAGAAAAACGTGAAAGGATATCTACAGAGTTTGGTGTAAACGGGGAACATTGTGCACTTTGAAAATACAGCTGTGGAGAATGGTCCTCTTTCCCTTGGGGTCTATCACTCTCTCCCGGACGTCTACTTGTGCTCTTCCCCTCTTTTATTTGTCTCCTCAAGACCACACTTTCATTCTCCTCATTCCCCTGGCACAGATCTGTTTTAAGTTTAAAGCTTCAGAACATGTAGCTGATGGAGCTAAGACCTGGATTGCCTGTAGAACTGGCAATGGGCAGCCTTTATGGGCAGCAGAGAATACCTGGGTCACATCATCACAGAGAGGGAGAAAGTGCAAGAGCTTGTCTCTCTCTCAGAATGAACTGAAATGTTCACCAAATTATGGACAGAAATCATTCTGATAGAGAAAATAATAAAATCACACCAAATAATCTTGAGTGCTACGGCTGCTGTGGAATGCTTGTATTCATGTTTTTTTTATTAATAGCTTTCATTCTTAAAGGCAGTTTATTTTCTTAATTGGCCAACGCTTCCTTTCAGCTCTTTGTACTGGGGGCCGATCAGCAGAGTTAACATGCCAAGGTCGGCGCTTCCCTCCCTATGCACACGAATCACTTTACCCTGGTCCCGGCCAGCTCTCATAAGTAGGTATTGTGGAGAGAGAGGCTGCGCGTGGACTTGTACAAATCTGTCATCGCTGCAGGAAGAACTCAAAGCAGAAGATCTCCTGGTGATAGGTCAACAGAGGCATGCTTGTAGGTGAAGAACATTCAGATATTATAGCTTTAATGTCACACCTCAGACTTCAGGGCAAGTGTATATGCTATTAATGTATGCACGAAGTAGCTTGTTTGGTGGAAAATACACCAAGGTATGAAAAGAGCGGTCCCTGCCATGATGGCCCGGACAGTCCTGAGGCACATCAGCCTGTGGGTATGTGAATCAGTCAGCCAGGTGCTGCCCCACTGGTGAAAGAAGGGGATCACTCTCCCTTCTTCCTGGGTCACTTGGGGCACAGAGAATGGAAACAGCACTAGAAACGATGTCACACCAGGCACGAGCCCTACTACCTCCTTAGGAACACGGGCCTGAATTTTACAAGCTTCCAACTCTCAAGAAAATGGTCCCAGGATGTTGAAAACCGCAGACACAGATGACGTGAACAGCCCCGTCCTCTGCGCTGTAACTGCCAAAGGTAAGAAACATTCTCAGCAGCAAAGTTAGAGGATCAGAAGGTCAGAAAGAAAAACCGTCTGGGATCCCCAGCAGACCAGGAATCACAAAGGAGAGCCTTTCACACCCACCGCGTGTGTGTCTTCTCCTTGTTACTGAATGAATATAACCCAAGCTTCTTGAATTAAAGGATATCATTTTGAATGTTTAGGGACATAAAACAACAACAAAAAAAGCTGACCAAACCTTGTCACCTCGGACATCAATCCTACACATCAAAGCTGGATTATCAAAAACTCTGAAATTATTCTCACATGAGTACCGGTCTCTACCGAATACGCATATGAATGCCTAATCGTGGGGGATCAGTTTAAAGAAGTATGATACATCTTTACAATGGAATAGGAGGCAGTCATTAAGTTTCATGCTTTTGGATAACATTAATAAAATAAGAAAATGGTCACAGTATCATAGTGAGAGAAAGAAGAAGACTGCAAACTGCTCATACATTGCGTTTCCAGTTCGATTGTATCACACTGTATTGTGTTAAAACATGCACATATACACACACAGGCAGAGAAAAAAGCATCCGTAAGGAACGGAAGAAATGTAAACACTAATTCTTTGTAGGTATGTAAATGGGTAAATTTTATTTTGTCCCCCCAGGTACCTTTAATAAGCACCAATTACCTTTATAATAAGAAAATCATAAATGTTGGTTTTAACCTGTATATTAACATAAGAGTCTTGTAACCTCTACACCACTATTTCATCTTCAATACCACTACTGGAAAAACATTATAGCCTAGAATTAGAAAGTTCAGAGGACTCAGGAGCCAACCAAAGACAACTGTCATGAAATAAAATCCTCAATAAAATTTAAACAAGGTGGATGAAAGCTATCTTTTGGCTTTGGGGAGCCTTTCCTCTATACAGCGTTTCCTTAAGTCAAGATTAAGCCAGCACTTCTGTCTCCAAGCTCCATCTTGCTTTTCTCCCCCATCAGCAGGTATAGGTTTCAAAAGCAAAGCCAACCAAGGTTATCTTGTTCTTTTATCCGCTTCATTCAGTGGCTGATGACAGCACATGAAGACAGCCAGCCTTTCTGGAATGACATTTCTGAAGTCCTTTCCCCCAGTACAACCTGCTCTGCTCTTCGAATTATTTTATAAACGTACATGGGGGTAGCAGCTTGACATTGTGCACTGAGTCTACCAGGAGTGGCTGTGGAGACCTTGGGGGTTAAGGGCACACCTCCCCACCATGGGCTGGCCCCCAGTGGTCTCTTTCCAGGACCCTGGAAAAGGGTGTAGGCAAAGAGCATGGGCCACGGCTCTTGGAGCTGAGGGAACCAAAGAAGGGAACACTTGGATGTGAAAGTCTGTGATAATCACAACTTGGAAAGACAACCAAAAGCATGTAATCCAGAGGCCTTGTCTATAAACCACTGTCATATATACGCAGGGTCTCTACTAACCAAGCAAGATGAAAGAGCCACCCAACTATCAGACCATATCAAATAGATTTAAAATCACCTTAGGTTATAGAAATTTTACGTGTCACAATAAGCGCCCTTCTCCTTGCAATACTTCTTTCCCCAGCAACTAGGAAAACAATAATACTAGTTTGGTGGGGGCAACACTAGGCTCATAGTAGGTCCTCAATCGTTATGTGCAGGAAGGAGGGAAGGGAGGGAGGGGAAGGGAAGAAGAACTCTCAAAGCCTATAGTTCACGCATTGTTGTTTGGGCAGGACTGCACGTTACAGAGCCATGAAGATATACCCAATCTTTAGTTCTTCCAAAGTCAGCCCCTGGTGGGGTTAACAGTTCTGGTACTCAACACTTCTCTCTAGAAAGAAATTCTCCTTATAGCTGATATAAATCCTCTCTGCTTGATCTTAAGCCCACTTACTCTGGTTCTGTCTCGGAGGAGAAAGTGAACAGCTGATCTCAACACTTGGTCCAATAATTCTTCATATATTTAAAGAGAGTAAGTCATCACCTTGTTGCCTCTTCTTCTTCCCCTCCGTGACCGCAACTCCCAGAGCCCTTCTCCGTGGATCCTGTTTCTGAACGCCTTAATCCAAGGATGCATATTAGTATGCAGTTCAAAGTCAGCAAAAGGAGCATCTTGTCAAGTGGTGGTATCGGGAGATGCAGAAAAAACACACCAACACGGGGAGGAGCTTCTGTTTCACTCCTCAGACGCCCTCTGAAAGTCTGGAGAGAGCACGTGGATAGCCCGTGGCCTCTTCCCCCGGGGCAGGAGGTGGAATTCAGTAGGGGCAGGTGTGTTCAGGCAACACCAAGTATTTCCTGGCCTGCTTAGCACTGTCTTGCACTGTGCTGGGCACAGACATCTAGCGGGAAACCAGCCAGATGTGGTTCCTGTGCTCGTGAGCAGACCGTCAGTTCGTCCGTGATGAGAGAGAGTGTGTGCGCGTGCGCACGCTCTCTGAAGGGATGGACGGGCTGTTTTATGTCACGGGTCAATGGCTTTCAAGCAGAATCTGCCACAGGAGCGATCAACCTCTGTCCTATCATCACCCACTTGATCGCTCTGGAACAGGTCACTCTAGTCCTCAGGTGTCGGTGTCACGGCGCAGCCGCAGCCTGGACTCAGTGCTGCCTCCTGGATACGGGGCTACCGGAAGCATCCCTTAACCTGTTTCGTTCATCGCAGGCTCCAGATGCTGGTGGGACCTTCTGTTCTATAATGTCGTTGCTTCCGAGGCGGCTCTTGGGAGTCTTCTCTCTACCAGTTTGGTTACCCTTCCTCTCTCTCACTGATCCATACGTTAATTCATAAATACGACTATGGACTCAGCACTTCCTACCGACCACTTTCACCTTGAACCCTTCTTCCACTGGTGGATATGGCTGTAATCTCTCAGGATTGCCAGCCTGAGGTGATAACTGGGGCTTGGGGAGCCCAAAGAATGACCCAGACAAACAAAGAATGTTTTAATCTACACAGGGACGGGTATTTTCTGGTAGGTGGAGGCAGGGAAGAGGGAGTGCGTTTCTAAAATACACCTCTGGCGAGGTTGGGGGAAAGACGAGCGGAGAGGCACACCGTATGTATTGTCCTGCAGTTCCGACCCAGACAGTCCCTTTAAGGTCTGTTTACCTCTTACAACCTGAAAAATGCATCATCATCATTTCTCGAAGTCATTACTCAGAACACACCCCACTGCATTTCATTTTTACTATCCCCATTTTAGGAACGATTAAATGGAAGCAGGGAGCAGTGGCGATGAAGCAAATCATGAGAGGCTCTGATAGAGACAGGAGCCGCTTCTCCGTGCCAGACTATTTCTAATGCAAGCTGATGCAGCTGTCCCCCTCTTAGAGAGACTCACAAACGAAGCCACTCTGCAAACAAATAGTTTTCACCATCCCCTACCCTTTCCAACTCACCATGCTGTGTGTGTGTGTTCCTCTTTATTTTTTTTGGACTTTTTTTTTTATTGGAGTATAATTGCTTTACAATGTCGTCTTAGTTTCTGCTGTACAACAAAGAGAATTAGCTATATGTGTACGTATATCCCCTCCCTCTTGAGCCTCCCTCCCAACGCCCCCGCCCCCGTCCCACCCCTCTAGGTCATCACAGAGCACCGAGCTGAGCTCCTTGCGCTATACAGCAGGTTCCCACTAGCTGTCTATTTTACACATGGTAGCGTATATGTGTCAATGCTGCTCTCTCAATTCGTCCCACCCTCCCCTTCCACTCCTGTGTCCACAAGTCCATTCTCTACGTCTGTGTCTGTGTGTTCCGCTTTAAATGTTCTTCACATTTCTACATACCAGAGATATGTACTTGGCTTTCTGTGAATATAATTCTGATCCAGAGATCTCTTTGTTGTTCTAGCCCCCAGCCTCCATGCCTCCTCAGAGGCTACTAACATACGGTCCCACTAAAGGTTCACAAAAGCATGTACTATTCGTTTAAAAAAAGAGGTCGAGGAAATGTAGAAAATTTGTATATGCTTGGGAGTATCTTCAGAGCAAATACGTAAGACATTGCGAACTAGGATCGCTCTGAAGAGGGACCTGGGGAACAAAGGATCATGGGTGATCAGAGGACGTTCTTTTTACTGGATATTCTTTTGTATCATTTGACTTTTTACCATGTGAGATATTACCTTAAAAAATTACTGGAGGAGGGTGGGGACTACCAATTGGTATTTGTTGAATACTGGCTATGTTTCAGCCACTATTAACTGGTTTTACTATAATATCTCCTTTAGAGTTGGTTACTAAAAAACCCCCTTTAATCTGTATGACAGCCTTATGTAAAGCCCCATTTTACAAGAGGGAAACAGACCCCGGTAATACCAGTCGCTCTGTACACACAGCTGATAAATGGCGATGTGGGAAACTGAACTCGGCTCTCTCGATTTCTAAAACCATTCTCAGTCCCACAGACTATCCTGCCATCACTTGAAGTCTTTTGGAAGGAACCAAACTGATAAGACAGTAGCTTTGAGACGACTTTGTAAAAACCTGAAGGAATGCTGTGAAATCCTATCACACGACTCACACAGTAAATCTTCCTCTTGCCTAGGCTTCCTGTCGAACACTGTTCGGGCGTGCCTGCCCGGAGATGAGCCCTCCCAAAGGCGCCCTGAGGCCCTTGCTGGTCCTCGGGGTGCTCAGTCCGCAGGGAGATGTACCTGCTCTTATGTGCTTTTCAGTCAACCACTCAGTCTACACGGGAGAGTCTCAGGTAGAAGCGAATGGTCACTACCAGTCACTGCTCTAACCCTCCTGAGCGTACAGAGTCTTCATTTATTTAACAATTATCTTTTGAGTGGTCCCTCTGAGCCAAGCACTCTTCTGAAGTGTTAGAATTATTGAGGTGAACTAGGCCCTTGCACCCACACAGCATCGACCTGGTGTGGGAAAACAGGTGGCAAACAACACAAACAAGCAGACAAATGAGCAGAACGTCAGACAATAAGTATCTTGAAGCAAATGAAAATGAACCTGACTGGGTGGCTACCTCAGCTTGGGTCATCAGGGAAGGCCTTCTGAAGAGACGACATTTACCCCAACGACAAGAATGCCAAACGTGTCCTGGGAGCTACTGTCCTTAAATACGAAGTTGGGCTCCTTCTGTATGCTCCGGCCCTCACCAACTTTCATGCCACGCCCCGATTTATCTACAGCGTGAATACGTAACCTCAGAAGCTAGAGCTGCAAAGGACCCATCTCACGCCATCGTTCTAGACATGAGGGCAGAAAGATCCAGAAAGGTGAAAAGAGCAGGTCACACAGCCAGTTAGGGGCAGCACTAGAGGCCAAAGGCCCCAGCTCTTAGCCCACGCCTCTTCCTCAAATTGAGACTCATTCTCTCCTTATCTCCCCAGTGACCATCTCTTCACTGTAGAATCCTCACCCCGAGGGCCTGCCTCTCTGAAGTCTAAATCTTCCCTGGACCACTGGGGACCTTCTGGAATGCTATTAGGAGTCCTAAGCATGCAGAAGGGTTCTGGGGGCCAGGGTGACAGTGGAAGAAAAGGTACAACTTCCCACGGTTCGATCTTACCACAACCCAGACATGCCCTAGATCTGTGCCTGGCATCCCTACCCTGCCCGCAAGGGCTTCCAAGTCTGGGAGCTGTAGGGCTCATGAACCTAAGGAATACTGAACATCTCTCTTCAGCAATGCTCCCTGATGTAACCAAGTCAGTACGAAGAGGTTCTATTCTAGGATCCCAATCCCCCAAAAGACTTTATCAAAAGATTACCCACAGAATTGCTTTAAATAACAAGCTCCCTTAGCACACTTAAAGTACGATCTATGAAAACTCAATCTGCATAAAGATTTTCTCTCCCCTCGCCCAAAAAAACGAGCTCTTGTATCAAGGGCAATAGCATAAACTTGATTCTTCATGATGGATTTTAGACTCTTGTATTATGTAATGGTTCTCGTTCATTCTACATATATTTATTGAGCTATGCAACACGATCCTCCAGGTTGCCATGAGGACACAACAGCCTCTGTCCTCTGGAAGCATCACACATGCAACTCTAACACAGGCAGATGTGACGAGTACTACAACAGAGGTACGGACCAAGGCTACAGGGCATAAGGGAGCAAAAAATTATATCTTGGTCAAAGATCAGGGATGGAGACTGCAACATTTTAATTGGGCTTCAAAGGATGATTATGATTTGTATAATTGGACCATTCATTCCAGGAAAAGAAAACATCACGACACTCTGTACGGAGAACAAGACATACAAGGGCACGTTCTCAGAACAGAGAGGAGTCCAGCGTAGCTTGGAAATGGTGAGGAAGAGAAGACGGGTGTTGGAAAAGAGACCAGAGCCTTGAATGCAAGAACAGATAGAGTTTGGGCCCAATCCACAAACTGCAGAAGCTCTGAGCAGGTTTTGGGCAGAGAAAGAACTAGAATTGTGGCTTGGGAAGCTCTTTCTAGAAGCCATGTCCAGGGCTGATCTGAACGGTTCAACGTGGGCGTCAGGGAGGAGGAGGCCCATTTAAAAAATTATCCACATGGTTCCCAGCTCATATAGAAATAAGGAATAAATTCAAGAGTTAGAGTAGAGGTAGATCTGTTAAGGAGGCGTGGGATCCAACCCCCAGGAAGGAGGGTCTAGTTTTGGAAAGGGCTGGGGGTCCCAGGCCTCAGATTCCAGCCTAAGGAAGAGAAGGCAGCACAAATGATGGGAAGTGGTGTCTCTTTAAGACAGGACGGTCGTGACAGGGCCCCTTACTTGAGACAGTAATCATGGTCTACTGAATAAAAGCCACCCTAGCTGGATGTCTTCTGATCCACGCATGAAGCCTCCGTTTTTTAATAACTCCTCTTCTGGAGATATACAGAAGCGCCTGTTGTACATGCCGGCCCAGACACTCCTTGAATGATTATGTCTCCACAGCAGCAGTGAAAAGCAGCTTGACTGGGGTAAGGAGTGGAAGCCCAGGGAATAGCCATTTTGGGACAAATGACAACTCAGGGGAGGGGCGGCAGCTTCAATCAAGAGCCCCGGGCATAATGGCAGCCTTACAGCCAAGCCCTGATATGAGGAGCACATGACAGATCGAGGTCTTCGGTTTGAAAGATAAGGCCCTGGGTCCCACCACCTGAGACACACATGCCTGGTTTCACAGGTGAGCATTCTCACAACCACCTGTCCACGGCTCTCTGTGACAAGATGGTGAATTTCACGAAGTTCATCTCTGGCTTCTTTTCCTGGCTACTCTCTTGGGAACTACATCACCTGGTTTCCATCCTAGTCAGAGCCATGCTGACATCCTGAAGTCTGTTCTCAGCCAACTGGCCCACAGCGTCTGCAGCGTCTGTAAATCAATGCTTCCCAACGTGATTCACAGAATATGATTTCACGGGTAAAGGGTTCTCATGATAAATCATTTGGGGAAATGCCAGATTAAATAAAATTAAAGATGTCTCTTTGCTGTAAGACACCTCTATTGGCAACAACTTGGATGGACCTTGAGGGTGTTATTCTAAGTGAAGTAAGTCAGACAGAGAAAGACAAACACTGCATGATCTCACTTATAAGTGGACTCGAAAACAAAAGAAAAAGAAAAAAACCTAGTTCACAGATACAGAGAACAGACTGGTGGGTCGTCAAAGGGTACAAAGTTCCAGGTGTGAAATAAATAAGTCATGGGGGTGTAATGTACAGCATGCTGACTGTGGTTAATAATCCTGTGTTGCATGTTGAAAGCTGCAAAGAGAGTAGATTTTAAAAGTTCTCGTCACAACAACAAAAAAACTTTGCAACTATGTATGGTGACGGATGTTAACTAGACTCTCTGTGGTGATCATTTCATAATATATACAAATATTGAACCATTATACCGTATACTTAAAACTAGTATAACGATGTATGTCAACTATCCCTCAGTAAAAGACACCTCTGAACATTCGAATGCTAATATGTTCTGAGAATCTCCCAGAGTGAGAGAGTAGACGGCATCTCTCGGTCTTATTTATCTGGAAACCATTTCTCAGCAAAGCGTCTAAAGGCACAAGGGCCCTGCCGAACATTCTCGGGAACACCAGTGATGACATCACTCTCAGGAACGTTTGCATTTAACCAGGAATCAGGTATAATAATAAAAGCCAATCCCTAGTAAGTGCTTACGATGTGCCAGGCACCCTTCTAAGTCCTTTACATATATTAATATAGTTAATCCTTATAACAACCCTGTGTTATCGGTACTATTATTATTAACCCCATTTTTCAGACGAGGAAGTGGAGGCACAGAGAAGTTAAGAGATTTGCCCAAGGTCCTAAACAGACAATTTAGTGAGTAGAGGAGCCGGGGATTGAACCTAGGCAGTCTGGCGCCCACGTAAATTAACGCCTAATGGTAGAATTTCAGACACTGTGGTCAGCTGGCAGTGGGAGAGATCCTGAGAAGAGCCTTGCATGGCAAGCCTCCAGTCACAGGAAATCCAGAGTTGTGTGCTCACAAATTAGGCTTCACAGGCCTCCCCAGTATACCGTGTAGGACACGACTTCTGAATTACACCATGATTCGGTTTCTCCACCTAATCGTGTTATACGGTACATGCACACTCTTCCATTAAAACGAAGTCATGCTGCAGACAGCACCACTACCAATGAAACAGAAATACATAGGGACAATCATCTCTTGATTGACCAACGTAGCAAGAAAATGAAGATGCAAGTTTGAGAAATGGCCTCCCCTGTGTTCTTAAAGCATTGATCTCTTGCTCTCCAGCTCAGAGAGCAAAACCAAGGCGCCATTTTCCTCCAATGTGTTGCAGACTTTCCGATCCCCACCCCCTCTAGTTAGTATGAGAATTGCCAAAGACATGTCCTACCCTCTCCCACTTCCTCTCCTTGTTCAGAAGTATGATCACCAGTTTCGGGTGCATCTGGTAGCCGTCTTCACTGAAGGACAGATTTCTCCCTTCAAAAGTCACATTGATCAGATACCTGGAAAGATAAAATACAGAGAAGGTTGAAAGTACGAAGAAGGTACGCTAGAACAAGATGGTTAGGAAGACGGAGAGAATGGGCTGGAGGCAGACACGTAGATAGCGGTACAAATACCACGTAAAGCTTGTACCCCTTGGGCTCCCATCTGATGATCCAGTACCGTCCTCCAAGCCTTCACATAATAGGAATAATAAGAAAAGACAGAAATTTAAAACAAGGGCAGTGGGTTTGACTTTAGTCTGCAGCTATGACTGAGCAACTTATTTAGCCTTTTGAACATCAGTTTTTCATGATCTGCCAAAAATGGGGTAATAAAGAACCTGCTCTATTGGGCTTGTAAGGCTTGAATTAGATAGCTCACCACGGGGCCTGGTGCAGAGTAAACTCTCATTAAGTGTTAACGATTAGTATTCAAAAAAGGAGCTGGATTAAAGGGCAGAGGTGGTAGAGACAAGACACAGTGAGCGTGGGCCAACACAACTTCCTGCTCAGAGAGCCTGGAGTTTAGGGTCTTTCCGCCTCCCAGAGATATGCCTACACTTCTGAACTCTTGCGATGTGCCTGCCCAGCTCATACTTCTAAGGGTTGCAAGATAAGTCCAGCAGTCAGGGATCTGGTTCCACGAGATGTATCTGGAAACCAGGACTATTGCACTTTGTAGAGTGAACAGAAAATAGCAGGGGCGGGACGTGGTGATGGGGGAGGAGGGAGAGACATTTCACAGAGTGTTCTAGGTTCAGGCACTTAAACTAGCAGAAACTCTAATAATTAGAGTCAGACCAATGGAGTTGTCTCCCTCTCCAACACCTGTACCCCCCGCTCAGCCCAGCCCCCTGCTGGCTGCTCTGACCCGATGAAGTTCCCTCACCGGGAATTCCCACAGGCGTGCTCATTCCAACGGCACTAGTGCGACTGTGCTGATGGTAATTTGGGTCCCTTTACCATCATGGCTCAAGGAATCAATAATGATTCGCTCTGTGTTCACATGACATGCTACTCTGGAGCCTGGCACCTGATGCTGCTGTGAGATGTGTCTCTGCTAAGAAGCAAAATGGGAATCTTGTGATTGTCCTGAGCATTCTAAAGGGCTTCAAACCTTTGACCAACAACGGTGTCCTACTACATCTGAAGGGCAGAAGAAGAACGTGCAGGAGGTAGCTTAAAGGCTCCTCTTTTAAATCTTTTCATTCAACAGAACTGTGAGCCTCTTCTTTGATTCTTCCAGATAACATTAGGTTAAGCAACAAGGTTGCTAGGATGTCACGTCCTTCAGGCACTTCTAGAGATGACTAGGCATTGTGAACCAAATCCTCATGGACCACTTCTCACTTCTAGAGCCGCCTGGGATTTTTCAACCTGTCATTCCGGGGCAAATGCAATCAAGAATACAGACCTCAAAAGAGTAGAGATTCCTAGAATCTCAAAATCGGAAGAGACCTTCACAGTCAATCAGCCACTTACTTCCTGTAGTTTATGCTTCCCTTCTACATCATAAAAGCAGCCCTCTCAGCTCTTCTTGAATACTTCCACTGAAGGGGAGCTTACCACTGTACACCCTTCCCTCAAGGCAGCCATCTCACTGCTGGGCAGTTCTTTTTTACCTAAAGCTGAAATCTGCTCCCCTACCACCCCTAGATCCCTGTCTCCGCCTCAGATATTATACAGTCTTAGTCTAATGCTTCTTCCACATGGGAGCCCTTCAAGTATTTGAAGATATTTATCGTGTAGCCCTTACAAAATAAATTTTAGTCTTTGAAGAAACCATAAGCTCAATTAGTTCTATAATTTTAACTTGATAGATCAGGGAACTGAAGCACAGAGAGGTCAAATTATGTGTCCAATGTTCTCTGGCTAATTGGGAGCAGAAATAACATTTTAAGCGCCATTCTCGATCCCATGTCCTCTCTAGCACCCCACCCTGGTTCTCGCATGCCACAGCAGCGTTAACATCCCTGGTTCCTTCATGTGATCCTCCTATGCTACGGCTTCAGCTCCCTCCCTCTATCCCCTTGGCCACACTCTCTGGACACTTGCAGTCGGTAAAAGTGTAGCATCCCTGATTCCACTCAAGGCTCCACCTGGCGTCTTCGCCATCACCTGTGCCATTCCTCCTCTCAGCTCGGTGCCGCCCGCTCCAGCCCGTCACTGCTGAGAGGGTGATACTCGGGTCTCCTGCAGTTAACAACAACTTCAACAATGCAACCGAAGTCCCATATGATTCACTTCGGGGAGTGTAATTACAAAAGCACAAGACACAATATTTTAAACTAACAGACCAGAATTTAAGCACCCAACATAACCAACTTGAAAAATATGTTCTTACGACAACAATATGGTGCGGCTTAGAGTAATTTCTGGAAGTCTGCAGAGAAGGTGTACAAAACATGTAAAAAAAATTAGTCCTGCCTCTTTTTTGGAAGAATGCAAGAGAGGAGGGGGAGACAGAGAAGGAAGGAAGGAAGGAAGGGAGGGAGGGAAGGAAGGAAATGGAAAGAGAGAGAGAAATAAGTAGGAAGGGAGGGAGGGAGAGAGGGAAAGAGGGAGAGGAGGAGGGAGGGAAATAAATTATCTGGTTTAAGCACCCTCCTTTTCACCAGACAAGCCTCTGAATAATTCTGACTTTATCTAAAATGCCATTAAGAATATTTCAAAGAAAGTGTCCATTTCAGAAGGCAATTATAAAAGAGGAGTTCCAAAAATCATGTAAGTCATAAGCAGCGCGCATGGAATAAGTATACCGCCTCTCAAGATGACTTCTTTGAAAGGGGACAGCACTGAATTAAGTGGGTAAGTTGAGAAATTCAAACGCCGAGAAAACAAACCACGTTCACGGGTAACTGCTCTGTAGTTAATTTCTCTAATTGTCCCTGCTCCCCAGCCTTTTGGTTTTCCTTGTACATTTCTCTCTCTCTGGGATGTTCACCCTCTTTCAGTTCGACATGTTCATTTTATTCTATCTTGATATTCCTCATATATTGTACTTATCAAAAATAGTATTAAAATGTTATGATGATACACAAAATACTCTTCTCCAAAGTATCCGTTAATCATTCGTATCCTTCAGCAGTGTACAGAGTGAACATTCACATTGTGTTTTTCTGAGTAATTCCCTGAGACGTGCCAACATTTAGCTATTAGTGAGGAGCTTGCAAATATATACTCGCCTTGAGCAAGGATGCCCTTTGAATAGCAGAAAGACCAATCCACTCATTGGTAATGAAAAGTGTGAAAAAATAATCGGGAGTGTGGTCACTTTTAGACACGTGACCTTGGCCTTGAACCTGACTTTTTCCTCTTTAAAATGGAAACACCATTTTTTACCTCCAGCTTATCAGGTTGTGATGATCACATGAAATAGGGGGTAGAAAAATGATAGAAACTATGACACAAATATAAGGTTATATAGAATAAAAAATAGATATTAGCCTGATTTGAGGATCTAAAGGCAAGGAACTTGCCTCATTTTGGACCTCAGTGAGTAAAAGTGGGATGATTACATTTAATAAGACCAAATGGTCCACGGAACACATGGGAGGAATGGAAATCGTATCTCACGTATGGAGGATAAACTAGGTCAAATGGTCATATTAACTTAATTTCCATAAGACCTGGAAATATCCAACTACCTTTGAATCTGGCTGTACTTTGTCAATTTTGAATATTAATTAAATGAAAACCTCAAAACTTCCATGTATAAATTCTCGGTAAAGGATTAAACTACAAGATTAAGAGATGCCACGGCAATTCTGTTTTTCTCTAAAAATGTCATCCTCAAGTATGTAATCAGAAAACCTAGCTTCACGTGGCAGCCATATTCAGAAGCTCTGTCCATAAAACTTTAGTCCCCTGGGAGGCCCATCAAGGTTTGGTGCATAAAAATATTGCTTGATTTGTCCCTGGGATGCAGCACCCTGATGGCTTGTGTCATAAAGTTCTAATATTACACAAATCTCAGGTTGCCGGAACTAGAAGAAAACTTAGGAACTATCCACTGAGAACTCTCATTTTAGAAAGGAGGAAACGGGTCCCAAGACGCTACCTGACTTTCGCAGGTGACTTGCCTGTTCGGGACCGCAGTTCAAGTCTTCCGATTTCAAGTTCAGTGTTCTTTTCCTTACATCACCAAGTAAAGTGAAATCAGTGTCGCTGAGCCCCAGATGTGCCCCTTAGCATTCTCACATCACGTGCCACGCCCTGGTCTATGCAGACCCCTCATACAGACTGCAGGAAATAAAACCCATCTCATTTCCTGCCTGACCCCGGCTTGTGGAGAGTCTCAGAAAAGAACGCTGATGGGCTCAGAGCCAATACATTTGCTGCGTGTGGCCACAGTCATCCTCCACTGGGTTTAATGGGGTCAAGTTGAGGTAAAAAGCCCTTGTGCCTCTTTGACTTTGACCGTGCCACTCAGAGCTCATTTGCTGCAATGATTTAGCAGTACGCCCAGTGTGGGAGGTGTCGGAAGAGCTCTGCCAGAATTCTCCCAGCAAACCAAGAGCCCGAGCACCACAGTACTAATTGTGCCCTCCATATTTTCACAAGGCACTAGATTCTCTTTATGAATGTCTTTTAATGTGGTAATAAGAGAGACAAGTCTCTCCTCTCAGGTGATCCTTTCAATTTTCAGATAAGCAGATGAAGTCCAGAGGGTTCTGTGGCTTTACCAAGATCACATGACAGGGCTGGAATGAGGATCCAGGTATCCTCACCCCCAGACCAGTGATCTTTCCACTCAACACCATGCCTCAAAAATGGTGGGGCTTCCCTGGTGGCGCAGTGGTTGAGAGTCCGCCTGATGATGCAGGGGACACGGGTTCGTGCCCTGGTCCGGGAAGATCCCACATGCCGTGCAACGGCTAGGCCTGTGAGCCATGGTCGCTAAGCCTGCGCGTCCGGAGCCTGTGCTCCGCAACGGGAGAGGCCACAACAGTGAGAGGCCCGCGTACCGCAAAAAAAAAAAAAAAAAATGGTGGAGTTTTTCATAGCTCTCAATTTCCATTCTACATTCTCATTTCCATTTTCCAATTTCCATTCCATTGAAGAATTGGAAATTCTCCAATTTCCATTTGTTATTCAGAGCAAAATAATAAAGGAGGAAACACAGCTCCAGGGAGGAGAACTGAATTCTTGCCCCCTTTGTGTACAATTTCCTAGCTCTGAAAATCTGTAACTGTCACTGTGTCTTTGGTGTGTCACTTACCATTTAAAGCCTGCAGCTCCCTCATCTATAAAATAGACTCGTTCAGACCATCTCACTTGCCTGATGCGGGAAGCACAGGGCTCCTTCGAGATGCTCTCTATCTCTATGTTTCATCTGATTAATACTGTGGCTATTATATTGCTAAACTCTATCATCTAAATGACAAAACCACAGATCTTTCAAAAAGCTTTTCTCTGGTCTCTTTTTAACAATTACTATTTCATATGCGTGTTTTCTCTTGAAATAGCAGGAACAATTTCCCATGGGATTAGAAATAGTGGACTTAAAAACATTTAAAAGCTACTTAGTTAGAGACCAGTATTGGGGGAAGAAAGCAAAATATTTAAAAATTAGATGTTCCTTGTGATGGTTTGGTAGACTAAATAGAAATTCATGATAATTAAAATGAATCCCAAATGACCAACCCAGTACAATGTGGTCAACATGGCAGGCCATGGCCTGGGAACAATTCTCTCCTGTACTTACCAATAGCTTCTTCTGGGATCAAACCCAGAAGAAAGATCTCATTAGTGAGATATCCTGCACTCAAATGAATGACTTAGACAATGCCCCTAAATGCCGGTAGGAAGAAAATAAGGAGAAACAGGAAAAAATAAGTTAATCGAAGAAGAAAGGAACGCAGTATGTACTGCGCACACACTCCGTCACCAGCACCTGCAGGAACAGCAGCAGGCAGTGTGCGTGGCATTTAAGAGTAAGGACCTGGGCTCCCTTGTGGCGCAGTGGTTGAGAGTCCACCTGCCGATGCAGGGGACACGGGTTCGTGCCCCGGTCCGGGAAGATCCCACATGCCGCGGAGCGGCTGGGCCCGTGAGCCATGGCCGCTGAGCCTGCGCGTCCGGAGCCTGTGCTCCGCAACGGGAGAGGCCACAGCAGTGAGAGGCCCGCGTATCGCAAAAAAAAAAAGAGTAAGGACCCTGCAGTCAGACCACTTCTGTTCGGATCCTAGATCCACCAGTTTCTAGGTTACGTGACAATGTTTTCAAGGCACACGCATTATTTTATTCTGGCCAACAATGGTTTTCTTTTTGAGGAAAAGGGATTTGAAGAAGCTTTAAAGGTTTCCTTTGGCACACAGGCATATATTTTCATATATAAAAATACTAAACCATGTTGTTGAACAAAATTAGAAATACCAGTTTCCTAAGCTGTCAAGTGTAGGCCTTTTCTCTTATTTTGCAAAATGAAACTTAGTAGAGAACGTCAGGAAAAACTAATTTGAAAAGTAGATTGTAACATTAATTACTTGAGGCAACTTAAAAATAGTTTGTCTTCCAGTGGATTAAACATTTTCTCTGAAGAGGTGTTCATGCCATTCATTTATTTTACAAACCATTCCTTACAAATCATAAAAGCTTCAAGTTTGGGCCAGTCCATATCTCAGTTATTTAAATTCTAAATTCATAGTGTTAAATTAATGAGATATTAAAGTATCTTGAAGACTGTCTGATACAAATTTTTTTTTACATCTTTATTGGAGTATAATTGCTGAACAATGGTGTGTTAGTTTCTGCTTTATAACAAAGTGAGTCAGTTATACATATACATATGTCCCCATATCTCTTCCCTCTTGCATCTCCCTCCCTCCCTCCCTCCCTATCCCACCCCTCTAGGTGGTCACAAAGCACCTGATATAAATTTAATATACTTCCTCTCTCCTACTGGTGGTGAGGATTGGCCCCTTAGCAATCTGGCTGAGGGGTAAATGGTGATGTGTCAACTCACCAACTATTACAGTGGGAGAGTCTTCTCTGGCCCCTAGGCCTGACAATGAAATATTTCTGAGAGCTATTACCCGACTTCTGTTTCATGACTGAATGCCATGAATTAGATTTATCTGACATGAAAGAAAACAGAGGGGCATTGTTGAGAGTCACCTGACAATCTCTGCTCAGATATAAGAAGGTAGAGAATATTTCATCTTCCTCCAGAAAGATGTTATGTCAGTGAGCTCCGAGGGGCTCTGCCACCAGCTGTGATGGCCTCCTGTCTACTCTTTCATCCTCGTTTCTGTACCCTTCCACCAAGCGGGGTCAACGTGGCAGGCCATGGCCAGGTGACAATTCTCCTTTGCATCGTTCCATCTGAGATCAAACCCAGGAGCTTGTCCTCATTAGTAAGCTACCCTACACTCGAATGAATGAAAAGGCCTGGACGATGCCTCAAAATGCTTAATGAGGAGTTAGTAGAAAGAAAATAAAAGGGAGAAACAGTACACCTGGAACTAACACAACGCTGTAAATCAACTATACTTCAATAAAAAAAAAATAGTGAAGATGGAAAAAAAAGGGAGAAACAGAATATGTTACGTGAAGATTAAAGGAATGTAGTATGTATTAAACACACACACACACACACACACACACACACACACACACACAGACACACACACAACGGTACCACCAATATGCAGTGCAGCGTGGTGTGGAAAAGCAAGAACACTGCGGTCAGGTGAGTTCTGCTCAAGTCCTTGCTCAGCCAGTTCTGAAGTTGCGTGACCTCATGAGTTATTTAACCTTTCTTTGCCTCGGTTTCTTCACTATAAAGATATGAATAATAATAGCACTTACGGGACTGCTGTGAGGATACGTAAAGGACTTAGAGCTACACTACTGCATCGATACATAATGAGCCTTAGGTTTTAGCTGCTGTTGTTGTTATTATGATGGCTGCCTTCTGAAAAAATACTGCCTGGATATCAGAGAATGTTAGAGTTAGTGGGGACTCCTGGATCACAGTCTGAGCTTCCATATTTAAAGGAAGGCCTGGGAAGATGCCGCTCTTCGGCAGGGTAAGTTCGGAGTCCAGGTCTCCCGATTTCTGGATCTCTTCTTTTCCATAAAAGCACATTTCCTCCCATTCCCACAGTATCCGAACGGCTAGGGCTTCGGGACATTTGTTTTGTCTCCTATGGTTGGTTCCCCCTGTGAGGTACTCTGCAGTAGGGAATCACTTAACCGTACTACTTCCGTGTATAGTTCACTTCCTGAGGAAGGCCAAAGGTGAGCTCATAGTTCCATAACTTTAGTCTAGAATAAATGACTCCTCAAAATGACCTCCATTCTGGCCTCCTGGAAGCCGGATTGGAACACTGTGCAATTCTCTTTAGAATTCCTTTGGAGGGGGCGCGCTCCTGCTTGTGGGTTCCTTAGGGAACTGTGCACAGGACTCAAGATGGGGAAGGAATTCCTCCTGGTGCTCGTGCCCACAGCCCTGCGTCACCTCTGCTACGGGCGACACAGGCGAGGGTGTGACGGGAAACCCAGGGTTATCAGAGGCAGTTCGCAAGGCGACACTCCCAGTGGGAGGGAATCAAGTAACTCTTCTGGGTTATGTTATCATCACTGGATTTTTTTTTTTTTTCATGTTAAGTTCATGCTTTCATGTTGCATGTAAGTTAAAATCACTTCCTTTTTCAAAAGCACGGAATAAAACCCCTCTTCTCTTCCCTAGGTTATGTGCGCAGTATACTGGAATATAGCCCAGCGTGGGCTACCAAAACTAAGCAGTTGGGAGCTTCCGAGAGAAAATGCCAAGACAGGTCAAAGGCTAGCTGATCGCTGAGTACACTGCTATTTCTTCTTTATGCCTACTAATAATGTGCAGGTGAAGGCTTGCCTCTCTGATGTCCATTTGAGCTCAAGAGCTGGCAGCCCTGCTCAGGGGCTATATGCCCCAAAAGCAGCCAAACAGTGACTGGCACAGACTTCTCCAGGACATTCAACCCTGACGACCAGAAGCCTTTTCCTTCTTGTCAATGTTCAGACTTTACTGAAAGAAACCCTGCTCATATACGCCCTTGGTCAAGAATCCAAAGTGACCTGGGCATGACATCAAGGGAAAAGAATAAGGAGGCTTTTCTCTTCCTTTTGGCCTTTCTCCAGTTCCTCAATTTGTTCTTCCATAGGGGCCCGTCTCTACCCTCTCCTCTACCTGAGGTGGCCAACAAAATGAACACACTGGCAATATCTCCATGCACATAGCACCTACCCACTCTGTAGCTATGAGATGCTTAATTTCCCAACTGCCCCCAACAGCTCTACTGAAGGGTGGCAGAAGAGTTAAACAAAGGAATTAGTGAGATGGCTTCAGTTACAGGGGCTGGGAGTGAAGGTTATGAGGAACTGTCGTCCATGGAAAAAGGGGGTTATGATTCAGTCTTCCAGTCTAACGGAAAGATCTTCAGGTGGAGATCTCTAGAAGCAATTACATTAAACGG
Organism: Tursiops truncatus; assembly: GCF_011762595.2. Classification (NCBI taxonomy): domain Eukaryota; kingdom Metazoa; phylum Chordata; class Mammalia; order Artiodactyla; family Delphinidae; genus Tursiops; species Tursiops truncatus. Next base: position 92,043,885 of record NC_047044.1, on the reverse strand, counting down.
GAGGAAAAGAGGATCAAAAGAAGGAAGATATTCCAGGGGCAGGGGATGGTTTCCAACAGACAGAGGACTCAGGATGCCTGGGTGCAGATGATGTCGTTCGGGGAGATGGGCGCCTCATAATGATCTCATGCTATGGACGCGAGACAGAGGGTGATGGGGGCTGTTGACTCATTCCAGCACACATCTCCGTCTTCGGAAGATGCAGTCACGAACCACCTGCCACAAGGATAATGCCCTTTCACATAGCAAGTAGAATGATTTATTGAGTCTAGGGTCCAAGGGAAGACCAGGGGAATGAAACGTACATGTGGCCCAGATGCACTGTGGAACATAATATGGGCGTGAAGGAAGTGAACTGTCGGGAAAGTTAGTTAGCGACAAGGGGTTTGTTGATGTGGTTCCCACAGCACAGTCTGCAGAAGAGCTTTCTGGGGCTTCGGTTCAGTGAGAGGACCCACTCCTTAAAGTCTTGTTGGATTTGAAGGTGCAGGAAATGTAAATATATCCGTCAATAGTAAAAGGGATATCAGGGACCTGAAAACAGTGAGATGAAATGTATAATATACCTTAACAAGAAGAAGACGCCAAGATGGAAACTACAATGCAAAAGCGCTGATCAAAGGTTATCAACCAAACACAGCCTATGTTTCTAGAGTTTCTGTAAGTGCTGCTCTAAATCACAGTACTTTATAGCACGGTTTCTAGACCAGGTTAGAGTAGAGGGTCCAGGGGAAGATCAAGCTTGTTTATTTCTTTAACTAATTTTAGTTACTTGGTTAAAGACACCCATCGATCTGTTCCAATATTCTAACATGGCTTGACCCTTAAGTCAGAATTTGAAGCAAGGTGAGGGCAAGAGTTTATTCAAACCTAACTCCCTTTCTCTCTTTCCTGGTCCTCAAGAGGACAGCACCATGGACCCCAACTGTGTCTTCACAGGGAAGCTGAAAGAAACATGTAATCATCTCTCCCTGCTGTACGGTGCGGGGGCTAGAACTCTGCTGTTCCTTCTTTTCAGGGGATTCTAGCTCTTTCTCTCCCTCTGTAGGTTGATGTTTCCATGGAAACATGCTCTTTAATGCTTCTGAAATTACTGTGCATTTATACCATTAACTCTTTGTTGGCCAGGGGAGGTCACAGAGATTCATTTTCCAACTTCTGCAAAGTAATTCCATTTTCTACCTCTTTTTACTGCAAACTTAAAAAAAAAAAAAAAAAGTAATTCACACTTGATGCCCCGATGTCCTCACCAGCCCTCACTCCTTACCTCTTGCAGTCTCGGCTGTTGCCTCTATCGTTCTGTGGAAACTGTCCTTAGGAGGTCATCAATAATCAAAGCAAAGTCAACAAAACCAAATCAGTAGCTTTGTTTCATCATCATCCTCCTTGACATCATACAGCTTCTAACAGTTGATACTCCCACATTTTCAGTAATTCTCCTTTCCTTTGTTTATTTTTTGATTAAAGTAGGATAATTTCTTGGTTCTCCCTATATCTCCCAGACCAGTTCTCTCTCCTTTTCTGTCCATTTTTGCTTGGAAATCCCTCATTTGGGGGCACCCCAAGACTCACGTTTTCACCCCTGCTCTCTCCCTCTGAGACTCATTTGTAGCCAAGTATCAACCATCACCTCCGCACCAAGGCCTCCGAAATCCCCATCGGAAGTCCCATCTCTTTCTTGACCTTCAGTGTGATATTTCTGAGGGGACCGTTCTACCTGAATGTTCTGATATCAGTTCAAACGTAACATGGCCAAGGCCAGGCCAGGCTCCCCTGTCTTCTGGCAGTGAGACCACCACTCTCAGGGTTTAACATTCTGCCACACCTCTGGCTTCTCCCTCTCTGTTATGCTTTCATCTCTATAACATGAATGTAGAGGAGAAGAGGCTGGCTGCTCTCATGAGTTGCTTTCTCAGAACCAGGCAAATCAGTTAAATCATCAGCCGGAGTTCAGCATTATGTACAAAATAAGCTGAGGGATTTTTTTTTTCCCTCTTTTCAGAATTTTGTCTCCCCAAGCTAAATGAATCTCATGGCTTTCTAGCCTATAAGTAAAATTGCTTAGAAGCCATAGTTCTGCTCTGGTCACTCAATTAAAAAAACAACAAAACAAACAAAACCTTCTAGCAAATGCTACCATTTTCTGAGCACATCCTAAGCTCTGTTCTGGGTGTTTTGCGTTATTTGATATAGTCACAGCAGTGCTATACAATGACAGATCACGTTAGAATGAAAGCCCAAGGTTGGTGACACTGGGAGTTGATCCCATTCGATTCTGAGTGGCTCTAAAACCCATGTTCCTCCCACTAAGGATAATGTTGTCAAGAGAAGCAATGGTCAGGAGAGAGGAAAACAAAAGAGTCCCAAACTTCTAACATGGTAGAACCAAAATCTAAACCCAGTTCTGAATGGCTCCAAAGCCTGGGCTCCTAATCACTATTTATACCACCAAGCACCAGTCCATCAGCTGCTTTTAATTGTCCCTCATGCCAGCATCATAAGGGATATCTTTAGGGAAGGGGGCGACAGACATGGAAAGACTGGAGGCGCGTTGCTGGTCAGGCGATACGTTCATAGAATAACAAGAGAACTCCAGGTCTCTAGGGGCTGTCAATCTGTCATATTTCATAAGCACTAATCCAAAAAAAAAAAGTGCAGAAATGGAATTAATTCGCCTTATAAGAAAACAGGAGACAAACCACAAAGCAGTAGCTTGACTGAACTTATAGAGGAATTAATTCTCAGATCACACTCTGGGAGGAAGTCAGTTATGAAAGCCTAGGACTGCATCCTTGGAGCTCTTGTTAGGGGCAGAAAACAAGAGCTAGAATATTTATTTGGCTCGGATAAGATGGGGAAAAATTCTATCCTGCTTTGGCACAGAATATCTAAGTTCTCTCTGGACTTGAAAAATACAATATTAAAGTATTGCTTTGGAGCTGCAATCAGCTCTCAGTGATCCTCCATGAGGGAGGCAGAACCATACTTATGATCTGGACAATCAAACACAACGATTACTCTTGGTACTAATTCCGTTCCATCTCATCATGGGTTTAAGCTGCAGGACACGCCCCTCCTTTGGAAATGCTTCTAGTCTGGGTCTCATCACGCTGCATTGTCTTGGTTCTTCTCCTTCGCCTGTGATTGTTCCCTCCTTCCCTTCTTTGCTGGCTGCTTTTATTCCTCGTTTCCCTTAGTTGAGGTTTTGTAGGAAATTCACTACAGCGTCTCTGTTCATTTCAGCCATTCTCAGGGCACCAACTCTTCCTCTGAGTCCCAATTCCACGCCTGCATCCTAACATCTTTTTCACGCCCCGCTTTCACCCCTCGATGGCCACGCCTGCTCGCATCTCCCCCTGTTACAAACTCTTAGTGTTGGATTTGCTTTATCTTTCTCCTCAAACGAGCTGATTTCCTAATTCCCCTCTGACTGAGTTGATGTTCACCGAGCATTTGGGATGGTACCTGGCACACGGCAGGCAGTCAGTGAACATTAACTGGCCTCATTCCTTTGGTCTTGAAACCTCCCAGGAGTCTCGGCCATCTTCCTTTTCCTAGTTTCCCACGACCAGCGAGCCCCCCAGACAGTCCTGGTTTTACAAAATACTTCTTGCATCTGTCCCTTCCCTTCGAGTCCCATGACTTTCATCCTAGACGAGACCTTTGTTACTTGATATCCAGACACCTACAGCAGCCCTCTCCTGGGTCATCTTCTCCCTGACATCAATCGCCCCCACCTGCACTTCATCCAAATACCACCTGCACTTCATCTTACAACAAGACTTCTTAGGGTTATGTCACTGCTAACTCAGAAATCTCCAATGGCTCCCCACTACCTAGAGGAAAATTCTGCCCATGGTCAAGGTACTCTCCACCCTGGCCCCATCTATCTGTTCTCTATATGAACTCTTGCTAAAGCCAAGTGGCTTCTTCACTGTCCCCTGAGCATTACCTGCATTTTCCTGCCCCCCTTCTATTCTCTCTCAATTGAGTACAACACAAATCTCACTCATGCTTGTGGTCTCAGATCCAATCTTACCCTCTCCCTATACTTTCCTGACCATGCCCGGCCCCCCTCTCCTCCTGCCCTTTCTAGCCTCCAGTCCACATTTTCAGCATTTGATTTATTGTTGACCTGATGTCTTGCTCCTTTTCGTTACTCAGCGTTTTATGCGTGTGGATCTTGTCTTCCATGATAGACAATACACTGTTGGAAGGTCAGTATCAAATCTTGCCCTTCTGTTATCCTTTGCAGAATCTAAATTAGTGCCTTGCTTGTGGTACATATTCAATAAACACTTACTGATTTGTTTTTGAACTTCTAGAAGACTAGTCTTGAAGGCTTCTCCTCTGCTTTCTCACTTCCCACCCCTCACACCCACCTTTCTATGTCAAACCTCTCTCTCTCTCTCTCTCTCTCTCTCTCTCTCTCTCTCTCTCTCTCACACACACACACACACACACACACGGCTGGCACTGTGCGTTGGTATCAGCATTGAGTATTGATTCCCTATAGAAAGTGACTCCTCCAATAATTGATTTAAAAAAGAATAACTTCTAAAGAATATACACCACAATCTTTTTCTTCGAAAAACAATGAGACAAAAAGTGGGGCTGACTTCATTTCTGCACGAGCTCTTTTTAAACTCCTCCCCTTTGGATGTTCTTCCCGTTACATTGTCCATAAAACATATACCTGCCCATGAGAATCACCTAACTTACTCAAATCGTATTCCATAAGAAAGAAAAAGAAATAAAATTTCTTGATAACAGGGTTGCTGACAGTGATTTTTTCTTTGAAAAATAAAAGCACTGGGGGGATCTGAAATATATGTAAAAAATAATACTGGGGTGTTCTCTACCAACGTAAACTCACTTTGGTAGTTTAGGAACAGAGAAAAATAGAACTCATTTTGTTTATAACATTGAAGTGAGAGGGTCTTTAAAAAAACAGAAACCAGAAAAGCAAAAGAATTTATTTGTTATTTGTTTTCTAGTATTTTTCAGTTTTAAAATTAAATTAAAAGCTTAAAATGTCCTCAGTGGGGGAGGGAGATAACTCTCCCCCAATGTTCACGTGGTTAGGCACACATAAAACCCCTCCCTCACCCCTTCCCTCTCCCCAGCTCCCCACAACCCCACAGCAAAAGCAGAAGAGAAAGAGAAGCCACCTAAGTGTCCATCGACAGAGGAATGGATAAAGAAGATGTGGCACATGTATACAATGGAATATTACTCAGCCATTAAAAAGGAATGAAATTGAGTTATTTGTAGTGAGGTGGATGGACCTAGAGTCTATCATACAGAGTGAAGTAAGTCAGAAAGAGAAAAACAAATACTGTATGCTAACACATATATATGGAATCTAAAAAAAAAAGAAAAAAATGGTTATGAAGAACCTAGGGGCAGGACAGGAATAAAGACGCACACATAGAGAATGGACTTGAGGACACGGAGAGGGGGAAGGGTAAGCTGGGACGAAGTGAGAGAGTGGCATGGACATATATACACTACCAAACGTAAAATAGATAGCTAGTGGGAAGCAGCCGCATAGCACAGGGAGATCAGCTCGGTGCTTTGTGACCACCTAGAGGGGGATAGGGAGGGTGGGAGGGAGACGCAAGAGGGAGGAGATATGGGGATATATGTATATGTATAACTGATTCACTTTGTTATACAGCAGAAACTAACACACCATTGTAAAGCAATTATACTCCAATAAAGATGTTTAAAAAAAAAGAGAGAAGAGAAAGTGAGGGTGAATATTCAGATATTCACACTAAGATCTTTTCTACATTTGGCCCAACTCTTGATAACCCAGGATGTCGATATCTGCCGAGATGCCTATGGGTCAGTGCAGAAAATGCACAAAGTGAATTATTTCATGGGTGGGAAATCAGGAGTTGAGATAGTTCAGGCTTTCTCCTTTGTAGATAACACCAGGACAGGAAGAAGCAGTCCAGGTGGAAATCAGAAACGTATTGTTAGTAAGTCTCTCTGAACCTCCCTGTGAAAGCAGAGGAAAGCTAATTTGATTAACACTTGCCTGAATTCCCTCAAACTCTTGGGCATCCTAGCATAACATAAAGCAATTTAGCATTTGAGTCAATTTCCTTCCCTCTCTTCCAGTCACTCCCAGGTTGCTTTGATTACAGGAAGTTAAAACACAGTCGATGTGTCTGGGGGCAGAGCGGCAAAACAGCCTGAAGAAATGCGGTGTTTGATGTCCTCAATTATAAGGGGGTGAGGTTGGGTGTATGAGAGAGGATGGAGGGAGTGAGCACATGCTGGAGAGAAAGGAAGAGATGGAGAGGAGATGAAACAGCATGCAGTACACTGGATAACATCTCCATGGCAACCACAGTCCACGCACAGAGAACTGCCAAAATAAGTCAAGATCCAAGTAAGTAGGTGTTGGTGGAAAGAGGAGGTAAGAACTCAGCAATGGACAAAAACCGGCTAGAGGAGATGAATTCTCTTTGGGAGCTTAACTCTTCTTCCCACTTCTTTCTCCAGCCACGCTCAAAGCTCCCGTTTGGGTGAGAATGCAACTGAAGTTTGCCTGCTGTCAAGTCCGAATTTTACCCAGGAAGGTCTTGGGATGGCAGGAATGAGGCTTAAGAGGCCCCAGGAAAGCCAGGAGAGAGAGAGAAAAAATCCTGAGTGAGGTGAATTAGATCGCTGTAGCCATTAGCTCGTTTTCTTAACTCTCTCCAGCAATGTGCACAGAAGGAATAGATTTGTTTTCATTTTCCCGTTGGCCTGAAGAGGGGAAACAGCATGGATGGAGATACTGTTGGGTGTGTAAGACAGGTAGAAAGTTCCTACGTTGGTGTTCTAGGCTGCCTGCCTAGTGGGGAATCTAGCCCTGTAACAGGGGAAGGAGCTTTGTCAAAAATAGAGTCAGGATGTCCCTGGAAAAGTTAGGTGCTTGGAAAGATCATTTTCTGAGAATTTGAAAATTACCCAGTAAGTAATGTATAGTCCTTTCTGTATAACTTCAGGACGTCACATATAAGAACCACCAAGAGCGCTAGGATTTGGGGGCGTCTGTGCCTCGTGGCGAGCCCTGGGCTAACGCCAGATGCCTGTGGAGCTTCTCCACACAGGTTTACACCTGAGTAGGGGCCCTGCTGGGTCTCTGACGCTCACCTGGGGAGCCTGTTAAGAAACATGAATTCCTGAGCCACACCCCAGAGACTAGGCCTGGGATGAGCCTGAGAATGTGCATTTTAAAGCTCCCTGGTGGTTCTGCTGTGTAGACAGGTAAGGAGACCATCCCACGAAGCAAAGTCCCTCCCCCACTCTGTGGTGACCCCCCTACTCTCTGCCTTGTGGGGAGGCGAGGCTTTCCTCACCCCTGAAGTGGCAGAGTCCTCGTGCCTGGTGGAGAGTTACCCCTCACACGCTCCCCAGGCCAGAAAAATGTCATTCTGTGTTGAAAATGAGTGTGAGACCAGCGCTGGTCACCAACTACTCCTGTGAAGGAGAGTCTGCTCTTGGAATCACTCTTCTATAAATGTTGGAGGGAAGGGGCAAACTAGGCAGAAAGGGAACATAGTTTACACTGAAGGCTTAGACAGTTAAGTGAGAATAGTTAGGTTTTAAGGTAAAATAGCTAAATTTTGAACGAGAAGTACAGCACTCTTAATTCTCCTCTGGACCCACAGAGGCACTCCTCTGCATCCTTCCTTGCCCAAAAAAAAGGCATCCTTGATATCACTTATCTCAAAACTCAGTTCTCTTTCCTTTCAGTAACACCATGCTTCTGATCCCGATTTATACTACCAGACGTCTGAAGAACTGCTTCCGAAACTAACTAAATCGTATCTATAAAAAGTAAAATTTACTAGGTGAGGCATCTGACAGGAGCAATGTCAAGTTTATGCACCATAAGATCATGGAGCCCTAGGATATGTCAGACACTAAATACAGAGATGAGTAAGAGAAGTTCCTGGCATCTCCTAAGCGCTTACTCTGTTACAGGTGTTTTGCAGATGTTACCTTATGTGATCCCATGTTACAGATGAGGAAACTAGGGCTCAGAAAGGTAAATAATTTTTTTCAAAGTCATGGAGCTAGTAAATGACAGATGGAATTAAAATTGAGGTTTGTCTGATTCCTAAATTATACTTTTAAAATCTATCACATGAGCTCTTTCCCACAGTTTTGGGTACAAACAGAAATGTATATACAAAATTAATATTGTTGATCACGTGTCCATTCTTCTCCTCTATTTCAATCCCTGAACAGGCACATGGAATTATCATGGGGGGAAAAAACCAAACTCCCTCTTCTGAAAAGAGATGAGAGGTGTCTCCCATTCCTTTGTCCAGGGCTAAGGAAAGAGAGGAAAGCCTTTCCATGAGTGGAGTAAAGGAATATTTACATATGTTGGTCTCTCTTTGCCTTTCCTTTTGTTCTTCCCCTTTCATAAGACTTGAGGCTACACCACATACACTTGAGAGGTGACTGACTGTCTCTGAAGAATGAAGAGGATTGAAAGGGCTGTCAAAGAGGAGGAAGGAGGAGCCCAGTGCTTTGTGGAAAGCTGCAAAAAAATCCCTCCAGCAGCAACACTGCCCCACTCCATTCACGGAAACAGACACGAAAGAAGCACTTATCAAGGAAACAAAAGCATCTGTATTTGGGGGTGTGTCCCAGCAGTGGTACACTGTCAGGATAGTCAAGCCTTGCAGGAAACGTGCATCACTTCACTCACCTGCCCCTTCCCTCCTCTCTGCCTTTCCTAGTGCTGGAATGCCACTGTCCTATCTCTCAGGAACACAGCAGAGCAGTAAGGGACCTGGTAAGGGGCACTGCTGAGGAGAGGGAAGCCCCACAAATACAATGTGTCAGGTACTGTAACCACCTTACAAGGAAGGGAGGGCCCAGAGGACACAGGGAAGCTGGGGAGGGGAGGGGCTTACGGCTTCACAAGGGGGAGCTATTTTCGTGGCTCTTAAGGAACGAGTTGTTTATCTGTCAGAAGAGAGATGGACGGAGAGTCCAGGGACTGTGTCACATGCCTAGGCAAGTGTCTGTAGGAATGCTGGCGCTGTGGCCGCAGGATAGGATGGAGGAAAGGCAATAAGGTCACTGGAGTGGAGAGAATCAATGACAACAGCTTTAAGCCTGGAAGGAGCGACTGAGGCCATGTGAAGGTCTTGAACATGAATGAGGCTCTATCCCTATAAGTAAGTATCCAAGACAAGTCTTCAAACGGGGCAGATAAGTGATCCAATTAGTCTTTCTAATTAAATTTTTTGTTGAGAACAATAATGCTTGGCGTGAAGCCAAGTTAAGGGGCTCATAGTCTAGATAAGAGAAACCACGTGAATGGGAAGCATAGGAGTGGAAGTGCTGACTGAATGCAGGAGGACAATCTAAGGGACCCTGTGAATGGCACGGATGGACGTGGAATGCGAAATGTAGTGCGTTTAGCTGCATTACCTGCCCCCTCTCATTACAGGGAGAGAACGTACAGCTCTGAGCTCTGCAGGCCGCTCTCAAGGCACGGCATCTTGCATTTAGGACCTTCCTGATTATAACAACCACCCCCTTAGGACTTCAAGCTCAGAGGTAAACTGACTGGCTCTTATTAAAATTAGAAGAGGAAGAAGAAGGGAGACTGGTAGAGTCACGAAGGAAAGGGAGCTTGGAGCGTGAATAAAGACCCAGATGGGGTGCAGCAGAGTCATTTTGCATGTTGGAAGGTCATGCTGGCAGAAGTGGGGAGCCGGTGGCACATAAGCAACCTGTCATATATCTGATGACATTTATTTAGCTACCTTAGGAGCTCCCCATCTTCAGGTTTGAGAATTCTTCTTTTAAATTGAAGTATAGTTGATTTACAATGTTGTGTCAATCTCTGCTGCACAGCAAAGTGACGCAGTTTTGCACATATAGACATTCTTTTCTTTAATATTCTTTTCCATTATGGTTTATCCCAGGAGATTGAATATAGTTCCCTGTGCTATACAGAAGGACCTTGTTTATCCTTTTTAAATGTAATGGCTTGCATCTGCTAACCCCAAACTCCCAGTTCATCCGTCTCCCTCCCCGCCCCCCTTGGCAACCACCAGTCTGATCTCTACGCCTGAGTCAGTTTCTGCTTCATAGATAGGTTCATTTGTGTCATATTTTAGATTCCACATATAAGTGATATCATATGGCATTTGTCTTTCTCTTTCTGACTTATGTCACCTAGTATGATCATCTCTAGTGGCATCCATGTTGCTGCAAATGGCATTATTTTGTTCTTTTTTCTGGCTGAGTAGTATTCCATTCAGGTTTGAGAATTCTGATTCCTTTTACCTTTGTGGAGTCCCTTTAACTGTTTCCATTGTTCTTGCCCGGATCCTCTCAAAACCACTGCCATAATCTAAGATGATATCTAATCCAGAGTCCACAGCCTGACCTGTCTCAAGTGTTAGCGTGCAGAGATATCAGTGCACTCAATTTGAGAAAGCTGCCCTGGGTGATTCTAGAATCTACCCCACCCCACACAGTCTCACCCCTGCTGAAAACTTCTCCTTTACTGGGTACCTGACCTGTGCCGGGTGAGGAGAAGGACTGCACACCAATTTGATACTTCAGTGAACTCGTATGGACGCAGGCTCACTCTCATCATGGGGTCCTATCACAGGACCGCGTTTAAATCATGGCTCATTGCGGTTCTCAGCTGTATTTTGCAGCTGTTTTTCTGCACGGCAGCTCTTCATCAGCTGCACTAATGGAGGACAGGGAGGGCATGCATAACCCAAATCACTAGATAACTCAAACCTCATTGTAGGCAAAGGTTCACAGTGCTCCCCCACCGAGTCCTTGGTAGAGCGCTCTTACCGAGAGGCAAAACTCAATCATGCTTTGCCTGTTCTCTTTGCGCCTCCATACCTGCTGGCGGAAGTCCTAATGAGCAGCAAAATGACCAAACCCCAGCAGGAGGGGGCAGGGGGAAAAGCGAAAGACCTAGAAACTTCACAAAGTGGATAATAAGTGCCTGAATGATGGGCTCTTAGAAAATCGAGCCCTGGCGGGTGAGGCTTCTTTCTTCCCCCCAGATACAATGAAGACAAATCATCCAGCACGTCTGCTCTAAGATGTAAATTCGGAAGTGCTCAGAAGCGAGGCAGAGAATGGGGAAAGCCTCAGTTTTCACTCCTTAAATGTGCAACCATAACCTTAAAATTCATCCAATTCAGGAAGCAGCTTGTCTCTAAATGTGATGAAAAAAAAAAAAAGAAAAGACAGTCTATTGAGTCTATCGGGGCTTCTGACACACTCACAGATGGTGCAATTAACATCCAGCTCAGCCCATATTCCCATCGTGCCCCTCGCCCCCTTGTCACTCTACTGGCTTTGGGCAACACCTGACTTCATCTTTCCTTTCATTCTATCTTTTGTTTTCTCTTCTGTGGGTTCTGTAGTCACTGGAGGGACTTCATTTCACTAGACAGTGAAACTCTGAGAGCAGGAACTAGAGCGGAGAGGCTGGAAGGATGCCCTGGCCCCCAGTTCTCATGCCAAAAGTTTCTTTCCAAGATATTGTTTAGGGAGGATATACCCACCAATTAAATATTGTCTTTTAAAGAGATTGGAAGCAAATACGGCCAATGTTGACTTTCATTAAATCTGCAGTGGAAGCATGGTATCTGAGACAGTATTTTCTGTACTTCCCTGTACAGAAAATGACTTAAAGAATGTCACATCTTTAAAAATTAATTAATTTATTTTATTTTATTTATTTTTGGCTGCACTGGGTCTTCGTTGCTGCATGCGGACTTTTCTCTAGTCGTGGTGAGCGGGGGCTACTCTTCGTTGCGGTGCGCGGGCTTCGCATTGCGGTGGCTTCTCTTGTGGCGAAGCACGGGGTCTAGGCACACGGGCTTCAATAGTTGTGGCACGTGGGCTCAGTAGTTGTGGCTCACGGGCTCTAGAGCGCAGGCTCAGTAGTTGTGGCGCGTGGGCTTAGTTGCTCCACCGCATGTGAGATCTTCCCGGACCAGGGCTCGAGCCCGCGTCTCTGGCACTGGCAGGCGGATTCTTAACCACTGCGCCACCAGGGAAGCCCAAGAATGTCACATTTTAAAAATGTTTCACTGTATGGACCATAAAAGACAGGCAACTCGCACCAACTCTACTGTTTCAGAATGAATTAAAGCAGAGAATGTCGATCTTACGAAATGCATTTTGCCATGCTATACAGCATTTACTCCTATTGGACACCAAGCTTCCATATCCAATTTAACACAGGCCTCGGAAATATGCAGCAAAGTAACAGACTGGCTTTCCCATCTCGCAGGTAGGATGAAATGGACCCTGTCCACTCTCCCCCATCAGGTCTGTAGCGTCCCTAGGTGAGAGCCTGGGGCATTGTTCAGAGGTAACCACAGTTGCACAGAATAGCATCGTTTCGTCCACCTTCAGCAGTGAGCTGGAGGTCACCTCGCCACATCATTATCAGCCTTGCTCCGTGGTTTATGAGGCAGGGAACGCATAATATGCTCTGGTAAAGGATGCAGGTGTGTGCTGTTCTGCCCTGATGCAGCCCAATGTCATGTCACATTTAGGAACATCTCCAATTCCCAAGAAATCCCTACCTTGGGAAAACAACGAAACACTCCAAAAGGAGAGTCCTTATAGAAAAAGCATCAAAAAAAAAATTCCTTTTGTGGAGACATGCAAACATGAGTTGAAGTTGTTGCTCTGACAGCATGATTCCACTTCTGCATACAATAAAATGGCATATGTGTGTTTATATAAACAAAATATATTTATACCCCATTTTTAAAGCCTGGAAGAAAATACTCCAAACTATAACAGTATTATCTCTGAGCATGATAAAAATCTTTGTATTCTTCTTATACTTATGTAGATTTTCAACTGTTTCTATAATGCACATGAATTGCTTTTATAGACAGAAAAAATATTTTAAAAACCAAAAAATATCAATCTACTTTGGCTGCACAGACGATTACCTAGCAAATATAAATTATTACCGTAATATGTAGAAACTTGGGGGAGAGTCCATATATCAAAACATTTTCTGAAAAGCTTAATGAAAAATTGGGCATGCACTTGTGACGGCAATTGTATAAAAACAGGCTGGCACAAGGTGAAAGGCTACAAAAAAATTAAAATACTTGTGTTATGGTAGTGGGAAAATAAGTGTATTTTCTTTTGTTTCCAGTTTTCCTACTGTTGCTATCTATCTATCTATCTGTCTGTCATCTATCTACATCATCTATCATCTGTCTATCTATCTCATCTATCCTTTAAAAAAATGGACTCAGAATTACAGCTTGTTAAGGCAGTTTATCAGGGGCTAGGACCAAGTGCCTCAAGAAATGGATAGAGTTGGCCCTGAGAGCTAAACTAGTACACAATTGGACCTAGCATGGCTGATACGGGCTTGCATAAAACATCACGAAGGCAGTGGACTTCTTAGGAAAACCTGAGCTCACACCTGGTGGCAGCAGTAACTAAGGACCTCGGGTGAGCTGGCCTCTCAGAGACCCCTTCCCCCCAGATACCCACTAAGGGCATTGCGTAGTGCTGCCTGGGGACAGTGCAACGCGTATGTACTGCCTGGAACTAACAGGTCATTGATAAATGGTTGCTACTTGGGTCTCCTGAACTCAAATAGAGTAAGCAGAGCCTGGAACGCTTATCAAGGTGCGTCTAGTGGTATGAGAAATCTGCAGAAGAATCATATACGAAATGAACGTAGACAACTTGTTTGGCAGGAAATCTCTGAAGAAAGATTGAATTGACAAAGGAAACCTGCTTGGAATCTCTAGAAGAATAACCAATGTATATAAATTTGCTGATGACTTTTCTAGCGCTGGAGAGGGAGAAAGTCACCTGAAGGATAGAGAAAACTCTTTTTTTGGTCTAAATACATTTGGCAAGTAACACGAGAGTTGAGGTGGCTATATCGTAACTTTGGTGACACCATACCCTCAGACCATGTAATTCACTCCCTTGGTCTATACATATCAGGGAAGCTTCTTATAATGGAGGCGTTTCAATAAAAGAGGAGCGTTTATGTGTGGGGAGGGCGGGGTAGGAGACGTTAGCAGACTGAGACTTCTCCTAAAAAGTCATCTGCATAATAACCTGGTTTCACTTAGATTGTACACTTACTTGCCAGGGTTTGGAAGGGCAACTGATGGGAACTTTAAGGAAGTCAAATACCATCCCCCACCTTTGGCCTGTGTAATTTAGCTAACTGAAACTTCTCCGTAAGGAAGAGAATAGAATGAACAATTAACTTTAGTATCAAATCCTTACAATAGTTGTTCTTCAGTGAACATTTGGAGTGTATTAAAAATGGCTACAAATTTTTGTCACTTCCTCCACCAAGAGGTAGTGTGTTTCTAATCCCCACACCCCCTGCCCTGGTAAACCTGGGCTGGGCCTGTGACTGCTTTGACCAAGAGAATATAGCAGAAGTGGCACCGTGCCAGGTGGAACCAGCCACCATGCTGTGAGGAAGCCCAAGTAGCCAAGTGGAGAGGTGCCCATGGAGGAGAAATGAGTTCTGGTGACTCCCAGCTAATAGCCAGAACCAGCGGGCCAGCCGTCCGGGGGAACCATCTTGGAATTAGATCCTCCAGCTCTAGCCAAACATTAACTGAGGCTGCTTGGAGCTAAAATACACTGTTCCTGCTGAGTCCTTCTCAAACGCCAAAACTCTTAGCTTACTGGTTGTTGTTTTTGTTTTTGTTTTTTTGCAGTACGCGGGCCTCTCACCACTGCGGCCTCTCCTGTTGCGGAACACAGGCTCCGGACGCGCAGGCTCAGCGGCCATGGCTCACGGGCCCAGCCACTCCACGGCATGTGGGACCTTCCCGGACCGGGGCACGAGCCCGTGTCCCCTGCATCGGCAGGCGGACTCTCAACCACTGCGCCACCAGGGAAGCCCTACTGGTTGTTTTTTTAAACCAGTAAGTTTAGAGATGATTTGTTATGGAACAACTGACAACAAAAACATCGTTACTAAGTGGCATCTGGCTTACACATCAGTCTCTTATGAGTTTGGTTAGGATAGGTTATTGTCCTGATCTTGACCAACTCGGAGGGAGCTGTAACAATTGAGATTGGGAGCCTAAATATTCAGAGGTCATCATAATCCTGTCCAAGCAATAACTTCTGTTCAAGTTCTGGTCAAGCACCCCACTGGCCTCTGTAATATTTTTAATTCATTTAACTAATATTCATTTAACTAATATCAAGCAACTGTTAGGCTCTGAGGATTCGGTGGCAAACAAAATAGACACAGTTCCTGCCATCACAGGATTCTTGGTCTAGCAGGTGTCCAAGTTCATCTCTCTAACGATAATAGCAGTGCCTACTCTAACTAAATTTACTATCTACGATCGAAGCCAGATCTCAGTGGAGGTTCTGCTGCAGTGGTGAAGTCTGGCTCACGACAAGGAGTCCAGAACTGCACAGCTGACATGCATGTTCAATTGCTGTCACCAGTTCCTGTGGCGTTTCCTCAAGCAGAGCACCCCAAGATGCAGGCAGGAACTCTACCCGTCCTCCTCGACATGCCCTCAGTTCAGTGTTCTTTGGATGAGAGACAAATGCAAAGCAAAGCAGGGGGTTACAGGAGCTGTGAGAAGAATCTCTGGAGAACGCTCGAGAAATTCACATGGAACTCCTCTACTAAGTGAGTTTAGAATCTTTGCTATACAAACCAATACTGGTCAATTCAAACTCCAAGAAAGTTTTTTTTAATTTGAATAAACTTAGCGATAACAGAACCTCAGCCATCTGCTAACAAATAATCACATTAATTAAGATTTGTAGGGCTTCCCTGGTGGCGCAGTGGTTGAGAGTCCGCCTGCCGATGCAGGGGACACAGGTTCGTGACCCGGTCCGGGAAGATCCCACATGCCGCGGAGCGGCTGGGCCCGTGAGCCATGGCCACTGGGCCTGCGCGTTTGGAGCCTGTGCTCCGCAACGGGAGAGGCCACAACAGTGAGAGGCCCGCATACCGCAAAAAAAAGAAAAAAAAAAGATTTGTATACTGAGCATCTTATAGTTCATGGATCTCTTTCATGTGTATCCTAGTTCTTCCATTATCGGTCTCAGAAACTGCTTCCCACGAGACCTTGGCTTGACCCCTCCTCAGATGCTACCATCACACCCAAAGTAACAGAACTATAATTGTTAAAATGTCTGTCATTTTACTAGTTCAAAAATGTGTTCCCCAGGATCTTTCCCTTTAAAAGGGAATCTCAAGGTATCCACTTTGTATTTGATAAATGACTGGTAACAATCAAAACGGCCTGGAGCCAAGGAGAGCTTTATCATATGACAAAACAGCGAGAGCACAGGCAGGGTGTCTGCTCAGAGGTCAGTCAGTTTCCTGGTCTGTTCTTAGGCTCCTAACTTCAGTGACTCGGGAATGACTCTGTAGCAGTGACGAATGAAAAGATCTAGAATGGAAATTGTCATAAGTGGCTCTAACCTAAACCAAGAAGCACAGCTGCAAAATAAGCATTATGATTTGAACACGGGAATAGATCACATTAATATGCCCTCCACAGGGGTCCACACACCATCAGCACAACAAGTCTCTCCCTCCCTGGGAGGCAGCTCCATTATAAACCAGGGACTCGGCTCACTTCCAAGGCCCCATGAGGAGGGGGTCCCACGAGAATTCAAGGGCAGTGCCCCAAGCCCTCAGGAATGCAGGAGACCATGGGTCAAGCACCAAGAATGTGAAGGACAGCTTCTGGATGCCCATCTCTCTTCCTTTCTATTCTCTCAGACCCCGGCCACCCAGGTGCCTCTTTTTCCTTAGTTTAATGCCCTCTGTTGTTTCAGGCTATCCAGAGTTTCTGGATTCAGAGCTCTCTCTGACACCTTCCGCAAGGTGTTCCCAGTTCACTGCTCCTCCCACTGTGCTCGTGGAAACGCCCATCCTTTAGAGCTATGGTCTCAGCCAGACTAGGAGGAAGGCAATATCCACATCGCTAACTCATGCGATGGTGAAGGAATGTTGCTTACGTGTGTGTAGGAAGGGCACTGCACAAACTCAGGAGGGTCGTCCTAACATGAATATTGTCGCTGAGAGTTTTCACTATGACAGTTCTCCAGCACACGGCAGTACAGTGTTTTAAGGAATGGACTCCTTCTTCTAACTTGCACAGAAGTGACTTGTGGGCTAACATGTCCTGTGAATCACTGGTAAACCTTTGCCCTCCCAGGGGTGTTTATTACTTCAAATAAATTTCTAACTGGGTAGAACTTTTAGGAAGAGATTTTGGGCAGTAAGCTGAGCTGGAGGAGGAGGGAAAGAAAGGCTCACAGGCCTCGTAACCCTCCCTTATTTGGCTGTAATAGTGACCTCTTCCTGTCGGCCCACTCTTTATGTTACTCCTAAAATACTGTTTTCATCTCACAACTTTATACTTTTTTTCTTATTCACATGCTACATGTTCACTATGGCAAATCAGAGCATGCAGCTAAGAAAAATAATTTCACTTTCCAGGGGTAACCACATTATTATTTTAGCAATTTGCTCAGACGTTCTCTAAGCGTAAATATGTAAATGCAATAAAAATATGTCACATGTATCTAATCTTCTATTTTTTAAAAATTTTTATTGGGGTATAGTTGATTTCCAATGTTGTGTTAGTTTCAGGTGTACAGCAAAGTGAATCAGTTATACATATACATATATCCACTCTTTTTCAGATTCTTTTCCCATATAGGTCATTACAGAGTACTGAGTAGAGTTCCCTGTGCTGTACGCCAGGTTATTATTAGTTATCTATTTTTCTAACCTTCTTTTTTCTTGTTCTTTTCTTTAAATTCATCTTTATTGGAGTCTAGTTGCTTTACAATGTTGCGTTAGCTTCTACTGCACAGCAAAGTGAATCAGCCGTACATATACATAGATCCCCTCCCTTCTGGATTTCCCTCCCAGTTAGGACACCACGTGCGTTAAGTAGAGTCCCCTGTGCTCTACAGTACGTAACCTTCTATTTTCACTTTATGCCTCCATCTCTTTCTACACATCTACACACATGTAAGCATATATGTTTTTAAAAACTCGTATCTCATTGACTGATTAACCAAAATTTAATCAACTCCGTCACAGAAATGGAAACAGTAATAGAAATTTAGGATGTGTTGAGTTTACAAAAACTGGATAATTGCCCTCCTATGCATGTCTTTGTGCAGCTCACCTTTTCTTTATTTTAAGTAAGCTTGACCACAGGATCCTTTCAATATCGGTTTACTCCCAGCTGCTCCTTCCCACCCTGGGAACATAAATATACACATACAAACGGGCACAGATACACCCTTCATTCGGTACATACCCTTACTTAGGCACTTCCATTCATCATCACGTTCACATTCAAGCTTGAACGCATACAGAAACCCACCCCGCATGCAGGGTCACGTGTTCACTGTCTTTGGCACCCAAAGAGGGGGAGAGGGTGGGAGGGGGCTAGGGGTGAGTGAGGATGGGGACAAGGTAGGAGAGGGACTCTGAAGGCTTGAGCAGAACGAAAGTCATCAGAGGGATGAGAAAGTAATGACCGGGTCATGAGGGCGGCATCTGCAGTTATGGGAAGAAAAGAGGACATCAGAGCCATGGTCAGGAAGGGTTTGATGCTGAGACTGGCAGGCCAACGGTGATGTTCCACGGGTGTGATGACGTGTGGAGGATTTGAGCCAGTTAGGGAGCAAACACACAGCCATGCAGAGCCCAGGCTGGGGCCACGAGAAAACGGCCTTTGAGGGGTCTTAGAGGAGGACAGGACAGTAGAAGCGGAAGGAGAAATAATGGAGGAGGAGAGCACGGGATGATGAAGGGAGGAAGGACTTGATCTCTGTGAAACACACTGCGTGAATGGCCAATCCCTACACGGCAGTCACCCAGCATCTCCGATGACTCAACCAGCAGAGAGCTCTCATTCTGCATTCATCTGTTTTCAGGAGTATGCTGAAATAATGCCTGTGGCATTACAGTCCTTCTTGGTCATCACAACATCCCTCAGTGCCATCCCAAACCCCTAGCAGTAGCCACATACCCGCTCATCTAGCGCCACATCTCTCTAAGTCCTATTGGCATCGTCTCCAAGTGAACTCCCTCCCTGCTACTCAGACCCACCACTCCACGAATTTCCGTGAGATTTCTCCTCCCTACTTATTTCCATGCCTGTGTCTCCGCCCGACGGAGATAGAACAGCATGTGCCTCATAGCGCTGTTGTGAGGGTTAAATGAATTAATACCCGTAGAAGGACTGAGAACTTTGCCTGGGACGCTGTGAAAGCTCAAAACTTTTTAACCATTTACAAAGGGGGGAGGAAGGGGGGGATGAATTGGGAGAGTGGGACTGACATATATCCACTACTGTGTATAAAACAGGTAACTAATGAGAACCTACTGTATAGCACAAGGGACTCTACTTCGATGCCCTGTGGTGACCTAAATGGGAAGGAAATCTAAAAAAGAGTGGATATATGTACACGTATGACTGATTCACTTTGCTGTACAGCAGAAACTAACACAACACTGTAAAGCAACTATACTCCAATGAAAATTAATTTAAACAATGTTAGCCATTATTACAGTCATTTCCTCGTTTATAAGTAAAATGCATGTCACTGATACTTTCGTTCCTCGTCTCTTAATCCCAAATTTTGAGGAGCCAGTTTCCTCCTGCCTGATGACTGATCTCAGTGGAATATCCCACAACCCATACTTCACCTAGACGGCTCCTCCTCCAATGCCCAGGTGCCACAGTGCCACCACACGAACATCCCATCCATTCTTCATCCTTTCCCCTGAGGGTGATGTGTTGTTTCTGCCCATGTCTGTGTATCCACAGGACCTGCCGTAATGCTCACACATGGAAGATACCTGATGAGTGCTGAATCTCGCTCCCCTGCTTCCCACCTTTGCACAACCTGATTACCTACTAGTCCCTTAACCTCTCTATGAACCCCAAAGTCATTTCATAAGGGAATAAATGTCACATACTCTTACAGTTATTTGTAGTAATTGCTATGTCTATTATTTCAGATTCTTTGGACAAGACACTCTAAAATACATTAGAGGAAACACTCCCAAACTGATCAGACTAAAAAAAAAAAAGGAATGTACAACATAAGGCGTAGTGCCTTGTCTGCTCTAGGTTTATAATTCAAAAGCAATTTCATGACAAGAAGGCACATGAGCATCTCTACAAGGATTCCAGAGAAATGTAGGTGAACCACAATGAGATTAAGTCTGTTAAAACAATAATAAGAAAAAAATTAAAATCCCACAGCCCTACCTAGAACTGGACCCTAGCAGCAGCCACTTTAATTTTCACCAAAAAAGGCCCATGAGCTTTGTCACTTTGAAAAATCATCAACGAGGCTCCCAAACAGTTATTCTGCACTCGGTCTAAATGTCTGTTCACTACAGTAATTATTTTAAGACAATGAAGAAAAACTCAAGAGTTCAGAGAACTTTAATAAAGACAGCTAAAGACACAAAGAAAACCTTTGATGAACAGTATAAGAAACTGGAGTTGTTTAGTGTAGAGAAGAGGGGTAGAAAGGTGATGAGATTTTGTCTTTAAGTTCATAAAGGGTTGTTATTAGTGGTGCAGTGATCATTTGCTATCCTTGCCCAAGTAGACAGAACAGGAGCAAATAAATTAAATTACATCAGGAAGGACTTCAATTAGACACAAGGAAGAAACTTCCAGCTGATTAATTACTAGAATGAGCTACTGGAGGGAGGCTGCCAGTTTGTATTTCTGGAGCGCTAATAAACAACTCTATTTTAGCGGGCTTTGGAAATCATCTACCTATAGGCACCGTGACCTCCAGGGGTCCCTTGCAACTATTTGATTTGATGACTCTCACAGTGTTTACTGGTGTCTCATTGATCACATAAATATATTGGAACTGGCAAAAGGCTGAGGATCAATAAGGCTGAGGAACAGCGAGGATTAGCGGTTGAATTAAGTACTGAATAGACACCAGACGTGCCATCCTCTGACACGATCATATTCTAGCACTGTCGAGATCAAAAGAAAAATGCATAAACTCATACTTTCCCAGTGGGAGACTAAATGGTTAGAAATGAAATAAAGTTTCTTCCAGTGACCTCAGCAGAACTCAATCAGTAGAGACAATTAAAAGGTCAAAACAGACTCATTATTTAACTGTATTTTCCAGTAAACCAACTTGCATCACAGATCCTAAGCCCCAGCTTTATGCTGTGCGGTTACATGGACAGCAGTATCCCCCCAAAACGTCTTACCCATTTCTTCCTCTAGCCTGAGCTTGGAATGCCCAAACCCCCATGTCTGACCATCAAAGTCCTAACCACCCCTAAAATCCCAATTCAGATGCCACCTTCTCTCTGAAGATTTACCAAATCCCCCTAAGCCAGAGTGCACCTCTTCTTCACCGCATCGCCACCTTTGTGTCTGGGTCACGGTGCACCTCAGGGCTCTGTAATGTCTGCTTGCCTGAGCTCCACAGCGCCACGGAGTCAAAAGAGTGGCAGCCCACGACAGCAGGAGAAATTCTGGCCTGTCTCATCCCAGAGCGTCTTCCCAGGCCCAGAGAGCTCCCATGGCCCAGATGGCCGTCTTCTCTCCCTGTGATGCTAGCGCCCAGGACACAGTCTCCTTCCCCTTCTGTCAGGAACTTCCTCACGTTCATGATCGCTTGTAAAGACTCTTTGCTCCAGCTTGGCTATGCAGCGGAAATCAGTCTCTCTTAACTCTTCACTTCTTGCTGTCCATGAAGGCCCACATATAAGCCCCTTTCCGTTCAAAGTTGTTTTTTTTTTTTTTTAATCACTATGGGCTTATACATACGGGAATGAATTTTTAAAACACCAGATGATAAGAAATATTCTTATAGTCTGGTTTGGCTCCTTGGCCTTAATTCCCTTCAGAGACAGTAAATGGAAGTCTCATTTTGTTTTCATTCCTGAAGAACCTATCACGTGCCAATCCTATCACCTTTTACCCTATTAATGAAGTCCTTGTAGTTCCTTTTTCATTCTAGACAGACTTTTTTTCCTTTTTTTTACACCAAAGGGGTGGGGGAGGGATAAATTGGGAGTTTGGGATTAACATATACACACTACTATATATAAAATAGATAACCAACAAGGACCTACTGTATAGGACAGGGAACTCTACTCAATATTCTGTAATAACCTATATGGGAAAAGAATCTGAAAAAAAAATGTATAACAGAATCACTGTGCTGTACATCTGAAACTAACACAACTCTGTGAATGAATTAAACTTCAATTTAAAAAAAGGTAAACAGCAGATGTACCCTGGCATCAGGTGGCATCTCAGAAGATCTTCATCCTGGACAGTAGGAGGTCTCCTCACATGCTCTAAAGGATATACTTTAAACGATAGCCTGGGACTCTGGTTTCTGACCCCCCCTCCTTCCATATTTAATCCCTATATCCTCTCCCAGAATTCAGCAGCTATGATGCCGGAGAGTAATAAACAGAGCTGAAGGTACTCATAGAGATGCCCATCTGCTACAAGTTTATATAGTTCCCAAGACGTTAACAGCATCTTCCCATAGACTTTAGAATGCCGTGGGAGTCTAAAGAAAAGTTAAATGGTGTTGTGTCAATGGACCATTAAATCAAGGCTGTCAAGGCACATTTCTGAACACTTACCAGATCTCTTGCATAAAGTCTGAAACTTTCACTAAGCACCTCTCTGGTTCAGGGCACGGGCTAAGTGGAAAATGTGAGTTGGATAACATATAAATGCTTGGTGGACAGCAGTGTGAAAAAATTGGACTACTTTAGCTGTTTGGAAATGCGGTGGGGGATATTTCCATTCAGTACTGGGAAAGAAGGAACGAAAGAGATAAAACTCTTTGGTTGAGAAACAGTGCAACTGAGAATTAGTAACAGATGAAATACTGAGCCAGATTACTGGGAAACAATGGGTGAAAGGAACAGGTTTCTGGGTCTCTCACAGAGCTCTGATAGAGAGTTGCTTTGGTGTGGGACCAAGGCTGAGTTTCCAAACAAAGCTGGAAGCCTGATGGATGTGGTGTTTTGGTCTGCAGGCCCCAAGAAAGCCACAGGCTTCCTGCAGTAGGGAGTAACACAGAGTAGGCCGTGACTCAGCAGGCAAAGCTGTGTCAAACCTAGTCCAGCTCTACTGGACCACAAGGTCGACAGCAGCAAAACGGGTAAGGCTGCCAATTTACCCCCGTCCATCAGGAGTGGCTTTGGGATGAGCTGGCAATTAAAAGATGGTCTTTGACAGGCTGGGAAATGAGAAGAGCCTATGTTCTCCTGTCCCCCCGCCCCAAACCTCCATAATTTTCATCCCGTCACATTTAAAACAGCTCTGTGGGAGTAGCTATTATCATTCTTACTTGAGAGAAATAATTTGGCTCAATCTGAGGGAGGTTAAAAAAAAGTCACCTATGAAGCCATCTCACTTCAGAGGGCATGATATATTATCCTTTTTCATTTGAAGATCATTTCCTTAATAGAGAAGATGGAAGGAAAATAGGAGTGGAGTATTTCTGCTTTTATTTGCCATCTGTTTACACAAAACCAACGGCCCCACGGAATGAACCCATCTTTGGGTTATTCTCCTTGCTCCCAGTTTTAAAAGTTGTCTTTACTTGAAGAGGCGTGAAAAGGAAATGGTGAATCTGTGTGGTTTTTTTGGTACCTACCATGTGCGAAATACTTTCCGTATTTTTCTACTATGAAATAAATATCATTTTCCCATTATATAAAAGAAGACACTGATACACGCAGAGAAAGGTTGATCAACTTGTACAAAGTCACATGTATTGGTTATTCTAATTGTTTTCTTGTAATACTGCTCAGCGAACATTAATGTATTCTTCCTTGTTTACTAGCTTATTTTTCATTCATTCCAAAATGCTTATTGAATGCCTTTGATATTTACTTAGTTCTAGACAGTGCTCTGAGTACTTGGGATACATTGGTAATATAACAATGATCCTTGCCCTTAATCAAACATAAATGAATATCTGGGTTTTCTTTCATCTTGTGAATAGATGCTTCTGAAATTCAAGCTTCCTGGTTCTGGTTCCAGGTAAAACGGAAAAAATACATGACAACTTTTCTCTCCCACTGAAAACAGCTATTAAACCCGGAGAGAATGCATAAAACAGCTATTTGAGATCTCTGAAAATCAAATATCAACATGCAGATTGGAAAGAACACCAGAATTCAAAATACCATCAAACTAATGGCTCTAAACAAGGCTCAGAATCTCATAACACAGTACTCTAGATGTCCAAAATGCAACCCAAAGTTACTCATAATACACAAAGCCATGAAAATCTAGACTTGTATGGGGAAAGACAATCAACAGTTGCCAACAATTGTGATGGCTCTGATGTTAGAATTATATGATGAAGCTTTTAAAGCAGCTACTATAAAAATACTCAAACAAGCAATCTCAAACACTCTTGAAACAAAAGTTAAAACAGAAAGCAAATGGAAGTTTTATAACTGAAAATACAATAGCCAAAATAAAAACTACCCATCAAACAGACTCAGCGACCAAAATGCTGATGGCAGAAGAGCCAGTGACTTAAAGGTAACAAAAGTCATTGGGCAGTACTTCCTCCTTGAAGCTCTAAGTACTGTACCAGATTCACATGGCACCAGGCATATATTCTCCTCTAAGCTTTTAAGTTCTAACCACAACCCTAGCTCTAGAAATAACAGGTGTTCCTGCAGGTATTATTTCTCAGGATTCACTTTTTGTTCTTTGAGCCCTCCAACTTCCTACAGTACATTCCCTCTTGTTGACTGAAATATTCATACAAATATATGAATGGAATAAATATGGCAGAATGTAAAATGATATAACCACTTTGAAAAATGGTTTGTCCCTATCTTGCAGAGTTAAATATATACCTATCCTCTGACCCAACAGTTCTACTCCTAGATATTTACCCAGGAGAAATGAAAACATTATGTCCACAAAATGACACAGAAAAAAATGCTCAGGGCATTTTTATTCATAGTAGTCAAAAACTGGAAACTCAAATGATCACCAGCAGAAAACGACATATTCTAGTATATTCACACAATGGAATATTACTTAGCTTTGAAAAGGAACAAATTATTTATAAACGCAACAACATGGGTGTGTCTCAAAATATTATGTTGAGCAAAGGAAGTCAAGCAGAAAATAATACATATTGTATGACTGCACTTATAATAAGTTCTAAAACAAGCAAAATTAATCTACAGTGAAAGAAATCAGATAGTGGTTAACTTTGTGTGTCCCTGGGGGTTGGGGGGCAGTAGGGATCAACTGGGGAGGCGTGTGAGGCAACATTTCGTGATGAAAATATTCCATATTTTGATAGAGGTGTGGGTTATACCCATGAAAGCATTTGTCAAAATTCACTGAAGACACACCTAAAGTATATGTTGAAATACCTAGTGTGCTTTGTTTTCATTAGAGTTTTACCTTTAGAGGATATTTTAGAGTCTCTAAACATCAGCTCAAGCCAATCTTTTCTATCAGCTTTCGAAATATCTTTCCATAAAGTACAGGCACATGTTTTCTAACTTCAAAATTTTAAATCCTTAAGTTGGTATGGTCAATATCCCCCAAGGTTCTAGTCACCTTCACATCTTCAACAGCTCTTGGACATAGCTTCGCTTGGTGCTTAATTTATATTCAGAATATGTTACCGTGTAAATATTTCTTCATTTCAATTTACTTCACTTCAATAAATATTTATTGACCATATCTGTGTGCAAGGCAACGTGCTAAGCAATGTAAGAAACCCGAGACAGATGGCATATAGTCTACCCTTCTCGATGCTTACCGGCTAGAGTAAGATAACGAAATACCAAACTAAAACATTGGTAGAATATAAGTAATTTTAAAAAGTATAACAGGGAGTCAACAAGATATGAAACCTGCACAACAAATTTGAGAAATGTTAAGTGCTTCTTTTAACATCCTTCGTTGAGAGGCATTCTATGTTAATAACATGACTTTCTCACTCCCACTCCCAGTCCACTTGATGTGCTGCTTTTATGCTCCTCGCAAACATAAAATTGGCAGACACTGACGATTTCATCCCACCAAATCTCGGTTCCTATTAGTCCTAATAATTTTAGCAAGCGATCTTCAAAGAACACTGACCTTAGTGGTTTAAACTTCACATATTCAAGAGGTCCCCAGCTTACATAAGAAGGCCAGTGTGATTTCCCCCTAAAGAGGCACCAACTTCTTTCTAAAAGAATAACAGAATCTAATTATCCTAAAAATTAAGCAGAAATCAGTATTTATACTTTCGTTCTTCCAGTGAAAGAGCAGGCTTGACTTACTTCTTTCCTAGGAATGAGCCATCAGTGTTTGTAAAGGATTCTTAATAAACGAGAAGTCACATGTATCAATATTTCATTCTACATTAAATGAAAATCCTGTAAGTGAACAACTCAGAATCTGGTTGTAGTTTTCGCTTTTTTTTTTTTGAAAATCAGTGTCACCAATGCTTAAGAAAGAAAAGTAAGGCAAGGATGGGACAAAAGTTGGTGGAAATCTGGGTTCACAAGATCTTTCCGTCTTCGGAACAAAAGCCTGCCATCGGTACCAATCACACAGAGCCGTTAGGCTGCCCGGCTGGAGAAGAGTGCAGTGTGTTTAAGATGCTCTAACACTAGTGTTCTGTAAGGTTTTTTTCCCCCTTCCTCCTAAGGACTCATTCTTATTGCTCCTTTGTGACCTAAAGGGTATATAATTTTCAGCTTCTTTTTTGCGTTGACAAAATGAGTATTGTTTCTGGCCTTATATTCCAAAAGCAAAATCCCCAAACTCCAACTCAGAAATTAAACAGATTTCTAAAAATGGACCCTCATTTTCACCATGCAGCCAAAGTCCATCTCTCAGAAAGTGGGTGGGAATAGGATTCTCTCCTTCCTGTGGTCCCTCCCCCCACCCCATCACTGTCGACGGCTAGGAGATGTCAGCTTGTCAAGTCTTATTGGGTGCTACCTGATATAAGGCCACACTGAGGCAGTAAAAATATGTTTGCAGTCAGCTCTTTTAATAAGTCCCAGCAAACAGGAGGAAAGCAGATCTATTCAGTAAGATGCTTCCTCTGATATGGTAGGAAAAAAGTAGTCCATGACAGAGGCTTGATACGAGGAGATTTTTAAACAAAGGACAGCTCTTTCTGTAGAGAAACTGGAGAGAAATAGCTTCCCTAGGGAGTTTGGGATTCTGAGAAATATTATGTTGCTATGCTTATGATTTAAAGCTGACCTGGACTCCAAGCTCTTTGAAAGGAGGTCATATCTTCTCTGTAAAATGCCCACATTCCACAGAGTCCTGCTGTGTCCCAAGCGTTCTGTAGGTTCTGAACTTCGATGAATAATATCGATGCTGTCTCTTAATCTCAAGCCCAAAGGGAAGCTCTGGTTGGGTATCCGGCCTTCCATCTACCCGCAAAAGGATTAGAAAGACTGAGAAGACCAAATGTTCTGAGAACAAATTCTATGACACAAAGGACCTAATTCCTGGGCGAACCAAAGTTAAAGGTTCACAGCCAAGAGATCTCAGAATTCTAAGAAATAGGTTTCTACGCACTACATACATATTATCAAGATCAAATTAGGTGCCAACTTCCTGAAGACAGTGGTCCAGTCTCTTCAGTAAATACTCTCATTCACGGTGCCTAGTGCATTGCTGGTGGGCTATAGGTCTTATGGTGTTAATACTGATGGATGATGCTGGTGGTGGAGGTGCCAGTGGTAACAGTCATGAAGGAGACAAGGATGCTCACTAATGAAACTCAGCCAGGTTTTTAAGAAATGACCTGACAGGCTGACCTGAGAACTATTCTGAGAATGATTATCATGTATGTATTCATCTGTTCGCTTTTCTGAAGCCTCTCAAGTCTTATCTTCCATGTCATACTCACTTCTCCTAGGATACTCACTTCTCCTAGAATAATATAGATGTGGCAGAAAGTGAATTCCAGGAGTCGAGCTAACAGCATTCAAGTTAAACTTATTACATCATTAGACTGAGAAATGTTTTTTTCTGGATGGAATTAATAAAATAAGAGCTACCAAAGTTTTAAATAATATCACCCTCTTCAGAAACAGTCCTGCAAAGAAGGTTAAAGAATTGCCTTTGCTCCTCACCTTCCAAGACAACTAACATGCAAGAAACACTTGGTAAATGTTCTGAATGAACGCATGCACGATTGTAAAAGGAATGAATGAATACATGAGTGAGTGGGCAAATGAAGAATGGTTCCTTGAACTATATTTCTTTGCTAATTAGAATAGTTACTATTGTGCAGGTAAAAAATGACATTTAAGAAATCTGGAGCTTATGCTCTGAAACACTGATCTCAGGGAACCCGAATGCTGTCCCTTCAAATGAGCAATGCAAGACTTGTATGAGCTCCAGAGTTCCGATATACGACCCCCTGATGACAAAGCAAAACAAACTGGTCATAATGATCTCATAAGAGCAAGTTCTTTTGTAAGCCATTATAGTTTTTCATGTCAATTTAACCAGAAGATTTGTGGAAGCATAAGAATTTGATCCCGATGCAAAGTGGTGATGGAAGTTCTACCAGTGTTCACTTACTTCCTCCACAATATGTATTCCCAAATCATGACCCTGTCTATAATGACCTGAGTCCAAAATAACTGAGCTAAGAGCCATAAAATCCTTTCTATATGATTTTTTAAAAAATCTACAACTAAAGTTATCAATGGACCACTGGTGACCTAAACCATCATCAGGTTGAAAACTCTTCAGGGATAAGAATATTTCTAACTTACCTCGGATTTCCTTGGTGGCCCGGTGGTTAAGAATCTGCCTGCCAATGCAGGGGACTTGGGTTCGATCCCTGGTCCAGGAAGATCCCACATGCCATGGAGCAACTAAGCCCATGCACCACAACTACTGAGGCTGCATTCTAGAACCCACGAGCCACAACTACTGAGCCCGCATGCCACAACTACTGAAGCCCGCGTGCCTAGAGCCCGTGCTCCACGACAAGAGAAGCCACCGCAACGAGAAGCCCACGCACCACAACAAAAGAGTAGCCCCCGCTCGCTGCCCCTAGAGAGAAGCCCGCTCACAGCAATGAAGACCCAACGCAGCCAAAAATAAATAAATTAATTAATATTAAAAAAAAGAATGTATCTAACTTACCTCTGTATCTACAGTAAACCTAATACCAAGTTTTGAATGAAACAATCTCTTAATAAAGTGCCATTGATTAAATGCAGAAGTGGGACTAGGGTGATGCAACAGGCGATAAATACTGTGCAAGTTTAGAGACAGGAGAGCACAGCGTGGGGAGGTGAAGTCGGAGTGGACTTCACGGAGGACATGGGACTTAAATAATATATTGAAATAAATGGCTGTGTTATCAGCCAGTGCTAATCTAAGTGCCTAATATGAAAAAGCCCTAAGCTCTCAGGATCCATGGCAACCTAACAGTGGCACCTTACCCAAGGCTTTTCTGATGTTCAGCAGTATCTTACTCCTTTCAGAGGGACCCTGCTGGATAGAGATGTGTACCTTTACTGTCACAGCGGACCAGGGCAGATGAAATACGGGATGCTTCGGAAGACAATGCGGTGAGAAGCATCACCATAGAAGAGATCAACACTAAATTTTTCAAGAAAGATGAAAGACAGGCGTATGGGATGAAGGTGAAAAAGAAAGGCAGAAAGAAAGAAATGGTGTCAATGAAAGAAACTCTCCTTTCTCACAATTCAGGGAGAGAATTAATCTGTCTTCCAGGAATGAATGCCATGCAACATTCTTCAGGAAAACATAAGATAGAGGGGGTTTAGAACTGCCAATTATTCTATCATACTAGTCCTGTTCTGTCCACACACGTAGTAACGTTAGTCTTTGTTACTGAGAAAGTCCTTCCTATTCATCACTTATGAGGACTGTGCCTACCCTGATGTGACTAAATATGCAAGGGCTTGGTTCTTTGAGCATAAGAAGAAGAACTATAGAAAACGATTACATTCTAAGCAACCACAGGCAATAAGAAGAGTGGGTTCTCATCAGAAGGGGGAATGAGGGAAGGAGCACTGGGTGTTTCCTATCTAATAAGTGTGTTATACATTATATTAGGCAATATACATATATACACACACATACACACACACAATGATGTACGTACATGAGTGCACATATATCTTTATATGTGTATGTGCATATTCACACAATCCTCACAGCAATCCTTAAAATAAGGAATTAATGTCTCTTTTTTTTACAATTGGTAAAGCTGAGGTGCAGATAATCTTATACAAGTTAAAGAGTAGGTGGTTATGAATCCCAGATCTACTGGGATTCATAACCAGGTGGCAGAGCGTGGCAATTCCTGGTAATAAAAACAAAATTTTGATTTGAAATAAAAGCAAGCTGTGCAGAATAATGAAAAGACCATGAGAATCAAACTCACAAAGCCCTGCTTGGAATACTATCTCCGTCACCAACCCTTGGACAAATTATTCTATTAGCCTTAGTTTTCTCTTCCATAAAATGGCATAATAACTGCCCCAAAATATAGCATCACAAACTAAATACGGTACCTTTGTGAATGTGCCTAATTCTGTAGCTGGTACAGTAGGGCTTCTGGAACAGAATCTGCTAACAGTAGGCATTTGGTTAAATATTTGTGGAATGGTAATGAAGTAGAAGTGAGAAATCCCATAAGAACCATCTCCTTTGTTCAAAACTTGACAGATGGTCAACTTGTTCTTAAGAATATCCGATCCCTCCACCACCCTCAGAAACCATTCTACCCATGTCTTCACTGTCATAAATCGAAAGTGAAAAATACAAAGGCACCAGAGGTGGAGGTAAAAATACAGGCTGAGGGTGGCTGGAGGATCCAAAGTAGAAAACAGACTCGTCCTTGTTCTGCAAATCAGTCTCTTTTTCCCTCCGTCCCCCGAGGTAGCTTCCCCCATGGCCAGGGTTTCACTTAAAGGAAGAACCAGGAAAGCAAATCCCAGAGGGAGCACAGGGGCTTGAGGGCGGACTGGGGCTCAGCCCTCCACCAGGAAAGAAACTCCTTGAGGCACGTCCCTCCTACTCCTTTCTGGAACCTCTTTGCTCATCTCTCTCCTCCATGACCTCCTTTGTCTCTGGAATCGAGAATGGTGATCCCCTGCTTCTCCTTTTGGAAGGGAAGTCTCTTGCCTCTCATGGGCAGCCACTTTCTCCTTATGCTTGACGTGGTCACTCCAGCCTCCCATGCTGGGACACCCTCCAACCACACACGCGCACACACATGCATGCACACACCACCTCCCTCTCTCCCCATCCCCAGGCAAAGATCCAGCTCCTGTACGATTCTCCAGGGGGGCGTGGGAGAACTCCGGTCCCCAGAACAGCATCTCTGCTGCCTGCATGTCGCACCCCCCCCTGCTCTTCCCTCTTTTGAGGTGAGGAGACGAAGCCTCTCAGGCTGATCGTTCAAAAAACTCAACTAAGAGTCTGTTAAGCAGAGATTCACAGCTGTGAAAGCCCACGCGAGGCTTCAAGTGCAAGGCAGCGGTACAGAGGATAAAAGGGTAAACGCCCGGACAGGGGCAGTGGCAGAGATGAACGGATGGAGGGTAAGGGGGGCAGCGGGGAGCTGTTGCTGGCTTATTCCCAAGGGTAAATTGCTCGCTTTGCCCTACAGCATTTTACGGCGTTGGGAAGTGTCTCTAGGAAACTCCTGTGGGACTGCAAATGATACAAACGTAAATAAGAGAAACTGCACTGCTGCCTCAAACAGCCACTTCTGAAGAGGCTCTGGAAGCGCCTTTAGTCAATCACGTGACACCCCTGGTAGCAAACTCTGTGACGTGAGGTGGCGCTTAGGAGAGACGAGAAAGTTCACGCTCCATGGGGCTACCACTGATGATGTGGCTTCGGTGAGTCTAATTTTAAAAGGGGTACAGTCACACTGGCTCTCTTCATGCCTAAGTGGAAACACAGAGGAGAAAACAGGCTTCGACGAGCACCTCTCTCCAACTCAGCCAAACGCATCATGACTAAAGACACCCTCATCTACCAAGCCTCCCACTCTAAAACAGACAGCCGCACTGCCCCATCTACTTGGCCCAGACCTGCGAAGTCTCAACCACTCCCAGTGCTGGGTAGAGGCCACCATCCACCCACTCACACAACTGCTCTCACACAAATCCTCTCCAACAGCCCCTCACACACTAGAACCACTTACACACGATCACTTTCACCCCTCATCACCCACCGTCCTCCATTCCCAGAGGCCAGAAGCTGACCTACCCCCGCCGTCACCAAAGGAGACGGCCATTCCTGCGTACACCCCACCACTCCTGTCTCCCCCTGCACACCGAGTCTATCCCCTGTATAAATATGTACGCAGTGCATCCTGTCACTCACTTGTGCTGGCTTTTTCCCACCCAAATGAATACTCAAGTGTAAACCTACTCTTACATTCACTCATCCACGTGACCCAGACAAGTATCAATAAATCACCTCTGTACTTTGCCGTAAATTTCAAAGCATGGACATAGTTCCTTGTCAGGAAAACATCTAAATTCTCTGATACGTTTTACCAAATATTTGTTTTTGTATGCAAGTCCAGCCAGAAGAAGCCCCGCCTCACAACCGAAATGATGGTGACACTTTGGCTTACTGCCGTGTCACCATAAGAAGCCACACGGTGGCACGTGAATAGGAGGCCATCACAGTATGGTAAGTACTGTATGGAGTCTAGCAAAGCCACGTCAACATTTCCGTTCTTCGTCCAAAGGGCTCCTTGCCATGCATAAAAACATGCGATGAGCTCAAAACACAGCTGTCAAATTCATATGGCTACTTTTGGCATATTGACCTAGCATCTGGTTCAGAAATCCATTCTCATGCGAACTTGTCCCTTTTGAAATGTAGCTGTCCCAGGGCCACAGGGTCAGAGGCAATTCTTTCGTTATTTCATAGAGATGGAAGGCAGTTTGCTACGGTGATCACTCTCATTAACGGATGCTCCAGAGGTTCTGCACCCTCTGCTCGCAAGTACCAACACTGTCATTCACGACACTACTGAAGGAACCGCGGAAGACTTCCAGTTCACTCCCTCGTGCACCTTGCAATGGATAAAAGGGACAATTAACCCAAACCAGGGGTCCGATGTGAAGCCGGGAAGGAGCTGCCCCCTGGGATGGTGTATTTCACTTATAGTACTGGGATGGGGAGAACTGACAGGGACAAAAAGATGAGCCTGAGTCCCAGTCCCTGGGGCTAATGGATACATAGGTAAATGTCAAGTCAGCCTGTTTTTATCTAATTCAAAAAAATAACCTCATTTATGTCACTTCCCAGGCCCCCGTGTGTCCTGGCATCTGTCACAGGGCGTCTGGCTCCTTGCTTCTGGCATACTCAACCAAGCAGGCTTTCTTTTCTTACATCCCCAATTAAAAATGACATGGCCCTTCTAGCACCATGTCAGACTGTCTACACCAGCGCACAGGACTCCCTGTGATGTAAAGGGAGTGGTAGTAACATCCCTGAGAAGTGAACGTGACGAGGGCCAACAGTCCCCGTGAAGGTCTTAAGAAAGGCACTCAATTCAGTGGCAGGATTATTTCCACGTGAATGTTCACCGACAGGGCGTTGAGCTAAGGCTCACACTGTTATCAGAAAGCAAGTTATTGAACAAACATGAACGGAAGCCTCTGATTTCCTTCCTTCCACCAGCGGATTTCTGAAGGGCTGGAAAAACCTAGGGTGAGCCTTGATCTTAGGGCAATTCTATCATCATTCTTCAAAGACCCTTCATCCCCTGAAGTTTATTTTGGTCGAGTACTAAACAAACAAGCAAGCAAGCACCTGATTCACAGTCAGGGCTCCGAGAATCAGGAGTCTCCTGTAGTAACCCAGGGAAAGAACGCTGGTGCCTTGGACAGGGTGACCGGTGGACGGGAGAGTAGATGGATTTATATGATGAGAAGGCAGGCTCCACAGCTGTTACTTATGTTTGGGTGTAGAAGTGAGAAAAGCAATGGGGTGAATTTGGTTGCCCATTGACTGAGGTGTGAAAGGGGAGGAATGTTCTATTTTGGCAATGTTCAGTTTTAGGTGCCTTGCAGACACTGTGAGGAAATGTCTGGTAGGTAACTATACAGTGTAGTATACGGTTCTGAGGGGCGGTCTGAGTTGAGGATAAATATTTGAAAATCATTGCATAAAGGGGATATATAAAGCCATCGACTAGATTAAACCACCTAGGAAATCTGTGTAAATTAAAAAATAATAATAATAAGGGAGCCCAAAACAGGGCCCATCTTTAGAGATGGAAAGGAAAAAAGTGAAGCTAGCAAAGAAGATTGAGAGGAACTGACCAAGAGGATGGGAGGAAAATTGCAAGAGCGTGGCTTCATGAAAGCCAAGGATTTCAATGAGGAAGCTGTCACCTGCGTCAAACGCTGCACAGGGGACAAGATGACAATGGAGTGACCACTGTATCTGGCAACATGGTGATTGCTGGCAACTCTGGCAAGAACCACAAGAGCCATTCCATTACTGTGGTGTGAATGGAACCCCATGGAATGGGTGGAGGAGAGCCTGGCAGGTGGGGAAGAAGAGAAAGCAATCATAGGCAACTCTTCCAAGAAGTTTTTCTATTACAAGGAACAGAAAAATGAGGAGATAATCAGAGGCAGACGTGGATTTTTGGTTTTATTTTTAATATAGGAGGTATTAGAACTTATCTGTGTCTGGTGAACATAGTGTAGTAGAGAGAGAGGGAAAAACACAAGGTCTTTGAGAAAGCAAAAAGGCTGGTATCCAGAATTTAAGAATTCAAGAGATCTGGACTCAAACCCGTATTTTCTCATGGACTCTGCTCTTTGTAAAGGGCTGGTCTCTGTGAGACAGGGGAACTTCATCCACAAAACCTGGAGTGAAGGCTGAAGGCACTGGTGCTGAAGCAGGTATAGCTGGTAGACTTGGTGATATGAAAATGAGGACATTCCTGGCAGAATATTCCATTTTCTCAATGAATTCTGAAGGCAGATTTACCAGCAGAGAGTGCTAGTCAGAGACAGGAGAGATGTAACAGGTCTGAAGTGAGAAGAGAGAGTGAGAAGTTATTCTGGAGTGGGAGAAAGTTAATATAGTAGGAAATGCAGTAGGAGCTCTGGGCAGGACCAAGTCACAGTTTGAGAACTGTGGCTTTGTCATCATGATTGTGTTTCTCCAACTTGGAGGAGAAACTGGAGTCGTTCAAGTGCTTCAAGGCAGGCATGAAAGAGGCGG
The DNA here is from genome assembly GCF_011762595.2 of Tursiops truncatus. Lineage (NCBI taxonomy): Eukaryota > Metazoa > Chordata > Mammalia > Artiodactyla > Delphinidae > Tursiops > Tursiops truncatus. Next base: position 92,008,567 of record NC_047044.1, on the reverse strand, counting down.
CTTACTCAGCCATAAAAAAGAATGAAATAATGCCATTTGCAGCAACATGGACGGACCTAGAGATTATCGTACTACGTGAAATAAGCCAGACAGACAAAGACAAATAGCAGATGATATCACTTATGTGTGGAATATAAAATATGACACAAATGAACTTATCTACAAAACAGAAAAAGGCTCACAGACATAGAGAACAGACTTGTGGTTGCCAAGGGGGAGGGAAGAATTGTGAGTTTGGGATTAGCAGATGCAAACGACTATATAGGATGGATAAACAACAAGATCCTACTGTACAGCACAGGGAACTATATTCAATATCCTGTGATAAAACATAATGGAAAAGAATACGAAAAAGAATATACATATGTATAACTGAATCACTTTGCTGTACATCAGAAATCCCATTCACCACTGCAACAAAAAGAATAAAATATCTAGGAATAAACCTACCTAAGGAGGTAAAAGACCTGTCCTCAGAAAGTTATAAGATGCTGATAGAAAGAAATCAAAGATGACACAAACAGATGGAGAGATATACCATGTTCTCGGATTGGAAGAATCAATATTGTGAAAATGACTATACTACCCAAAGCAATCTACAGATTCAACACAATCCCTATCAAATTACCAACGGCACTTTTTACAGAACTAGAACAAAAAAATCTTAAAATTTGTATGGTGACACAAAAGACCCTGAATAGCCAAAGCAATCTTGAGGGAAAAAAAAGGAGCTGGAGGAATCAGACTCCCTGACTTCAGACTATACTACAAAGCTACAGTAATCGAGACAATATGGTACTGGCAGAAAAACAGAAATATAGATCAATGGAACAGAATAGAAAGCCCAGAGATAAGCCCACACACCTACGGTCAACTAATCTATGACAAAGGAGGCAAGGATATACAATGGAGAAAAGACAGTCTCTTCAATAAGTGGTGCTGGGAAAACTGGACAGCTACATGTAAAAGAATGAAATTAGAACACTCCCTAACACCACACACAAAAATAAACTCAAAATGAATTAAAGACCTAAATGTAAGACTGGACACTATAAAACTCTTAGAGGAAAACATAGGAAGAACACTCTTTGATATAAATCACAGCAAGATCTTTTTTGACCCACCTCCTAGAGTAATGGAAATAAAAACAAAAATAAACGAATGGGACCTAATGAAGCTTAAAAGCTTTTGTACAGCAAAGGAAACTATAAACAAGATGAAAAGACAACCCTCAGAATGGGAGAAAATATTTGCAAATGAATCAACGGACAAAGGATTAATCTCCAAAATATACAAACAGCTCATGCAGCTCAATATTAAAAAAACAAACAACCTAATCAAAAAATGGGCAGAAGGGGCTTCCCTGGTGGCGCAGTGGTTGAGAGTCCACCTGCCGATGCAGGGGACACGGGTTTGTGCCCCGGTCCGGGAAGATCCCACATGCTGCGGAGCAGCTGGGCCAGTGAGCCATGGCCGCTGAGCCTGCACGTCCAGAGCCGTGCTCCGCAACGGGAGAGGCCACAACAGTGAGAGGCCCGCGTACCGCAAAAAAAAGAAAAAAAAAACAAAACCAAAAACCTAACTACATATTAGTCTTTGCCTAAGTCTCTGCCTTCAAGGGAACTCAGGGTAAGATCACTGGTACTAGAAACAGCTACATAGATCAGAGCCTCAAGATGGGACTGTGGAGTTCAATGAAGATCCCACTGCTGGGGGTAAGTGGGGTAGTGGTAACTCCTGGCATGGTAACTACTAGCTTCACAAATGCTACTAGTCTCCCCTGTGGTAGACTGGGACAAGGTAGGGGTAGAGGGTGATGTATGGGGTTGGGTGGTGGCTCTGGTCCTTGAACATGTGGGCAGTTGGCTGACTTTGTCAATATGTTTTGCAAGTCTTGAAAAAAGAAACTGAAAGGGTCAAGTCAGCCAACTATCAACTCAGGGCTTTCTGTGAAACCCAGAAAGCCTTCCATGCCATGTATAAGGAGACTCACACCTCGTAGCCACAGGCAGACTGTTGAAAATCAGACCCCAAGAACTAACTGTAGCAGTGACAACACTGCAAAGGAGACTAAATGCACAACCTTGGACTATCTCCTATGTGACAATAACAGGAAAAGAATGGGACCCTGACACCCACATGGGGACCTTTGGGTGGACAGGGAGGGAGGCTTTTCCTGAAACCTTGTGGAAGGCAAGAGAAGCTCCACCCCCAACCCCTCGCCAGAGGAAAAACACCTGACCTTACTTAGAGACTCTGCAAGGACCTCATCTGAGGCAGGTGTCTTTCAGTATGACTCTGCTCCTCCAAGATATGTGCCTGTCTGCCTCATCCTGTCCTGGCCAGTAACCAGAGCCTGGTCACATGCAACTACAGCTGGACAGCACATCCCTAGACGGGGCGATGGCCAGCAGGAAATAGCTTCCACGCTGAAGGGATGGCTTTCCGACGCAGACCTCAGAAAGCAGTGAGCACAGCTGAGAGTGGATTCTGAGGGAGTCCAGGCGGGGTACAGCGATAGAGAACTTGTTGGCATGGGAGCACTCGCCTGTGAATTGAGGGTCGAGGTCCTGTCAAAGCCTCCTCGGGGCAGTGCTAATACCCTCCTGGGTCGGTGGCCCAGGGTATGAGGCAGTGGATGATGGAGTGACTTTGGCAGAATCTTGGGGTCAGAAGACTAGTGAGGTGGGAACATCAGGCTGGAAGCACCACGCGAGCCTGAGAATGGTGACGTAACTGTGCGCTGAGATGATTTCCGAAGGCTCTTCTACCAAGCTCTGGCGGGATCAAGCACCCGTCACCCGTGGGGGTTATCAGCTCAGTACAGCTCCTCGCGTTGGCTTCCCTCCTTCCCTATCTCACTTCCCTAGTCCCTAATTTCTTCTCCTCGAGATGCTTCCCACACAAGCTCTCTGAGCAAAAGCTAAGAGGCTGCTTCCGAGGAGCGAAGTTCCAGGCAAGGTGGAGAATCCAGAGGCTGCTCCTGGCCCCGCCACTGGCTCCAAGCACTGACGCTTCCTGCTGCAGCGTCCAGGACTCAGTGGGGCCTCAGCACGTGACAACTCCCTCCTTCCCTTCTTCGCCCTTCCCCTGAATCAGTAAATTTGGATGGCGGTTAAGGGCAAACAACTCCTTGAGACAGAACCATGACCTCTTCTGCTCTGTGCCCACCCAAAGCCCCTGTGAACTCACTCTTCCTCAGCCCTGACTCCGCTTCTCCTTCCCCAGCACACGGTTTGCCTCCCTGGTCCCTATGTAGCCTCAGGATAACTGTGTCCCCCAGAGGGATCGAATCCCCTTCTGGGGAAATCAAAGAGCAGATGAGGAATTAGTCACCAGACTGTGTCACTTTGAATACAAGGAAGAGGGAAAGGAAAGGAGGTGTAGGAGCGGGGTGGAGGCAGACGGGCAGGGGAGCGGCCGGGAGAGGAGAGAGGCAGGAGGGTAGCAGCGCTGTGGTTGAGGAGTTCACACATTTGATTTTCTTTCATCATCACAATACATTTGCAAGGTGTTCTCCTGTCACACAGATGAGGGAGCCAAGGCTCGGGGTCCCTGTCTTAAACACCTGATTCCTAAGCTAAACTGACAGCTCGGAGTTGCAGGTGGTGCTACCACAAGAGCCAAGGACAGAGCCTGATTAAGAATGAGGGAAACCGGGGCTTCCCTGGTGGCACAGTGGTTAAGAATCCACCTGCCAGTGCAGGGGACACAGGTTTGAGCCCTGGTGCGGGAAGATTCCACATGTCGCGGAGCAACTAAGCCCGTGAGCCACAACTACTGAGCCCACGTGCCACAACTACCGAGCCCACGTGCGACAAGTACTGAAGCCTGTGCTCCGCAACAAGAGAAGCCACCGCAGTGAGAAGCCTGCACACCGCAACGAAGGGCAGCCCCCGCTCGCAGCAACTAGAGAAAAGCCCGCACGCGGCAACGAAGACCGACACGGCCAAAAATAAATGAAAAAAAAAAAAACAATGAGGGAAACCAATCAGACCAGATACACTGATGCCTTAGGCCTCTGCCTCCTTCAAGCCTGGATTTATTTGGAAACACCAAGTTATGGGGGAACTTCATCGAACTGGAATGCGGGCAACCAGAATATTTTCATTTTTCCCTCTGCTTAACAAGTAATGGTCACCAAAAAGTATAGATGGAGCAATTTCCAGGGGAAGAGGGCACAAAGGCTGTGAAGAGAAGCACCGGCTGCACTGGGCCCCGAGTTCTGAGCACCAGGATGAGGCAGCCCAGAACCAGGGCAGAGGACCAAGCCAGCGGCTGTTGACAGTACAATGAACTTAACCACGACACCCCAGGCAATGGGACCAGAACGCCTTCAATTGTTCTGCTTTGCTTCTGGAAGGTCCAGGGCATTACACCCCCTCCCTCTGCTTTCCTGCTAAGATCTTCGCCCAGGAATTTCCACCTCTAGCAATGAAACAGCGTATTTCTTCCTATACTATATTGCTTTCTCAAGGTTCCTGCTGAAGTCCTCCTAACTCTTTGCCATTTCAGCATTCTTCTTTAATGTCAGGTCCTTTGTAAATGGTACATTCTTTCTCCATTTCCAGTAATAACTAAGCTTCAAAGACTCATAATACCCTAGAGCTGAAGGGACCAATTTTTTTTAATTCAAGAAACAATTAGGGCTTCCCTGGTGGCGCAGTGGTTGAGAATCTGCTTGCCAATGCAGGGGACACGGGTTCGAGCCCTGGTCTGGGAAGATCCCACATGCCGCAGAGCAGCTAAGCCCGTGAGCCACAACTACTGAGCCTACGCGTCTGGAGCCTGTGCTCCGCAAGAGAGGCCGCGATAGTGAGAGGCCCGCGCACCGCGATGAAGAGTGGCCCCCACTTGCCGCAACTAGAGAAAGCCCTCGCACAGAAACGAAGACCCAACACAGCCATAAATAAATAAATAAAATTTTAAAGAAAAGAAACAATTATATAGCATTTACTCTAAGCCACACACACAGTTGAATCCCTTGAAATTATTAACCTATTTAATAATACTCATAACAATTCTATGAGTAAGGTACAGTTATTATCCCCACTTTTTCTCAGATGAAGACCCTGAGGTTCAACAAGATGATATAACTTACTTTGGGTCAGACAACTAGAAAGTGGCAGAGCCAGGAAGTCTGGCTCCAAAGTCTGTGCCTTAAAAAAAGTCGTAAACCTTAGGGATCATTTCCCCCATCCCCTTCATTTTACAGAGGAGGAGACTCAAACACAAAAAGCTAAGTGATTTGTGCAAAGATGAGGTAGACTGTGGGCTGGTGTGCAAGTTTTCTGATTTCCAGTTCAAGGTTTTTGTCCCCGTATCCCAAGGCTGGGCTCCAGACAGCAGTCTTCACCTCTAGGCTACATCTCAACGATGGTTTCCCATGAGTTCAACTGACCCGTAGCTTTATAATATCATCACGGATCTTCATTTTACCAAGGTTGTGTAGAAACACATGGGACGTTGTTAAGGCTCTGCACCTAGTCCTTTGGAGCTTTAGAATCGGGTGATCCAGGTCCTAGGGCTTCCTGATCAGCTGTGAGACCCTGGCAGGTTCCTTTCCCTCTCTAGAAAGTCTAGTTGGTGTATGGGAGGGTGCCCTGCACACTATAAGAAACCTATAAATCCTATAATTACGATAATGATGATTAGTCCTGTTAAAAGCATCATGTTTTACCCTTGATTTCTGCAGAGTTTGTGAAGTGGTGACGAGGATGTAGTCTCAGATGGTCACTGTTGCCCAAGGCAGGAGGACCTTGTGCTGAGCTGGGTGTTGGCGGGATACGGGAGGCTGGGGGCAAAAGCTGGAAACACAGCCGTGTTCCTGTCATTACCAGCTCTGGACAAGAGTGGTGTGGGGCAAAATGGAAGGCTGTTAATAATAGAGAAACTGGGGGTCATGGAGACATACGTCTGCATGGGCCCCATCCCCCAGCCCTGGGGCGCGTGTTTTCACCTGCTCTTTCATATCCGCCGTTACTGTAGCATCGAATGCAAACCTCAGGTCAGACTGATGCATTGGGTATTTCTGCTGTTTTCTCAGCCACCTCTGTCACTGGACATCGGGAGCCCTTCAAGGACAGGAACCCTTGTCTTTTCTCTCTGTGTCTACAAAGCCAGCAGCGTGGCTGGCGTTCAGGAAATGGTGGGTGAATAGGGAATGAACGAATGCTTTTTCGACTTCCTTGAATAGCAACCATTTTGCCTTTGCCCAGCAGCCCAGGACTCAGAGTGTTCTAGAAGTAGCCCTCCCAGGGTTGTGGTCGGGCAGGACTAATACTGGGCTGGGGGAGTCAATGGAATTTTCAGGAAGTGTGGGAAGAGACAGTGAAGCCTGGAACTTTTGTAGATTCAGTTTCTGAGAAGCACTGTGGGGTAGTTCTCCAGTAATTCATCACGCAACCCCCAAGGGTGCCCATAACTGCCTCTGCATCAGAATACTCTCCTATACATATTAAGAAACAAAAACTAAATCAAGTAAGTATTTAAAAAACTCAATCTAGCACTTTGTCTTGTGGGCACTTTAATCCCTAGGAGATACTCAGACAGCTGTAGTTTTTGGCTTCAAAGACAATTTTAAGAAAGGAAGTGGGGATAAAGGCCCTGAGAGAGGCGATGCCAATTCACACATTCTTTGTGTATACTTCAAAATTGAGACTATCGAGAACACCTTAATGACAGGAAGAAAGTATAAACTCGGTAGGGCTCCTACAGCACCTAGCACTGGCTATGCACAGACAATGCTCAATAAAAACTGGATATATGGATGGATGGATGGGTGGATGGATGGATGGATGGATGGATGGGTGGGTGGGTGGATGGATGGATGGGTGGGTGGATGGATGGATGGATGGATGGGTGGGTGGATGGATGGATGGATGGGTGGGTGGATGGATGGATGGATGGATGGATAAATGGATGGTGGATGGATGGATGGATGGATGGATGGATAAATGGATGGTGGATGGATGGATGGATGGGTGGATGGATGGATGGATAAATGGATGGTGGATGGATGGATGGATGGATGGATGGATAAATGGATGGATGGATGGATGGATAAATGGATGGTGGATGGATGGATGGATGGGTGGATGGATGGGTGGATGGATGGATGGATGGATGGATAAATGGATGGTGGATGGATGGATGGATAAATGGATGGTGGATGGATGGATGGATGGGTGGATGGACAGAATACAACTTTCTATTGCCACCATTGCCAACAGTCATCTGTAACTACTGTAACTCTATAGTCAGAATAACCTAATAACCTACCATTCTCTTTCCCATTAATTCTCTCTGGACTGTTTTTGCACAGAACTGATATCTACTTATTGTCTGTTCTTTATTCAATCATTCAAAAGAAAACTCTGTCTCCCTCATCACCTAATAGTAAAACCGTCTACATACACCAGTGCCTTCTCACACAAATCAAACAACATAATACAATGGTGTTTTCATTCACTGTATTGTGTCTCCATCTGAGTAAGAGATGAAATCAGAGATGTAGTTAAAGTCTAAGACAGATGCTTTCTTTCTTCTGTCATTCATCTGGCACTAGCTATGGTGTTTCAAAACAAAAAACCCAAAACATGCTAACAATAAACTAGCATTTGCTCCTTACCTGGGGTAGGGGAGGGGCTAATGTAAATTAGTCTCTGCAAGTCCTTTCATCTGTCATAACTCTTTGTCCCAAATAACTCATTGCCATTCCTACAGCCAGGAAGGAATCTGGCCGCTCAGGTCATCTTCACCCATGTCCAAACTCCTTCTCAGAGAACTTGATTCCTTCTGTCCCTCCCGCTTTTGTGTAATTCCCTGTCTGCCCCAGATTTTGAGTGATAAAGATTTCCAAGGCCAGATAATTCTTGGGTTGGGAATAGGTGATTCATGGAGAGACAGTCTTGGAAGAGAAGCGAAGGAAGAGCATTAGAGAGGAAGCTTGGGGAAGCTGCAGAGAGGATGGTGCCAAATGAATGACCAGAGGGCAAAAACATGGGAGAAGTACAATAGAACCTGGAGAAAAAACTGTTTCCCACATCTCTTGCTCATTCCAGAACTTTCAGAAAAGAGGTGAAGAGATGGAGAACGGGTTTGGGGAAAGTAATCCTCTGTTCTATGACAGGATTCGCTTTGTTACTGAAGGGAAATAACCGAAAAGAGAAGAGAGAGACAGAAAGAAACCAGGAGTAGGGTGGGCGAGACAAAGAGGAAGACATATGGGGAGGGGGTGGAGGAGAATGGTGAGGAGGAGAGAACACGGAATGCAACGGGAACGCTGCTGGAAACAGAAAAACCGCCCCCAGAGGAAAATGCCAGCATCTCTGGGCAAAAATCTAAACTGTCATCACATGCATCTTTGCTCTCAGAAATATACACATTTTCTCCTTTCAAGATGATTCCCCACTCCGACATCAGGAGAACACTTCAAACCGAGAGACTAAGATAATTTCATTCCTGCTATCATGTAGCACTTCCAGGCCCTCCCTTGGCATTCTCCATAAATGTGCCGTCACCACCCTTTAGACAAATCAGTGCTGGGAGCCCAGGGCAGGGAAGATTCAGGGCTAAGTCCTTGTCTAGACTTCATATACATTTTACCTCTTACAAAACTGGAGTGGAAGAAATCTGTCCCTCTTGGGGAAAAAAATGAGGAAAAGAAAATGCAATCTTGAATGTTTACACATTCTAAATACAGTATCTTCATTCAATTCTCCGTTGTTAATGTCAGTAGAGCAGGGACAGTCCAATAAAACAAGTAGAATAAGACAATGATAACAAAACCAATGGCTACGTTTTTCGAGCACTTATATCAGGTCCTCTGTACACACTTTGCATACATTCTCATTTAACCAGTATGAAGACAATAGGAAGACTTTAGTGCTACCCATGTTTTTACAGATGAAGAAGCAAGCTCAGAGAGGTTAGGTAACTTGGCCAAGGTTGCTCAGCAGATAAGTATGGGGCCCAGATGTTGAGAGACCCTTCTGGCTTCCTATATCGTGCAAGGGCCTAAATTTTATTTTACCAACAGTCGATAATAAGCTCCTTGCCCACCAACATTTTCGTATACCTGGCAATGGAGAGAAAATGGTTGAATCCTTCCCTTCCCTTTAATTTTTTCCCTATGCGATTTACAGAATAATAAAATGAGCTCAGCATACTTCTACTCCACCGTCTTGGCCAGTCAGATCACCCTTTATCAGAAATTAGGCAACCGACATGAGTAATCAAAAAACTAAACAATCAATCCCTGATCAATGGTAGTTAATGGTAAAAAAGAGGAAATAAAAGCTATGTACGGCCTGCCTTTTCTACCATATTGGACACTACTGATCCCTTTTGCTTTCTTTTTTTTTTTTTTTTGCAGTACGCGGGCCTCTCACTGTCGTGGCCTCTCCCGTTGCAGAGCACAGGCTCCGGACGCACAGGCTCAGCGGCCATGGCTCACGGGCCCAGCCGCTTCGCGGTACGTGGGATCTTCCCGGACCAGGGCACGAACCCACGTCCCCTGCATCAGCAGGCGGACTCTCAACCACTGCGCCACCAGGGAAGCCCACCTTTTGCTTTCATAAAGGTCATTTCTTTCGGCTTCAGTAGCCTGCCCTCTACAGAGCTGATCACCACAGCCTCCCTCCCTGTATCCACTGGCCTGTGGCCTTTGCTGAATATTCTGCCTCATCCTCCCTCCAACTGTACTGGGTGTTCAAGGCTCAGCCCGAATCTCACTTTCCCGTTCTCTGCGTACTCTTGTCCTGAAAGAGCAGATCTTGCAGATCTGTTCTCAGCTGGCCACTGACAGTTGCATCAACACCATGCTGATGAATTTCAAATCTGTAACCTCACATTCCAGACTCGATTCGCTGTAGATACTGCGGGACATGCTCACTGACATGTCCTGCCCTCAGCTCAGAATTCAACGTATTTTCTGTGAAAAACAGGTTTCTGCTTCAACTTTTCCATTTCCATTGATTCATCACCAGCCTTTCAATCTCAAAACCTAAAAGCCAGCTTTGACTATTTTATCTCCTGTATTATCTCTATGTAGGACATTACTAGATCCTAAAATAGCATTCTTCAAAATTCGCTTGCGATCTCTGAGGCCACCAAAATCCTGGCTCTGGTCACCTTGCATTTGGAGTAGGTCTGACTTGTCTCCCACCCTTGGGTCACTCACTACTCTTCCCCCATCCTTTCATATAGTGGTACGGGATTAATCTTCTCAACATAACCATTTCATCGAGTCTTTCCTACAGTAACCTCTCAGGATAAAGTTAAGTGACATTAATCCAGCTTTCAGGGTTTTTCATAACATACTGGTTAGCAGTCACACTCATTCAGCCCAAAGCAGGGATTCAAAAACTAAACAGGCTATTTCTTAAAGAGAAGATTCTGAGGCAGAAAGATACCCCGGTGGTGTCTAATTCAACTCCTTCACAGAAATATAACATGTATTAGCTAAAAGTTGATGCAATCCTACTTTTTTATTTATGCATGCTCTTTACCATGCTATTTTTTTAATGAGATCTGAACAGACTAAAGGACTTGGTTAAGTTCACACAATTACATGCCAATTCCCAATATGGTACATTTCCCACTCTAGCCTTTCCAGAAAAACAACTCTGTCCCACAGTGACCCCACGCTTATTCCCATTAGTTGTCTACAAGTCCATTCAGATGAAGTTGATTCCAATATAACCCTCACATGAACATTCAGTGTCAAGTCCAAATCTTTGTTCATGCTATCCGTTCCCACTTGGAGAAAGGTCACCTTCCCTTGGGCCTCTACCTTCTACATTCTTTGAAGTCTAGGTCAAGTTCCATTGCCTCCAATTCCTCCACAATGTTTCAAGGCTACAACTTCAACCTGTGTAGATAACACTCCTTGACTGTAGCATATGAACCGTATTACCCATCTGAGGCACTTAATCATATTCTGTCTTACACTTTTTTTTTTTTAACATCCTTATTGGAGTTTAATTGCTTTACAATGATGTGTTAGTTTCTGCTGTATAACAAAGTGAATCACCTGTACGTATACATATATCCCCATATCCCGTCCCTCTTGCGTCTCCCTCCCACCCTCCCTATCCCACCCCTTTAGGGGGTCACAAAGCACAGAGCTGATCTCCCTGTGCTGTGCGGCTGCTTCCCACTAGCTACCTATTTTACGTTTGGTACCGTATGTATGTCCATGTGTCTTACACTCTTACTCAACAATTTTGTGTATGTAGCCTTTGCTTCTTCAACTAAACTCAAGTTCTGAAGAGAATCAGAACATGTCTTTTTTGTTGTGATGTCCTTCACACCAACTATAGCTCCTTGAGCAGAGCAGACACTGCACTATTTGTTAAAAACACAGACTCTAAGAATAGAACCTGAAACAAAGTCTTAAACAGATAATCCAGAGGCCCAGAGGAAATCAAATCCATAGATAATACGCAGCTTAATTTTCCAATTAGCTTAAGTTAATTAACTGACTTTCAAATATTTAGTAAGTGCCTGCTCTGAGCCAATTAAAGTGTCTAGTATTAAAGTGTGATGGTGAGTGGAACAGACGGACACACTGCTGCCAACATGGAGCTAACAGTCTAGTCTGAGAAAGACACAAACATTAAATGATCGCATATGTGTGTGTGCGTCTAATTTAACTAGGACTGTAGGAAAAATGGGAAAAAGTGGACAGATTTGAAATATATTTTTCTATAGAACCAGTAAAATTAGAAAATTGATTAGATGAAGCGTTTGAGGGAGAGGAAAGAATCAAAGATGACTTGCAAATTTCTGACACATGCAACCAGAAAGATAACTGCGCCATTCCTCTGAGATGAAGAAAGCGGAGGGCAAGGTGGAAGGGATTGTATCATGAAAATCCAACCTTCGGCATATGCTGAACAGTTCATTAGTAGAACACCAGCAAATAAGAAAAGTCAACAAGAAGCACCTGGAGGCCCATGTCCTGACCTTTACCCTGTTCACCTTCAGATCGTGTTTCTTAAAAAGAAAACGCTCCACCCAAAATTGGGCCTGCGAAGAGGAAAGCAGAATCGTGGAGCTCGGACGGCTCAGAACTGGGCAACTAGACTGTGAATTACTGCAGGTTACTGTTTGCTGAGGCTTGAAGAATACAAAATAAATCTTTTCGATCCAAGAAAATAAAATCTGGCCCATTTATTTTTCTTATCAAGTGAGTCAAAAGCTTAGCTGAACGGAAAACTAAAAGTAAGCTGAAAAAGGACAGCTTCTGGTGTGTTCTCATGCAAAACGCAGGCTTAACACACAGGCCCTGACTCTTCGTTCCCCTCCTGGTGCCTGGTCAGCTGCTGTATCATGTGTGCTAGGAATGAAGCCACGGTTCTGGATTCCAAACCTATTCAAGCTTTGATCACAGGGTTGGAAGGGAACATAGACGTTCAACACCTCATAAAATCAAAGAATCAAAGAACCGAACCTAATCAGAAGGAACACAGGTCTCATTTTTTTCCAAATTCTTTTCAGGCAGGCATCTCCCCAAGACATTATTTTACAGATGAGGAAACCAAAGTCTGAAAAGGTAAAATGACTTGTAACACAGCTAATCGGTAGTAAAGCTGGGAACAGAGGCATGCTCTCAGCACAGTGCCCCTTTCGCTCTAGAGACCACATTGCTGCATGGTAAAGAGAGGGGCAGGCCTAGAAAAGAAGTCCCTTTTGGAAAGTAATTTGAGATCAGATTCTGAGAGCAGAAACTTGCTATCTAGGGAGGATGACTGCTAAGTATCAATTTGGCTAAAAGAAGTCCCCCATCAGTCCTTCATCACGTAAGCAAAATGATCCAAATGATATTTGAAATATATAAACCTGAGAGTGGGTAGAAGATGATTTTTGTGATGTGAAAGAAAAGGGACCTAGAACAGCATGTTATGAGCACCTGGGCACAAGGTAATGAGGGCAGCGGCTATGGAAAAGAATGACAACTTCGGGACGCCATACAAGAATTCTGGAGTCTGACTATTACGTAAAAGAAGCGAAGGGCAGCGAGGAATCGTTTCCAAGTCCACGTGACTGATTAGAAGGCAGGTCATGTGAGCACTCTGCACATAAAGCTAATGTTGGAAACTAGTCCAAAGCCTACACTTTACCGCCAACGAATCAGAAAAATCCCCTTCACACGTGAAGGATAGCATATTGAACTTTTAAAAAGAATAATCACTTTTTCACTCCACATGCATGGGCCCCACCTTTCATCTTTATTGATTCGTTCACACTCTCATTCAACAGCAAAAAAAATGTGTGAGTCTTCTAGGCACTGAGTCCTGGAGTGGCTACGAAAAATGAACGAGACAGTCCCAGCCTCGGGTGCGCTCAGATCTACTTTTAATTTGAACTGCTGGCACATCTAAGTGTTTGTTATAATAGCGGTGTGAACGCAGGGCTATGGGAACACAAAGAGACGGATGACTAATTCTGCCTGGAACTGTTAGGGAAGACTTCATGGAGGAGGTGACACTTGAGTTAGATCTTAAGGGACAGTCATGTATCCACCAAGGGAACTGAAAGAGGACTATTAGAGGGTACAACCCATGTGATGCCGGGAGCAGTAAAAACACTGTCATATTTAGAGAACGGTCGGTCATGTCACTGGGTGTTGCTGGATCACAAGCAGGGTGTGTTGGGGCCAGGCAGGGAGTTGGAAGAGGGAGGCAGTTGAATAACATAAGCCCACTCATAAAAGTCAGACCCAGATATTCACGGTCTTTGATGGCTTGCTGAGAAACATATCACATCCAGCAGATAGAAGGGAACCATAGAGACTGGTGGGAAAATTAGCTTTCTGCTCCAGATATCCAATTCTTCATTATCTGCAGCATACTGAGATCTTATTTAAATCAATGAGTCTCGGGTGGCAACTTCTTCCTCACCCCCAACTTGATTGGAGAAAGACCGCTTTAGCCACTTTGAGGTCTTCAGTGGCAACGGCTCCATCCACAAAAGCATGGATGACAAGGTGATGGGATTTCCACCAGCCAAAGCAGCCACCAGACCTCAATGTCCTGGCAGATGCTTGCTGGGGCCACTGTCATTCTGATCAGGCCTTGTTTCTTTCTTCTTTGTAAAGGAAAGCAGAATACATTTGAGGGATTTTGAGCACGTACCCCCTTTCAGGAGCACACACCCCTTAACTGAATTCACAAAGGCAGGGTTTTCATTTTCCCGGCCAGGCATGACGCTGCTGCATGTTAAACATACTGCTCCCCCGCCGCAATGCTTCTCTCTACTCCATTAGGAAGGGCCAGCGCAGGCTGGACCGACGGCAGGCTCTGCGGGCTCTGCGATCATGCTCTCAGCACCCAGGCATTACAGGATCATGCCCCTGTCTCATTTATTTCTGAAACGTCTCTTCTCCCTCAGATATGTCCTGTTCCTTCTTTATATCTCCTGTCAATTTCTTTTCTTATAGACATAGTTCCCTGCTGCTTACTAATAACCAGAGTGACTGATTCGACAGCTGGCATGACCAAGTGTGGAGAAGTAGGATCCTTTCCCAGTGCTCAGAAGGAATGGGAGAGACAGGCATTTTTCTTTTCTTTTGGAAAAAAAAATAAGCTCACAATCTGAAGCACGTGTCACTGCCAGGGCTGACAGACTTAGCATGTGTGTCCTTTACAAGGGACCCAAAAGATTTTAAAGCCTGAATCAATGCTGTACTTGCTTTCTTTGCCCACTTTCCAATTTTACCTTTTCAGTGGAAAAAGAAACATGTCTCAGTTTTCCTGACACCGAGACACATGAACTATCATCTCCCACAGAAAAGAGGAAAAGGAAGCACCACTCAGCTCCTGTTTGTACCCTCGGCCCCTCCAGGAGAGCATATGGAGTTTCTAGGTCACGCTTTCTTTTGAAAGTTCTCCAATTTACTATTTTTTAAAAAATTTGTTTTATTGAAGTATAGTAGATTTACAGTGTTGTGTTAGTCTTTGGTGTATAGCAAAGCGATTCAGTTATACATATGTATTTTCTTTTTCATATTCTTTTCCATTATGGTTTACCACAGGATACTGAATATAGTTGCCTGTGTTATACAGTAGGACCTTGTTGATTACCCATCCTGTATATAATAGTTTGCATCTGCTAACCCCAAACTCCCACTCCATCCCTCCCCCACCCCCATCCCCCTTGGCAACCACAAGTCTGTTCTCTACGTCTGTGAGTCTGTTCCTGTTTCGTAGATAGGCTCATTGGTGTCATATTTTAGATTCCACGTGTAAGTGATATCATATGGTTTTTGTCTTTCTCTGTCTGACTTACTTCACTTAGTTTGATAATTTTTAGGTTACCCTTTTGACTCAACACGTGAGACAGCACAGTGGGCTGCTCTGGGGAGATTAACTCTGGTCCACCTTTTCCTGGCTGTCTGAAGACAGCACCAAAGAGCCAGGATGAAATGAAGCTGACGTGAGAACAATGGCAGCAAGGAAAAGGAAACCCCTGTACAGCACAAGAAACATTAAGAATGGCCACGGGCTCTCGGCCACTAAGTGCCACGGGTCCATAATTGTGTGAGGTTCGCCGTGCAGGACAGTAGCTACACCTCCTTTTCTCTGCCCTTTACCTCCAGTGCAGAACCCAAAATTGTCTTGTGCGTCCCTGCCAAGAAATCCAGGAAAAAAAAAAAAAAACTAAATATTTAAAAACAAACAGCTAAACACATAATCCTACTTATAGCACCAGTCGCTGAGCGTATGCAAAATAAAGATTTGACCGCGCCTGCGTGAGACATTCTCAATCCAACCTTGAGGAGCCAGCTTGATATTAGAACATGCCTGGTCTAGCCCAAAAGAGGTACACACGTTGTACAGCAGTTAATAAACGCTTCTCCATAGTGATTAGTTCCTCCCTCCTCTTATGCTCTTGGTGTAGAGACACCAGAAGGCTCCATTTAATAGCCCAGATCTGAAACCTGGAGTTTGGGGGAGCACGAGTGTTCTGCATTCATTCCCTCCTGTTCATTCAACAAAGCCCAAGTCTGATGCTGCAAAACGCCATGTGTTCAGCCAGGCACCTCTGTGATAAACATGGGAGAGATGGCAGGGTGGCTGGAAAACGGGGGTCAAGGCCAGTGATAACAAGCACCTAATAATCACCTACTTGGTACGCGTGTCTGGAGACGGTCACGGCTCTCACTCACAAATCACAAAGAGCTTTAACAACAATAATGGAGCATTTCTTTCTCTTCTTCTTATCCCTTTGGACAAACATACAGTTTATGCCATGCAGAGTCTTTAATAAGATGGATGGCATCACCCAATTCTGAAGACTTCTGTCCTTCCTTCATATAATACAATTCCAAAGCTATGCCTCAGCCTGTCTTGCTTACTTGCTCACAGCCGTCAGATGAAATCACCTGCAAACCCACACCAGAACATTCTCAAGCCCGACGCAGTGGGCTGCCCTGAAGGAGAGCTCCCCTAGCTTCCGGGGGGGAGAGCTGTAAGATCAAGATGGCCTGCCACTTTTTTCTTATCTTACCTCTCACCCCGTGTCTTCCTCATTCTAGACTGTTTTTCCTTTCATTCTGTAGCCCTTCAGGGAGCAATTCCATTAAATGTAATAACAGTGTAGTAATACAAAGAACATCATTTTCTAGTGCTAATAACTTTCATTTTAAAAACCACTTGTGTGCTCCAAAATTTAGCAAAGCCTCAATTTCTCGTCAAGGCCAGCAGACATCAAATTTGAAGCCTTAAAGTTCTGTTTCTTTTGCGTTTATAATCCAAGTGCAGGGGAATTGAAATGCCATTTAAAGTCAGATTTGCTTTGATGCCCAGGCTGCCAGCTTTACCGACGGAGACTCATTTCTGTGCACAAAACAGACACACGGAGTACCAGCGAAAGGACCAAAAACCACATTAGGAAAGCATGACCGCCTGCAAGAGCACCACCAATGTATATACCTGTATGTACCCCTTCCAGAATTTCCTGTATTTACCTTTTCCAGAGTTTAAATTTCATAGTGCTGATAAGGATCACAATTTTTAGACTGGTCATCAGGAGAGAATTAAAGGAAAGAATTCTCCCATTAACACCAAGTTCAAATGGATGCAAATGCTATCATTGCCTTTCACCCTATTCTGGTCGCTGGGGCCACAAAAATGGCAGCAGAGTTGAACACAGTGATTTGCAACCCTGGCTGCCTTTAGAATGAACTTGTCAGCTTTTAATATATGTCAGTTCCCAGGCCCTCACCCTCTCCTGTCCACCTAAATCAGAATTTTGCAGGGTGGGACCCCAGGATCTGTACACAGTTTCTTAAACCTTCCTAGGAAATTCTAACACACAGTCAGGACTGAGAAACCCTGACATAGGGAGCTGCAAACACGGGGAATTGAAGACAGCATGGGAGCAAGTCAGCACATCAGTACTTCCCTGAGGCTGTTAAACCAGCATCAGGTGATACATTTTAGAAGCCTCCTTTATCTGGAAAAGAAAAATGTTAACTTCTGATGATCACAGCAAACACAGTTTACCATGAATTACCTCATTCTCTATTACTGCCTCTACCCCCAGCTGCCCTGCGGCTGTTCTCAAAATGTTTGTGGGATGCAGGTCTCACTCCCCCAGCAAGACCCAAGCTTCTGGACTGTTCCCCATGGCTTTGAGCACACAGTAGGTACCGACTGGTTTGCTCCTCGTGGCTGAGAGTCTGCAAAAAGCCAATCACATGGAGAACGGTTCAGAACACACAAGTGTTCAACTTGGCTAGTCTGGGTCAATTTTGGCCTCCGGGAAGGAAGTGCTTCCCTAAGGATTGAGCCGCTAGAGGCCGCTCTGAGCCAGAGCCTTGGTCAACTGTGCACCGAAGTAAATTCACATCAAAGGGAGAAGAGGGTTGCTGAGTAGACTGGGAGTCATGGCAACACCGCGGCTCCTATTTTTAAACTTGTTGGTGAGTGAGCACACAAAGTGCATGTGTGTTTGTGGGGGAGGAGATTCTGATCTCTTTCAAAAGAAAATTCTTTTATGAGGTTTTGAGTTTGCAGGTGGCTAATAATCTGTGACAATGAGATCAAAGAATTCAGCTGGCATCAGCGATATTAGAACAGTTCTTTTCTCTTCTTCCACTCCACTATCTTGTTCTCTACTGGAGGACATCCTTCCTGCCTTGTGTCAGAAGTATCAGGAAATTCTTGATACTTTTAACCAACAGATTCTGAAATTCTGATCTCGGTTTCCTAGGCTCGTTCTGCTAGCCTCTTAAGCAATTCACTTTGTGTTACAAGAAAAATAAGTTCAAACCAGCAAGGGAAAGAACTTTCTGTGGATGCCCCGCTCCTCGTGAGGACAAGCAAATGGACGGTGTGTCGTCTATATGCCCAGCACCCAGCACAGGGAGTCAAAAAACTAGCAGTGAATGTGATACTGGGAAGTACAGAAAAGCTACCCTCCCCATGTCATGTTTCTTTCACTCCCAACAGCACTGCTTTTTTTCTCTAGTCTCTGGCCAAGTATTAGCCTTAAACAAATCCAAACTTATCTGACCTCTCAAAAATGAAGAGTGGCCTTGGAGGACATTTGTAAATCATGACAGAGGCCAAGGTCTTGTTTCGTTTTATTACACGCCCCTGACAGTGATTTCCACGTGTCTGTAACCTCCAGGAGCCTTGGCGAATCTTAAACAGAAAGTCTGCTCTCACTTCAGTTCAAAGGACTTTCAGGTCCACCAAGACTACAAGTTATTGCTTTTTTATATGTGGGCTTAAAGGATTTTGGAATATACAGGACTAAGATAAGAAAAAAAAAATCATCCTTTCTAATTGAAGAGGAAGGTGTAAGAAAGATCACAGCAAGGCTGGTAAATATAGACGTGACACACTTCAGGATGGAGAGAAAAAGAAACAGACTGGAACAGAAGAAAGAAACAGTCTGGAACATCCCTAACACGTGTGCAAGGGACTCTGTTCCTGGGCTGTTTCCGGATTTATCATGGCTTCAGGACACGAATTCAGCAGAGTGCCCAAGAAAGGAAACTATTACAAAACCACCCTGTCCTGCAGGTTAATGATGTGTTCGTCGACATCACATTGATGCCTAACTGACTCGGCAGCCTCAGCCACAGAAGGATGGACCACACGGGGCAAAGTACACCTGGAATCCATCAAGACTTGGGTTTGAGCCCCAACTTTACCTGTGTGGAAAGTAGGCAAGCGACTGAACCTTTCTGGATCTCAGTTTCTTTCTCTGAAAAATGAAGTAATAATGCCTCTGAAATGTACTTTTAAGATTAAATAAGGCGATATAAAACACCTGGCACACAGCAGTCACTCAGTAACCTTTTTTAAAGTAAATTTTCTAAACTGATGAAGCTTAGTATTTTTAGGTATCAAGCTTTTTCTTGATTACAAGAAGCATTTTTAAATGGAAAATTTCAGACAGGTGTAGAATTCGCTGACTTCTTGAACCACAGATAATCAATATAATTTAAGCTCTTATTGATGACCTAACAATGACTGTGCTATTTTGCTCTACAGGGATGCGGTAAAGGGGGTATATGCTTTCTGGGGAGTATAAGGCTGTTTGCCCCAAATGATCTTAGACAAACGTTCCTATCGAGGTCTTTCGGTGGGTTTTTCTAATACTTTCTGCACCTTACCATCCTGTTTGTTTCTTAATGCTGTCAGCTCACCTACCTGATATTCCCATCGTGTTTGTTATTTCTAAGCTGTTGTCATCTGGTAAATCAGGTAAGCAAGTATCTCCAGACTCCGCGGGCTGCTTACCAAACACACGGCCTTGACTTTCTCTCTCTAGTTAAGAGAACTTTGATTTTTAACTGGGCCTATTACTGCCCAGGTCAAAAACTAAATTGAACTAAACTAAACGGGACTTGCCAGCTTCCCTTGCAGCTAGCTGTGGCCACTGACTGATTTCTGACCAATGGGCTACAAGCAAAGTATGGGACTTCACGGTAATCTCCGTGAAAGGGAAAGAGCCTGCCCTCCTTCCTTGCTAACTTCAACCTGCTGCTTGAAACGGGAGTTCTGCAGGCATCCTGGGCATGAGGATGAAGGCTACACATACCCTATAAACAAAAGAGCAGAAAGCTAGCAGGAGGCTGGGGCCTGATGACCAGGCAGCTACCGTACCAGCTCTGGACAAACCACCTAAATATGCTCACATATCTTGCTGAAACTGGGTTACTGACACTCTCTGCCACATCTAATCCAACTGTCCCACAAGTGTCTTAGACGTATGTATAATATTAGAGTAAATGAACTCTGAGATAAAATAAGCCACCTTCATCTTAGGGCAAGAATTTTGTGTCAGTGATTTTAGCTCAAAGCCCTTCCCTACTTTCTTTGTGGTTCAACATCATACTGTTGAATATGTGACCCCTCCTACCCCAGGTAAAAGAGGTAAGTCTATGTGTGAACACACGTAAGCTGTGGAAACAGAGCAGTGAGAGTAATGGCCCTGCATAGCCTGTGGGACACACACACACACACACACACACACACACACACACACACACCCCTGGCTTTTTCTCTACGTAGTCAAAATGAGAGAAATTTGACATATTATTAAAATCTGTGTAATAACGGACTATATTATAATGACATTCTATTGCGCTATTTTTGCCTAAACAAAAGTTCCTGATAGATTTTTGTTCAAGGACCAAAAAAAAAGTAGGTAGGAGTGTCTGGAAATGCTGCTGGGGAAATGAAAAGAAAGTAAGTATCTGAGTTTTCTCTGCTGATCTCCACCGTCCATCTACGCAGTGAGTGGACAAAGCCCTCACAGGTTTGTTGTAAGGATTTGGTGAGATGACGTGCATGAAGATTCCTCGTATGAAAATCGTCACTTTTATTTCCATCATTATTAGCCGTGATCATGAATGACTTGAAGGTTCTGGTCATCTGGTTTGATGTCAAACACTCAATGTACTTTGACACACAACCTCATGTGGACTCCGTGTGTGACCTCCTTCAGGGAATGGTGAAAAGGACCACTTAGCATGAATACGATATTGTCACAGTGTGGCTTCCACGGCTATTTCTGCTGCTCTGTCAGGGAAGATCTTTCCTTCAGAAAAAGAAGACATTTATGAGTTTCTTAAAATTATATAGACCCACTTGCTTACTAAGTTTATCTCCTTTGCCCAAACAGTAAATGTGCTAGGGTTACTTAGCAACCATCCTTACAGCCATAGAGATTTTAAAAATGAAATCAGAGTGGATGGAAGACACCTTGTTGATATTCACCAGCCCTAACTGCAGGCAAGCCATTTTAAAGGATTCTTCCCAGCTTCTGTCCCATCCGCAGCCATGCGCACACCATCAGCGAAATGGTCTCAGCGATAGGAAGAAGTGGGGAGATGTCCTATGTGAAAGTATTTTCACCCAGTTCTTTGAATAATTCTTTATCCACTTGACAGATGCCAATGCACATACAAATACCCGTGCTGTCTGGATGTCTAATACATGTGCACTTGGATGTGTGTGCGTGTGTGTGTGCATGCAAGAATTCCACACGGTCATGTATGACCACAGAAAGTGAAAGGCAGGAAAGCCGTTAAAGCTTGTGCAGGAAAGCTGGTGAGAAGAAGAGGGGCAGCAAGAGATCAATGACGGGAACACCCCACGGAGAGGTAGGGAAGAACAAAGAAGGAAAGGTGAAGGGCGGTGTGAGGCGGCAGTGAATGAGGGAAAGCAAAGCCGGAGCAGCGAGGGAGGCGGTCAGCAGCCCCCGGCTGCCTGCTGCTGCTGGCGGCCGAACAAGAGGGAACAGATTCTAGCAGCAGGGGCTCTAATCTGTCAGCAGCAGTCCCTTCATGTGTGACCAGCCAGCTTGGGGACTGGTGCCAGTCTGCACACGCTGACCCTGCCGGGCCCTCCCGGAAGAGAAAGAGCCGCTGATGAAACCCTGAAGGTCCGGGGAGGGCTCCCCGACCCCAGCTCCCGCCGCCGCCGCCGCCTCCTCCCCTCTACGCGCCCCTGTCTGCAGCGCTGGGTCAGATCCCTCAGCCACTCCTTCTGAAGGTCAGTCATGCTCAACACCCTGCTTCCTCCCTACCCTTAATGGCCACATCAGGTCCTGGAGGATTCTTTCCAGGAGATGACCACCTACCCATCCATGTCAGCTCCACTGGAGAGGAAAGAAAGAAAGGCTCAGACCATCATTTATTTAAAACGTGCGAGGTCTTGTATAGATGCAGAAGCCACAGAACCACTTCTGCTCTCAAGAAGCTTGTGTCTGTTAGGCTGACCTTGGCCGGCTGTGGTCGAGCCTCCGCTCAGCCATCCAGCCCGTGTCTGTAACCATAAATGACGGCACTCGCGCTTTCTGGCAGTTCGCCCCCATCCTTACCGCCACTCAGCCAGCCTTTATCCTCTGGTGGGAAGAGACAGCAGATGGAGAAATAACTCCCACTCAGTTCCTAAATAACACCAGCTTCAGTTCCCATTAACTGTGAATCTGCACCCTTGTCTGGGTAAGAACCAAGGGAGCAAGGATCATGGGGACATTGCCAGACCGAGGCAAAGGTTAACAGGGGAGCCCTGGCTGCCTGCCAGGCCCCCCCCCCCCACCTCCGAGGCCGCGGGCAGGCAGCCGGGAGGCAGCGTGCTCTCTGCAGAGCACTGCTCCTGCCACTGGGACGCCTGGGTTCTGCCCCCGCCCGCCCTGCCTCTGAGAGACGAGAGACCACTCTGAGATTCTGTTCTCACATTTGTAAAATCCATTCGCCATCCTACCTACCCTCTATCCCGTGAGAATACGTAACTTGAAAGGGTTGGATTAGATGAGCACCGAGGCCTCTCCCAGCAGCGGTGCTCTGATTTGAAGCCAAGGTTTCTTTAAAGCTTCATTACTATGCAGCAGGGTGAGGGGCTGAAATCCAGGTCCCCGAGGCAGATCCAGGCCAGGTCCTGGCATCACACTGCCCAAGCATGGGCCTCGGGTTTCTTAAAAACATATAAAATGGGGATAATGATTCCTGCCTTCATTCATGCTTTTACCGGACAAATATTTATCAAGTACCTACAATGTATCGGGCACTGTGATAGAAAACAGAGATGAAAAACAAATGCTGCTCTCCTGGAGCTTAAAGTCAATGAGGAGAGTGAGACAACAGAATGTTTTAAAAGAAAATATACACAATATGTCCGATAAGTGCTACAGAGAGAAATAAAGCAGGAGAGGACAGGGAGCTTGGGAGGATGGGAAGGGCAAGCTGCCCTTAAAAGGGTGACCAGGGCTTCCCTGGTGGCGCAGTGGTTGAGAGTCCGCCTGCCGATGCAGGGGACACGGGTTCGTGCCCCGGTCCGGGAAGATCCCACATGCCGCGGAGCAACTGGGCCTGTGAGCCACAACTACTGAGCCTGCGCGTCCGGAGCCTGTGCCCCGCAACGGGAGAGGCCACGACAGTGAGAGGCCCGCGTACCGCGATGAAGAGTGGCCCCCGCTTGCCGCAACTAGAGAAAGCCCTCGCGCAGAAACGAAGACCCAACACATCCAAAAATAAATTAATTAATTAATTTTTTTAAAAAAGGGTGATCAGAAAACGTCTCCTGAGGACATCTGCGTGGAACAGGAGTTTTGTGAAGATCCAATTAGATAACTGTACAATGCCGCGTGTGCAGCAAGTATTCAGAACGGCAACCAACAGTGGAGTTATTAACTTTACCAGCCCGGCTGACAATGGGGCTGCTTCTGAGCATCTACCTGTGACCCTCATCTTAACTCTGACCATCGTCACCAAGCCACATGCTTTCTGAGACAGAGTCTACTCTCAGAATGAGCCTGTCTGCTCTCTCCACGGAGAGCCACCGGCCTGCTCTGCTCTCATTTCCTTCCTCTTCAAGACCATCTTATTCCTTCCCGTGGATACTGGACCACCTGTGTCCTCTTGCCCAGCGCAGATGGGCATCCTGCCCCCGCTCAAAATTGTCCTCGGTGAAATGGAATTCTTTTCCCACTCACTCCCCCTCTGTGTCTCCTGCCCTCTCCTCCAAATTGTAAATAGTTTTTAAAAGGAGGAGGAAAGAGAGTGGGGAGGAAGAGGAGGGGGAGGAAAATGAAAGAGAAGACAGAAGAAAGAAACACCAAATATGTCACTGGTAAGTTTTAAATTTTGCAAGTCAGCTCTAGAATCAAATAGTGACCAAGGAAAGAATCACGTAGGGGTCTCAGTGTTAACCACTGAGCACGCTCTTCACAGGTTTGAATTTAAGGGAAAGAAGAAAAATCACTTGCTGAAATGACCATCTATACATGTGACATGAGGAAGGCGGAAGACTACAGACAGACAGCAGAGCTGAATAATGCTCACATTCCGTCATTCCTCCATGAACAAGCTTGCTTTGCCTGAATTACAATCAGCAGTGAATGTGCCTTTCGGGATAGTTATTAGATTCTGCAGTTATTTTCCCAAATTTATACTTCCTGCTACACCACGGAGCAGATAAAGTCTGTCTCTATATACGCAGGTTGTGTCTTGCTTTACTGAACATTTCACACGAAAAATGGGAATTTCCTTAGATTCTAGTAGATTTCTTTAATCAGGTAAAGGCCACCATGCCTGACAGTCCGCTTATAGCTATGCATTCACGGAAACTTTTGACTGGTTCACGTGTAAATTATATTAAGTCAGCCTATAATACATGTTTGCCTTACCGTAAATCTGCCTGCGCTTGGCACTCCACGAATATTTAACAACAACTAAGAGATAGGTAATGACCAAGCCAATCTTGCCCATGGTGTCTAAAAAACTAATTGACTCAATTCCTCGTTTATTTCTTAACGTCTCAGCACTTTCCAGGCCAAGAGTCAAGGAGGCATCCCATGGGAACAATCCCGCTAATACAATAGTTTCAAGGATGTGGCGTCTGCCCCAAGGTTAAAGGAAGATGGTGTTCATCACAGCTCTTTCTTTTTTTTCTTTCTTTATTTTTGCAGTACGCGGGCCTCTCACTGTTGTGGCCTCTCCCGTTGCGGAGCACAGGCTCCGGACGCGCAGGCTCAGCGGCCATGGCTCACAGGCGCAGCCACTCCGCGGCATGTGGGATCTTCCTGGACCGGGGCATGAACCCGTGTCCCCGGCATCGGCAGGCGGACTCTCAACCACTGCGCCACCAGGGAAGCCCCATCACAGGTCTTTTAATAAGAACCTAACAAAGCACCTTTCTTCACATTGGTTATCCCCATCTCTCAAAGGCTGGGCCAGAGGAGGATTCTGGCCTTTAGAGGTGGTGAGTTTCATGGGGAAGGAAGAATTTGGGGGTGGCAGGGGATAGTGCAAAGCAACTGTTGAGTAGGAAACCTGAGGACACAAGGGGAAAATAATTAGGCAAGGTTCATAAGAGGTTTGCTATGTTGAGATCCAGCCATCTCAAAGAACAACTGCTCTTTCTACAAGTCCCCAAAGTTGCCATGTATGAAGAGTAGGAGCTCTGGGTGCCCAGGACAGAAAGAGAGTCCAGAGGTGAGTGGCAGGCATGCCACCAACTACGTGAGAGAAACGCACTGGCCAAGTACTGGAGGCACATTGAGAAGGAAACTCACCGTCAACTGCTCCTCCAGGAAGTGATAAAGGAAAAATATAGACAAGGGCCTATTAACAGCTACCAATTCTTCTCTAGCTCAGAGGGGTAAGGGAGAGTTTAGACAACTGGTCTGACCACTTTCTAAACACTTTCAGATCATCTGGTACCAAAAGGGTTTCAGAATTTTCTTGGGAGCTAAGAAGATCTTTCACCTCGAGAATGCACGGCATAAGAAATTCTCCAACTCTTTCAACCAAATAAAGCTCCCAGCTGGGGGCTTCCCTGGTGGCGCAGTGGTTGGGAGTCCGCCTGCCGATGCAGGGGACGTGGGTTCGTGCCCTGGTCCGGGAGGATCCCACATGCCGCGGGGTGGCTGGGCCCGTGAGCCATGGCCGCTGAGCCTGCGCGTCCAGAGCCTGTGCTTCGCAACGGGAGGGGCCACAACAGTGAGAGGCTCACATAAAAAAGTAAAAAAAAAAAGTTCCCAGTTGGAATAAAATGCTCTCAGCACGTCTTGGTATAAGGGCTCTGTACTACATTTACTAATAAGGCATAAATGAATGCTAATAAATGCTAATAATTAAAATGAATTCTTAGGGTACAAAGTAGAACGGTCATATTTAGCAAAAAAAAAAAAAAAATTCAGGAGCCCTGTAACATTACAACAAATTATCTTTTAATATCAGTATGTCCCATGCAATATTGGGGCACACTTATGTAAAAAAAAATTTGTCATTGATCTGAAATTCACATTTAACTGGGTTTCTGTATTTTTCTTGCAACCCTAGTAAAAAGCCTTATCCAGCAGCCCGTAGCCTATCTGGAGACAGTCTCCAAGTCTACAGTGGGCCAAGCTTCCAAGAGCTAAGAAGTTATCTGTAAGGAATCTGGATTGATACGTGACAAGTAGCATTCACTGGACACTGAACGAAATAGTTCATTTTAAGGATCCTCTCTGAGGATGTTTTTTTTCCTTCCATAACTAACAAGTACATCACTTCAAATATGTGTCTCTCTTTAGGACTCAGGGATATCATAGAATCTCCTGTCTGTGATCCCGAAATCTAGACTTAGGAACTTCCCTCGCGTGGAAAGAAAGCCACAGTCTGGTCAGGTATGAATGAGGGATTTCCCTCCCCTTGCAATGCTTCTGGGGACGGACGACAGGGCCTGTGAATGCTACTGGGTTTTCAGAAAGTGAGACCAGAAGACGTTTCCCGACTCTGTATTTCCGGCGCCATCCCTGGCTGGGTCACCCCCAGGTACGTCCTGAGGAGCCTTCCTGGGGCTGCTGCTGCTAATGATGCTGGGAGGTGAGCATCAGGCCAAAGGCAACGGTTAAGCATTTGCAAGATTTCCCGCTGTGGCTGCTTGGTCTGTTATTTAAAAGAGTGACCCTAGTGAGACCAGAGCTCTGAAGGAGGGGCTGGATTCCGACCAGGGGAAGGAGGAGGACCGCTGACCGAGGATGCCTAATTGAGTCGCACTGATGAGCTGAATGCTGTCCTCCTGTGAGTCCCTGTTCATCAACCCCAATCCTTCCTGGTCCTGATAGAAAAACATATTAAAATGCTAAGCGAGGCTAGGAATTGGACTCTAGAACCACGGGAAGCTGCATTTGGGAGGAGGGGAAGGAAAAGACAATGGAGAAGAGTGAGGGATGCAGGTCTATGGACAAGGGGAGACAGCCCAGAGGAGATGCCCAGCAGGCAGTCAGGTGGAGAAGCCTGGAAGATTCGGGGAACCGGGGCAGATGAGAAGGTTCATAGAGGAGACAGCTTGGTGGAGAAACGCTCTGGTAAGTCTGGTGAGACCTTTACACAGTGTACTTGGGACACTGAGGGAAGGTGGACTCTCTCTCTGCTCTGCCCTGGTACTGGAGGAATGTATGAATAATCGGCTGCGCCGTCCTTGTTCCTTTTAGGACCTGCTGCACTTGAGAAGATGGAGGCGTGGGCGCTTGCGGTTCTCTTGACAATAAGCTCTAAGCACGGGGTACAGAGGACTGAGGAGAGCCACCCTCCTGAGGGGCCATAAGAGATGGCGACAAAGGTTACAACCAATGGTGGTTCCAAAGATACAGTGGTTAGAGACCTGGCTTCCGAGATAACAGTTACAGTCTGATGTGAAGTAAGCCAAATGGGAGATACTATCTTCAGAGAGCTGCTTACCCAGAGGAAGCTCTAAGGTAAAAGCAGGCATTCCTGAACCACATGTATGAACCCCAATGTAATACCCACTCGATTTCCTTGTGTTGCTCGGCAGACGTTTTCTGTTCGCTCATCTTGGTTTCAATGAACAAATATTTGGGAAAATAAACTGAACTAGGGAGAAAACATGAATGTACAGAACCGAATATGTAGTAAGTTTTTAAAGGAGGTGCCCCTTGTCTTACAAAGAGGAACAGAACACAGACGCTCCCGTAGAGCAGGGAGGCACCAGGCAGCTCAGCAACTCAGGACGTCATGCGTTTGCTCCAGGTGTCTTCCCCGGTGCCACGAGAATGAGGAAGACAGAAGGGTCCCCGCTTTCAGAGAACTTACAGGGAAGAGAGATAATAAAGCACAGAACGACGATCGTCTTTATTGGAAAGGCACAGGAGGCGGGGCAGGCGTGTAACCGAGTGATATTAGTCCAGGGCTCAGCTTTCAGGGGAAGGGACGCCAAGACTGAATCCTGAGGGATGCAGAGAAGGAGGCAGGGAGAGGGGCACGTGCATCTGTGTATGGCTGGGCAGGGGCGCCTGGGGAGCACATTCAAGGCAGCAGTAGGAGCTGGGAGGGAGAGAGAACACGGGAAGTTCAGCGTGGCAGGAAGGCGGTGTTGAAGCGACGAGGGGCGGGAGACGGTTTTGGAAAGCTAGGAAGGCTCATGCTGTGGAAGGCTCTATAAACCACATTAAGGAGATGGGACTTTATTATAGGAGCAATGAAAGGTATTAAGCAAGAAAGTGATGAAATCACATTTTCATTTTAGATCACTCCGGCTGCAAAGGAGATTGAAAAGAAGCAGAACTGGAAGCCAGAAGAGATTTAAGAGGCCCTGCAGCAATGCGAGTAGAAAGAGGTGGACTGAGCGATGGCACGGGGATGAAAACAAGTGAAAGCTCTCCAAGGCGAGCCCACAGCCAAGGCCACGGCTGGCTATGCAGTGTCAGGGCTATGGTATCAAGGACACCTTGGGCATTTTTACTTTAGGAGACTGGGTAACAGGAGGTACCCTTTATAAGCGCTGCCCATGTGGCTAGAAGAGGGTGGGAGGGTTGATGGGAGAGGAGACAGCTGTGCAGCCTTGGGTGTGGTATGTTCTAGGGCTCATGGCATCCGAAGAAACAGATGTGGTCATACATAGACGGACGTGGGGCTCAAGGGAGAGGTTTCAGCCAGCAGTGTCCGTCTGGGGGAACTTACAGACATCGATTGTATTCTTGGCAATGGAGGAGAAAAGAAGAGAGTCTAGGGACTTCCCTGGTGGTCCAGTGGTTAGGGCTCTGAGCTTTCACTGCCGAGGGCACGGGTTCTGTCCCTGGTCGGGGAACTAAGATCCTGCAAGCCGCAGTGCGCAGCCAGAAAAACAGAAAGAAAAGAGAAAAGAGGGTAGAGGACAGACCCCAGAGAAGCACCAATATTTAAGAGACAGGTAAAGCCTGAGAAAGAATCGCCAGGGAGGCAAGAAGAACGCCAAGATGGTCTGTACCAACATGTAGGGATAACTAGGGATGGCGGAGAAAGCGGAGAGTTCAAGGTGGCGGAATAGCAGGATTGGATCACAGATGCAGCCACAGTAAAACGACTTTTAGTGTCAACTCTGAATTAGGAGCTTAGACAAGAGGCTACAGGGTCCAAGTCCCTTCCAGAAGCTAAATAAGTACAAGTCAGTACACATTCAACCTCCTCTGAATGTATTTCAACCTCCCTGCAGTACACTTTCTAATATTTTATTTCTTAAGCTGGGTGGTGGGTACCTGAGCATGGGTTAAGTTTTTCTGAATATCTCTCTATATGTCTGATATAGTTCATAATAAAGGTGAAATGGATACCCAAGATACACTGTTGAGTGAAAGGAAGGCAGGTTATTGAACAGCACGTCTGGGTATATTTCCATTTATGGAAAACTGTAGCTGTACCTCCACACAGGTATACACGCACCGGGAGACAGCTAGAAAGACAGTCATTAATTATTTCAATAATGACCGTTTTGGCTAGTCAGATTTAAGGTCGTTTTTACTTTTTTTTTGAGCTCTTCTATATTGTTTGAATTTTTACAGTGTACGCACGTAGCAGTTTTATACACATAACAAAACCACAAAAGCACAGTGTAGAATTTTCTACCCCACTTGGTCACACGATGGCCCCTAAGAGGATGTGCTGCCCTCGTAGCTGGATTCTGAGGTGAGGTCGGGGGAGGGGGATTCCACCCACACCTTCTTCTCGTTCAATAAGCCAGACTGACAGCCGCCATCAAAGCTGCTCTACACCAGCACTTAATCTCAAAGGCAGAGAAAGGCGAAGCAAAGGCAGATGAAAAACCAAGGGACGAATCCTCTTCATGTGCCTACAGACCCATGGAGCCTATTCCCCATTCCCTCTCGGTACAGCAGTGTCCCAAAGGTAAGGGGGCTGGTCTTCCCTCATTTCTACGCCTGTCTCATCTTTCATAGTGATCAGGCGTGTAGCGGTCAGAGAGACCTGGGTTCAACTCCAAACTGCACCTCTTGCTTTCAGCGTGACTTCGGACAAGCCTATTCTCTTGTATTATAAAATGAAACAATTTTTAAAAGCTGCCTAATGAGAGTTGTCGCCTTGAGGGTTAAATGAGGTCGAACACACGAAACGCTCGGAGTGAGACCCGGCACACGGGAGGTGGTCGAGAAGAGGGAGATGTTTTGCATTTCTTAGAACAAGCACACAGCGCAGCGAGCTCTGGATCCGGGTCTCCCACCGTCACGAACGATCGCCACCCCAACACCAGTCTTCAACCTCAGACCTCTTGAACTGCCCCTCCCACAGTTTCTGAACATCCAACCCAGTCTTGGAAGCTCTCCTCTGACCTCCCACACTCACCTGTTCAGCATATTGGACTGGTAGATTCTCTTCTCGTGGGTGTTGTAACAGCTGCTCTTGGGCTCGGGGATGAAGCTGTGTTCGGACAGCATGTCGGAAGCGGCGGTGGTGATGATGGCGATTCCATCCCTCACTCTGGCAGGGAGGCCATAGTCCCATTCATCATAGGACACAGAGATGAGCCCGGTGGGGAACTCCGAGGGCACTGTGTCTGTGTCCCCTGCCACCAGACTAGGCACAATCCACGTGTAGCCGTAGCCAGTCAGCCCTACTGAGTTAGCCACTTCGAAGATGTAGGTGGCTTCTTCCTTAGTACAATAAAGAAGAATGATGGGGCTTTGAAGTTTCTTGAGCTGGTTCTGGATCTTAGAATCTCCATCATCCAGGGACATGTCCAGCAGGAGGACTTCCTCTAACTCCCAGCCCACGAAGCTATTCTCGATGGTGCTGCGAATCTTGTTTACAAAGTCCTGGTAGCCAGGGAAGTAGGTGGTGACGATAGAGAAGATGTACCAGTCATACTCCTCCATGATATTGAGCATCACGGAAGCTTGTTGTTCAATCGATGGGCCGAACTGGAAGAACATTGAGGACTCATCCTAAAGTCATGAACACAAAGAAAGAGAGAGAGAGAAAAACCAAAACGAAGATGGTGAGGGAGAGTTTGGACCATCTGGATACAAAGGTTTGTGTTCATTATTTACTTTTTCCACACAATGCCTCTAAAATTGGATATGTTTAAATTGCAAACATTTGTAATACTTTCCTTCCTAAAACCTTCCTCTTGAGAAGATCGACATGGGTCTATACTCTTCTTGTCTGAAATCCTTGGGGCTACTGCAGAGCCTCAGGCAGCTTCCTAAAATCAAATATGCTAGTATTTCTAGAGCAAAACATGTGAAGGGTCACATAAAGTGGGATAAAGACTGTAAACGGCGTCATGTCAGTTCAGGTCAGGTTTTGCTGTCAAAGGAGTTATATGAACACAAACACACACCTTCCATTTTTTGAGGCTTTTGGATTCATCAATTGGGGATATGTATTATTCAATCGGAGTGAAGAATCCAAAATGCCATCAATCTGCCCTTAAATCTACCTCTAGTCGCCCAGCAGGTGGGTGGTGCTCAGGTATGGCTAGCAGGGAGGCACGCTGTAATACAAGATTTTCTATAAACACATAATTGTTAGGTGAAGTGCACATGGAATTTTCTCTCTGTCTTCTACTCTGACAATGAGGTATGTAGGTAGAGTAATGCACAAGTGGTACGTGTCAGCTGCAAGGCAGAATGACTTGTCTTTGAGGTCATATATGATTAAGCTTTACATGAGAACAACATAGAAAGGATTGTTCTTTCTCTTACCTATGTAACGCCACGGGTCTCCGTCTGACCTGTGTATTGCACGCAACCCTCTGTCAATTCTAAACATCTTATGTTTCCTCCCACCTCTCGAGGGAGAAGCCATTTTAAATGGGTCCCATTTTAAGCTGTATTTCACCTGCTGTTTGGAGATGTCAAGCCCTGCATTTTGTCTCGATCTTACAGCTAGAAGAATCTGAAGCCACACAGTGAAGACCCTCTCAGCCTTGTCCTTCTCTTTCAGTCCATTTCCCCCTGACTTCCTCCTGGGTAACGACATCTCTTTTCTTGGTCAGTGGCCCCTATCGCCTATCTGATGGTTCATCTCCATTTTATAACAATCCAAGCTAACAAAATTGTGTCTTTAATTCAAAGGGGCGGTTCTTTTTTATTCCCCAAACTAGAGCTTCAAAGTATGGTTACAAGAGATCAGACTTTTAAACAAAAATGATGCAGTGATTTCTTAGTTCAGGAACACATTGTTGTACAGCTGAGAAACCGCGGAGTATTTTTTGGGCAACCGCTATTGAAAAAAAAAAAAAATGCAGGCTGGGACTATCCAGCTGGTGTCCAAAGACCCTGATTGGGCAACGAAAGCCGCCGGCCCCTCGAGGCTCTGCCAGAGCTGTGTGTGCTTCACGTGGCTTGAACTCGTCACATTCCCCGCAAGCGATCCAGAATGAAACAGTAGCTGCCTGGTCGTCTGGGGGCAACTCTTTCCGCTAAGGGTAAAATGGTGCTTATAATGGCTCCCTCCCCTGGCTTCAATATACAGTCAAGGAGGAGCCTGGTAGGACAGTGGAATTCAGAGAAGTAGAGAGGGTGGGGCAGCAAGAATGGGAGGGGAGGGAATGGAAATTAATTCAGGATAGAACAGTGGCTTCGTATGTGGCCAGTCCCTGCTCCTGGTCTTCTACTTCAGTGCCACTATGTACTGCTATTCAGGGGAAGCTGACCTTGTCCTTAGGTCGTAGGATAGAGTGGGAATCCAGGACAACAAAGCTTAATTATGACAAGACTTGTCAGGGGCCCGCAGCGAACCACAACTACAGGAAAGGAAGGCCCTGCGACAGAACAACTCACCCAGAACGGTTATCACTTTAAAGGGACAGCCATTTGTTCTCCTTGTTAGTTCCAGCTAAGTTAGGGAATTTGGGGAATTCTCAAATGAGACGTATTATCACTTGAGTTTTCACCAGCCCAGTGGTCATAACAAAGTGTCAAAAGCTTTTAAATGTACCTTAAAATGCACAGGCTTAGGATGGGAGGGGTCCCCACTGTAAACAAAGTAAGTCTACCCATTCCATGATAAATGAACATATCATAAGGAGGTTCTTGAATACCCAGAAAGCTCCATCTACAGTGAAACCACAGCTGGTTCAAATACACAGCTAGAGACAGCCTTGAAAGAAAACCCATGGAGGGGGCAGGACGGTCCTTAGTAAAGGAGCCCATGCTAATGAGACTGACTTCAAAAGAAAACCAATCTACTATATACCAACCTGACCCTCTCCTCTCTTAGTCTTCTCTTAAAACTCGCTCACAATTATAAATGAGCTCCTAAAGAAACCGCCAGCTACTATGTGAAGAAAGCCAATATGTGGTGAAAGTAAGAAAAGAGAAAAATTAATATGGTTCCATCTAACCCTCACCACATCCCCATCTAGCCTTCTACTTCTCCCTTCCTCCACAATCATCCTTCTTCCGATTCCTCTGCTCCCGTCAATGCCCAGTTCAACCACTTTATCTTGCCAATCCTTCATTAAATAAGGATGCCTTACACGGCCATTTTAGCTGTGGCACCAAGAGGAGGTTAATGAAACCGAACAGGAATCGAGAGACAAAGTTATAGCTTGGGCAAGTGTTTCCCAGTATAATGAGTGGTCCAGCATTATTCATTTAGTTGACCCATCAGTCTGGTGTATGGTAATTGGGAATGGGACAGCTCCTTTTCAACAAAGCTTTGGGCTAACTAAAAGTTGTAAGCAGTGACAGACTTTGCAAATTATGGTCACAGCCACAGATCAAAGAGCAATCTTCACGTGTGCACGGAGTGGAAAGGACTGGTGGCCAACATCCATCTTTGCAGGCTCCCAGCATGTACTGTGATCACCACAAGAAGCAGCATCTTCTAGGATGAAGGACAGGGATCTAATTCAGCTCACTATGCTTCCACACTTACATTTTTATTCTCCTAATGTCATTACAAAATGTTATGTGCAGGGCTCCTTGGAGCAGTCTCGTCCTCCTTGGGAAGATTCCCAGTCAAATTTATTGCGTGAATGTACTTCTTCAACTTGCCTTGAGAGCCCCTTAAAGCAGTCCTAGGTAAAAGGCTATCATGACTGATGGGTGCAGTCAGCACAGGGAAGACACGATTGTACGTTAGACCCCATCAGTCTGGAACTGTAATGGTGAACCTCATCACGTTGATGTTCAGGGTGTTTATTTGCTAATAAGAAGAAACAAAAACAGGTACTTTTTTCCATTCTATTAACTGTCTCAGAAAACAGCTGTCTAAAGAATTAGCAGTACATGAGATCCTTCTTCTGCATCACTGAGATCCCTTCCAGATCCACTTCAGACATAAGGGATTAACTACCCCAGCTGGTGCCCCTAGCAATTGGTTTCAGCTGCCATCCCACTTTGGGGACTGTGTCAGCTGAAGAGAACCACCTGGCCCAAAGTCACGTCCCCTTCCTGGGGTAGAAGGCATTGAATGACTGGTGGTCATGGCGCCTAAAGACCTGGTCCTCTTGCCCTATTTCTAGGCAACTCTGAGGGATGAGTCTATCTTCAGAACTTCCCACAAGCTTCCATTAATACTGCGTCACCTGTATTTCTCTCTCTGCCCACTCCTGCCCAATCTCCCCTTCCTTTCATGGTGTTGATCTCAAAAGCATTCCCTCCTAAACCCCCTGTCCACCAACTTAGTCTCAGGTCAGCTTCTCAGGGAACGCAACTGGAGACTTTATCCATTTCCCTTTTTTCAACATGGAAAAGAGATGACTATTTGCAAATATAGAAATGACTTATATGGTAGAAAGATAAGTCTCTGCCCATTAGCTCCAGAGGAGAAAACCGGGACCAATGAGCAGAAATAGTAAAAGGCACTGCTTGGCTCAATGTAGAAAGTACATCTGCAACAATTACAGCTATTTAAAATGAAATGGGCCTCATAAGGTAGGGAGCTCTCTGTAGTTATAAACATTCAAAAAGGAGCTGGATTATTACCTGATAAAGGGATTCTCCTCAGCACTCCATCTGGAAAATGTCATGCTCATCTTTCAGACCTAGTTCAAATGTCAGCTTTTTTATGCATATCACCTTTTCTAACTTCCCCAGGTCAAATTAGTTCTGTCTCCCCTGTGCTTTTGCAATATTTTATACATGCCTCTATCATAATATTTATATATTTTTAAAAGTTTTTATTGAAGTATAGTTGATGTACAAAATTATGTGTTACACATGTACAATACAGTGATTCACAACTTTTAAAGGTTATACTCCGTTTATAGTTATTATAGAATATTGGCCATATTCCCCAGGATGTTGTAAAATATATCCTTGTAGCTTATTTTATACCTAATGGTTTGTACCTCTTAATCCGCTCCCCCATATTGCCCCTCCCCCGTTCCTTTTCCCACTAGTAACCACTAGTTTGTTCTCTATACCTGTGAGTCGGCTTCTTTGTTATATTCACTAGTTTGTTGTATTTTTTACATTCCATATGTAAGTGATATCATACAGTATCTGTCTTTTTCTGACTTATTTCACTTAATGTAAGTCCATCTATGGTGCTGCAAATGACAAAACTTCATTTTTTTACGGCTGAGTAGTATTACATTGTATATATATACCACATCTTGTGAACCCATTCATCTGCTGATGGACACTTAGGTTGCTTCCATATCTTGGCAACTGTAAATAATGCTGCTATGAACATTGGGGTGCGTGTATCTTTTTAGTGATTTTTTTTTTTTCAGATATATACCCAGGAGTGGGATTGCTGGGTCATATGGCAGTTCTATTTTTAGTTTTTTGAGGAACCTCCATACTGTTTTCCATAGTGGCTACACCAATTTACACTCCTACCTAGAGTGTATGAAGAAGGTTCCCTTTTCTCTTGGGAAGCATATATGCCTGCCTCATGCCATTAAAAAAGGTATGTTTCTCAAGAGCAGGAACTGTGCCTTATTCATCTCTGGATTCCTAGGTGGCACATGAAAAAAACTTAAATGTTGGTTGTATTAATATTACAAAGAAGATTCCATTGTCAGGTGGGAGATGAACTGAAATGACCTTGATGATCTCAACCGGTCCCAAACTTCTACGCTGATGGCTCATAGCCACTTCACGGAAATAAGGTATGCCTGAAGAGCTGTGCGCTCTTACAAAATGTGAGGGGAATCCACCTTGGAGCCAGCCAGAGAGTCAGAAAGTGTACCAGCCACTTCTTCACTCCTCTCTGCAGCAAATTCCATGACAGCATCATCTATACTTACTTCTTCCAACTCCTCTTCCCCACTTCTCTCTCGCACTAACTTCAGCCAGACTTTTGACCCCACCACTCCTCTAAAAATCCTCTTGTGAAAGGCAGCGGTGACCTTGCTATTGCCAACTCCACATCCATCTGCAGCCTTTGACTTGGGTGATCACTTGCTCCAAGATACGCTGTCTTCCCTTGGTTTCCAGGGCTTCCCATTCTCTTGATCCTCCTCCTGCCTTACTGGTTGCTGTTCCTCCATCTTCTTTGCTGGTTCCTCCTCTTCCTTACGGCCTTTCGAAGCTGGGGTGCCCCAGGGTCGATCCTTGGTGTTCATTTCGTTTCTATCGACATTCACCTCCTCGGAAATCTCACTCAGTCTCCGCTTTAAATCCCTTTTCCATGATGATCACTCTCACACTTCTGTCTCCAAAACTTCCAACCTGTACATCAAACTGCCTACCTGACAGCTCTGCTTGGATATCTTTGAAACATCTCCAACACTTCCAAAACTGAACTCGGCCTTTCCCATTTCAGTTAAAGGCAACTCTATCCTTCCACTGCCAGCTGCTCTCTTTCTCTGGAATCCTACATCCAATCAGTCAGGACACCGTGACCGCCTGACCTTCGAAAGGTATCTAGAACACAACCTTTCTTTACCCACTTTGTTTGAGCCACCCTCATCCTTCACCCATCACTGAAAGGGCCTGCTAACTGGACCCCCTGCCTCTACCCCAGTCTCATGCTCAACAAAGAAGCAGGATGATCCTTTTAAAGCTTAAATCATAAGATGGTACCTTCTGCCCCAAACCCTCAATAGCTTCCCAACTCCCTAAAAGGAAAAAGCCAACACCCTTGATTCGGACCCCACTGCCCCTCAGATCCCACATCCTCTGACTCTCACCCTCTCTCTCCTCCAAGCACGCTGACTGCTCTTAAAGATACTCATTCCCGCTCCAGACCTTTATTTCAAGCTATTTCCTCTGCCTGAAACACTTCCTCCAGCTACCCAGGTACTCACTCACAGGGATAACACACACACCAGGTTCAAGTCTTTGCTAAAACCTCACCTTCTCAACAAAGCCCAAACCTGACCCTGCAATGCGATGCGACAGCCGCCCTCTCCTGTCGCAGGGAGGCCTGAGCCCCCTTATCCTGCTCCACTTTTGCTTTTTGCCATAGCATTTATCTCCATTGAACAGATGACGTGATGTATTTATTATGAACGTATGCCTTGTGCCAACTAGAGTGTCAACACCATGAAGGCAAGGATCGATTTATTTGCTCATTGCCATAACCCAGCACCTAGAATGGGGCCTGGCCCAAAGTGGACTCCCAGTAAATATTTGTTGAATTTTAAAATGTGGTAATTTTCCATTGTGTATGTTTCTGTGTGTATTCACAATTTCTTTATCCATTCATCCATCAGTGGGCACTTAGGTTGGTTTCACATCTTGGCTACTGTAAATAATACTGCAATGAACATGGGAGGGTTCATGTATCTTTTCTAGTTAGTATTTTCATTTTCTTCAGATAAATACCCAGAAGTAGGATTGCTGAATCATATGGTAGTTCTATTTTTAATTTTTTGAGGAACTGCCATACTGTTTTCCACAGTGGCTGAACCAGTTTATGTTCCCATCAACAGTGCACGAGGGTTCCCTTTTCTCCACGTCCTCTCCAACTCTTGTCATTTTTTATCTTTTTTTATAATCCATTCTAATAGGTGTGAGGTCATATCTCACTGTGGTTTTGATTTGCATTCCCTGATGATCTGTGATGCCAAGCATCTTTTCACGTGCCCGCTGGCCACCTGCATGTCTTCTTTGGAAAAATATCTACCCAAGTCCTCTGACCATTTTTTAATGATTGTTTCTATTTTTGCTATTGAGTTTTATGAGTTCTTTATATAGATGACATATGATTATCAGATATATGATTTACAAATATTTCTCCCCTTCAGTAGACTGCCTTTTCATTTTGTTGATGATTTCTTTTGCTGTGCAGAGCTTTTTAGTTTGATGTAGTACCACTTGTTTATTTTTGCTTCTGTATTACTCAGCCATAAAAGAAATGGAAGCTTGCCATTTGTGACAACGTGGATGGACCTTGAGGGCATTATGCTAAGTGAAATAAATCAGGCAGAGAAAGACAAATACCGTATGATTTCACTTGTATGTGGACTCTAAAAAACAAAACAAAACAAATGAATCAAATCAAGACAAAACAAAACAAACAAAAAAGCCAAGCTCATAGACACAGAGAACAGAACGGTGGTTGCCAGAGGTGGGGCGTGATGGGGTGAGTGAAATGGGTGAAGGGGGTCAAAGGTACAAACTTCCAGTTATAAAATAAATACCTCATTGGGATGCAATGTACAACCTGATGACGACATTTAATAATACTGTATTGCATATTTGAAAATTGCTAAGAGAGTAAATCTTAAAAGTTCTCATCACAAGAAAAGAAGAAAGTTTTGTAATATGTATGGTGACGAATGGTAACAGACTTACTGTGATCGTTTCACAGTATTTACAAATATGGAATCGTTATACTGCACACTCGAAATTAATATAACATCACATGCCAATTACACCTCAACTAAAAAACGTGGCAATCGATGTTTCAACCAGATAATTCTCAAATCTACTTTATTTTTGTTGGCTATCGCATTGACAATATATTTTTCCAGTATTTTAAAGTCTCCCACACTACTCAAATCTTGGTAATTTATAACATCATAGGGATTATGAGCCTGCTAGGACATTAAAGTAATTTCAGAGTAAATAAATCTGATTATTCTCCGAGTCCTTCCTCC
This sequence comes from Tursiops truncatus, assembly GCF_011762595.2. Lineage (NCBI taxonomy): Eukaryota > Metazoa > Chordata > Mammalia > Artiodactyla > Delphinidae > Tursiops > Tursiops truncatus. The sequence continues at coordinate 91,969,316 of NC_047044.1, read as the reverse complement.
TAGTATATGAGCAAAAAAGTCCTGCTGTTTTCCTTCTGAATTCAGTTCTTAAGGAGGATCTGTGTTTGATAAAAGTCTAGAATCACTAGGCTTTTGCTGAAAACGTTCTCCACTACTATCAGATTTAGAAGGCGAGTGTAGAAATCATGGATTAAGAGGCCAGGTTCACCCTGGCTGGCTTCATCGTGGGTATTTCTTCTCTACTTCTTCCATGCTGAGCACAAGGCAGAAGCAGAACATGGGGACAGAATGTCTTTCCTCTCCCAACACGAGGAGGGGATTTTCTCTCCCTGAACTAACTCCAAGACCCCCTCTTTGGTGACTATAAATTCTGATTCCAACCATCATTTTTTTTTTTCAGGTGACTAAGGCTGGTGGTAGCTATTTAGGGTGGGTTTGGATAGTGTCAATTTAGTGAGCAATGCCCTGCAAGAAGGAAAGAAGCACCCGATGTTCTCCAACCTCGCCATTCATCAGAAATACCATGACTGAAACACACAAAGGAAGCTCACCGGTGAAGAATCATGATCTTTCCTGCCAGATTCATTCTTTGTAAACCATGGCACACAAAGGAGAACATTCTGGGTTTTCAAGAGCCCATGAACAGATATTCAAGTAGATTGAGCTAGTCTAAGAGCCATTCTGGATAACTAAACAACTCCCCCAGAAGCCAGCAGTCTTTTTCTTATTTGTTCTTTCAGAAGATAATTTCACTTTCTCCTTGACTTTTGTTCCGTTTTCTTCCCTGAGTCTCCCTCTTGGATGTGCTTCAGTCGCTGAATTTAAGCCACAGCTGAGAAACAGACTAAAAGTATTCACTTTGAGAACGTCTACAAGGTTCTTCCTATTCTAGGTCTCAGAGATGATTTTATAGCAAGAAGAAAGCTTACAAACAACAGACAGGGCAATAAGAGGAGAAGAATAAAAAGGCCTATCCCTCTTGCTAAGATACCCAAGAGAATTAAAGAATTAAGTCGGGGAGCAGAAGGCCTGGAGAATACCAAGAGAACTTCTGGAACGTGCTTGTCCTCCTCTGGAAGGTATCAAGATGCCAAAATTTTAACAAGGCTCTTACATTTCATCTGAAATTAAAATCCCTCACTATGGCCTGTGCCATTATGCACATCAAAACAACTCTCAGATGGACCGACTTGTGTTTTTATTAAGAGGTCCTTTTCTATAAAAGAGCGAGCTGACAAGTTCAGCAACAACCACATTCTGTGACTGAATCAATGTACTTTTAAGTAAACGCAAGCGAAGAAGGTAGGGGAAGAGGAAAAGTTGGGAAAAAATGAAATAGAGAAAAAATAGTATAAATATTAAACTAACAGTATTAATTAGGATTATCAATATCAGACTAAATTGATTTAGACAAGTTTACAAAATCAAGTGTGTTCAACACAAATATAGATCTGAGCATTTCGTAGATAGAAAGAAGGGCAGTTCATAGATAAAAAGAAGGGCGTCATAAAACTAAACCATACAACCAAGGGAAAACAAAAATTTTTTTATGAGGTATGAAATACTAAATCCAAAATCCAATACTATCAAAATCTTTCCATTTAACTTAAGCTGAGAGGGTAGAGTTTACAGAAGAACTGTGATCATTATTAAAGAACAAGGTGAAGTACAGGCCAGTGATGGTACTTGACACACCAGCAGCATTTATCAGAGGGAAGACGTTGACATTTCTTTCAAATACATAAACATTCCCATCTCTGTATATGTATTTGCTCAGAGCATCACATGCATATACCAATGGGAGAGAGAATGGGGGAGATGCCCAAGAGAGGGGGAGGGTAGAAAAGGCATTTTGTATTTGATGAAGCTGAGAGTGCTGGTACCTTTTCTGTTGCTAAAAATAACAAAGCACTGGTTCTAAATACAGTGATTATGTTCATACACATGGGTCTCTGCAAGAGATCCCTGGAAAACAAAAGGTCCTTTGTCCTCCTATCCCTGCTCTATATAGAAAGATGAAGCATTGCTGAATTTATTATAGAGTTTGGACCAAACATGGTCGTTTGGCACAGGTTAACAAGCCGTAGCCTCCAGTGGCAGAAAGAAGTTTCCTGAGAAAGTTTTTCTCAACAAACATCAGTGATCTGTTTCCCCAGGTCCCTGGATTGAGAAACCAATTGCTATTTCCTCACATAAAGCCAAGGACGGCTGTTCACAATTAACGCGGCTTCGAATTTATTCACTTGTCCCAAAGCAATTCGGTCCTCCGTCTAAAAGAGGCATCGCATTTTGAAGGGCTCCAGAAATGAAAATAAAATTGCATAGAGGCAGATTAAAAATATATATACATCTTCAACAGCTCGTCAGCACCTGCCTGGCTCAGCCTCACTCGATGGTAGGACTTAGAATTTTAGCCACCAGGCATGTGTGCCAACCTTTAAACCAGGATTGGCCCTGTCCCGTCCTCACCAACATCATCGTCTAAAGCTGACTGGGCTGCTCTAAGCCCAGTATTTGGAGCACCTGATGTGGTGAGCCCACTGGGTGCAGACGTGCCTGCCCAGAAGAAGCCTTCCTCCTTCACAGACTAACCATGTGACCAACCGAAGTCCTTCCACGTGTCCTGACCTTTATCCCAGTCTCTATTGGATGAGGAGCCCTACTCAGGATTTGCAACTATTCTGCACAGTCCCGGACACCCTGGATGCTGGACCCTGCTGCCTCTATCTGCAGGTGCCCACAGAGGCTGGACACCCCTTCCTACCCTTAACCGTGAGGAGTTTATGTGGCTTTGTCCTCTATGGTACCAAAGCCCTGCGTTCCCACACCAGCCTGAGTCACACCGAGTGGGCTATTTGGCCGAAAATAGGTTTCTTGACGCTTGCTACCTGCGGCAGGCAGTGTACAAGGTTAAGTCCGGTCCTACCAGCCCTCAGCCTCTCCCTAGACTCATTGCGCAGATCCCAGTATGCCCGGCCCGCAAAAGGGTAAAAATGGTGTCCAGCGTTTGATTGGTTACATCTAAGTTTATTTGAGATTTTCTCTGTTCTCTTTATACTGAAAATTGCTCTCCTTTTTCGGAATTATTCAACTCTCACTTTTGCTGTTCCTCATTTGTGCCTGCTGGGTAAAAGCACTAAAAAGGGCTCTTTCAGAGTTCAGAGTTCCTACCCACTCACCCTTCATTTTCTTTCCCTCAAGCTCTGGGAGGCGTGTGTATGTGAAGCCTCGTTGAGTACGCGACGCCATTGGCTGGAACCGACACCCAGTGCCTAACCTGACGCAGGGAGAGCCACACGATGCTGTCCACGTCCCTAGAAAACACCTATTACCCTCTCTGTACACGGAAGGAATACTTGGCCAAGAAGGTACGGAATGCTGTGGATTCAGCTTCCAACACAGTCCAGCATCACACTGTCTCTGGCCCAGCCTAACCCCTGCCCCAGTGGAGAAGTAGCAACCCTGCCAACATCCCTGGCCATCTTGTCACTGCTGTAATGGGCACTGCAGCCCGGGCTGAGGTTTCTTCCTTCTTTGACTCTCTTTGCCCACAGTCCTAGTTCCACAGATAAAGACCCCATTGGAATGTCCTAACTGGCCTACACCTTCAGCCCAACCAACGTTTCCATTCTCCCTTCTGGGGCCTTGGGTCGCTGAAATGCTGTCAGTATCTCAACTTGACCCTGGAAGATTGGCCAAGCAGGGACGTGCAGCTGCTATCACTCGAGGGAGGTATCACAGTTGGCAAGATCTTTCCTGAAAATAAGAGCTGGACAAGTAAAGGAATAGCCCATTTATACATTCTTATTTTGAAGTTTGTGTATTTCTTGTTTTTAAACCACATTCAACGGTCTCCTACATTTCTATAGTTCATACATTTCACCTAAATACGTTTCCTCTGATGGAAGCATGTGAGCAGAAAAAGAGCTCTTTAAAAGAAAATGCCCATTGGCATTTCAAACAAAGAAGTTTCGAGCTGAGCCTCTTACGCATCCTCATCAGACTCTCCGGAGTACAGAGCCACTGTTACAATCAGATGCCGGCACATTTAATCTCTCATCTAGATTCTTCACAGTGGGGCCTCTGCCTATAGAGGAATCACCCCAGACAAGTATGATTCTTACATGGTCTCATTATCTTTAGACCTGGCGGTAAAGCCACTCACCTCTCAGGCTCACGTCAGCTGGCTGTGAATTCGGATCCACGCTAACAAAAACAAAATGGCGGATCCTGATGGCTCAGCAATGACATTTTGATGCTAATTTGGTACTGCTTGAAAGGCGCCAATACGTTAACCCTGTACAAGCACAGCTTAAAACTCTCTATTAAATAATGCCAGCCTGGGATCTCAAAGAAGACACATTAACCAGAGTGGCCCGAGAAGACACTAGTCCAGCTCAGAATAGGACCACGGTTAAACCAGATTAGGAGACTGCGAGGTGGAACTAGATTATTTTCCAAGCCTTCAAAGAATATTCCACAATTTCCCTCAGATATACAGGCCAGTGAGTCCAGCAATCCTGACTTTCAGAAAATCTTCCCTATGTCTATCTCAATTCCATCATGCTGCAGATGAAGCCCTTTGGCTCTCACATTTTCCTCAGTGAAAGGCCCTCAAAATTTTTATTGAACTAAATTAAGGTGATGTCAACTTAGACGATGGTCTGTGATTTGTTTTGTGTGTAAAGATTATAATTACACTTACTCTCAGCCTTTTCCTCCTTAGCCTAAACAACCCCCTTTATTTCTCCTTTATTATGTTTCTTATTACAATATTTATTGAGTTTACACTGTACTCGGTTATACATGCATTATGTCAATTAATTCTCATACCCCTATGAAGTAAAGCCCTATTACTCTCTCTGTTTCATCAGTAGAGAAAGTGAGCTTTAGAGAAGTTAAGTAACTCACCCAAGGGTCACTGCTGGTCTGAGAATCTAGCTGGGTCTGACTTCAGAGTGGACTTAACCACGCCCCACACATCCTCAAGCTTCCATGAATCAGTGCTGTGGCTCCCATCTGAACCATCTACACCTCCTGTTTTAATTGTGAACCACAGAATGATCACAGTTATCTAGTAAAAGTCTAACCCCCGCCTAGTATAGTACAGAGACTATTTTCATGAGTTCTTAAGCTTCACCCCTATGCATCCACCTACTAGCACAGTTGCACTGCTAACTAGTGATGGATTTGGTCCATGTTATCACCCTACGGTATTCTTTTATTGGACCTCATACAACCGGTTCTTTATGATCTCATTAGCTGTTTGCTAATCAATCAAGGATTTATTAAATGCAGGTGCTGTGGGAAGTAGAGACGAAGTATAACTCTTCCTCATCCTCAGAGTGAGCCGACTGGAAGATAGGTCAAAATACACAGAATAACTGATGGCTTCCTTAAGTTAAATGATAACATGAGGTTTCGAATATGTGTCATAAGAATGGTGAGAATAGAGGTGCAGTGTGGCTGGACAGCTATATTTTTTTAAGCTTCTTTTTACTTATCTCTTTCTTTGCCAGTTCTCCCACCAGCTCTGTGTGGTGAGCAAGTTAAACGCCCACGCATTTTAATCCAAATACCAGACTATGGGCAGAAATATAAGTAACACTGGCCTTGAACTCAGCCTTAGATTTGTCCTCAGGTGGACAACCAGCCTCTGATGTCCACTATCTCGGGCAGCGATGGAAGGGCCGATAGAAATACCACACAGCATCATATCCACAGCATTCCACCATCTAAATGAATTATATATAAATCTTTCTCCTTGATCTACCCCGTCTTTCATTTTCATCTCAGAAGATTAGATTAGTATGACAGGACTTGTCCTTTATGAAGTCAAGCTACCCAGTTAAAAAACCCTCTTCTCTTCAAATGACTGCAAATTGATTTTGTTAAGATTTCTTTTCAGTGTTCCTTCAGAAAAGCTAGGGGAGGGATACTTTCTAGTCTTTCCTTTCTCTCCATGTACTTTTTTTCTTTACTCTGGCCTTTTTCGTCTGATCCTCCAACAGTTTTCGATAATTGTGTGCACCATTCGGGAGATCAATCAATTACCTCAGTGCTCCTTGCATAAAGATAGCCTGCGACGGCGAAATTAAACCCAAGCAACTCACCAAAGTAGCCTGACACCAAATTTTCTTCCGTTCACTTTATGAGTCTCTATGCCCCCCCATTCATTTAAAAATGCACAGACAACTACCCAAGCGCTATCAATTCTCAAAGCCCCCTCCATGTCTCTTAACATAATGTTCTTTTTAATTTTATTTGCCTACTAATAAAGCAAGGGTATATTTCAAGATCTGCTTTTATTCTTGGCTCCATGAAATTAAATGAATACAGAGTAGCAATGGCATCCTTGAGAAGTAACACAGTTTCTCACCTTTTGCAAAAAAAAAAAAAGGACACACCTGAACTGAGCGGGGTGCTTCCTCCAGGTGTAAATGGAATGAGACAATGTCCTTGACTGTATGTTGAGGCTCATGTTGGTTACATATGCAACAACCTATTAACAACGTTACTAGAACTAATCAGTTCAGTTTGCAAGTTACGTTTCACACAAAAAGGAAAGCTGTCTTGGCTCATAAGAAAATATCTCCTTGTATTTATATTCCTGAGTTCCACAATGATGCAAAGATTATCTAAACTATCTAGACAGAGTCCCCAAAAGACCTCCTACCAGGACCTCTATGGAATCAGTCGCTTGGTTATAAGTTCTTAATATTCAAATCTTTGGTGACAAAGAATAAGCTCATCTCACTCAACTTCTTTTTTTTTTTTTTGCATCTTTTTATGCTATAGCAACATCTTTCAAAGAACAGACATTTTAAATCTGAAGTCCAATTGCATTTTTAAAAGTGAATCATGCTTGTACTTCTCCACGTTCATCAGGAAAAGCAAGAGAGAGGTTCTTCTTTAGCAAGTAAAAAAAAAACCTCTGCCAGTTTACAGGTAATCTGGGAATTCAACTTTCTCAGACATATTCACGAAAATATCCCCATTCCAAGTCTCAGCATTCCATTGTTTTTTATTAGGGTCCTTGACCGTAAAAGAAGGGACTTACTAGAGATGTGTATCTGGTATCCTTTACACTTTTACTGTCTTTAAAATTCAAATTTGGGACTTGATAGATAAACTAAGTTCTTCTCTAGTCTCCTAGGATGTGGGACCATTTTCCTTGCATGAGCTCAAACCATCTTAATCTTGCTGCTTACATGTGGCCTTTTCCATCCCCACCACTACCACCCCCCAGACAGATAACTTCTCTTAGAACACTTGGCCTGAACTTGGAAAGCAACACTGGGAACCATCTCTCGGCTTCTTAATCTCTTCCTACTGTAAGGGAGAATAACTCCCAGATTCCCCTCGCGTCTCCTTCCCATAAAGGCAAAGATCCTCCTGATCTGGTCACAGTAAAACTTCTTGAATACCTAATTGTGTTTTTTTTTAATTAAATATGTACTAGTAGAGGACTGCCATGTTGCTCAGTGAGTGACTTCTAGAGTCAGACTCGGTTAAGCTTCCTTCTTTGATATGTTTGGTGTTAACAAAACCACAGACCTTTCACAGGCATTGAAAGGGTTAACCGTGAGTTGCTTGCAAATATGCTCCCAAAAGAAAAAAAGCCAGCCAGCCGATGATGTCAGGTAACTCAGATTATTACACGCAGATTATCCACGTACAATGAAAGACGAGCAGCGCCACATAACTCACAGCGACAAGACAGCTGCCCCACGTGCTGCGAGGCCGCTGGGACCCACACAAACCTCTATGAGGCATTGAGGGAGGCTGGTCCTGCAATGCCAGGTCAGGACCTAACAGTTCAGAAAGTAAGCTATTTATCTTACCTGGAGTTCTATTTTTTTTTTTTTTTAATTTCTGCTACTCTGAACATGGCTCTTAGTTTCTAAAATTTTAATACATCCCGTTCTCCACCATTACAAGAAATGAAACTTCTCCCATCTTGCCCTGCAAGCTCAAGAACTTCATCAGTACGTCCTGGAAGCCAAATTCATGCCAGTCTTTGACTTCTACTCATTGCACATAAAGCTAGTGTGCACTCTGTTCACATCGTTTCCTATATCCTTATAGATATAGGAGGAGAGAAAGTTCGTGTTCTGTTTCTTCTGAATTATCGGGCATTTCACAGTGACCTGTCTGTCCATGATCACTTCAAAAGAACTTAACGTTCATTGACTTTGACCAAATTTGGCTCATTCTGAGGGTATTACCCTCTGTGAAACAGTGGCCGAGTAGCTGTCAAAAAGACTAGTTTCCAGAATATTTAATTGATTTCGCTGAAATTTGGTTAAGTGGGAGGAGGTTATGGAGGTATTTGCTGGCATTGAGATTAAAGGTCAAACATTAATTTAGCCCTTGGCATTAGCATCTCAACACCCCTAATGTACAAACTGCAAACTCCCTCTATTTTAACCACACTGAAAGATAGATATGTGTTATTTATTCCTGAGAAGAATAGTCTAAAGATATTCTGTGGTGAATTCTGTCTGACAGGAATAAGGGGCCCTGACCTCTAGAGATTTCTACAAACTTTTACTCTCTGGGTTTCAACCCCAGATGCCTCATCCTTCCTTGTGATTTTGATAACTGGTTTCCCAGAGCCACCGCTTCATAATGACCCCTAAGTGAAAATCTAAAATATAGAGTTTGCTCTTTATAAACTTACATGGTTTTAGAAGGAAGAAGCCAAGGTAACAAAGCAGTAAGTACAAACAGAGAAAACGCATACTAGGGCCATGGAGAAAGAACTGGATTTGGAATCAGAAATTCAGATCTAAATCTGGATACTTCTTGTCTGTGTGATCTTAGACTGTAATTTAACTTATCCGCTCGTCATTTTCCTCTAGGAAATAACAGTGCTAATTCTTAATGTATAGAGTTGTAAAGAGGGTCAAATGGGGGGGATGGGGGAGTGGGATGAATTGGGAGATTGGGATTGACATGTATACACTAATATGTATAAAATAGATGATTCATAAGAACCTGCTGTATAAAAAAATAAATAAAATAAAATTCAAATTTAAAAAGAGGATCAAATGAGGTAATACCTGTGAAAGTGGCTACTGCAATGCCTGGCACAGAGTAAATTCTCAGATTCAGTAAGTGGGAGGTTATTTACCACGTATGATGACCAACAATATAGGCAAGGAAAAGTTTTATTTCATAAATATTTACAAACGGGTGAAGTTGATATAGTCATCATCATTTTTATTGTCCTTCTTGCCTAAGCATCAGTTATAATTGATTAAACAGCTTTCAAGGTTGACTGGATATTCAATATAACCCAGAACAGCTGAGCTCCCAAGTTGTCCTTTTCTGAATGTGTGAGAACATTCTCCCTCCTCAGGTCTTGATGCGGGTCCCACTGATTCTTTCCATGACTTCTGTCATTTACTCCACTGAATGACTACTATGATTTCCAGCCCAAGAGACATACTCTTGCCTCTTTCTTGCTTCTCACTGTCCGATCAGAACAGCATTCACCAGCCCACTGAGGATACTCATTCTACTGTATCATAGAAGTCATATTCTCCAGCCATTGCTCCCAGCTACCGTCGGGTCTCAGGTGGAAGAGCTTCTACTGGGTCTGCTGGGCAGGTGCCACTTTGGTGGCTCTCTACCAACAGTTTACCTATTTTACCAGACACAATTCCTCTTCATTATCTTAAGGAAAACTACCCCTTTCTTCCCATGTGAAGATCACAGGTTTCCTCTCAGCTTCCCCCAATCTGAGTTCTGCCCCCGGTCTGAAGACTACCGTTAGCCTCTGGCTCATTTGCAGACTGGTTTGCTCTGAGCATAAAGAAAGACTAACACTCCCCACCTCTCACTCCAATTCATGCCCATGGCTCAGGCCACTAGCCCCGCCCAATTCCCTTGGTTCTCTTTCATGACTCATCAGCCAGCATGTATACAGTGAAATATCTACCTAATGTCCTCCAGTCAAAATTTTAGAATATAAAACTCTCTAGGCGCACACATAAAGTATGCAAAATAACTCTTACTGAGAAAGAAGCAGCATTTAAATCATGTCTGCACAGAGTAAATACCTAACTAAAAGCAAGAAGAGATAAGGCAGAAATAATAAATTGAAATTCTAAATATCTGAATCACTTAAGACATAGTACATTTCTATCACAGGCAACGTAGCAGCCTTGTAACAGATTTTTTTCTTTCACAGATCAACTAATTTCTAAATATCTTCACAAGTCTAAAAAATAATCACACTTTCCAACACTGTTCCTCATCATCAAAGCCACCCCCAGGCCTCTAACTAATGTATTCTCAGCAAAGTCTTAACCTTTATTCATACCCACATCCTCAGTGGTGAAATCAGTGCTTTAGGGTCCATTCTCTGGGAGGGTCCAGAGATGTCACTGATTATGGTTGTGGGTGAATTTCACACTGAAACACTAGCAGAGTAGGAACTCTTGAACAACTGCAGTCCGCCAGGGTGCTGGGTTAGAGAGGATGGTCAGAACTGCAGAAGTGACCAGTGTTAGCATGTGCCCACCCAGTGACTCACAAACACGGGCTTGGTAAGTTCCCTCCCATCCAGTCACGTAGAAACTGCAAGGCTCTATGAAAGAGACACATTTTTCTCTACTCAAAGACTCACACTTTCCTTGTTTTTCCCAAATTCAATTTTTACATCATTTGACATAGCTAGTGTGCTCTCAGTTGTGAACTTGTGCATGCACACACCTGCACAATATTGTGTGCACATGTGCAAAACAGGAAGAAGGAAGTCGACACAGAAAGATCTATATAGAGAGAGTACGTATCTGTTAAATACACGAGGCAGGTCCTGGTGAGACAGGACTTAACATTGTTTAGTAAAAGAAGCCATGGTCTGCTTCTTCGTTCAGATGGACCTGGAAAGAAGGCTGCATCCTCCCAAGAAGTTCCCCGAGGCAAACAAACACCTCCTTTCCTGGGGGGAGAAATAAAAGAAGACTTTCGGGCATAACAAAAGTATCCCTCTTGGTGTGGACAACGCTGATCTCTAGAGAAGAGGTGGAGAAAGTAATACAGAGTCAAGGATTCTGTTGGGAGAAAACAGATTGATGCCCCCAAACTCCTTCAAAATTACTAGACACTCTTCTGTAGATTGATATAGTTCAGACTGAGACCACTGACAGGAAAGAAAAATGGTGGAACTCGCCATGAGGCAATGGGGAATGTACGATATGAACCCAGCTCAACTTATAAGGGAGTAGAGGCTCCCGGAAGAGAAGCAGTTTCAACACAGCATAAGGCTGAAGCTGGAAGTCCTTCAGATATAGACCTCCCAGGACAATGACCCTGTCTTGGGAACAGTGGATGAGCAAATGAACGTAACTTGAAGCACGGTAAGCCCAAGGCAAACCAGATAACCAAACCAAACCAAACCAAAACAGGGTCTACTACGTAGGCTGCTCAGACCATCCAGTTCTCTCTCCTTCTGAGGTCTAGAATGAGGCTGATCTATAGCCTGAGTAAACTCCTCGTGTTCTCGAACAATCTGGCATGGATATTAGCGAGACCTTCAGAGGGTGAATTTGCTTTTCCTGATAATACGGGTAGGAGGGAGTTTTAACAGTAAATTTAAAAATAAAAGATGTGACCCTTCTTTTAACCCAAGCTGATGACTGGTACAAATGGGTACAAAACTAGTTACACATATTAGATAAAGATTGAACCCCTTTGGGTTCAATTTAGTTAATTTTGCTAGTGGGTTTTTAATCAAAATGTGAAAAAGGTGAAGTGTAATGAGGTGAAAGGTGAACATCCAGATGGCTCATTATAGCTCATTTGCCCAATACTTTGAAACCATTGTGGTTCCAAGCCAACTTTATCAGAGAATGCTCACCCCGAGATAGAAGATGGAGTGATGAGAATGGGAAGAGTGGAATCCTTGAGTCTACAGCAGGTATTTAATGATTTACAGGCCTTCATTGGGGTACAGGGGCATCGAAGAAGGAGTTGACACCCACTGGGTTACTAACCTTGCCGAGCCTGACGCACAAAGTAATAGTAAACATCATTTTTCAAAATGGTGCCACAACGTTACAGTGCTTTGCTGAGTCTTTTTATCAAGAGCTCTAGTTGGGGGATGTGTTTTATGTATAGTCTAGCCTTCTCTATTTACTGCTAAAGACATAATGTGCACTTAACCATTCCTGAGCACACAAGACATGAACGGCCCTGTCCTAGGCACTGAGGAGGATGCAATAAGTTATGGGAAATTATCCCTGACCAAAATCCTGACACCTGGAATGTACAAGCGACAATAATGCAAAGTGTAATGTAATTATCACAGGGTGAATTAAAATAAATGTTATGGGGCTTAGAAAGGGAAGGGATCACACATGATCAGGAATGAGGAAAATTTTCATGATGGAGAAGTAGGACAATGGTGGCAGTGGTGGTGGTGGTGATGATTATGACCAGGTACTAACAGGATGAGAAGCCGATTCTAGTGGTGGGAGCATAAGTGAGGATTTGGTTCTGAGGACAACAAAGGTTCAATTAGGCTATTCCTTCAGCAGATATTCATCAAGTGCCTAATAAATGCCAAAGGCTGGGTTGGAGGCCGGGGACAGAGACAGGAGCTACTTGCCTAAGCTTTCACAGGGAGCAAAAGGTAAACAGAAAAATAGCATATTAGGTAAGCACTATACTGCATTACACCATGTGGGTTAAGTGCAGGAGCTCTGTGGTAAGACTGTCTAGGTGGGAACAGGACCATATCACCAACAGGCTGTTACCGTAGGCAAGTTACTTAGCCTCTCTCGCCATGGTTTCCTCATCTGTAAAATGGGTCAGTAATGCACCTACCTCACAGGGTAAATGAGATACTGCCTCTGAAGCACCTGGTATGGTGATGGACACAAAGTGCTTAGTGAATACTACTATAAAGAATACATTTGTTTGTGTCCATCGACAGATGAATGGATAAAGAAGATGTACACACACACACACACACACACACACACAATGGAATACTACTCAGCCATAAAAAAGAATAAAATAATGCCATTTGCAGTAACATGGATGGACCTAGAGATTATCATACTAAGTGAAGTAAGTCAGAAAGAGAAAGACAAATACCATATGATATCACTTACATGTGAAATCTAAAATATGACACAAATGAACTTATCTACAAAACAGAAACAGACTTTCAGACATAGAGAGCACACTTGTGATTGCCAAGGGGGAGGAGGGAGTGTGGGGGAGGGATGGATTGGGAGTTTGGGATTAGCAGATGCAAACTACTATATATAGGATGGATAAACAACAAGGTCCTACTGTATGACACAGGGAACTATATTCAATATCCTGTGATAAACCATAGTGGAAAAGAATATGAAAAAAATGTATATATATGTATAACTGAATCACTTTGCTGTGCAGTAGAAATTAACACAGTGTAAATTAACTATACTTCAGTGAAATAATTTTTTTAAAGAATAATATGTTTGTACTTCTGTCTGAATATCTGATGTCATGAAGACAGTCTCTTTAGAAGTAGAATTAGGGAAGAGTCAGTCAAGGATACTAACTTTATAAGTCATTAATGCATTTTTACACACTGTTTTCCAAAAACGTTGTATCATTTCACACTCTCGTAAGCAAAGCGTAAGCAAGTGCTGATCTCACTATACCCCATAGTTAGTCCATTTTTAAAAATTTTGCCAATTTGGTAGGTGAAAAATGTCATTGCTTTTTTAATTTTCATATCTTTCATTATGGTGAGGTTAAACGTTTTTTATGTGTATGAGGCACACATATTTTTCTTCAATCAAATCATATTCCCATTTTACAAGTGGGAAAAATGGGAATTTTGGTTGCAGAGTTTGGACTTAAAAAGGCAGAAAATGGGAACTGCTTCAAAATTACTGAGAGGGGAACAAATTGAAATGATCTTATGCTACAGTGCACATGTGCTAGTTCATTTCTTGTCATATTATTGGGAAAGAACAAAAATAAACTAAATTAATACTAAGGAAAGTTTGGGTGTGGGGGAGTTTGGAGCAGGAATGGATTAGAAGAGAGCCAAGAGAATAAGTTGAAAACATTAAGACAGAAAGAGGAATAGGGAGCAAAATAAAGAGAAAAAGACAGTGAGAGCAACACGATTACCAAAGGCAGGCAAGGAAAGGAAGGAGATGAGAAATAAGCCCCCCAATTAAAATTTACATATAGGGGGAAGGGATAAATTGGGAAATTGGGATTGACACATACATATAAGATAGATAACTAAGGACCTACTGTACAGCACAGGGAACTCTACTCAATATTCTGTAATGGCCTATATGGGAAAAGAATCTAAAAAGGAGTGGGTATCTGTATATGTAAAACTGTTTCACTTTGCTGTACACCTGAAACTAACACAAGATTGTAAATCAACTAGACTCCAGTAAAAATTAATTTAAGGGCTTCCCTGGTGGCGCAGGGGTTGAGGGACCGCCTGCCGATGCACGGGACACGGGTTCGTGCCCCGGTCCGGGAAGATCCCACATGCTGCGGAGCGGCTGGGCCCGGGAGCCATGGCTGCTGAGCCTGCGCGTCCGGAGCCTGTGCTCCGCAACGGGAGAGGCCACAACGGTGAGAGGCCCGCGTACCGCCAAAAAAAAAAAAAAACCACAAAATTAATTTAAAAAGTAAATAAATAAAATAAGATAAAATTTACATATAGTTTGTTTCTTTTCATCCCCCAGCCTCTGTACTTGAACAAATACGGCTTTAGCTCTATAGCTTGTGCTGCAAAATGTACACTGATGTGGAGGGGAGGGTAAGCGTGGAAGGAGAGAGCAAGGGCACGCTAATGGGAGTCCCAAAGGTGCACCGTTCTCAAAGGCAAGGTAATCCTGAGCCCCATTCCATTAACCTGGTGGCCTCATCTCTGACCTGACCTGGAAGCAAAAAAAGAAGAACCTGAGTCAAAACAGCTTCTGGATGTGGATATTTCAGCCCAAGTCACCTTTGGAATGCCCCCTTTTGGTGCCAGGAACAGAAGGTCAACACAGAGAAAACAGAGTTAAAACTGAGGCCAAGAATAGGAGGGAATTGGAGCCAAAAGCGTCTTCTCATCAACTTGCTTAAGGACACTCCTTCTGCTCAAGAGTGATCACTTAGCCAAACGCTTGTCTACATCCTGACCACTCAAGAGCTTCCAGCCTCCTCTGGACCTCATCTTTTCCACATCAATTTCAGCCCACCTCACCTGTGCCAGGAAAGTGCAGGGTAGACATGTCAGCTGGGAAAGGAAAGGCGGCAGAAGAAAGAGTTAAACCAAGTCCGCATCTCCACTGCCTGAGGTACTGTGCAACACCCCCTAGCCGTCAGCAAAACAAGAAAACAGCAGCTGCGAGACCCACAGCGGCTGGGATAAAAGGCCCCGAAAGGAGAGAAGATGTGACATCATTTGGTGCCTTCCCATCACCGGAACCCGGAACGATTTCTCCTCCAAAGCCTCATCATTCGTTAGCCTTTCTCCCTTGTTCTCCTTCCTCAAAGAACACTGACATTCAGAAGATATGCGACGGATATTTAAGGTGCGAAGTATGTGCTTAGAGCCCGCAGGTCAGGTGGTGCCTCCGGACTCTGGGGCAGTCTTATCGTATCAGCTCTTAGGCTATAGCACACTCAAGATTATCGTATCAGCTCTCAGGCTAGCACACTCAAGAATCTTTCCTGGACTTCGTACAGCTCCTGTGGCTGACTCTCTCTCAGTCTGTCTCGAGTTCCCACATCCACCCTGCTTGTCCACCGTTGTTCCAGCCAGACCAGCGGAAATCTGAGTCCAGCCTTAACTGCATCTACATAAAGGGAAAAAAATCCACTTGTTTCATCCACCTTGTGAGCTTAGTAATTTCACATAAGATCTGGGTAGACCTAGGGAAGGGCCACATTGCTGCTGGAGCGGGCCAGTACCATTTCCACGGCTGGTCCACACCCTTGTGACCCACTCTCTACCTCTATCGTCCTCCTATTCTGGGAAATTACATATAGATTTATATATATAATTATGTACATATTATACATATAAAATACATATATATATATATGTTTTTATTTATATCTTACTCATGTAGTTGTTCATAGATCAAGCAGAACAGTTTCTCCCACTCTGGAGTCCCTCAAACTCAGCTTCTACCCCAGGCAGAGTTTTCAAGTTGTTTATTCTGAAAAATATAGATTAGTCTCTCTAAAAGGTATTCTGGAGAATACAACTTTCTCTAGTCATATTATAACACATGATGGTGCGAATTATACGAAATTATAGAGAAGTTACAGGTTACAGTTTCCCTTAAGCATGAATAGTATTCAAAATATTTAGCAACTGACACCTTCGCCAGCCAATCAGAACTGAAGGTGGCCTCAGAGATGGAGTGGGGTCCTGGGCCCCTGCTCTGCCAGGCATCAGCCCTTTCCGCTGACTTGTGGGAGAGCCTGGAGGAGGGACCAGGTGCACTCACAGGCTTCAGAGCAGCTGCTCTTTACCGACTGGTATAGAAGTGGTTCTACAGTTTAATGATGTACAACCGCACTAGCGCTCACCAGCTGAACCCTGGCCACTCATCAGAAACAATCTTACTCGATCCCATTTTATCTGCTGAAAATGGTGATCCATCTCTCCCCAGTCCTCCCTGTTTGTAAAATCAACCGGAACCCACTATTTTGGTCATCCTGCCCTTAACTTGACTGTTCACTTTTGGTTTTGATTTTGGCCAGCGATTAAGACCAGTGCCCTGGGATTTTTTGGTCTCTGGGAAACCAATTTACTCTTTTTTTTTTTTTTTTTTTTTTTTTTGCTGTACACGGGCCTCTCACTGTTGTGGCCTCTCCCGTTGCGGAGCACAGGCTCCGGATGCACAGGCCCAGCGGCCATGGCTCACGGGCCCAGCCGCTCCGCGGCATGTGGGATCTTCCCGGACCGGGGCACGAACCCGCGTCCCCTGCATCGGCAGGCGGACTCTCAACCACTGTGCCACCAGGGAAGCCACCAATTTACTCTTGATCAAATATTTTAGGGAGAAATCAATTCCTTCAATGTTACCCCAAATCGACTCTGGGGCCTTTCCAGAGTCCAGGTATAACATGTATTACCAGCAGCCTCCTTTCCTTACAGAACCCAACCCAACTAACCAAACTGCTCTGCTCTGTAACTCTCTTCATTCCTTTTTAACTTTACGGACATTACCAAAACTCAGGTGTGTTTGTTTATTTGTTTGTTGCTAAACAGCAGTCCTTGGGAGTTAAGCTCTAGAACAGGATTATCCAACAGAAGTACAATGGTGAGCTACCTGGGTAATCTGAAACTGTCTAGCAGACACAGTAAAATAAGTAACGAGAAACAGGTGAACTTAATTTGTATATATTATTTAACTCAATGCATCCAGAATATTATTTTAATGTGTAATCAATATAGAAATTATTAATGGGGTAATTCACATTCTTTCCTTTATACAAAGTCTTCAATTCCCGGTATGTATTTTGTGTTTACAACACATCTCAATTCCACATGGAAAGTGCTGATTGCCTCATGGGGCTAGTGGCTGCTGGCTGGACAGCCAGACTGTCTAACTCAGCTACTTACAGATCCACCAGTTCTCAGCTGCTCAGTCTTGGGTAAATATTCTATCTGTGCCTCAATTTCTCATCGGCCAAAAAAGTGATAATAATGGTACACACCTCATAAGACTGTTGTGAGAATTCAGTGAGAAGGCACTATTCCTGGAACATAATAAGATTTCAACCAACGTTAGCTATTGTTATCACCAGCATTATGCTGCTACGTCATCTCCCAATACTGCTCTCCATATTCCAACTTTTTATTCAACATCCAAAAGAACGGGGGTAGTAGCCACATCTATAAACTTCTCTCTCTAGGAACCTGTTGTCCAGCCTCTGTCCTTTTTTTGGGTGGAGAAATAATGACCTAGAACAGTCCCCTATCTTTAATAACTAATGACATGGTGTCCATCCTGGCCGAAACAGACCAAACATAACACAAAGTGAATTCAGCCAAGTACAGCCCAAGTACAGACACAGTGAGACGTACATTTTTAATTTACCTGGTGCCTGAATCCTTATTCGCCACTGAACTATTTTTTTAAACCAGTCTCCTCATTTATGTAAGCAACTTTTATCTCTACGCCTGAATTCTAGCCAGTATTTCATGAAGGATCAGCCAGAGAAAAGCATTCACCTTGATATACCCTCCCAAATATTACGGGATGTTATTTATGCAGCCTTTGAGCAGGTTGCATGTCCATCCCCAGCCACGACTTCACTTCAACCACAACAAACAGCAGAGGCACCATGTTTCCCAAAACTCCTTTAAAAACAACCCTGCAGATGCCAGGAGAACCGGGAATATTAATGACTGAAAAGCTGGGAATTAAGGGATGTATGCAGAATGGTGGGAAGGGAATCTAAAGAACCCAGCTCTATTGAGCGTGAAATTGTTAACAGAGGGCGAACGTTTACAAAGCTTTGTGGCAGGAGAAATGATAATGGAGGAGAAAGTCAGAAGGCAAGAGTCTGAAATAATCTAGGGCCAAAAGTATTTGCAGAACCAGGTTGTACAATATTATTTATAGAGAAAAATAGAGTTTGGGGGACTCAGAAAAGGTGTTTTAAGAGTGGGTTTTGCCAAGAAACATACAAGATGCTTTGGCATATGTAAGTGGCATGATCTATGAAGCCTGAAAAAAAAGGAGAAAAACAAAAAAGAGAAGCAATTTGGTTCACATAGTATGTACTATATTTTATTCTTCTCAAGAAGGAATACGTTCTGATCACAGACGTGGCCAAATATTTCAGCAGGACACTCAACAAAGACCCTTATGAAATCCTGGTGGACAGAAAAGGTGGAGAAACCAGCTAAAGGGAGGTCTCTGGGGGACAACCAAAGGATAGAATCCTGTTTTATTCAGCGTTTTTATCAACAAAGTGGGGCAGAATAGTTCGGCAAATTTACAAACTACACACAAGACAAGAAAATGGAAAGGATGCTGAGGGGACAGAGGGAAGAATCCAATGTCAAAAATACACGGGCAGGCCGGAAAGATGAGATCCACCTAAACAAACAATACGAACTGGGTTACATTTAAAACCAGCTGCACAGATGGAGCGTGGGGAAGGCTTGCCTTACTTTGGGTCTCAGATCACTGTAAACTTGGGTAACCAGGGTGCCTGGGCAGCTAATGCAATCGTAAGGTATTTTAATAGAAGGGCATCATACCAAACAAGGGATGTGATCATTTAATTGTAGTCAACAGTGAACGGAACACGGTGATAAACTGATCACTGGTACCTTGATCAAATGTCCGGCGTGAAATATCTGAAAATCACTGAATGTGGAAACCCGCTGAGGAAATTTAGGCTGCTTGGTGTGAAGGAGGAGACTCGGCGGCTGCCCGAGTATTGTGCTGATGTACCTGAAGGCAGTCATGTGGGAAAAGGTTAGAAATAGTTCCAGAGGGTAGAATATGGCCCTCCAAATGGCAGGTACAGCATGGCAGACGTTGTCTCAATATAAAGAAAGCCTTTCACAGGCTGAACGCAATAGACTCCCTTGGCCATCCAGGTAAGGTCCCTGCCAGCAGAAATATTCCACCAGAAAGAGTCTCAGGGCCACCTCCCTCTCGGGGATTCCCGCTCTGAGTGAGCTGCTGAACCGAATGACCTTTAGGGCTCCTTCTGAGGCTACGCTAAGATGGTATTTATGCACTGAAACGTGCACAAGCTGAGTCAGCTCTTTCTGACACTGTAACGTGAGGTCATTACACATACATATACCCCCATCACAGAGGACGTGTGTTATTACTAGAATCAAACCTTAGCTCTTCCGTGTCTGTAGATCAATGACGTCAACAGGGTTACGTGCTGACCTTGAGCTAGTGAGGTTGAATGTAGAACAGGATCAGAATTTACCTGAGTTGATGAAATAGGCTTCACTTTTCCATAACTAGAAAGCACAGGTCAGTCAGTAGGCCTGTTGAGGGAAGGAAACAGGCTACAGAGAAAAAGGAATAGTTTTCAGCTCTCCTGCCTATGCTGGCAACACAGGGGAAAGGAAGGGAAGGGGCTGTTCCACACACACACACACACGCACACGCACACGCACACACACTCTCACTCTCGTGGTAGCAGCCAGACACTAGGCTTCTGTGACTGTCAACATTTCTAAGCAGCTTGAGAGCGAAGGTTCCTCTTCTATATCCAGATGATCTTTACCATGGAGGTTAAGAATAGTACTATATTTCTCCTTCTCTCAAGGGATGAATTTGTCAGATTGTCAGATATCATTTTTGTCTTTGAGTTGAGGACACAATAACATACAGAAAGAATTCCGTATCCTCTCCCAGCCATTCCGGTTTCAAAACTGATGATTCAACGTGGCTCCCTTTTTGACAATAACATGATGAGGCTCATTTCTTACAGATCTGAGCAAAGAACTCTCACCACTTTAGAGTTCCACTTTGTACGTCATCCTCCAGCTAGCTTTCAGTTTGGTGAGTCCAGCTCGGGAGGCTCTTTGCTCTAGACCCCATCGCACTCCTGCTTTCACTTTAACTCCCCCCTAACGCTCAGAGCTGCAGCTCAGCAGCAGGCCAGGAACTCAGAAGGCAGAGATATGGAAGGAGTCCATCCTTTACTCTGTGGAGATGGGAAAAATAGGTCTTTTCCTGCTCTTCATAGAAAGAGGCGTTGACTGTGTGAGCCCCCGGAGCTCTCCCACATTTAGAGAGAACCAATGACTTGACACAAGCCTTCCATCATTCCCAAAAGAAATCAAATTTTTCAAAGACTGAGTGGGAAATTTTTTAAATACGATGAGTATAAAAAACTCCATTTTGTATTCTCAATGTCACATTTAAATAATAGAAAGATTCAACAAGTTTATGATTGGCTACCAAAAAAAAAAAATAGATAAAGCTTCACTTTACTCAATGTCTTCACTGAAAATTCATTCAGGTCTCCTCCAGGTCAGCTCATCCTTCTCCCACCCCAATAATCAAAGGAGCAGGACACTGAAAAAACAGAAGGACTCGTGCACTAGGGATGAAGAAGGGAGTACGTTAGTGATGCCATACACAATACCTACTTTTGGCTTATAAGCAACAGGATTCCCTATGGAACGAGCTATGGACGTTCTGTTGATGCCCAAAATATAAGACAAGAGAAATACTAACATGAGTGGATTTTTAGAAAACCACAGATAGGCAGTAGGGGAAAATGCAGCCCTTTGTTCCAAGCAATAGGCAGAGTTAGGTGGGTATTAACAGAGAAATATTTCAAAGGCTAAAACACTATGACAATAAAGACACTATGATCTAGGCACAAAAATCTGGGGCATAAGAACAAAGGTGGCTGACGGAGGTCTGTGAATACCCGGCAAGACTGATGAAGGCCTTTGGGCTCTTTCACAGGACAAAATATGTTTCTTTGTCATGAAGCAAATGATCTGAGAAAAGAAGTGAAATAAATTTATTCTAAATAAACAAAGAAGTCCACTCCAAGCAGCAGAGCTCTAGAACCTGCTGGCCAGACTTGGTGTAGATTAGCTCAAGAACCAGGAGATGCTCAGTGGAGGCTAACACAACATTGTAAAGCAACCATACTCCAATAAAAATTAATAAAATATATATATATTTAAAAAAAAGAACCAGGAAGTGCTGAGCCTGAGGGTTCAATGTCTTCAGAATTTGTGTAACTAATACAGAACATATCTCGCTGTGTCCTAGCTCAATAGGAAGCTTCCTGAAGGAAGGGGAGGCCTGCAGTAGTGACTAGAATATAGTAAGTGCTTAATAAATATTCGTTATGTGAACACAATAGCTCAATTCAAGTTGTCCCCATGTATCAATGGTGGACTGAACGTACTAATGGCTGCCATTGATGGCCTCCTCTGAAGTTCCTCCCATCGACAGGTATAGTCTACTTCTTCACCCTTTGAAATGAACTTGCCTAATGACTCACTTTGGCCAATATGATGAGGGAGAAGTGTCACCGTGCGAGTTTCAAGTTTAGGCCTCAAGGGGCTTTGCACACTTTTGCTTTCTCTCTTGGGAGCCTGCCATGATTTGAGAATAAGCCTGGTCTAGCCTGATGGAGGATGAGAGACCACATGGTGAAGAGCCCAGCTGTCCTGACTGAGGTCATCCTAGACCAGCCTATAGCCAGCCAACATTCACACATGAGGGAACTCGGCCAACACGTTCAGAGAGGCCAACGCAACCCAAAGCCTACCACAGATGCAGGCCTGAGTCCAGCTGAGACCAGAAGACCTGCCCAGTTCACTCCTAGGTTCATGAGAAAGAAGAAATGGTTGCTGTTTCAAGCCACTATGTTTGGATAGTGGCTTTTAACCCAACAACAGCAAACTGACACACCTCCCTAAATGTTGCTTTTCTGTCCTTTATCACTGACCTTGTCTTTAAATGTTTGTGAAATATTTTCACTCCTAATAGTTTAATTCAAAAGGAAAAGCAAAAAGAATCCCTATCATTCGTTCAGTAATAACTTATGTCTAAATGTCCTTTCTCTTTCCCCTCTTCTTGCCTCTAACTTCTTGAAGTCCTCATTTACGTCTCAGTTTTTCTATTAAAATCAGTCCCTAGCTGGTCTCCAGGCATCCATCTTTGTTCTAACCCCATCTGCACAATGTGTAAGAGTTATCATCCTAAAGCATATGTGTCATCATGTCACTCCTCTCCTCAAAAAGTTTAAACCTTTCACATCACGCACAGAAGAAAGTGTGAACTACGCATATGGCAGCCACATCACTCACACTTTTGCTCCAATGTCTGTTCCCAGTGTGGCCTCACACCAGAAGCCCCCCATGGCTCATGCCCCTGGACACCTGTCTGCCTCTGTACTCCCACCTTTCCCACCCTCATATTTCTCTCCAACTTGTTTCATATGCTTGCAATTTCCCACTGGTGAAAATCCCACTAAAGCCGCCACCCTAAGAAGCTACCCTAATCTTCCACTATATCTCTATGTAATAAAAATGATATAATAATAACAACAACCATGCCGATAATAATACTTAGTAAGCACGTACCATAAGCTAGCGCTGTGTTCAGCACTCCAAATGCATTCTCTCTTAACCACGTCAATCCTGGGGCATAGCTATTCTTACCACTATCTGCCTGCCATAGATGAGCAAACTGTGGCTCAAAAGGTTCATCAGTCCAACATCAAATACCTACTAAGTGGCAGAGCTAAAATGTGGATCTAGGATTCGAGGAGCAAATACACTGAGCTACATCATGGTTTCATTTGAATTTCCCATATTTATTATAATAAAGTAAAGCACAAAGGAGTTTAAATGACTTGCCAAGGCCGCAGAGTCATCAGCAGAACTAGATCATGAATCAAATATTCTGAATCCTCCAATCTTATGCTAATTTTGTGCCACCAGGGAAAATATAACTGCTGCCTGGTCTCCCCAGCAAAGCATGAGCGTTTTTGCCTTTGCCCGTTTTTTTCAGTTAGAATGCCTCAACTAAACTAAGCAGGTGGATTTTAGTTTCTCCTGCTGCTGTGATCGTCCACAGCTCTTCAGCCAACATTCCAAGACTAGAGGAAGAAACTGCATCTAAAACCAAATTAATGTTTAGCTTCATCTGATTCACATGTCAACAACAGTCCACCCAGTAACTGTTAATATACAAATGAACTAAATTTCCCATATTCCCAACTGTGTTTAATTCTGTTGGGACCACACAGGTCGCACTGATGCCTTAAACATGCTAATCTCATTCTGTCCTACTTTAGGTACTGGTCTCCCAAAGAGCACCCCATACATAGCTGAATATACTTGCTTTTCAAGAACTGTGCTCCTCTGAATTATGGGAAATGTCAGCCAGGGTAGTCCCTGGTCCTGATGGACACACTTGCACGCTCAGGAGTGCAGGCCTGCGATTGGCCTGTAGCTATGAGTCACCAGAGGTTAGGGCCAAAGAAAGGAATATGAACCAAGAACACAGCAGATTTTGCCCACAAGTATCAGGGTTGAAAAAGAAAGAAAGAAAGAGAAAAGCGCTGAATACAAGCCCAGGTGAACCATGTAAGTTTAGAAATAGCTCTTTTGCTAACTCAAAGGGGACGGGAGGGAAACTGACACAGCTTGTTTGGCCGCTGTGCCTGTTGCCCACTCCCTTTCTTGGTCCACGCAGCTGCGCAGCGGGCGCAAGCTGCCACCGCGAGCGGCAGGGGCTGCAGAGGCAGCGGGGGAAAGGGTCTATTCAAGGGCGCTTAGTCCTCCCAGTTTGAGACTCTCCACAAAAGAGAGACAACAAATGCAGGCTTCAAAGGAGAACAGAGAATGTTACAGTGATCCACCTCCTCCGAGGAACCTTTGATCGGCAGCTCTTCCTGCTGCTTTATGTCCATCCTCTACCTCCCCCAGTTCCGGCTCATCTAAGAGGTTTTTTATTCTTAAGACCTATAAAATAGGCATAACAAGTAACTGGATGAAACAGAGGGTGAGGCTTAACCTAGGCCTGGAAAAGTATCCACTCAATATTATTTGAAAACTTTCTTAAGTTTTTGAGAAGCCCCTGTATTAAAGAGGAATTTCAGTTGAATTCCAGATGTCTTCGGTTATTCATTGCTTATCTCACGTGTACCGTAAGAAAAGATGAAGATTCGATTCTGTTCAGTCCGGGAGAGAGGGAGGTAACGGCAGATAAGATGGGTCTTTGCTGCTGGGAATGCCCTTAGAAAAGAACCCTTCAGATGCTAGGGCTGGGCATCTATTTCAGACGTCCTTTCCTCGAAGTCTAACTTAGAACCACTGATTCTCCCCCCAGTCCCTCCCACTCTGCAAGCTTATGAGCACCTCTGCCAAAGGCTGGGGACTACCAGTGAACCGACACACAAATAACGACCAGCTCAACTAGAAAAAGATCTCCTGGGGGAAAAGAGCAGGAAACATGAGCTTTCAGAACGTTTGCAAGTTATCTAAGGATTTCCCGTATCCTATTATTCTCTCCTAAGGCCTATAACTAACTCCAGTGCACGTTAACAGACTCATCAGCACCCTGGAAGACACAGTTTAGGCCAGTGGGAGCACCCTTTGGTAAATAAGGTGTCAAACCGCCTTTTATTCACTCCAGATATGGAAGAGAAAAGGGAAGGTGAACAATTAGCATAAACGTGTAACCTACATTTCTAAGAATAAAGAGCTCACCTTTTTTTTTTTAATTGAAGTATAGTCGATTTACAATGTTGTGTTAGTTTCAGGTGTACAGCAAAGTGATTCAGTTATACATAGACATACATATATTCATACATATATATATATATATACATATATTTTCTCCTTTTTTTAATAGATCTTTATTGGGGTATAATTGCTTCACAATAACATGTTAGTTTCTGTTGTACAACGAAGCGAATCAGCCATGTGCATACCCGTGTCCCCATATCCCCTGCCTCTCGAGCCTCCCTCCCACCCTCCCTATCCCACCCCTCTAGGCGGTCACAAAGCACCGAGCTGATCTCCCTGTGCTATGCGGCTGCTTCCCACCAGCCAACTATTTTACATTCAGTAGTGTATATGTCAATGCTACCCTCACTTCGCCCCAGCTTCGCCCTCCCACCCCATGTCCTCAAGTCCATTCTCCATGTCTACCTCTATTCCTGCCCTGCAACTAGGTTCATCAGTACCTTTTTCTTTCTTTTTAAGATTCCATATATATGCGTTTGCATATTCAGATTCTTTTCCATCATAGGTTATTACAAGATATTGAATATAGTTCCCTGTGCTATACAGTAAGTCCTCGTTTATCTATTTTATATATAATAGTGTGTATCTGCTAATTCCAAACTGCCAGTTTATCCCTCCCCCCCACCCTTTCCCCTTTGGTAACCTAGGTTTGTTTTTTATGCCTGTGGCTCTGTTTTTGTTTTGTAAATAAGTTCATTTGCATCACTCTTTTTTAGATTCCACATATAAGTGATATCATATGATGTTTGCCTTTCTCTGTCTGACTTCCTTCATTCAGTATGACAATCTCTTTGTCAGGTCGCACGTTTTTATCTCACTAACTAGACTGCTCAGTCCCCAAGATACAAATGCACCACCTTCCAGAAATTAACTCCAAAAAGTTATCACTTAGAAACCCAAAAGCATTCTCTCACTGAGCCAATGTAATAGGTGGTGATTGCAGTCTCAGGCCAGCCTGCAAACACCAATTTATCTCGGATACACCAGGAAGGGTCTTCCTAGGAGCCCCAGGCCTCTCTGAACCTAAGCCCATGGGGGCTCCTTGAATCTTAAAGTCCCTTTCGTACCAATATCCTGACATCTCAGAGCCAAGGCTGGCGGAGAGAAGGAAAACGTATCAGGTTCCATCACTGTGGCGGCTGGACAGATGCTCCGGTGGGAGAGGTGGCAAGATACAACATTCCTCCTAAAGTCAGGGAACGTGAGAGGAAGGGAGATGGTATGTGATGAAACTTTCCGCTTTAATCCTAAGAAAAGATGTTGAGTTTAGGGGACAGAACTAGACTTTCAGAACATCAGAGAGGCCACCATAGCCTTTTTAAAAAATATTTATTTATGTATTTACTTATTTATGTATTTGGCTGCGCAGGGTCTTAGCTGCGGCACACGGGATATTTGTTGCCCCGTGCAGGATCTTTAGTTGCAGCATGCGGGATCTTAGTTGTGGCATGTGAGATCTTGTTTCCTGAACAGGAATTGAACCTGGGCCCCCTGCATTGGGAGCGCAAAATCTTAGCCACTGCAACACGAGGGAAGTCTCGAGAGGCCACCATAGCCTTTCAGCAGAATGCTGACTGCAGACACAACTTTCTCAGCAAATAGAACTAAAAAAAACCCATATTTCTCTCATTTCTACTGATTGATTATAACCATTATATACTAATTATAGAAAGATAACAATTTAAAAAATCTAGGTCTAATGATCTTATCAATACACTCAACTCTTGCCAAGAGTGCGCTAGCACCATAGAAGTTTCGCACTTAAGGGGGCATCGGAGGTCATCTACCCCAATACCTTCATTCTAAAAATGAGGTCACCAAAGGATGGGAAACTTGAGTGGTTTCCAGAAGGTACTCCAGTTCTTTAGATCCAGAAATCACCTGGTGTCCACTGGGGACACTATTTCATGTGCCTCTTATATAAACTTTGGTTTCCCTTCTTTGAGGAGCCTTTCATTTCTCTGCATTGATGCTCCCCCTGGGAGTTAAGTCCCACTCCCAGCCACAGAGGTTGTTTATTTGAGGGAAGGTATTAACGGTCTCATCCCAGGCATCTCCCTTTGAACTCTGAGGACTCCGCTGGAACTCTCTTTGCAGCCGGGAGAGCCTATTTTTCCCTTTTCTCCAAGGAAGGCCATCCTTGGCCCTGAGCATCAGGCCTTCTGTACTCGCTACCTCCGAGCAAGTGGAAGACGGCACTGGTGATAGAGCAATAAAACTGCGAATGTCAAACTCACTTAATTTGCTGACCGACTGATTAACGGCTCATCTCCACCTTGCAAGTCAGCCCCACCTAAACCCCTGGAGCTTCTTGCCAATGCCTTCTTAAACAGTCTTAATTTTTTTTTTTTCTACACACACTTAAAAACCTCATTAAGCAAGAGAGAATGTTTTTAAAACAGTCAAATAGTGTTTTCTCCATAGCCTTGCACGCCGAAGGTTATAAACTCTTACATTCAGCAACTGCCTCTACAGGATGCATGCCAGGGCCGCACGACGATAAACCACTGACAACGGTGCAGTAATGGCTTCCTGTCACGAGTGGAGATCTTAAGTGGCAATAACTGCAAAAGGATGTTACTATTAAGCTAAGTGTGTGTGTCTTCATATTCCTTCAAGAGGTTTTAGAAGATGGCTGAGGTTGAAAGTAGCTGGAGGAGGATAAAGGGTGCCCTGCTTCCTTGTGTCCCCTGGGCCAGTCCTTTTCAAACCCCAAGACACCCTAAAATGAAGAAGAATATTTTGGTGGTAAACACCTTGCAGTTAGACCTAAGTGTCAGTCCAAGGTCAGCTTGTTAGTGGCTCTGAATATTGCCTGACCACTATGAGCCTGAGTTTCCTCAGTTGCAAAGGTGATAATAATGGTCCCTTTTCCTTGTACAAGGACTGTTGGAAAGATGAAATGATCGGGCTATGCATTAGAACTTGGCAAAGCAATGAGTACAAGAAGTAAGTGCTCAATAAATGTTAGCTGCCGTTGTTTTTTAAAAAAAACAATACACATGAAAGGATGCTCAACATCACTAATCGTTAGAGAAATGCAAATCAAAACTACAATGAGGTATCACCTCACACCGGTCAGAATGGCCATCACCAGAAAATCTACAAACAGTAAATGCTGGAGAGGGTGTGGAGAAAAGGGAACCCTCTTGCACTGCTGGTGGGAATGTAAATGGATACAGCCACTACGGAGAACAGTACGGAGGTTCCTCAAAAAACTAAAAATAGAACTACCTATCATCCAGCAATCCCACTCCTGGGCATATATCTGGAGAAAAGCACGGTTCGAAAGGATACATGGACCCCAATGTTCACTGCAGTGCTGTTTACAATAGCCAAGACATGGAAGCAACCTAAATGTCCATCAACAGACGAACGGATAAAGAAAATGTCGTACATATATACAATGGAATATGACTCAGCCATAAAAAAAGAATAAAATAATCCCATTTGCAGCAACATGGGTGGACCTGGAGATTATCCTGCTAAGTGAGGCAGACAGAGAAAGACAAATATCAAATGACATCACTTACATGCAGAATCTAAAAAATACAAATGAACTTATTTACAAAACAGAAACAGACTCACAGACTTAGAGAACAAACTTATGGTTGCGGGGGTGGGGAGCGGGGAAAAGGGACAGACTGGGAGTTTGGGATTGACATATACACACTAGATTTAAAATAGACAACCAACAAGAACCTACTGCTCAATGCTCTGTAACAACCTAATTGGAAAAAGAATAGATACATGTATATGTGTAACCGAATCACTTTCCTGTACACTTGAAACTAACACGAGATTGTTAACCAACTATACTCCAATATAAAATAAAAATTAAATAAATAGAAATGATACTTTGAAAACAATCTGTTGAAATCAGATGCCTTTCAGCTTTCCCCATCACCACTGGTCTCGAATGATAGTCACTTGCTATCACCATCGCCCAGAAGTACAACTGGGGAGGGGGATCAGATCCCGGTGGCGGCCGGGAGGCT
Source organism: Tursiops truncatus (assembly GCF_011762595.2). Lineage (NCBI taxonomy): Eukaryota > Metazoa > Chordata > Mammalia > Artiodactyla > Delphinidae > Tursiops > Tursiops truncatus. The sequence goes on along the minus strand of NC_047044.1, from coordinate 91,940,102 downwards.
GGGTGTGGGAGGGGCAGTCGTTCGCTCGTCCTGCATTGCTCCTTCCCTCTTCAGGCCACAGAGCTTCTGATGCCCTGCAGTGATTTTACGCAACTGGCGTTCATTGAAATGTGGAGAGGCCCCGTGACCACAGAGGTGAGGCAAATCAGAAGCACAGTTTCATGTCAGCTAGCTTGGCATGAGCTTAAAGCAGAAACACACCGTCATCTCTCTCTTTGCATAGCACCTGATGCGACACCTGATACTTGATGTATCAGCTGGGGACACCTACTCCTTCGAGATGTCCACCCAGCTTTCAAACTTCTGAACTCCTATGGAACTGTGGGGTGCAAAGCACTACCTGGTCCAGGTGTGAGTCTGTCCTCAGCTCTCCCAGCCTCCACCTGCCTGTCCATCACAGACAGGGTTCCTCTGCAGTAAACCTCTGTAAGCTTCGGCCTGCAGGGCCTTCGGTCCCTCGGGCAATATCCCTGCAGGGACCTGCGTCCGTAGCCTCAGTCCCTCTTTCTGTGTCCTCTCCTCCGCACTCCTCAGTCTTCCCCGGCCCACTCATTCCCTGAGCCCTTCTGATCTGTAACGTCTCTCTTTGAGCTCATTATCTCTGCTTTCCTTGAATAAATACATTTCACTTAAAAAGGAAAGAAAAAACTTATTTTTTTATACTGTTCCCTAATCATACATCCACCTGACCCAGAAGAAAATGTTTTTATTGCCCCTTTCGCGAGATGCAAATAGATATGGACAGTTAAAGACAGCACCAGCGGGCCCCCTGAGGTCTCTCTTCACGTTTTCCATAACTTTGGGAGTAACTGCATTTTATAATAGTCACCTCCCATGAATGCTCTGTGGAGAATCATTTCTTTTCTATTCTATTTCTGGCAGGCGGAATAGTGGCAGGGCAGTGGGCAGCATCAGTGGGCAGTGATTTTATACAACATGGAGCAGGAACCTTGGGACCAGAGAAGGCACACGCTCCTGTTGTTGAAGATGTTAAAGTGAAATAAACACCATTATTAGGACCCAAGCCAGGGCTGAAAGCAGGGCCTAAGCTGGGCAGTTAGTTTGGTTTGGGCAAGACTGAGGTTGCAGTAAGGAGCCAGAGAGCGGGGCCAGGAATGAAAAGGCAGAGCAAGGCCGGGGCTGCCCTCAGAGCAGGGGTGAGGAGGCCGGAGCTCCACCCCACAGACAGAACACGAGGCCTGAAGAACATGGGGGTCAGAGTCCAGGCCCCGTATCAGCCAAAGGAGAAGGTGCTCAGGGGAGCCCCCCGCGTGGTCCTTACTAATTTCAGCACCGGTCAGCAACATAATAGCGACAGAAAAGAATGACAGTGCAGAGAGAACAACACTCTATATAAACTTTTCCGTTTTCTCAACAGCCTTGTGAGGTAGGAATTTTTCACTCAAATGTGAAGATGAGGCAACTGAAGCTCTGAGATACTAAGGGACGTGCCCCAAGGCCGTGAAGTGGGTGGGTGTCCGAGGTGGGACTGGAGCACGCATTCTGACTCTGCGTCCGGGGCTCTTTTCAATAAGCCTCCGCTGCCGACCACCACTGAGGGCAGAGTCTCCCACTTCCTAAAGGGCAGCGCTTGGCCTGGGACCCGTGAAGGTCCTGTTCCAGCGTGAGCCAGCAATGGACTTTTCAGTGTTCGGGCATGTCTTGGAAACTGGAGGGGTGGGCTCTGCAGAAGACTATTTTCGTCTTTTATGCATGAATGAAAATAGACGTCTGCAGAGCCCGCCCATCCAGTTTCGAACTAATGTCATTTGCAGCAACATGGATGAACCTAGAGATTGTCATACTGAGCGAAGTAAGACAGAGAAAGACAAGTATCATGTGACACCGCTTATATGTGGAATCTAAAATAAAAAAATGGTACAAATGAACTTATTTACAGAACAGAAATAGAGTCACAAATGTAGAAAACAAACTTATGGTTACCAAGGGGGAAAGGGGGGGAGGAATAAATTGGGAGATTGGGATTGACATGTACACACTACTATCTCTAAAACAGATAGCTAATAAGGACCTGCTGTATAGCACAGGGAACTCTACTCAAAACTCTGTGATGACCTATATGGGAAAAGAATCTAAAAAAGAGTGGGTATATGTATAGCTGATGCACTTTGCTGTACACCTGAAACTAACACAACACTGTAAATCAACTAGACTCCAATAAAAATTTTTAAAAAAGAAAACTGTATCAAGAAAACATTTTGGGGCTGATGAAAATATTAAGACTGAATTGTGGTAATGGATGTGTAACTCTACATTTACTAAAGTCATTTAATTATGTGCTTAGAATAAATGAATTTCATTCTACGTAGAAAAAATAAAGAAGTCTATTTTCACGAGAAATGAAGGAGCCGGCTGGGGGAGAACTTATCTTAAGAAAAGGAGGAACCAAATAAATTCTATCCACTCACAAGGCTGGAGCCACAGGGTGGGAGGAGCAGTTTGGAAGCCGCCGTAATGGCTGTTGCTTACCCTCGCCCCAGCCTGACCTGTGGGTCCTCAGGGAATGAGGAAAGTGGAGACGTAAGTAAACGCTGAAAAACTGTTTCATTAAAAACTTAGAAGAGGGCTTCCCTGGTGGCGCAGTGGTTGAGAGTCCGCCTGCTGATGCAGGGAACGCGGGTTTGTGCCCCGGTCCGGGAGGATCCCACATGCCACAGAGCGGCTGGGCCCGTGAGCCATGGCCGCTGAGCCTGTGCGTCCGGAGCCTGTGCTCCGCAACGGGAGAGGCCACAGCAGTGAGAGGCCCGCGTACCGGGAAAAAAAAAAAAAAAATTATTAGAAATTACGTCACGAGCATGCCTGTGGCTTTGGTAATGGCCTGTAACGGAACGGGGGATGAGACCTTTCACCAGACACCCCACCACTGACCATGTTGAAGCTTTGGCATCCGGAAGGCCCCAGTGCACTCGAGGCAGGTGCTTAGTGGGAAACCAGCATATCCACAGGGAGTGGGTTGCAAAGAGGCCGAGGTGCAAGGCAGATGCCACGGAACTCAATGAAAGCAGCCGGAAATGACAGTGCTACCGTGGAGAAAAACCAGGAAACCCACAGAAAATGGCAGCCGTTCCCAGCAAAGCCAGTACCAGAACCATTTGTGAACCTGCGACACACCCTCCCGAGGGCTGCACACGCCACACCAGAAGATAATGAGTTTGTGGGGGGGCTGTGGTCTTAACTGAGTAGGGAGGAAGTAAGAACGGATGGGATCTGAGCTGTTACTGATACACACACACAAAGCGGGGAGGGCTGGGGAAATCGGTGCTCTGTATCGTATTCCTAACTGCGTTTTTTTCCGGAAGTATAGATGATTTACAATGTTGTGTTAATTTTTGCTGCATTTGTGACGTCTGTCATTCAAACTAATCCCAAAGCGGACCTGAATCTTCTGGATAAAGTGATGAAACTCACAAATCTTTAGTCCTCAAGAAAATTTCAGGACACACTTGTCCTCCAATCAAAAATGTGTTCAGCATCCTCTCTCCTTTCCAAACAGAAGGAACTGAGCATCCAGGACCCTGCCAAATGTGGTTCTGTTTTTCTCCCACTCCTCTCTGGCCTGTGTTTCCTTATTTGAATCCATTTCCGATTCCCCAAAGGGCTCCAGTAACCTAGCCCCAGCACGTCACCTCACTGACAAGCGCGCGGTGGATAAGCCCTCTCTGGCCTTGGCTCTCTCCATGCTCTGGTCCCTTATTTGAATGGTGTGTTCCAAATGGGGCTCTTCAAACCCTGTCTCAGCATCTGAGCACAATAGGTAATTTCCACCTCACCATCAGACTTTCGTGGGGATAGAAACAGAGGGGGGCAAGTTTTAATTCCGTTGCCATCTATGTCTTCAACTCCTTAGAGAAAGTGGAAAACATTAAAGCAAAGGAAAGGTGAGTAGTTTACTTATTTATATGTTCCTAAGGACCACCTCCGTTTCTATGGCAATGAGCCAGTAGCTGCTTCTATAGCAGCAGGTCCACTTCAGTGCATCTGCAGAAGTTCCTCTCTACCAAATTAAACACTAAACGGGGATGAGCTATCTCCAGAACAAACTATCATCCCTCAGTTAATTCCATTACTGTGACACCTGCCCTTCCCAAACCCAAGAGGTCATAGAGATTTGGTGACAACAGGAACATAAAATATTTCTAGATCAGCACAGCTCCAGCAAGAAATTCCTCTACGATTGTCTGGCAGAGACATCATTTTTTTCTCACAAAGTTGTTCAAGACAATTGAGTAATCAGAAGAAATGAGGCTAAAAATAATGTTAGCCATGGAGTGGGAAGACGTAACTCAGCAAAATGCTGGCAAGTGCTTCTCTAACCGCCAAGCCTCAGAATACACAAATGCCCTTTTCTGTTCAGCCGTGACAATCTAATTCAGGTTTTGTCCTCCCAGGAGGTGATCGGTGAGTCCAGATGGACACCAAGCCATCTCATCTTCCCGGGCACAGAAGCCAGACTGCACCGCAGGTACGTGCTCCGTGTCTCCACTGCCAGCTAGCTTGGCCAGGAGAGGAGCTGCCGTGCCCAGAGCCAGCTCCTGGGAAGGCTGGGGAAGGCCACAAAGCCCAAGGATTCCTTAGGCCACTCTGATGTTTCAGCACCTAAGGGAGCAATCAGAACTCAGCTCAGCTCACCCACCAGAATTCGGAATGACTGTAGGACGAAATCGTAAAGTAACAGGAACAAGTGCTTCTGAGTACCAAGAGGCTGAATCAGTCTGTACGAAGCAGAGAAAAAAACAAGTCCAGGAACGTTTAGTGGACAATAAGCCAACTGAGTTAGTGGTGTAACAAGGTTAGAACAAGTTAGATCAGGATATTTAAATTTCAGAGTGCAAGGCAGACGTAAGAAGGTGGGTTATCATCCGTAAGTACGACAGGGTTAGAGCTGTCGGGGAGGAAGAGATTTCCCTCAGCACTTCTAGGTTCTTCTGGCTGGTCTAAGAATTAAATTGACATGAGGCAGATTAACAGGAGGAAACCACACAGAAGTTTAATAACATATGTACATGCGAGAGACCCGGAAACACTGAGCAACTCACCAAAATGGCTAAAACCCTCACGTTAAACACCATCTTCTGCTAGAGACAAAAGAGGGTGTTGCGGGTAGTGGTTTGGGACCTCAAAGGGAAGGAAGGCGATTGACATGGAGGTGGAAAAGCAAACATTTGCTGGGCCTTGCAGAGACCATGGGACACAGAGAGGATTCTTAACATACTTTACTAGGTTCCTCCCTCTCTCCACACCTGGTTCATACTCTAGTGATCTAGGGTGACAGCTCCCCTTCCTGGAACAGGTCCTCTATCTACATTCTTTAGGCAGTTTGGGGGAAAGTCAAGGGTTCTTCCCAAGTCTTTTCAGCTCAAAGTAAAACACAGCCGAAGAGTCAGTTTGTAGTGGCAAATTTTGCTCCCCTACAGATCTTTGCTAGAGAAAGAAGTCACGTTGGGGCAGCGGCAAAAACAAAACAAAACAAACTATAAAAAATAGGTTTACAGGGGCTTCCCTGGTGGCGCAGCGGTTGAGAGTCCACCTGCTGATGCAGGGGACACGGGTTCGTGCCCCGGTCCGGGAAGATCCCGCATGCCGCGGAGCGGCTGGGCCCGTGAGCCATGACCACTGGGCCCGCGCGTCCGGAGCCTGTGTTTCACAGCGCGAGGGGCCACAGCAGTGAGAGGCCCGTGTACCGCAAAAAAAAAAAAAAAATAGGTTTACACATAGAAGAACTGGATTTGACCTTGCTATGCACTTTCACTATGCCACCCAGCATAAACTCTCTGAACCTGTTTTCTCACATATAAGATGGACATAATAACAATACACAACTAAAGAAAAGAGAAAAGACAATACATAATTCATTAGACTGTTGTAAGAATTCATGAGGTGACGCACATGAAGCACTTTATAGTGCACGGCAAAGAGTAAGGGTTCAATAAACGTGAGCTCTTAAGGGAACATCTATTTCTGATATTGCCAAAGGAAGACGGGAAGAAAGGTTCTTAGGGAACCCTACTGTAGAAGGTTCTTGGGGAACCCTGCATGCCTTAAATATCGTAAAATATGTTGCCTCCTGAAAATGTGACCAACCACGGACCTACAGAGCTAAGGACCAGACAGGCCGTCACACTTTGCGCCGCTACCCCGTTCTGCGAGGCTCAGCCTAAGGAATCAGCCAGACTCCTTGGTGATCTTTCCCTTTAACTTCACATTGTGAGTGGAGGGAAGAGGGCCAACGCGGAGCCGTAACTGTGAACACAGGGCACAGGCCTGGATCAACTGCAGCGGGGCTTGCACATGACCAGCCAAGCCCTTCCCCAATTCTGAAATGCTTTTAGGACCATTTTAAACAGAAATGTCCATTAACCTTGAAAGCAGGCAATTAGTAATGCAAATACTGAGTCACCTTATAAAGACAAAAGAACAAGATCAACGTATTTTAAAAACCTTTGTGAGAGAAGCAGGCTTCCTGCCACAGTCTAGCCTCCTGCACCTGGTCAACCGATCCTTCCCATCCATCACTCTACCACTTGACTTGCCACTTCCCCACAGGCTTGGGAGCAGGAACAGGAAAGACCTTCAAGTCCACCCAGTCCAAACTCCTCATTTTAACAGATGAGAAACTGAGACTGGGAGAAATTAAGGTGTTTTCCAAGAACGCCAATTTAGTGGCAAAACTGGTACGAGACTCTAGCTTTCCTGATTACCCGTCATACCTGCGTTGTTCATTCTCACCTCAAAGATTTTATGACAAGGAATACGATGCCTTCACTTCTCTCTGTTTAATAGACGGCAAGCTCCCTGAAGGAGGGTAAAGCATCCAGCTTTTGTATTTCTCATGCACAGCCATAAATAGATTAAAAATACTTACCAGTTGCACCTTCATGGAAATGACAATGGAGAGTAGAGGAACCAGGACCCATGTGGGCAAGGATCACTCATAATAGACATAACTGTGCTAATAATTTTGAAAAATCCCTAAAGGTTCTCAGAATATGGATAGGACCAGCCTGCCATTTTCAAATAAGCCCAGCTTCATGCAAGTGGGCAGAAAGCTATTCATTTCGAGTAAAGTAACAACTGATTATTCTCCATTTCCATATAGGATTAAAAGCTATCAAATAAACTGCAACAAGAGCTTCATGGTACATGAGACAGAGATAATGTCCTTATTCAATGGGCATAAAACTCTAAAAAATTGCCATGGTGTGACTTTTATTCTTACAACTCTTATAAAATAACGCTGTCCAGAAGACCTAAAGAGACATTTCTCCAAAGAAGAAATACAGATGGTCGATAGGCACACGAAAAGGTGCTCAACATCACTAATTATTAGAGAAATGCAAATCAAAACTACAATGAGATACCACCTCACGCGGGTCAGAATGGCCATCATTAAAATGTCTACAAATAACAAATGCTGGAGAGGGTGTGGAGAAAAGGGAACCTTCCTGCACTGTTGGTGGGAATGTAAATTGGTGCAGTCAGTGTGGAAAACAGTATGGAGGTTCCTCGGAAAACTAAAAATGGAATTACCATATGATCCAGTAACCCCACTCCTGGGCATATATCCAGACAAAACCATAATTCAAAAAGATACATGCACCCTATGTTCATAGCAGCACTATTCACAATAGCCAAGACATGGAAACAACCTAAATGTCCATCGACAGATGAATGGATAAAGAAGATGTGGTACATATATACAGTGGAATATTTCTCAGCCATAAAAAAGAACAAAATAATGCCATTTGCAGCACCATGGATGCAACTAGAGATTATCATACCAAGTGAAGTAAGTCAGAAAGAGAAAGACAAATACCACATGATATCACTTATATGTGGAATCTAAAATATGATACGCATGAACCTATCTATGAAAGAGAAACAGGATCAGGGACATAGAGAATAGATTGGTGGTTGCCAAGGGGGAGGGAAGTAGGAGAGGGATGGATTGGGAGTTTGGGGTTAGCAGATGCAAACTGGTATATATAGAATGGATAAACAACAAGGTCCTACTGTATAGCACAGTGAACTATATTTAATATCTTGTGACAAACCATAAAGGAAAAGAATATAAAAAAGAATATATACGTATTGGGGGGGGGTTGGCCAAAAAAGTTCGTTCAGTTTTAAGTAAAAATAAAAGACACATTTTTCGTTTTCACCAAGAACTTTACTGAACAACATATTCATTAACCGAACGAACTTTTTTGGCCAACCCAATATAACTGTGTCACTTTGCTGTACAGCAGTAATTAACACAACACTGTAATTCAATTACACTTCAATTAAAAATAAATTTAAAAATGAATGAAATAATGCTGTCCAACTTGAATGGTTCAGCTACTCTCCCATATGAAGACAGAAGCTGGATATATGCCCTCCCGTGAGCCTTTCCATCCTCTCTTACTTTCTGCTGTTTTATGACAGTGATGTTCTAGCAATGCTTAACTCCTTACCACCATTATATCTCCTACCTCCAATAACTTTCATATTCCAACCCATCTTTTAAGTCACAGTTGTGATTCAGAAGGTCTGGGGTGGAGCCCACGAGTGTGCACTTCTAACAAGGTCCCTGAACATATGGGTGCTGCGATCAACTACCCAACCTTGACCTGGGACGTCTTCCTATTTTCCCAAGTCTGTCTACCCTGACCTGGATATCTCCCTAAAACTCGGAGAGTGTCTACTCTGCCCAGGGATGTTTCCCTAATTCCCCAGGTGTGACAACTATGACCTCAGATGTCTAATTCCCCAGGTGTGTCTCCTGTGACCTGGGATTTTCCTTAATGCCACATACGTGGCAACTGTAACCTGCTCTGTCGGCCTAGTAACCCACATTATTCCTGACTCATCCCCTTTCCTCAGTAACCTCTTTACTAAAGTGTTTAAGATGCTTTGTGTGTGTTTACTGTAAAATGAATATATGACTGCAGTGTTATGAAAATTAACCAATGGTGTCATTCATTCAGTTAAAAAATATATATCAACGTGCAATATGGCATGTATCATACCAGCCCCTAGGGATACAGAGATGAACAACACATGGCCTTATTTGGAGAGAGATGTCTTGGTTCCACAGGTTACTAGCTGATTGACCTCGGGAAAACTACCTAATCCGTTCGTGTTCGTTTTTTGTTTTATAAAATGAGGATAACAATGTCTACCTTACAGGGTAGCGTAAGTATAAAAGAGAAGCATGTATGAGAACTCACAGTACCCTCCAAAATGTACTAGAAAAACATCTGATGTGCTCATTCTTATCTGTTCAGGTTCCCTCTTATACTGTAAACTGCCTTAAGATAAGAAAGATCATTTTTTCCCTTCTACCAAAACTAAGAGTTTAGCATGGTTCTTTACACTTTACGGAATTTAAATTCTCTTTCATGGATTGTCTTCTCTCTTTTTTTCCCATTGTTGGGTAAACGATACATCCTAGAACATTTCCACAAGAAAAAAACCTGAACCAGATGGATATTAGGAGACATCCTCCAAACGTCTCTGTTCTGAGCCATTTCTCCTTCCACCGTTAAGTTCCTCCTTGAATTTAACACGGCGCTTCATTTCCCGGTGGCCCCTTTCTTCCACTGATCTCAGAACATTTCCCACAATTGCTGGTACTCAGTAAATAATTCATTGAATGACTAAATTAATATTAGGGTTTGACATTCGTTAAATCCAAGAAGATACTGACAGGTTTGGGAATTGGAGCCAGAATCTGTAGCCCTTTTCCCTTCATGAACAATTTCATTGCCCTGGGTCAGGGCAGCCACCCATCATATCCCCTGGAAGCTGTCTGAGACCTTGCTACCGTGCCTTGGAAGCACTTATGATTTATACACCTGTTCCTTAAGAATGGTGGCCACTCACGTAATTGACACCAATTAGCCCTTCTCACTCCAGGTCCCCGCGCAGGGCCAAAGGCTAAATAAGACACAAACACAGTCCGCCTCTCAGCGCGGTGGAGGGTGAGTGACACGCTGGCGGAGGGTGGAGAGGAATTTCAGGCTTTCGCCATTGTTCGCCGCATCTCTTTCGCTCTGGTGGTACAGGGTGCTTCCATTTCTAGGGACTGTCGATCCAGCACCGGATCCACCTCAGCGGAGGCACAGCCGCTGAGGGGCTGAGTGCAAAGGCTCTCAGCACAGCACTCCTGAGAGATGGCTGAGCCACCATCTCAGGGTAGGACCTCCGGGCATCTCTTGCCCGTTGCCTTCTCCTCCAGGTGCTGTTCCTGCTGCCGCCACGGGCAAGATTAACAAGAAGGTTATATTTAAACTTCCAAGAGGCGCTGCGGTGCCATTATGGGTCTATTTAAAATCCTCCGGGCAGCTGCAGTACATAATAACAAATCAGCGGGAGGGAGGAAGGAAAGGGAGGAGAAGGGAAGGAGGAGGGGAGGTGGTCAGGAGCATCACGGATTGTTTCTGTGAAAAACTGACTGTGGAAAGATGGCAGGGGGTTCAGGCAAGTTAAAGATGTCCCCCGTGGTGAGGGCCAGGGAGGGAGAGGCATCAGGAGAATGTGCTAAGCAGGGGCTGGGAGAGAACCTAGGATCCTAACATGAAAATCTGCCAGACCTGAAAACTCGCCGCCCGCCTGGGATGTGGCACAGCTCCAGGACACTCTACTTCTCCCAGGGGACCCTGCTCAACAGTACGAACAATACGAGCCATTGGTCCAATGTTGATGACAGATCAGCACCAGAATATAAAGAGCTCCGGCGTCCGGGGTACGAAGCGGCTCCCTCAGACCCAACCAAGGCGCGCCATGCTGCTCCTCGACTCAGCATCCAGCACTTCACCGAGCCACGGTCCCTTACAGGACAGGACGTTCCCTGCTGCAAGAGCGTTAGCACCAAATGACTCACCTGCAGCTGGGCTCAATTTTGACCCTGAAGACCCGCCCCACTTTCTCCTGCCTTTGCTAGGTTTGGGTGTAAGGCGTTTTTAGCTTCTCCTTGCCCCCTCTCCTATCCCGTGGGTACAGCGGGATAGTTACAACGTTCACTGAACTGCAGGGCACAGTCATGTTCGTTTTCATTTCTCAGCCCTACCTTCACCCATGATATTTGTTAGCCTTGGTTTGACTCACATTATCCAAACTCTTGACCATTTTTATCACGCTTTGCTAAAGTTGCTTCAAAAGTTATTAATGTTTCTCATGATTTTTTTTTGTGTGTGTGGGCAAGTTTATTTAAATCTCCACTAATTGTCCAAGTGATCACTCTCTGCCCACCCCTGGGGCTCCCATATGATACAAATCTCTGGTCTCACAAGCACAGACATTACAAGATGACACCAACAGGGCAGTCCTGGGCAGCATATGCTTAAAATGAGGAAAACAGTTATGATCTAATTGATTTTGCTTCTATGGATGACCAAGCTGGATGTCACAGGCTCAAACAAATATTTACTATGAACATAAGTCAGAACACTTGGAAGTTCACAGTAATCCAATAAACCAAGCAAATATCAAAAATTCACTTTCTACTGCAAAGACGTCATATTCTGATGTAAATATGTAAGTAAGTGATGTAAGATGTAAGTTCTATGTATGTTATTATCTCAAATAGAATATTCTAGTAGATCAGCACATTTTAACAGTTTATACAGATTAAGAATGCATTCCTCGAGGAGCTTTATCTTCTTTTTCTTTTGTTTCTGGTTAAATGCCTAATGAGCAGGAGATTCATAAAACTATCTGTCCCGCTAAAGCAACAACCTGCAGACCATACAATTTGTTCTAAGCCCAAATCCGCCACATCAACATATAGTTACTGATAGTAACTATAGATTTAGAATTAAATTCTATAGTAAGTAGAGTAATTGCTTATTAAGCACATTATGTGGAATACATTGTGCAAATATTACCAACATACAGAGACTGTATAAAACACTCTGCCACGATATGTTCAGATCACACACCGTGACCCATGTGTCATAACTCTGTAAGAATCTATAAATGATTCATTACCTAGTGTCAGTGTCCTCCCTTCTTTTCATTCCTGTATCTTTTACTAGAAGTTTGGGGAGCTCAAAAGAGATAAGACCTCCAGAGAGAAAAAGCTGGAAGAATTCCTACCGGAGGTGCTACACCACCGGGTCCAACCTCTCCAATGACCGAGGGGACACAGAACCTTGTGACAGCATCCCAGCCAGGCTCCACCATCCACTATGAAAGCAAATGGTCTTGGCCTAATGAAAATGACCTTTTCAATAATAAATACAGCAAAGACCCATTATACTCCAAAGAGTTTCTTCTGCGTGAGATGATCAATTGAGGAAATCAGATATAACAATTCCAAGGTGTCAGACGGGAAAACATCGACAAAACAAAAGAAATGCAGCCCTATGGACACGCTGTCCCTCATCAGGCCTCCAGCTGAACCTGTACCGACCACTCAGCTCATTCTCTGAGTTCCTGGCCACTTGACTCACTCACTATCTTACATGTCATCCACCTCTGGATGGACTGAGACTTTGAGTCGGTCCCTGGGAATGGCTCTGAGCTCCGCTCTCCAGTATGGCTTAGAGGAGACCTACCTACACTCGGTGACTGCGCTGAGTCTGGGAGAGCCGGCAGGAGGCGCTCACCCCGGCTCAGCTTCATGTACGTCCCCCATCCTTCCATTCGCTTGGGGCCCATCTCTTCACACACCCACCAGAGGTTTACTGAGTCCTCATGCTGGTGCTCAGGATAGAAAAAAATAAGATATGATCTTCCCAGAAGGAATGTGAAGTGTCGCTGAAGTAATAAACATGTAAACAAAGAATAATAATTTATTAAAGTGAAATCATGGAGACAGACCCAGGGGAAAACAGGCTGCCGCTTTAAAGTCCCTACTGGAATAACGGACAATTCACACAAGCAAAATAAAAATCAAGTGGCTAATAAGTATATTTTAAAAATTCAAGCTCACTGATAAATCAACTAAATAGAAATTTAAACATTTTTTCCAGTTTTACTGAGAAATAAGTGACCTACATGACTGTATAAGTTTAAGGCATACAGTATGATGGTTTGACTTATACATACTGTGAAATGATTACCACAATAGGTTCAGCTAATATCCATCTTCTCATCTAGATATAACTTTTAAAAAGGAAAGAAGAAGAGAAAAAAAGGAAAAAAATTCTCCTTGTGATGAGAACTCTTAGGATTAACTCTCTTAACTTTCCTATGTATCATTCAGCAGTGTTAGCTGTAGTCATCATATTGTACATTACATCCCCATAATTATTTATCTTATAACTTCCGTTTATACCTTTTGACCACCTTCCTCCAATTTCCCCTCCCCCTGACGTTCATCTCTGGTAACCACAAGTCTGATCTCATTTTCTGAGTTTTAAACAATAACATTTTACCTTCTTAAATATGCAAGGTTTTCTTCTTCATTGCAAAAGTCAGAGTAATGGATATTCTCGTACATACACACAAGCACAAGCACATATAATAGTTTTAAATTTCTGGAGATCAATTTGACAATATATACTCAAAGCCACAAAACGTTGATGCTATTTGACCAAGTAAATCCAGTTTTACAAACTTATACTAAAGAAATAATTAAGGACAGACAAAACGATTTATCTGCAAGGATGTGCATCTGTAAAAGTCCTCATTTTGAAAGTAATGTAAAATGCTGAACCATGAAGAATTGGTTAAATTGCAGAATTCTATGCAGTCAGTAGAAATGATGTAGAAGGATGCTTTTGACAGGAAAGAACGATCACTGTATGTTGATAAAAAGAAAAGGCTGGATACAAAACGATATGCATAGTATGACCTCATTTTTTATTTTGCATAACACACACTGAGAGACGTTTACAGTGCTGCTATCTGGTGAGATGATGTCTGCTTTCATTTTCCCCTTCTCTTCCACTTTGTCTCTGATGTGCATGTATTGCTTTTGTAATAAGAAAAATAAAGTTACACTTAACTTTAGAAGAAAATAAAGTGCACTTCCTGGGCTAGGCACTGGGCTGGGGGGCTCTGTGTGTACACCATCTCTAATTTTCACAGTCCCGCAGACGGTGAGCGAGACTAAGTGACTCACCTAGTCAGACAACTGGTAAACCAGCAGTCGAGATTAGAAACCACGTTTCCAAACTCCTGTTTCCCTCCCTGTTGGCTAGTTCATAATACTTGTTGCCTAAAATTAAGACTTTTTTCATCGATTTCACTATGATGTTACAAAGAGTTTTTTATATAAGCCAAACCAAAACATTTTTTAAACCAACGCAATACCTAAAATAAAATTTAGGGGATTGTGAACAGGCAGAAAAGTGCCTTTAAAAGTGTTCTTTCACTTTATATCTGAGCTCACAGCAAAGCCTCCTAAAGCCTGTGATGAGAGGGGGATGGGGTAGGAACAGTAGGAAGTCAAAAAAAACAAAAACCAGAAGACACTCATGTGTGAACAATTCACGCAGGGTTACCCACAGCCAAGCCTCAGCGGATGGAGAAAGTCAACCAGACGGGCGTTTGCCTTCCTGCCTGGGAACCTGCATTTATGTTTGTCCCAACCAGTCATTTTATGCCCCTCTGCTTTTGTGTGAAGTACAGTCCCTGGAATTATATTGTGCTCAGTATGGACTATCACTTCACTAGGTGCTTTATTCATTATTTACCCATTTTCATCTTTCTCTGAACCTGCCAAATTATATCTTTGTGTTGGGATACACGTTCCTGGGTGATCAAGTATGAGCCTGTCAAACTTCTGCCTCTTCTTTCTGATCTCACTGTGTCTTGTGGTTTCTACAGAGTCTTTTTGTTAGTGAGATATTGTATTGAGATAAGAAATCTTTTAAATGCTGCTTTAATCCTCTATTGTCTGTTTTGTCCAAATTACACTGTGCATGACTTAGATTTAATAAATTGATTTTCACTCTCTTCTTACTGCAGATCAGAGCCTTCTTAACGTTTTAGATTGTTATTCCTAAAATTTGTACATTCGTATATTCTTATGCCTTTTAGCACTCCGCAGTCATTTAGGCTTCTCCACATTCTACCCCAACTTATTTTTCAGTCCTTTCTCTTTAGTCCTTCAACACAAATCCAAAAGCAAGTCATCCAGGCTCCTCGTTTGTGAAAATTATTCACTTTCATCCACATTTGTCCACATTTGGTCATGGTGGCCCCTCCACCTCGACTGCCCTCCTCTGTGTCCTTGAAAATCCATGGAATTCAAATACCACCGCCTTCTCTGATCACACTAATTAAAACTTCCCTCTGCTTTCATACGTTACACCTGGTTTTACAGCTCCGGCAGCATTTCTCATACAGATGTGTATTATATACTCTTGGTTATGGTCTTATTGCCTCCAATAAATTCTTAAACCCCATGAGGTCCGGAAGAGCGTCTTGAGGCAATAATGCCTTGCCCTTAATAGGTACTCAAATATTTTTTTAATGAATGAACCCAACAGTGTTTCTCCAAGATCCTGGTCATGAGGGCAAGGGCCAAGGTGCACAGTGTACCTGGAGTTCATGGGTTTCCTGGGCAGGATGCTGCCCCCTCTCTTGTCCCCAACACACACACACGGAGCCTTGCTGCTTGGCTATTAAGTTCAGTCTGGTCTGGCCTTGATTTCCTTTTCCCTATCTACATTTTATTTAAGAGTCAATTTATTTCATCTTTTAGTATTTATTTAGTACTTCGTGTTTGGGAGGAGCTTTGCAATCATGTATTAGTTATTCTTCTGTGAGACAGACCAGTATTGTCATCCCTCTTTTACAGTCAAGAAACTGAAGCCCAGAAAGCTTCTATGACTCATGGAGGATGAAAGATAATGTCAGTGTTAAACGCTACAGCTCTAAAGCTTCTTGCCCACAGATTCCTCCGTGTCACCACATTTCCCACCAGAAACCAGGGCTCAGGGATCAGCATAAAAGAACCTCATAACCCAAACAAGATTGGATTAAGAAAAACCTGAAGCTCACAAATCCAAACAGTTATCCCGAACTGCAGGATTGGTGGGTTTTTTTTCCTTGAAAGTAATACTTTTCAATGCTAACTATAGCACCAGAGAAAGGAAGCTGCTCGCATCTCCACTGTAAGGTGTTTGCTTTTCTAAGAAACAACAAGCATGTAGGTTATTAACCTATATGTTATTAAAAATCTAAAAATGTTCAGTTCAAACTCTAATCTGAGCAATATAGCCTGCCACTTAAATGTTCTGAAAGAGCCTCATAAATTATAATACTTTCTACGAATGTAAGGTCTATCACTGTGTTATGTTTACTTTCCTGCAAATCCCATGAGATTGCGTAAGCTGCTTTACTTTCTGTCCTGAAATCCCGCTTGGTATTAATGAACAGGGCACAAGTTCCTTAAGGTCTCTGCGGCTGTTTTATGCAAAGAGGCAGGTGGATTAGAAGATGTCTAAGATGTTCTCCTGCCCAAACAGGTTACAGCCGCATGTATCTGCGCGGCTGCCATCTGAAATGATGGAAACATCTCAGGTAAGTGGGTGGTGGTCGTGTGGACAACCGCACCAACGGCTTCACACCGCGTCTCATAATTAGGGGCCCTAGAAAAATTCCAGCCACTTCTCTGCGTTTGTTCACCTGTCACTCCCTGTGCTGCCCTCTCCTGCCTCTCACTTCCCATCTCCTCTCTGACCACAGTCACCTTGCCTTCCCTCTTCTCGCCTCAGGAAGCAAGCTTTACTAAGCCAGGGGAGAATCTCACCACAGCGAAATCTGCCTCAATTTCAATCAGCAACAGAGAGGGGAAAGTGTCCAAATTAAGCTGCTTGATTACGGAAATTAATCTTGTCATTTAGCGTCCTGTTCTGCAGAACAGGGCCTTTGATTAGCCTCCTTGTTTCAGAATATTACAAGCAGGAGTTTATTAAGCAGGAGGCATATTTTGTAGTCAGGCGAGTCAGAGGGAAAGCAAAGATGCCAGGAGCTGCGGATAGAAGGACAGCCAGTCGAGGACCCTCGCCGGCTTCCACGCCCAGGTTCTCCCAGGGAAAGACGGTCACAGAGTCGGGGCGCAACCAGCCCGCCCAGCTGGGGACCACGCCTCTGAAGGGGAATTCAAGAAGCAGTAAGATAATGCATAGTCCTTTATCCTTTAAGTAACAGAACGATGAGAGACATTCTGATGACTAGAGAGACAAATGATGACTAGGGGTAACTTCATGCACTGTACAATTAAAATCCAACGTGTGGAGAACTTGCTTTCATAGGGCCATCCGCTGTAGCAGCTCTGAATTGTGGTAGTGTCTAGATTGAGAAAGCCATAAAGACTGCATGTGTGTACTTTTTTATTTGGGGGGGGAGGGGGAGGGGCACAGAGGTCATTCTGTCTCTCCCATCAGTGTGCACCAGCATTTTTAAACTTTGAAGGTGCGCGCTCTCCAATAGAAGGCAATTTGCTTACGAGACCGTGTTCTCAACCTCACAGCTGCTGGGGTTGCTTTGAATTTGGTGGCAGGAGGGAGTCAGGGTTGACCTGCTCCCAATTCACACAATTTTCTGGTGGAAGGGCTTCTTCCAGTACTGATAGCCTAACGTGCACCACGCCAAAGGAAGCACAGCATGGAGCCACGGGGCAGTTCAGTGCAGAAGCCCCAGGCTTTCACTAGAATGGCTCAGGGGCTCTAAGCCCTGGAATCAGAGCCCAGGCCACCAGCAATAAATGGTGCCGGGAGAAAACCACTCGTTAACCGAAGTGAAACAAAAAGCAGCTTAACAACAGAAGTCTTTCTTCTTTGGCTGCATCCCAACTTCTCCTTAGAACAATAGCAAAGACACATAATCAGGGTGATGACTGATGCAGGAGATGAGTACTGATTAAAGTTACAGACAGATCAGGAATGCAGAAAAATAACTCCGGAACAGCATCTCCCAACCTTGGCTCTACTGGCACTCTGGGCAAGATGATTCTTTCATGCGAGGCTGCCCCATGCCCCGGAGGATGCTTTACCAGTCTCCCTGGCCTCTACCCACAGGACGGCAGTAACACACCCTACCCCAACTTGGCACAACCAAAAATGTCACCAGATACTGTCAATGTCTCCGAGGGTCAAAAGTCCCCTCCCTTGAGGACCACTGCTCTAGAATAACAGCAATCTCAGAAAAACCAATTTCCTAAGCTTTCCCAAATAAGCTCGTCATGCCCTTCAGCTCTAAGAGACAGGAAGACCGTGAGGTTTGGAGGCCAAGAGGCCCGTGATCAAGTCCCAGCCACCGCGCGTTTGTGCGTGGCCACGGCTGAGGTACTTTATCTCTCTGAGCTTTAGGAGAATGAGAAGAAGAATTTCCTTGCAGTTTTTACGAGGATTAAAGCGTATACTACTATATGCCTGGCATCTGGTCATAGAGGAGACGTTGGAAACCAGTGGCAATCATTATTACTCAAAATCCTAAAATCCAAATCTGAAACAGAGAATGACATGCCAAAGAGAAAGAGAGAACTTGTAAAGTGAAACATTAAGCACGTTAGCTGGTCACCGTGAAAGTTTGTTGCCAAAAGGGTTTAAGGAGGGAAAGGGAGAGAGAGAGAAGCGAGGCCGCCCTGGAGCTGGGCCGCAGCCCTACTCGGGAATGCTGAATCAGGAGAACCTCCATGTACACCGGCCTCCGGGCCCGCTCGGGTGTCCCCACCTCCAACAGGTCATCTTCCACGAGCACTCAGAGCGCCCTTCTGTAAACGTAAGGCCCGCCCGGTCCTTCTCCACACACTTAGCATAGCATCCAGACATCTCAGCCTGGCCTGTGGGCCCAGTCTGCCCCTAACACGGCTGCTGCCCCCTCCCCTGCTTGCTGTTCCAGCCAGGGGGGCTTCTAGCTCTTTCTCCAACTGCCCAACGCCTTCCTGCTTCACGACTTCTCCACTTGCTGCTGTCTTAACCTAGAAAGCGCCTCCCTCCTCTCCACCCTTCAAGCCCTCGCTCAGATGCCGTGTCTTCTGCGGGAGCTCCCTCAACCAGCTTCTCCAAATGAACTCTTCTTCATCGTCCCATATTCTTTATCCCCTTACCCTGCTTTCCTTTCTTCACGGGACTTAATTCTGTCGTGAGTTAGATCTGGCGTTACCTGTTTTCCGTCTGTCTCCCTCAGGAAAATGTAAGTTCAAAGCAGGGACTCTATCTAGCCCGCTCAGTGGCCCCAGGGTCTAGCCTGCCTTGGGCACTCAGTACGTATTTGTCCAATGAACTGCAGGTGAGTGCATGCATGGTCATTCTAAAGGATTTTCTTACCGCTGAGTGCAGCTAGCCCGCATCCCTGAGCGCCAGCCCCTGAGAAGCGGAGTAACCCCTGTCACTCCTGAATGAACAGTCACTGCGTCCTGCTTAATAGTGCTTCTGGACCTCTGCCTAATGCCTAGTACTGTGCCTGGTACAGACACCCCAAAATGTTGATGGCTTCTGCCGTCGGAGAGATCAGAGGAAGAGGGAATAATACACCTTCTTTGCTCTGTCCATACATCCAAATCCTGGGCCGGGTGTTCGTACTGTATAAGAAGAGGGTCACAGAAAGGCTGTCTTCACCTCCTTCCCAGCACTGCTAAACCATCTCCACAAATAACAGTCCACCACCTTGAAGGGAAGGCCGACTGTGTGAATTGGATTAATGTACCAGTAGGCAGCAAAGCCCTGGCTGCCTGTCACATAGAGTAGGGTTAATTTATCAGATCCAGTGGCAAGATTCATTTATCTAATCATTAGCCACTGCCACCTACGGTAACTAGCCGGAAACGGTGGCCTCGTTTCAGTGAATGAACGGTGGGCATGTATAACTGGGGAAGGAGATAATGAGGAAGATGCCAAAGCAAACTAGAGTTGGCAATATGAGAACCAAACCCTCCCTGTGATCCCATTCCCATTCCGCAAGGGACGGGCCCTATTTACAGTTGTAAAATACGGTCAAACATCGAGAAGGGTCCTCACTATGCCTGCACAATGACCTTCTGGACAACAGTACTTACAAATGCTAGAGCAGGTTTTTCCCTTCGTAAAATAGAATAACTTGGGCTAGATGGAGCTGCAAACTCTGGCAACTGACACAACTAGCCTAACTGGAGGGCAGAGAGTGGGTAATTACACTAAGACTTCTGGCTCGGAACTGGGCACAGAGGTCACCTTTCAGTGGAGATAAGGAAGAAGGAAGACATCCAGGGAAACCTATGAATAGGAAGCAGGGATGCTAAACCTGGGCTCATGACTGGGCCTCAGAGGATCCATAAATGCCCTGAAACTGCATGCAGAATGGGGTTTGTGGATACTTTTCTGAAAAGGGATCTATAGCTTCCTTCAGAGTCTTTAAAGGCCCCATAAGCCATGGCCACTGCTTTATACAAGTCTCCACAGAAAAAAGGAAGTATGTCCTGCGACTCTTAAGATATAGTGGTGTTCATAGGCAGGGGTCAATGTTTCAGTTAATCGATCTATCCAACCATAAAAATCAATTCAACAAATATTTGCTAAGACCCAGACTGTGCAAGACACTGTGTAGCACCATTTCCGGGGGTGTGCCTAACAGAAGAAATTTCGAGAAAATGTTAGCATTCTTTTTTTTTTATGAGGGAATAAAATTCTTAACAAAATGTTGACTGAAATAACTTTTGGGATCAGGCATTTGGACTGAATTTTATTCACCTGTTACATTTGCATTTTCCACTATTGACTCTCCCCAACCTCTATTTCCATCTGTACATAACATTTTTTTTTTCATTTTTCCTCTTCTCATCTGCTACTGAATCTATTTCAACTTTGAACATTTTCCACAAGCAAAATTCTGCCACAGTGCTTTGCATTCAATAAAGGAAGAACAGTGTAAAATCCAACAGATAAAAACTGCAAATGAAATAAAGCATTCTGTGTTTTACTCTATTAAATCTGAAGCAGCTGCAAGAGATTAAACTGCAATGTCTGAAAGAAACGGAAGTGAGGAAGAGAAATAAGAAAATTAATAGGAAGATAGAGATGTTGATCAGGGTGTCCAGCATACACATGCGATATTTAAAACCATGAAACCATTTGCATTGAGAGTGAAAAGATAATGGACTCGCCTAGAGTGACCGCTGTAGAAATCAGTAAAGGCGTTTCATGGTAAACTGGGATCCAGGCTACAATGAGGTAAGCAACGGAGAAGTTTAGGGAAATTTTATGTAAAACTGAATCAAGAAAAGACCAAGCAATAAAGCTATTTAAAGAGCCATCCATTTGAATACTGAATATCAGAATTATGACATAAGGCTAGAATAAGAGTGCGCAGAAATGAGAACCAGATGGCAAAGCAAGCATGTGAGAATGCAGTAGATCCCAAACACTCCACTTCCGGGACTCGGGGTACCGGAAGTTGGGAACAGGGTGAGGATAAAAAGTTGGGGGGTGGAGAGCAGTTAACAACAGCAGCAGCAGCAAAATAAAAGTAATAATAATAACAGCTAAAAGTAACGAGCACCTACTATGTGCCAGTGCTTGACACACACTCTCATTTCATCCTAATGACCACTCTGCAAGGTTCTGTAAAAAAAAATGAGGAAATGGAAGGAAGGTCGGCAAGATGAAGACACTTGCCAGAGGTCATTCATGCAGGATTTAGACCCAGGCCTGCCTACCCTCTAAGTGCTAATTCATTCAATGAGGTATAGAGTGAAAGCGGTGAAGACTTGAGAACACATTCCTTTTTCGAAGTGAGTACACACAAGTCAATAAGGGTGTGGCCAAGCTCACAAAACAGGTAAAAAAGTTACCCTTCTCAAGATGTTTTCTATTTTTTTCTTGGCCTTGTTTTAATTAAGCTGTACAGCCCCACCTTTGGGGAAATTGGAAAATCTCAAGGCTGACAGCGTTTATGCCTCTGTGTACACGTGTTCTCACGCTCCACTGACTGAGTCTTCAGATCAACGTGGGCAATGACTCAAGAGGCAAAAACCATGGATGTATCGTCACTTCAGGATTCCCCCAAATGGTTCCTTTTAGACAAAATAAGAAAGTGGCCATTGATTTTTTTTTTTTTTTTTTTTAAAGTCATAAAGAAGGAGACAGCAGAGATTCAGAGCTGGGATCAAACACCTGCACTTCCAGGTAACCTAGGAAGTGTTTGGATTTAGGAACTTAATGCCTAAAGTACAAAACGCTTTCAAAAGAGATGAAGGTTTGGTACTTCCCTGGTGGCGCAGTGGATAAGACTCTGTGCTCCCAATGCAGGGGGCCCGGGTTCGATCCCAGGTCAGGGAACTAGATCCCACATGCCACAACTAAGAGTTTGCATGCCATCTGCATGCCGCAACTAAGAGTTCGCATGCCATTTGCATGCCGCAACTAAGGTCCAGCACAACCAAATAAATAAATAAATAAATAAAAGAGATTAAGGCAGGCAAATGAGAGCTCCCCTCTCCTGTGCATCCCTCAGTGTGCTGTCCCAGCCAGACGGACCCGAGAGAGAAAAGAGCCATGTCCAACGCCACATGTCATGTTTTGCCGTTAGGGTTGGCTGAGATGGCCAGCAAAGGAGAGAATCACTACAAGGCAAGTGTTTTTTGAATGTGATGCTTATTTTATGTGTTCTAAGATTTGGGACCAGTTTCACTGGGGCCACTAAGACTTACAGCCACAAAGCTTAGTACCCCAGGAGAGAACAAAAGAATTTCACTGAATAACCAGAGCCTCCTCCAAGTCACCACACCTTTTCTCTATCATTACAGATATTCTTAAGGAAGTTTAAGTTCTCTCAACCTGTATCTTCTGCCATGATCAGTTCCCTCTCTATGTTGCAGCACCGTTCAGCAGAGCTTCCGGTGATGACAGGAACGTTCTCTACCTGTGCTGTCCAGTGTGAGAGCCAGTAGCCACACGTGACTATTGAGCACTTGAAATGTGGCTCATACCATTAAGAAACTGAATTTTTAACTTTATTTAGTTTTAACTAACTTACATTGAAATTGAAGTAGCCACAGGTGGTTAGGGACTACTGTATTGGTCACGGCAGAAACTTTAGAGCACTGAGCAGGCCTGGCTTCTTACTTCCTAGTTCTTCCTGTCTCTGAATGCTATTTTCAACTCTTCCCTTAACTTTCATCTCTTGGATTTTTTAAAATCTATCTTTAAATGTCAATCTTGTTTTTCGAGGTCTTTTTATACGGCACCTTTATCTTTGGTTAAAGCATATAAAATTGCCCTTTTACAGGTCAAAAACAGTGGACTATTTGAAAGTCTCCTATGGTTCAACTCTATATAATGTATCTTAGGCTTCTCTGGTATGACTAATACGTGACACAAAGCTATGCACACAGGAACCATCTGTGGTCGAATGAATGAATGAAAGGATGAATGAATGAACAAACAAATGGATACTGGCTGAATAAACGGTGACAAAGTGAGGTGGCCAGCAAATATTTAAGCATTACTCAAGGTACCTGTCTTCGAATCAGTGGGCAAATATAATTGATGCTGAGGTTAAGCCACAAGGCAAAAGCCTCTCAAATCAAAAACACACAACAGGAATATGTTTCAACTGCATCTAGTATTAGGCACCATTCAGAACAAACTTCTGACGTTATGAGAACAAAATAATCATTCTCAATAAAATGAGTACTTTGGGATTCACGAATTCCTGGAGCAGAAAATGATTAAAAATCATTAAGGATGGGTTGTTTATTGAGGAGGGAAATGGAGTCGTTAGAAAAAGGAGATTTGGGGATAGGTACCAGAGACATTTGAAGAAGCTATGGAAAAGATGTGGTCACAGTCTAATAATGGGCCTTTGGGAATATTTCTGTGTAATATGAGAACTGGAGAA